>NC_135353.1:109859050-110464450 GCF_023851605.1 Tamandua tetradactyla | reverse complement strand
GACTCCACCTATTCCAGGTGTGTCTTGATTAGTTTACTGGAATCCTTTAAAGAGGAAACATTTTGGAGAGAGTAAAAATGATAGATGCCTCCAAGCTGACAGAAGCTTCACAGCAGAACTGACACAGATGTGGACACATGGAGAACAGAGACATAGATGTTTAGAGGTGCTTGGAGCCCAGCAGACATTGCCATGAGATGTTAACCAAGCCAGAACCTGGAGAAGGCCAAAGGAAGCCAAGAGGTTAAAGCCAGCCCTGGAGAATTTATGTGAGGAACCCCCACAGGAACAGAGGCTGAAAGCAACAGAACCCAAGAGCAAGGGACCAGCAGATTCCAGCCACCTGACTACCCAGCTGACATAGGTATTCCATACCAATCGGCCTTTCTTGAGTGAAGGTAACCTTTTGGTGTCTTAATTTGGCCACTTTCACTTCCTGAGAACTGTAAACTCGTAACTTATTAAATTCCCTTTTATTAAAACTGTCCCGCTGTATTCCAGCAGCTTTCAAACTAACACACTCTCAGAGAGTTACTGCCCCTTAATCTTAAGGGGTGCTGAACAATGAAGGTCTGTCCTCTGTAGCTGTTTCAAACTTGTTGGGAGGCCTAGGCCCAGCCTGATGGAATATAGAATCTTATCACTATCTCATTTAAGGTAAAAGGGGAGGAGTCTGGAGGCATGGTTGGAATGGCTGAAAATTCTCCCATCAACATTGGTTTGGTGTGAAAGACTTCTTGTCTGGAATAAGCTTAAGGAGAAGTTTAAAAATGCAAGGGCCAATTAATAGCAAGAGGATAGAAGTGAGTGGCCCTGGGAGAGGCATTAACCAAGTGAGTCTGGGGAAGGGAAAAGGAAATGACCATCTTTTATAGATGGGCAGCTCCTTTTTGCTTTAAGTGGGAAATAAGAGGGTGCATGTGCTAAGTTAAGAGGTACAGGAATGAGGCCTAGAAGGGGCTTGATTGATTGGGCTGTGGTTGTCACTTCAGCCTGGATATTTCCTCAAGAGATGTTAGTGTTATTTTTCATGGCCAGAGAAATGAATTTCTGCCACTTCTGTTGGCAAGCGCACAACATTTAAGACATTTAAATATTTAACATTTAAAAAGTTGAGTGTGTCTTTGGTGGTGTTTAATTGAGAGAAAGACTTGTTCTTTCTACACTGCTGCCTGAGCATGCAGGACTAGGAAGGTATAGCATTTTTCCTATTCTTGATTGTAGAGCTTAGGTGAAGACAATTAGTTTTGCCTGCTGAGTTAAAGTCCCTGGGGATAGGGTTTTAGTTTGGCTTGCTAAATTGGGAGACCCCATTGCTTACGAGAATAGCAAGAATTCCCCAGGTGAAGAAGTTTAATAATTTTACTTTTTCTTTAGTCCCTTAGTGCCTTTGCAGATACTAGACAGGTTAAATTAGATAGTATGCTATAGAAAATTTACAGCTTTTTAATGATTGCTCTATGGAGTAATACTGATTTTTAGAACTGGAGAAATATAATTTTGAAGTTTAGGTGTTACACAGACACTTAAAGCTTTAGGCAATTGCTAGGTTATACAAATTGCAAAGCATTTCAGAATTTAGAAATAACGGTTTAGCTCAGGAGTAAACGTGACTGCTATAAGAGCTTACAACTTAAGACTTTATTTATAAGCATTTTAAATGAAACTACTTTTAGAAATAAAAACATATGAAAGTTTTCTTATATTTGAGTTACTAACTACAAATTATAGTAGCGGTTTAGTCCTGTTTTATCTTTACATATTTACTAGGGCTGTTAATTAAGAGTAGAATATAATTTGTATACCTGCCTTGTTGCTCTTTAAAAGTTCTTTTGTTCGAAGATGAAGTTTTGGCTTATAGCTGACCACCTGTACTTTTAAGAAAAGCTTTAGAGTAAAGAAGTGTAACTGACAAGAAAATTCAGTTATTATGCAGATAAGCATTAGGATATAATATAGACAGCAAGAATATTGATAAAGAGAAATTTTTGAAAAACCCTGAGCTAACATCATATTCAATGGTGAAAGACTGAAAGCTCTCCCCCTAAGATTAGGAAAAAGAATATGATGCCCATTTTACCACTGCTATTCCACATTTTCTGGAAGTCTAGAAAGAACAATTATGCAATAAAAATAAATAGAAGGTATCCAAATTGGAAAGGAAGGAGTAAAGCTATTTCTATTTTCAAACAGCATGATTCTTTATATAGAAAATCCCAGGGAATCCACTGGAAGACTAGTAGAGCTAAATAAATTCAGTAAAGTTTGGGGTAAAAGATACACACTAAAAAATCAGTTGCTACACCAGCAATGAACAATCTGGAATGGAAATTAAGAAAAAAATTCGATTCACAATAACATTTAAAAGAAAAAAATATTTAAGAATTAGTTAAACCTATGAGATAAATAACCTGCAAATCAAAAACTGCAAAAAAAACTGCTGAAAACAATTAAGGACCTAAATAAATGGCAAGGCATCCTTGTCCCTAGATTGGAAGACAAATTTGGAGGACACACACTTTCCAATTTCAAACTTACTATGAAGGTACAGTAATCACAACAGTATGATACTCACATGAAGATAGACATAAACCAATGGACTTGAAAGTCCAGAAATACAACCAAATGTTTACAGCTAATTGATTTTTGACACAGGTATCAATGGAGAAAGAATAGTCTTTTCAACAAATGGTACTTGGAAACTAGCTATCCATACACACACAGAAGAGGAAAATGTGCCCTTACCTCATACCATATAGAAAAATAAACTCAAAATGGAACAAGAACCTAAATATAAAAGCAAAACCACAAATTTCTTAGAAGAACATATAGGGGAAATCTCTATTATCTGTCATTTGGCAATGATTTCTTGGATGTGAAACCAAAGGTATGAGCAATAAAAGAATAGATAGGTTATTTGAACTTTATCATAATAAAGCATTTTGGTGCATCAAAGACATTTTCAAGAAAGTGAAAAGACAATACAAAACTGGAGAAAATAGTTTCAGGTAGTATATCTGTTAAGGGTTTAATAACCATAATACATAAAGAATTTGTACACCTCAACAACAAAATTACAAACAATCCAATTTAAAAATGAGCAAAGGACTTGAATAAACATTTCTCCAAATATTTATATAAATTGCCAATAAGCATAGTGAAAGATGTTCAACCATCATTAGTAATCAAGGAAATGAAAATCAAAACCATAATGAGATACCATTTCACACCCACTAAGATGGCTGTTAACAAAATGGAAAATAACAAGTGTTGATGAAGATGTGGAGAAATTGGAACCTTCATCTATTGCTTGTGGGAATGTAAAATGGTGTAGCCACTGTAGAATATTGTTTGGCATCTCCTAAAAAATTAATCACAGAGAGGACTGTGGGAAGAGGTGGAGTAGGAAGCACCAAGATTCAGTGTCTCCATGAAAACAACTACTGAATTGGAGAGAACTATGTGAATCAACCACTCTGAAATTCTGGAGTCTAGGAAAACATTGTGCTGCATCCGGGAAGGTGTGGGAGGAAGAGGTTAGTAAACTGTGATAAACAGTGGTGAACTTCACCCTCTCTTCAGTGGCTACCATTTCCCTTCCCTGAGCCTCATGCCAAGCACAGCTTGTGGGTGCCAGGGTAGGGTATAAAAACTAGCCCTCCAAATTCTGGGGGTGAGTGGTCTGAACCCATATCTCTACCTTGATTAGCTACTTCAGATCACTGGGAACTGATCTGAGTATGGCCACTGTTCTACCCTCCCTGGGACAGAGGAATCTTAAAGAAAGTCACCTTCCTCAAAACTAAGAAAAAAAGTTAAAGGACAAGTGCTAAATTAAGAAAATTCAGCTTCACAAACTTTAGAAGAAGCTCCTGGCATCCTTACTGGCCCCTCGTCCATCACCTCCATGACACAGTGTGGGCCCACTTTGCATTCTCATTGTGGGTCCCTGGCCCTGTTCCAGAAGGAAAACAGTAGGTTATTTGTGCATACAAGAGTGCATCTATGTCGGTGCCAATCTATCCTGTAGAAATCTGAGCCAGGCAACATGTCTGAGGCTTTCCCTCCCAGAGTTTGTCCTCGGGGCAGAGAAGCCTCTTGCAGACAGCTAGGACAATGTGAAACAATTAAGTTGAAATGGCCTAGGGCAAAGTACTACCTGTATTAAGTCACTAGAAAGAGCACCGATGATGACAGGAGGTCTGTTCCAAAGGGAATAGAGGGGGTGTTCACTCAAATTCCTGTGGACAGGTACTGGGAAGATGGTGGAAAAGGGTAGATCGAGATCAGCCCTGCTCCAAGGAAAAGTTAGAGAAGGGACAGGAGGGTGACTGAGGCAGTGCTTCCAGAGCGCAACTGACCTGGGACAGTCTTCTGCACCACATAGGGCAGCCCTGGCAGCAAAAGTTGAGGAACTGAGAAGCAGAGAACTGGAGCCTAACGCAGAAGTTTGGAGCCCACAGGAGTGCATGGACAGGAGAGACAGGGACTAGGAAATAAGCCAAACCACGTACCTTAAAAGCACTACCCTCACAAGTGCAGCCCAGTGACCTGCAACTCGCCCCACGCACCTGAACCCCATCACCTGCCCCCATTACCTATGCTCCAAGTGTCTCTGCCCCACCAAACCCCAGCATGCATATCTGCCCCACATTCCCATTCCAAGTGCAGCCCAACCCACTTCTCCTGCATCCCTCCTGAGTACTACCTTCCCCTCCCTGCTCCCTGTAGGCTGTTGTCATTGCATAAAACATCAGTTTATAGGACTCAGCTGCACATGGCATGTGCATTGACCCAGTCATACCACCCAGCTCTGGGAAAGCACTGACCTGTGCAGCCAAGTCACATCTGCCCCCAACCCATACAGGCATAATGCCAACCTGCTATCACAGGTCTGCACATGTGTACAAAGGGCCCTGTGCCCTAGACCAGCACACACCGAGTTACACTCCCCAGACCCATGCACCTGCACAGCTACATCTGCCTTGGCCACTGGGCACCCATGTTCACAGGCACCAGCATAGTATCCCCAGCCTGCACCTATACATGTGCTGCAAAGCATCTCCACACTGGTGCCTGTCCTGTGCACTGCATCCTGCTATACATCCATTCTGCAAACACAAGACATTAGACTACTGAAGGAAATCAACTTCCAAAGTAAATCAATCAAGATATTTACATGCCATGCCAGAAACAACAGAAGATCACTAAGCATATGATAACGTAGACAGACATAGCTCAGCCTAACAACAAAATTAAAACACCAGAAGAGACACATATATTGGAACAACTAATCAAAGAAGTTCATATAACTCTACAAAATAAAATAAGTGGGATGGCTAATGACATAAAGAAAATCAAGAAGACAGTAGAGGAGCATAAAGAGGAATTTGAAAGAATCAATAGAAAAATAGCAGATATCACAGAGATTAAAGATTCCATTGGCCAAAAAACCCGCACAAAAACATATTAGAGACACACAACAGCAGATTTGAAGAAGCAGAAGGGAAAATAAGTGAACTAGAGAACAGGATAACCGATTTTGAGCACTCAAACCAGCAAATGACAAAAAAGGTGGAAAAATTTGAATTGGATCTCAGGGAAATGATGTACAAAACAAAGCACACAAGTATAAGAATCACCAGCTTCCCAGAAGGAGAAGAGAGAAGTAGAGGGCTAGGAAGAGTAGTTGAGTACATAATGGGGGAAAATTTCCCAACCCTCATAAAGAACATAAATATACAAATCAAAGAAGCTCAATGAACTCCAAATATAATAAATCCAAATAGGCCTTCCCGAAGACACATACTAATCAGCCAGTCAAATGTTGAAGAGAAGCAGAAAATTCCAAGTGGCAAGAGAAAAAAAATCTACTACATACAAGGAAAACCACATATGACTGAGTTCAGACTACTGAACTCGCACCATGGAGGTGAGAAGGCAGTGGTATGATATATTTAAGATCCTGAAAGAGAAAGACTTCCAGCCAAGAGTTCTGTATCCAGCCAAATTGTCCTTCAAAACTGAGGGAGAGATTAAAATTTTCACAGATAAACAAATCTGAAAGAATTTGTCAATAAGAGATTGGCTCTACAAGAGATACTAAAGGGAATTCCATCAGTTGAAAAAAGAAGACAAGAGAGGAAAGTCTAGAGGAGGGCACAGAATTGAATAGTACCAGTAAGGGTAACTTAAAGGATAAAAAGAGAAAGAGGGAAAAGAATATCTAGATCTGACAAATAAAATAAGGTAGATTCAAAAAATGCCTTTTCAGTAATAACTTTGAATGTTGAGGACTAAACTTATGAATTGAAAGATACAGATTGGCAGAATGGATTAAGAAATATAATCCAGCTATGTGCTGCTTACAAGAGACTCATCTTAGACATGAGGATACAAATAGATTGAAAGTGAAAGGATGGAAAAAGATTTTCCATGCAAGTTGTAACCAAAAGAAAGCAGGAGTAGCTGTACTAATATCAGAAAAAATAGACTTTGTATGCAAAAACATCATAAGAGACAAAGAAGGACACTATGTATTAATTAAAGAGACAATTAACCAAGAAGAAATAACAATCATAAATTTATATGCTCCTAATCAAGGAACTCCAAAGTACATGAGACAGACATTGGCAAGACTGAAGGAAGTGATACATGTTTCAACAATAGTAGTAGGAGACTTCATTACACCACTCTCCTCTATAGGTAGCACAAACAGAAAGAAGATCACAAGTAAATAGAGAAATTAAACAACTTGATAAATGAATTAGTCCTAACAGACATATATAGGTCATTGCACCCCAAAACACAAGGATATATACATTTTTCTCTAGTGCTCATGAAACATTCTCCAGGGTAGATCATATGCTGGGGCACAAAACAGGTCTTTATAAATTTACACACTTTGAAATTATTCAAAGCACTTTCTCTGATCACAGTGGAATGAAGCTGGATCTCAATAACCACCAAAGAATGAGAACATTCGCAAATATATGGAGAATAGATAATATAGTCTTAAACAGCCAGCGGGTCAAAGAAGAAATTGCTAGAGAACTCAGAAGCTATGTGGAGATGAATGAAAATGAGAATACAATATATCAGAACTTATGGGATGTGGCAAAGGCTGTGCTGGGAAGGAAGTTCATTGCTGTAAATGCCTATATTAGAAAACAAGAAAGAGCAAAAATTGAGGACTTAACTGCTCACATGGAGGAACTTGAGAAAGAACAGCAAACGAACCCCATAGCAAATAGAAGAGAAATAACATGATTAAAAGAGAGTTAAATGAATGAGAGAAAAAAGAACAATAGAAAGAATCAATACAACAAAAATTTGGTTCTTTGAGAAAATCCATAAAATTGATGGGCCACTAGCAAGAATGACAAAGACAAATGAGGGAGTATGCATATAAACAAAATCAGAAATGAGGAGGGGTGTATTACCACAGATACTGTAGAAATAAAAGAAATCATAGCAATATGCCATGAATACTATGAACAATAATATGCCAACAAACTAGACACCTTAGATGAAGTGGTAAAAATTTCTGGAAACACAGACAGGCTATACGGACTCAGGAAGAAATAGAAGATTGCAACAAAACAATCACAAGTAACAAAATTCAATCACTCTTCCTACAAAGAAAAGCCCAGGGCCAGATGGTTCCACAGGGGAATTTTATCAAACATCCCAAAGAGAACTAACATCAATTCTACTTAAACTTTTCTAAAAAGTTGAGGAAGAAAGAACTCTACCTAACTCACTTTATGAAGCTAATATCATTGTAATACCAAAGCCAGGTAAAGATGCTATGAGAGAAAACTAGAGGCCAATCTCCCTAATGAATATACATGCAAAAATTCTCAACAAAATATTAGCAAATCAAATCCAACAACACATTAAAAGGATTATACACCAAGACCAAGTGAGGTTTATACCAGGACTTCAAGGATGGTTCAACATAAGAAAATCAATTAATGTAATACAGCGCATTAACAAATTGAAAAGGAAAAATCACATGATCATCTGGATTGATGCTGAAAAGTTCAACATCCTTTTCTGATAAAAGCACTTCAAAAGATAGGAATCAAGGTAACTACCTCAATATGAGAAAGGGAATATATGAAAAACTGATAGCAAGCATCATACTCAATGGAAAGAGATGGAAAGCTTTCCCCCTAAGATCAGGAATGAGGCAAGGATGCCCACTGCCACCATTATTATTCAACATTGTGCTAGAAGTTCTAGCTAGAGTAATCAGGCAGGACAAAGAAATAAAAGTATCCAAATTGGAAAGGAAGAAGTAAAACTTCCATTATTTGCAGATGACATGACACTATACTTGGAAAATCCTGCGAAATCTACAGCAATGTTACTTGAGCTAATAAACAAATTCGGCAAGGTGGCAGGATATAAAATTAATGTGCAAATATCAGTAACATTGCTATACACAAGCAATGACCTAACTGGAGAGTCAGTTAAGGAAAAAATTCCATTCAAAATAACAACTAAAAGAATCAAGTATTTAGGAATGAATTGAACTAGGGACGTAAATGAGTTACAAAAAACTACATAACATTGCTAAAAGAAATCAGAGAAGATCTAAATAGGTGGAAAGACATTCTCTGCTCATGGATAGGAAGGCTTAATATAGTTAAGATGTCAATTCTACCTTAATTCATGTACAGATTCAACAGAGTACCAAATAAAATTCCAACAACCTACTTTGAAGTCTTGGAATATCTAGTTACCAAATTCATCTAGAACGGAAAGAAACCCCGAATACCTAAAAAAGAAAGACAAAGTTGGAGGATTAACACTCCCTGACTTTAAGACTTATTATAAAGCTACAGTGGTCAAAACAACACGGTACTGGAACAAACATAGAAGCATTGACCAATGGAATTGAATCAATAGTGAAGGAAAAGACCACCAAATCTATGGTCAACTGATTTTTGACAAGGCCCCTAAATCCTCCAAGCTATGACAAAATAGTCTTTTCAATAAATGGGCATGGAGAACTGGATATCAATAGCCAAAAGAATGAAAGAACACCCATACCTTCCACCCTATACAAAAATTAATTCAAGGTGGATGAAACAATATAAGAACTAGTGCCATAAAGCTTCTAGAAGAAAATGTAGGGAAAACTTTCAAGACCTAGTAATAGGAGGCAGCTTCCTAAACTTTACACCCAAAGCACAAGCAACAAAAGAAAAAAAATCAATAAATGGACGCTCCTCAAAATCAAATACTTCCCCTCAAAAGACTTTGTCAAAAAAGTGAAGAGGCAGCCAACACAATGGGAGAAAATACTTGGAAATCACATACCAGACAAAAGTTTGATATCCTGTATACACAAAGAAATCATTAAACTCAACAATGAAAGAACAAACAATCCAATTATAAAATGGGCTAAAGATATGAATAGGCATTATCCTGAAGAGCAAATGCAGGTGGCTCAAAAGCACGTGAAGTGATGTTCATCTTCATTGGCTATAAGGGAAATGCAGATCAAGACTACAATGTGATGTCACCTAACACCTATAAGAATGGCTGGAAACCATAAATGTTAGAGAGGATGTGGAGAAATTGGGGCATTTATGCAGTGCTGGAGGGAATGTATAATGGTACAGCCACTATGGAATACTCTTTGGTGGTTCCTTAGGAAACTAAATATCGAGTTGCCCTATGATCCAGCAGTAGCACTACTTGGTATATACCCAGAAAAGCTGAAAGCAATGACACAGACATTTTCACACCAAAGTTCATAGCAGCATTATTTACAATCAACAAAAGATGGTAACAAACCAAATGCCCATCAACTGACAAGTGGATTAACAAAATGTGGTATATGCAAACTATGGACTATCATGCAGCAGTAAGGTGAAATGATGTCCTGAAGCACATGATAAGATGGATGAACCTTGAGGGCATAATGCTGAGTGAAATAAACCAGACACAAAGTGATAGATACTGTATGATTCCACTTTTATGACTAGCATAAAGGTAAAATCAGAGGCTTATAATACAGAATATCAGGACTTTGAGATACACAGAAGCTTGAGATGGGTAAACGGTTAGCTAAAGGGGTTGAACGCCAATGTAAGGGAATTGATAGGAATGAAAGTAGTTCTCTAGTGGGTTAATAAGTAATGTTACCATATTGAAGATGAACAAGATTGAAAGGGGTTGTATAGACCTACCTGTCCCACTGACTCACACTGGAAATATGAATGAGTTCTCTTACTTCAAAGATATGATTCGTGTACAAAGAGTGTTTAAGTTCAGGGTACAACTATCGCATGCTATGAGCTATGTTCAAAAGGAAACCATCAGCACTACCACAGCAACAGCAGAGGTAAATAATGGGGTAAGGGACAAGAGTTAAGAGGAGGTTTAGATTTCCTATTTGGCAAGGGTGTGTTTATTGGTTATTTTTCTCTAGGGAACAATGAAATTATCTAAAATTTAGAATGTTGATGAACTGTGGACATTGGGCACTATCCATGATGCTTGATGAATGCAGGTGGCTGAAGGATGCACTGACTGAGAAGTAAATTGGTGAATTATAGTGTATATATATTATTGAATGCTGTGTTCCTGCAGAAAGGAATGAAGTTGTGAGGCATGCAACAATGAATGAATGTGTGGGACATTTGGTGAGGCAAAATAATACAGAAATGAAAAAACAATTATGGTATGGTCTCCTTTTGAGTATTTTTATAAGAAAACAGGGGCCTTGGTTGTAAACTTTTATAGCAGACGCATTTAATCTGGAGGGGTAATTATTATTTCTGCATTTCCAGAGGCTGTTTTATATATACATATAAAACCTGATATTTAGAGATAAGAACAGAGTCAATCAGGGCAGGCTTAAAGTAATTCAGAACACAGGGGTAAGAATGATATCGTCTATATTTTAGAACCACACATACTTTTTGAGACCAAAGGAAGAAAGGTTTATTTGCTCTGGAACCAAAGTTTTCTATAGCACATAATCTAACTCAATTTATGTGTATAGTTCATTTGAACAATTGAAACAGGGAGCCCAGAATAAGAAAGAGGTCCTTTAATCCCATATAGTTTAATGTAATGCCTGGGTAAATCCTAGAGTATATTAAGCAGATAATCAAAAAGTATTGGCAAAGTCCCTTGAGGGATGGGAGAAAAATAAGAAGTTATTAAACTTTACCATCAGGGTACACCCTGGTACTGTGTCAAATTTTAGGGACACCCACATCAATAGGTAAGCCCTTGATCTTGAAGCTTACTCTTGTGAAGCTTATTAGGTAGCAGAGAAGCTTAGACTACCTATAGGTATGCCTAAGAGTTATTTCTAGAGGTCTTTTGTTGCTCAGATGTGGTCTCACACTCCCTAATCCCAACTCTGCAAGTGAAATCATTACCCTCCCCCCTACAAGAGAGATGACATCCATGGGATGAATGTCTCTGGTGACATGGGAGATGTCTCTCTGGTGGCATGGGAGATGACTTCCATGTGTGAGTCTGGCCCTGGCACTGTGGGATCAACAATTTCATCCTGACCAAAAAGGGGAAAGTACGTGTAACAAAGTATCAGTGGCAGAGAGCATTCAAATAGAGTTGAGAGACTACTCTGGAGGTCGCTCTTATGCAAGCTTCAGTTAGACATTGCTACCTATGATAACTTTCCAAACTCCAACCAGGGCCAGCCATTCCAGCCAATCCTAAAGAACACCTACAAAAATATATAAGATTTCACAAGTGTTCCACGCACCAGAGTAACTTTCCAGAAACCAACAACCTCCAGATGGGTCCCTGGACCAGATAAGTCCTGAAACCTAGAGAGCCCAGCCTCTCTAGAACATCAGATAATTCCATCTCCCTACCCCAAATTAGTGACAGACCCTTCCAACATGAAAAAGCAACAATGGCCATAGCCCAAACATCCCTAAAGAGAGGGATAGAAAGATCAAAGATTATGGTGGAGTTATGCAGAGAAGATAGGATTTAACAAATGAATGATTGCTGAATCATTAAATTGATATCTCTTTCGGTCTATAGTGTCTTAGAGCAGCTAAAAGTAAAAAGCTAAAATTGCGGAATTGTAACCCATGCCAAAGTCTGAAAATTGTACTACAACTAATTATGGTGCTGTGCTTTGAAATTTATTGCTTTTTTGTATATATGTTATTTTTCACAAAAAAGAAGGAAAAAAGTTGATGGTGATAATAAAAAAATATTTACACCTTCTAGCCTCCTGTATTGTGGAGCAGCTAGAAGGAAAAATCTGAGAGGATCAGATTTTGTCCATGATGTACTCTGGGATCTGTTCTTGTTGAAGAAAACTGTGGCTTTTATATTTCTTTAATTTGCATACATACTGTATTATATAGTAAAAAAGTTTTTAAAAAATCCTGTGGACAGTAAAAGGGGAATTCCTGGGGCCTCTGGATAGCACAAGCCAAGAGGAAGAACCAGGCTCCCTGGCTGTGGCTCCATGCAGACACATATAGGACCCATGGGATCCTGTCCTTCCCATTTGCCTTGAGCTGATTGGCTTGACAACAGTGCTAAACTCTGAATGAGATCACTAGCCAAAGCAGAGCCAACTTGCAGAGAGTGAAAAGTGATTTTTGCATTGGTTTGTTTGTTGTAATTAGCTACTGGCATGCAAAAAATTCTCTGTCATATCACTAGCTGGGTAGAAGCTTAAGGGACAGACCAGAGAATAAATGCCAAAATTAACACTTTAAAATATTAAAATGCACAGTGTGCAACAAAAGAGTGCAAGCAAACAGAGAAATAGTAAATGTCGACCCATTCAAAGGACCAAGATAAAAATTCAGAAACCATCTGTGATGGTTAAATTCTGATGTCAACTTGGCCAAAAGATTGTGCCCATTTGTCTGGTAAGGCAAGCACTGGCCTCACCATTACTGCAAGGATATTTCATGGCTAGCTGATTAAATCAGCCAGTTGTTTGCATCTGTGGTTGGTTACATCTGAGATCAACTAAGGCAGGCCTCCAACAACTAGATAATCCAATCAGTTGAAGTCTTTGAAGGGAGAAGAGAGATTCTTTCACTGCTTCTTCAGCCAGTGAGCCTCTCCTGTGGAGTTCATCAAGACACTTCATCAGAGCTGTCCACTTCACAGCCTGCCCTATGGATATTGAACTCTTCCATTCCCACGGTTGCATGAGACACCTTTATAAATCTCATATTTTCAGATCTCTCCTGTTGGGTCTGTTTCTCTAGAGAACCCTGACTAACACACCATCAATGAAGGAATCCAGACCTTCGACTTACCAGACAGAGATTTTAAAATAATGATCCTTAATATGCTCAAGGAGATAAAGGAAAAGATGGAGAAAAACTAAAGGATATGAGGAAAAAATGAATGAATAATATGGACTCTTTCCAGAGAAAGAAAGCACAGTTGAAAAACATAAAACACAATACATGAAGTGAAAATTTTTCTAGATAACTTCAACCACAGACTGGAGGTGACAGAAGAATCAGTGAACTTGAAGACAAGACAACTGAAATAATTCAGGTTAAGGAGTAGAAAGCTGAAGTAATAAGAAAGAACAAAAATAGCCTAAGAGACAAGTAAGGCACTTTATGCATACTAACATATACATTATTGTAGTCCCAGAAGAAGAAGAAAGAGAGAAAGGGACAAATGGACTATACAAAGAAATGGCAGAAAACTTCCCAAACTTAATGAAAGACATGATTATACACATTCAAATATCCCAACACACCCCAAAGCAGGATAAATTCAAAGAGAAGTATGCCCAGCTTTATAGTAATCAAAATATCCAGTGCCAAGGACAAGGAGAGAGTTTTGAAGATTTAAGCAAAGAGCAACAAGTTATATACTAGGGGATCCCAATAAGATTATGTGTTGATTTCTCATCAGAAAGAAGGCAAGAAAAGCCGTGGTATGAGATTTAAATTGCTGGGGGGAAAAAACAGTTGTCAACCAACAATATATCTGACAATGTTCCTTCAAAAATGAAGGAGAGATTAAGACATTCCCAGATAAACATATCTGAGTGAATTTGCCACCCCTAGACCTGCCCTGCAAGAATGCTAAAGGAAGTTCTTCATACTGAAAGGAGAGGACACTAGAAAATGGATCAAAGCAGCTTACAGAAATAAAGAATTCTGTAAAGGTAGCCATATGGGTAAGTATAAATGTCAGAAATATTGAATTATTTGTTATGTAACTCCAATTCTTGCCTCATACAGCAAGAATGCAAATACATAAAAAGTATGATATATTGATGGTATGAGACATAAAATATACAAATGCATAACTCTGAAATATTATCAAAAAAGACAGTGGATAGAGAGGTATAGAAACAGTGTATTGTATGCTACTGAGGAAACATTGGTATCAAGTGAAATATAATAGTTATAGATTTAGGACATTAAATTTTAACCCCATGGTAACCACAAAGAAAATACATGGAAAATATATTCAGAGAGAAATAAATCCAAAAATATTGAAATAATACAGTGTATCTTCTCCAACCATAATGGAATGAAGGTAGAAATCAATAAGAGAGGGAGAAACAGAAAATGCATAAATATGTGGAAATTAAGCAATAAATTCTTAACCTATGGGTCAAAGAAGAAATCACAGAGAAATTGCAAAATGTCTTGAGGTGACAAAAATGAAAACAAACCAAACCAAAGCAAACAACAGATCAAAAGTTATGGAATGCAGCAAAGCCAATGCTGATGGAAATTTACAGCTCTGAACGTTTATATTAAAGAAGAATAAAGGAGAGAGTTAATATGGCAGAATAAGGACCAGCAGAACTCACTTCTCCACCATAAAATAACTAGAAAACATGCAAAAACAGTAAAAGCAGCAGTTCTTGGGTTTGGGTGATGAGAGAAGAACCACTGCAATATATAAGGAAGAGCTGGATAAAAAATCAGAGAAACTACAACTGAGAAATAGGTGTGAGAGTACTCAATTAATGCCTCCTCTGGGGCCCATGCCTGAACACCAGCCAGATCAGGAAGCCAAAAAGGGGCACAATCCTACTTTGGCTGCAGACTAGGGTATTCGACGTTCTCAGACCCATAACCTTGAATTTCTTTGTGGGAACCTGGGAGCCAGCAGACTCATTACATTCACACACACATGCTGCTGTGGTGCTCAGTGCCCACCCCCACTCCTGAGGCAAAAACTGTAGGCACCTGGACTTGGGGGAGACTGGGAAGCCCTCCCCTCAGTAGGAGAGGGGGACACAGAGCAATGCTGATCAGATGACTTATTAGTGAGGGAGACCCCCTGTGTCCCACAGCCTCAATCCTTTCTTCACAGGGGACCAGGTGCTCAAAGCTTAACTGTATACCTGTGCAGAGAGGTGGAGGCAAGTGAGGGAGCAGTACTGCAATGCAGACACCCTTCCCCCACCCCTGAAGCCAGGGGGTGCACATTGGCCTGGGTCTTGCTGGCTGGCAAAAAGCAGCACATTCCTGGGCTGGCTGCTGGCTAATGAATTTGAGCCTTGCAACCTAGAATCTTTCCACACAGCAGTCTGGGAACCACCAGATCCATTGTATCCACAAGTGGAGTCTCCATAATACTGCACAGTGCCCACACCCCACTCCAAGAGCCAGTGGCTTCCAGCATGCCCAGGTGCTTTTGGTCTTGATTGGCTGTTCAATCTGGTCTGGACACTGCCCAGTGGGCTACTGCAGCTGGGGAGGAATAGGTGACCCAAGAGTATGATCTGCTAGGAAGACTAGGAAGGTACAGTATGGCAAGCTGATTTACTTCCCAGCCTTTAACAACTTTCTAAAAAGGTCTGCACCCACTACATAAGGCTCCAGCTCTTGTTTGACTGGAAATTACTGAAAAACCTAGTGTCAAAGGAGACCTTTAAAGGAAGCCCAAGAAAGAAAATATTAGAAAAGTGAGGTAAACCAATTTTCAAAATAATCTTATCAAGATACTCAGTTGCCAAAAAACAATAAAAAATCACAAGGGACATGAAAAAGCAAGATGATATGGTCAAGCCAAATGATTAAATTAAAAATTTGGAGAAGATACAGGATTTGGAACAAGTAATCAGATATTTTTAAACAAGTCTCCTAAATAACTTTGGTGAGATGGTTAAAGAGATAAAATATATCAAGAAGTCACTAGAAGAGCATAAAGAATAATTTGAAAGAATAAATAGAAAAATAACAGATCTTACAGAAATGAAAGATACTGCAGATCAAATTTAAAATATACTAGAGGCACACAATAGAATAATTTAAGATGCAAAAGAAAGAACAAATAAACTAGAGGACAGGGAAACTGAATTCAAATGCATGAAAGAAGAAATGGTGAGGAAATGGAAAATTTTGAACTGAACCTCAGGGAAATGATTGACAGCATGAAGTGCACAAATATAAGAATCATAGGTGTCCCAGAAGGAGAAGAATAAAGCTAGAAAGATTATTTGAGGAGATAATTGGGGAAAAATTCTCAACCCTAACAAAAGACATATGTATGCAAATCAAAGAAACCCAATGTATTTCAAATAGAATAAATTCTAATAGATTGACTCAAAGACACATGCCATAAAATGATGAAGAGGGGAGAATCCTGGAAGCAGTAAGAAAATAGTAATCCACCACATACAAGGGAAGCCACATAAGACTAAGCGAAGATTACTCATCAGGCACCATGGAGGCAAGAATTCTGTAGTATGATATATTTTAGATTTTGAAAGAGAAAAATATCAATTCCTGAATTCTTTATCCAGCAAAGCTGTCCTTCAAAAGTGAGGGAGAGTTCAAAATTTTCACAGGTAAACAAACACTGATAGAATTTGTTAACAAGAAACCTGCCCTGCAAAGAATACAAAAGGGAGTGCTATTGTCTGGAAAAAAAAACAAGAGAGAGAGGTGTGGAGAAGAGCATGAAAATGATGATTATCAGTAAGGGTAACTAAAAGGATAAAAAGAGAAAAATACTAAATCTGACAAATAAAATCAAAGGCATAAAATGAATGAAATAAAGACGGCTGTTACAGTAATAACATTGAATGTTAATGGGTTAAACCATTTAATCAAAAAACACAGATTGGCAAAACTGATTTAAAATTATGATTTATCTATATGCTGTTTACAAAAGATTCACCTTAGACCCAAAGATAAAAGTAGGTTGAAAGTGAGTGAATGGGAAAATATTTTCCATGCAAGCAGTAAACAACAACAAAAAAGCCATACTAATATCAGATGAAATAGACTTTAAATGCAAAGATGTTCTAAGAGATAAAGAAGGATACTATATATTAATAAAATGGACAATTCACCAAGAAGAAATAACAATCATAAATGCTTATGCACTTAATCAAGGTGCTCCAAAATACATAAGACAAACACTGGCAAAGCTGAAGGGAGCAATAGACATTTCTACAATAACAGTGAGAGACTTCAACATACCACTGTCTTCAATAGATAGAACTAAACAGGGGATCAATTAGGAAATAGAGAACCTAAATAATATGAAAAATGAATTAGACCTAACGCACATATACAGATAATTGCACACAAAAACAGCAGGATATACATTCTTCTCAAATGCTCATGGATCATTCTCCAGGATAGACCATATGTTGGAACACAAAGCAGGTCTTAATGAATTGAAAAAGATTGAAATTATTCAAAGCACTTTCTCTGATCATAATGGATTGAAACTGGAAATCAATAACCACCAGAGAAACAGAACTTTCACAAATATATGGAGGTTAAACAACAGACTCTTAAACAATCAGTGGGTCAAAGAAGAATTGCAAAAGAAATCAGTAAATATCTGGAGACAAATGAAAATGATAATACAACATATCAAAACTTATGGGATGCAGTGAATGTGGTGCTCAAAGTGAAATTTAAAGCCTTAAACACCTACATTAAAATGGGGAAAGAGCTAAAACCAAAGGCCTAACTGAGCAACTGAAGAAACTAGAGAAAGAGCATGAAACTAACCCCAAAGCAAGTAGAAGAAAAGAAATAACAAAGATTAAAGCAGAAATAAATGAATTGGAGAACATAAAAACAACAGAGAGAATCAATAAAATTTAAAGTTGGTTCTTTGAGAAGATCAATAAGATTGGCAAATCCTTAGCTAGACTGACAAACTCAAAAAGAGAGAAAATGCAACTAAATAAAATCAGAAATGAGAAGGAGATTGTGCCACTTTAAAGCTATTATGTACCCCAGAAAAACCATGCCCTTTAATCCTCATTTAATCTTGCTTGGTGGGATCTTTTTTATTGATTCCATGGAGATGTGACCCACTCAATTGTGGGTGGTAATTTTTTATTAGATGTTTTCCATGGAGATGTGTTTCCATCCATTCAAGTTGGGCTTGCTTACTGGAGCCCTTTAAGAAGGAACCATTTTGGAAAAAGCTTTAGAGCCAACAGAGCCCACACAGCCAGAGACCTTTGGAGATGAAGAAGGAAAACACCCTGGGGAAGCTTCATGAAACAAGAAGCTAGGAGAGATAGCAAGCAGACATTGTGATGTGCCTTTGCAGCTGAGAGAGAAATCCCAAATGTCATTGGCCTTCTTAAACCAAAGTATCCTTCCCTGGATGCCTTAGTTTGAACATTTTTATAGCCTTGCCTTAAATTGGACATTTTCATGGCCTTAGAACTGTAAAATTGCAACTTAAGAAATTCCCCTTTTTAAAAGCCATTATGTTTCTGCTATGTTGCATTCCAGCAGCTTTTACAAACTAAACCAGAGGTCATTATCATAGACCCCAAATAAATAAAAAATAAAAGATTATAAGAGAATATCATGTCAACAAAGTAGACAACTTAGATGAAATGGAAAATTTCTTAGAACGCATGAAGAACCTATACTAACTCCAGAAGAAATAGAAGGCCAAAACAAACCAATCACAAGTAAAGAAATTCTATCAGTCATCAAAAACCTCTCTACATAGAAAAGATGAGGAATAGATGGCTTCACAGGGGAATTTTACCAAACATTCCAAGAAGAATTAACACATTCCTGCTAAAATTTATCTTCAAAAAAATTGAAGGAAACAAAACACTACCTAACTTATTCTATGAAGTTAAGGCATATATAATGCCATAGATAAAGATACTACAGGAAGGAAAAACTAAGGCTAATCTCCCTAATGAATATAGGTGCAAAACTTATCAACAAAATACTTGCAAATCAAATGCAATGGCACATTAAAAGAAGTATACATCACAACCAAGTGGAGTTTGTTTCAAATATGCAAGAGTGACGCAAAAAAAGAAAAAAAATTAGTATAATATAATAAATTAATAAATCAAAAGGGAAAACTCACATGATCATCTCGATTGACAAAGAAAAAGAATTTGACAAAATTCAGCATCTTTTCTTGATAAAAACACTTAAAAAATTAGAAATTGAAGGAACCTTTCTCACTATGACAAAGGGCATATATGAAAATCCCACAACTACTATCATACTCAATGGTGGGAGACTGAAAGCCTTCGTTCTAAGAGCTACTATTCAACATTGTGCTAGAAGTTCTAGCTAGAGCAATTAGACAAGAAAAGAAATAAAAGGCATCAAAGTGTAAAGGAAGAAGTAAAACTCTCTTTATTTGGAAATGACATGATCTTATATTTGAAAGTCCCTAGAAAACTACTAGCAAAAGTACTAGAACTAATAAACAAATTCATAAAAGTGGCCAGATACAAGATCAACATGTAAAAATAAGTAGTCTCATACTGTAGTAATGAGCTATCTGAGGAGGTAGTTAAGAAAAAAATTCCATTCACTATAGCAACTAAAAGAATCAAGTATCTAGGAATAAATTTAACCAAGGATATAAAGGATCCATAAACAAAGAACTACAAGCAATTGCTAAGAGAAAAACTAAATAGGTATAAAGATATTCTGGGTTCACCGATAAGAAGGCTAAATGTCTTTAAGATGTCAATTCTACCCAAACTGACCTACATATTCAATGCAATACCAATAAAAATTACAACAATTTACTCTGCAAAATTAGAAAAATTAATTATTAAGTTTGTTTGGAAGGAAAAGGAGCCTCAAATACCCAAAAACAACATGAAAAGATGAATGAAGTGGGAGGACTTTCTGAATTTAAAGCTTATTATAAGATGATAGTAGACAAAATAGCATGGTACTGGCATAAAGATAGACCTATTGATCAAAGGAATTGAATTGAGAGTTCATAAATAGGCCCTCAGGCCTATGCTTAATAGATTTTTGACAAGGCCCCTAAATCCATGTAACTGGGACAGAATTGTCTCTTCAATTAATGGCACTGAGAGAACTGGTTATCCATATTCAAAAGAATGAAAGAGGACCCCTACTTCACACTCAATGCAGAAATTAACTCAAACAGTATCAAATAACTAAATGTAAGAGCCAGTACCATAAAACTCCAAGAAGAAAAAGGGAAACATCTTCAAGATCTAGTGATAGGAGGTAGCTTCTTAGACTTTACATCTAAAGCACAAGCAATGAAAAAAAAATAGATAAATGAGAATGCCTCAAGATGAATACTTCAATGCTTCAAAGGACTTTGCCAAAAGGGTGAAAAGGCAGCCAATTCAATGGCAGAAAATATTTGGAAACCACATATCTGATAAGGGTTTCATATCCAGTATATATAAAGAAAACCTACAACTCAACAATAAAAAAACAAATCAATTATAAAGTGGGTAAAAGACATGAATAGACATTTCTGCAAAGAAGAAATACAAGTGCTAAAAAGCACATGAAAAGATGTTCATCTTCATTACTATTAGGGAAACAAAAATCAAAACCACAATGAAAGATCATTTTACACTTATAAGAATGCCTCTATTAAGCAGGCAAGAAACTAAAAGTATTGGAGAGGATGTGGAAAAATAGAGACACTTATTCACTGCTGGTGGGGATTTGAAATGTTACAGCTGCTGTGAAAGACAGTTTGGTGGTGTTATGGTCAGGTTTATGCATCAGCTTGGCCAGGTGGTGGTGCCTGGTTGTCTGGCTGGGAAAGCGCTGGCCTGTTTTTTGCTGTGAGGACATTTCATGGACTTAAACCATGACCACGTTGGTGGCATCCACAGCTGATTGCATTTGCAATCAGCTAAGGGGAGTGTCTTCTGTAATGAGCGACACTTTATCTGATCACCAGAAGGCTTTTAAGGAGGACTCAGAAGAAACAATCACTCTTCCTGCTTCAGCCAGCCAGTCTTTCCTGAGAGTTTGTTGAAGACCTTCATCAGAGCTGCTAGCTCATGGCCTGCCCTACAGATCTTATACTCTTACATCCCCACAGTTGCATAGCCAGTCTCTCCTGAGAGTTCATTGAGGACCTTCATAGGATTTGCTTACAGACCTTGGACTCTACATTCTCATGGTTACATGAGACACTTTTATAAATTTTATATTTACAGATATCTCCTGCTGATTCTGTTTCTGTAGAGAACCCTAGCTAATACAGGCAGTTTCTCAGTAAACTAGTGAGTTGCCCTATGACCCAGCAATTCTGCTTCTTGGTGTATACCCAGAAAACCTGAAAGCAGAGACACGAAAAGGCATTTGGACACCAATGTTCATAGCAGCATTATTCACAATTACCAAATGATGAAAACAATCCAAGTGCCCCTCAACCATCGAATGGATAAACAAAATGTGGTATATACATACGATGGAATATTATTCAGCAGTAAGAAGGAATGAGGTCCTGAAACATGCAACAACATTAAGGACATAATGCTGAGTGAAATAAGTGAAACACAAAGGACAGCTATTGTATGATTTCACTAATTTAAACTAACTAGAATATGTAAACTCATAGTCATAAACATAGAATATAGGTTACCTAGAGATAGAAGCTAGAAAATGAGGAGTGGTCACCTAGTATGTACAGAATTTTTAGTGAGGTTCAACTTAAATATTTGGAAATGGATAGACATGAGGGAAGCTCATTATTAGAATTATAATTAATCCTGCTGAATTGCAGATGAATTTGGCTGAAAGGGTTTGTTTAGAGTCACACATGACATTGATACTATAAATATAAACAACTTCTTTCTTGAACTAGTGCAAATGTAGGGTACTTGTACAAAGACTTAATAATAGAGTGGTATATGGGGAAAAAGCACCTATTGTAAGTTACAGACTATAGTTAACAGTATTACTTAATATTCTTTCATCAACAGTAACAAGTGTACCACACCAATACTAGGATTCAATAATGGGGAAGTGAGAAATCTAGTGTGCTTTGAGTTTTCTTTTTTTATGTCTATCTGCTATTTTTCTTTCTGGAGCAATGAAAATGGTCTAAAATTGAGTGTGATGATGACTGCACAACTAGGTGATGATACTGTAATATACTGTATACTTTGGATGGATTATATGGCATGTGAATATATCTCAAGAAAAATTTGCAGTTAAAAAAGAAAAAGATGTTAAATCAGAGACCTTATCTCAAAACCTGAGGACCTAGAATAAGAAGAACAAACTAAACCCAAAGCATGCAGAAGGAAGGAAATAACAAATATTAGACTGGAGATAAATGAGATAGAGAATAAAAATAATAACCAACAAAATGAAAAGTTGGTTATTGGAAAAGATCAGTAAAATTAGCAAACCTTTAGCTATACTGACAAAGAATAAAAGAGAGAAGACACAAATAACTAATATCAGAAATTTTGAAGAGGTGGATATTACTACTGATCCCAAAGAAATAAAAAGAACTTTGATAAGATCCTATGGACAACTGCACACTAGCAAATTGGAGAACCTAGATGAAATGGACAAATTCTTAGAAATCTCAACAAAAGAATAACCAGTAAAGACTTTGAAAATTTAAAATAGAATTACCATAGGACCCAACAATCCATTTCTTGATATATACCCACTAAGAATTGAAAGCAGGGACACAAACAGATATTTGTGCACCTGTGTTTACAGCTGCATTATTCACAATAACCAGAAGGTGGATGCAACCCAAATATCCAACAACAGATGAATGGATGGAATATGATTCAATCCAAAAAGGAATGGCCTACTTTATGTGACAATATGGATGAATCATGAAAGCATTATGTTGAGTGAAGTAAGCCAGATACAAAAGGACAAATATCATATAATTTAACTTATATGAAATATCTAGAGCAAGCAAATGTATAGGGACAGGATAGGATTAGAGTTTACCAGTGACTGAGGGGAAGTGGAATTGGTAGTTATCGCTTAATGGGTATAGTGTTTCTGTGTTGGGTGAAGAAGAAGTTTAGTTAAAAGATGGTGGTGATTATAGCACGTTGTAAATGCAGTTATTGCCACTAAATTGTACACTTTAAAGGGTTAAAATATCAAACTTCACATTTTATTTTTCAAAATAAATAAACAGAAAAAAAGAAAAGGAAAAAATAAAGAAGATAAGAAACATTAAGGGAAAAGAAAAGTAGCAGAAATCATGTCCATATGAAAGAAAGTCTCAGGGTTATGTGTGTGGAAATGGGAAATGTCATTTAGTAATCAAATGGATGATGACCGAGATATGTCCATTGTATTGGTATATGATGATGGAAATGAGAAAGAGAGACTGATGTTGTAGAACCTTCTACTTGAAGCATGGTCCATGGACCAGCATCATCATCATCACCTGGGTGCTTGTTAAAAGTGGAGACCCTCATGCCCCACCTGAGACCCACTGTATCACAATCTGCATTTTAATATCCTCAGGTAATTTGCATATACATTAATATCTAAGAAGCACTGCAGGAGCAGAACTTGAGAAGATGAAAGGGGATGGGTCCAGGGAATAAGAAAAGAGATTTGCTTTTGTTAAGAACAAGGTCACTTCCTCCACTCTAATAAGGAGGAAGATAGAATATGATTAAGGGTGAAGATATAGGTGACAGTGGTTCTGTAGATTTGAAATTTGGTGAGTGAAAGAGAAGAAAATTTCCCTGTACTTTCTCTATATTTTCTCAGAGAGGAAGCTGAGAGCAGGTTGTGGGAGGCAGTATCATTGGAGGATAGAAGAGGAAGGAGCAGTATGAAATAGTTTTCTCAGAGCAGTGGCTCTAAACCTTGCCTGCACATTGGAATCACCTGGGGAGTTTTTTAAAACACTGACATCCAAATCCCACCTTCAGGAATTTTTATTTAATTGGAATGGGGTACAATCTGGGCATAAGGATTTTTAAAAACTCTCCAAATGATTTCAATGTGCAACAAAAGTTAAGAGCCACTGTCTTAGAGAATGGGAAAGTCAACACCTTAGGGATATGTAGTAGGATTTAAAGGAAGTGTTGAGTGTTCAATTGAGTCTTGTGGCAGAACAAAATAAATTAGCCCAGCTGAGGGGCTTTTTCCAGCCCATTTTGCTTCTCAGGCATATGTATAGAGAACATAGGTATTCTACCTGGGAAATATTTGTCTAGAAAATACAATAGGAGAAGAAATGGGCATTAGAATTGCAAATATATGCAAGGGAATGATCACAATAATGGACCAGGGAATCTAAACTGGAGAGAAGAGGAATGAGAGGGGTTGATGGGTAATGGGGCAAAGTCAGGGGAATGATATAGTCAATTAATTGGAGATAATGATGAAGTGGAAATTTTTGGAGTGGTGTATCACAAAGAGTAAATGAGGTAGAAGAACTGAACACAGTGGTCAGAGAGATGCTTGAAATTGAGACTCTGAAAGTAGTTGTTTGGTTGCTGGTCATGACAAGATATAGAATGTTACCACAGAAATTGTCTGGCTGAGGTGTGGAAGAGAGAAAAATTAGACCAATATGGCTAGAGTGTAGTGAACTAGAAGACAGTAATGGAAGATGATGTCAGAGAAGCAGGCAGCGCCTAGGACATTAGGTGATGAAAGCAACCAGAAGGAGTAGTGGGTAGCAGAGTCAGATAGCATGTGCTTCCAAGGAACTGGGTGTTGTGAAGGCAAAAGGGGAAGAGATAGATGTAACCCCCAAATAAGCTTATACAGAAACGAATTTAAAGCAAGATGTTACTGCAATGGGAAAAGTGTGTATAGGTATATATGTAGATATAATCTGGCTTAGAATTTGAGAAGAAAGATCCAGTTTGAACAAAATCTCAAAGTCATCTATCTCCTTGCTACTCAAAGTGCAGTCATGAGACCAGCAGCATGGACATCAATTGGGAGCTTATTTTTAACAAGATCCCCCACCATTCATAAGAAGCCTTATTCTAAACTAAACCTCTGTCACTGTGTTAGAACCATTAAAATAACTTTCTTTTCCCAAACTGGAATAGGAAACATCTTCATCTGTATTTGAAAGTGTAGTAGTCAGAGATGCTGAGGACAACCAGGATTCCTGATTTGAGGGAGTAGTTTTGCTGGGCATGTGGGTTTCCACCTTCTCGGTGGAAACACTGGCCAGGCAGTCCTTCCCCTCAGAGCAGAATTCCTTATCCTCAAGCTTTCCAAGCAACTCCTTGGCCTCACAGATCCAGGTTATAAAACAGACCCAGTGAATCCCAGCTGCACTTGAAACAAGCTCTTGAAAGGGCTTCAAGCAGCTTAGGGTAATGCAGGGAGAAAGTGGCCCAACTTGTCTTCCTTCAGGCCTCAGCAGAAAGATGTTATTCAAGGAGCTTCAGTGGAAAGCAGCACCCTGGAATGTGGTCTCAGCCCAATGGCCTTTTCAAGACCTTAAGTCACTTCAACTTGATCACAGACACCAGCCAGAGGAAAGGTCCTTTCCTTCTACTGCAGTAGGAGTCATTTGTGACTCTCCTCCAAGCCCTCATGAGCTCTCTACTCTTATTTGTATAAATGCATGGACTTAAATTTACCTCATTCACCTCCCTCTTACTAGCACACACTACTTTCTTCTGTACATCCCTCTTTTCATTGTCTCATGCCATGCCTTCAGTTTCGAATAGCTTCTCATCTGCGTAAGTAATTTGTTCTCCAGCCCACTTTTCATTTTCAAGACAAAGGCAGGAGCTGAAATAAGTGCATGAGAAGTTTCTATTTAATGAGTGGATTTAACTCCTATTTGGTCAGAAATGTTAGTTAAATCACATAGGTGGATTCAAGACTTACAAAGTCCACAAACAATATGTATTTGTTCAAATATTCCCTGGCAAGACAAACTCGCATGCTGATGTCCTACCTGCCAGAGATGCTGTAGAATGAATCCTCCATTGATAGAAAGGCACACTAGAGAACCATGTAAAGTGAGGTGAGAAGAGCACTGGACAGGGAGTTGGTGTCTGCTAAGTTGCTGTGTGACCTCAGACAAGTCACTCAGTCTGTTTGTCATATGACATAGAGATTGTTTAGGTTTTCTAAAGCTGCCAGAATGCAATATACCAGAAATGGATGGGCTTTTACAAAGTGCATTTATTAGGTTATGATTTTGCAGTTCTAAGTCCATGAAAATGTCCAAACTAAGGCATCCAGATAAAGATACCTTGACTTTGAAGGAAGTCCAATAACATCTTGGGTTTCTTTCTCACACAGGAAGGCACATGGTGATGTCTGCTGTTCCTCTCTCCAAGCTTCTGGTTTCAAATGGCTCTCTCAGCTCCTGTGGGTCTTTCTTACTTCCCCTGGCGCATCTTCCTTCTGCATCCTCAAATGTCTGTGTCTAGGTATCTGTTCTCTGTATTGGCTCTGAGCTCTTTCTCTCTCCATGAGCTCTTTAAAGGACTCCAGTAAACTAACTAAGACCCACCTTGAATGGGCTGGGGTCACATATCCATGGAAATAATCTAATCAAAAGGTCCCACTCACAACTGGGTGGGTCACATCTCCAAGGTAACAAACTAATCATAAGATTCCACCCACAATAAGTCTGCACCTATGAGACTGGACTAAAAAAGCATGGTTTTTCAGGGTATGTAACATTTTCAAACCAGCACAAAGACAGTCTCTCAGTCTCTTAATGCTTTTTGATCTGTGCCTTTGTAGACCATACAGACAGACAGTCTGACAGAGGCTACTTATTATCTTGTGAGACATGGGGCAGCTAAGTGGGAGGAGCTCTGGGCCCCACTTCAACCAGAGAGATTCTCCTTTTATCTACTTTATACAGTTGGGCTTCCAGGTAAGATTTTGATTGGACAAAGAGCCCCTGCTGCTAAAAAAAACTCTAGCCTACATCATAGGCTGTAAATGAAAACTCTGGTTGACAAATCTATTTGTAAAGATTTTGAGATGTTAAATATATTTTTAATAAACCAGAATATTTCATATAAAAATCGGATTCCAGCTTCTCTTGGAAAAGCTGAAGATCTGGAAGTTCTGGGCAAGCATTCCCAACCGGAAACTATCAATTGCAGTTGAGAGGCAACTACTCCCTTAGACTCAAAGCCCCTACAGGAAGGCCCCTGCCTAGCCCCTGCAGGCATCCATGTGATGATCCCTGACCTCCAGGGCTTTCTGACCTTTAGCTTCTTTCCCCCTCCAAAGTTCCAGAAGACCAGACCTAGAATGAATTGCTCTAGGAATGGCTGGGTCTGTACCTGAGGGATGTAGTCTATTTAAAACATTGCTTCTCAAATGATCACTGATGTTCTTGTTAAAATGAAAATTCTGATTCAGTAGGTCTGGGGTAGTCTAAGGTTCTGTATGTCTAACAGGCTCTCCGGTGATGCCAATGCTGCTGGTCCATGGACAACACTTATGAAATTGAAGGAAGAGTAAAAAGCAAAGATGTGAGGAAGCAATAGCCTCTGGCCCCAGCCCTCACTGACTGACTGGACTGGAGATACCACAAAACCTTTGTTCAATGGGTCTGTTAAGCCCTTCTTTGCTCTTCTCCAGGGAAGTGGTGAGGAGACAAGAAGTGAATCCAGCACATGGAGGAGTTCTTGAGCAGAAAAAGCATTATAAAGAAAGAGAGTACCATGTCTGTTTAATGGGTAGGGAGGCTGCTTCCAGGGTAACTTCCCCACCACCTGGGATAGCTTGGGCCATTGCTCAAGTTCCAGGTGTTGACTCCTGAGCTCCAAGGGAAACTTATTTTGTTGGTGAAGGTGGGAATTTGGGGTCTTTGAGAGAGAAGGGAAAAGAGAAGGGGAAGGAGAAAAAGAGGAGGAAGATGAAGAGGAGGATGAATAGGAAAGGAAGAGAAGGAGGACTAAGAGGAGGAGAGGGAAGGAGAAGAGAAGGAGGATAAGGAGGAGAAAGAGTTGGTAGTGGATGAGAAGAAAGAGAAGAGGGGAAAAAGAACAGAGGATGAGGGGTAAATGAAGAGGAAGAGGGAGGGGGCGCTTAAGACATCTAGGATGTAGCTTTGCCTAAAGGTGCCTTCCTTTATAGACTCCTCATTCTCATTCAACCCCTCCTCAAGTAGGACATCCTCACTGCAGGATCTTAAGGTCCTTCTCTGGCTCTAAAATTCTATGATATTCTGAAATGCTACAGCAACAAGACAAACTGGCTCAATCCAGCCTGGTGTTCCAGGCTGCCTATGATGAACTATCTCTCCTTCCGCACCCTCTGCACAGCAGGAGCTAACAACCCATACCCATACTTCCTCTTCCTGATATGCATGGATTCTCAGAGCTCACCAGGTTGCTGTGGGAACCCTGGGGTGATGATCAAACTGGGAAAGAGGAGAGAAGGCATTGCCTCCACACACATACATATAGTTAGTTGCCACGTTCTGTCACCTAACCCTATGGCATTCCTTCTGTGTGCCCCCTTCTCTTCATACTCGTAACCACTACCAGAGGTCACACCCTTGTTTAGTCTCTCTTGGACCATTACATCAATGGTTTAAGTATCCCTCATTTCCTTTTTATGCTTTACAAACCATTCTTACACTGCTGATAGAGTTATATTCCTAAAACACTACTTGATCCAGAGTGTCTCTTGATCAAAAAAGTCTCCCTATTGTCCACAGAGTCCATACACAAGATATTAACAATTCTCCACAGTCTGTACCTAATTCCTATTTTAACTATTTTTTAGTCCCTTTACATATCCACATTTTCCTGTTTACATGCTTTTTTCCCCTAGCCTCCCAGAATTTCTTTCTCCCTACCTCTGCTTGTACAAACCTAGCCATGCTTCCAGGTCCAGCTCAAATGCCATCTCTTTTATTAAGCCTAAACCCACGTTGAACTCCATCTCCTTTATTCTGTGTGCTTATGACGTTTTGCTGGCATCCTTCTCATGCCACTTACTACTGTTTGCTTTATGTAGTTAGGTGTTTATGAGCTTGTCACCCCCACATAATTTTGCATCTCCATAGCTTCTGGCAGGGCACCTAGTATTGAGGAGCTCTCAGAAAATGTTTGTTGAATGAACTGATGTTTAGAGAAAGGAGAATAACAAGCAAGTCCTTAAAACTGGAGTGTTCCTGGTCACTCTAAAGAGGAATAGGGAGGCCAGTGTGGGGAGTAGTGTGATCACAGGAGACAATGTTAGGAGATGGGTCACAGAGGTAATGGGGGCCAGATTATGTAGGGTCTTACAGATTATTGTAAGGATTAGGCTTTTACTATGAGTGAGATGAGAGGCAATTGAAGGATTTTGAGCAGAGGAGTGATATGTGACATGATTCACTTTTCTTTTCTTTTATTCATGGGCAGGCACTGGGAATCGAAACTGGGTCTCTGGCATGGCAGGTAAGAACTCTGCAGGATTCATTTTTCACAAGCTTACTCTGATTGATATGGAGGAACTGACTGTAGGTTAAGGGAGAGAGCGGTTAGGACAATATTGTATTAATCCTAGTGAGGAATGATGGTAGCTTAGACAAGGGTGGAGAGAGGAGAGATGGTGAGAGGCAATTAATTCTGCATATGTTTTGGAAGGAGAAACAACAGAATTTTCTGAGGGATTGGATATGGGGTGTGAGAGAAAAGAAATTATCAAGGATTTTGGTCTGAGTATCTGGAAAGAAGCTTCTATAAGTTGCTAATAACTTCCAAGTAGGAAAGAGTGCAGGAAAAGCAGATATGAGGTTTTATATCAAGAGCTCACTTTGGGACATGCTAAGTTTGAAATGCCTATTTGATTTCTAAGTGGATATGTTAAGTAAGCAGTTAAATATATGTGTTTAAGGAGAAGGCCAGGCTGGAGATACCATTTACAAGGTATAAATGGTATTTAGAGCATGGAGGCTAGATGAGGTCGCCAAAGAAGGGAGTACAGATGGTGAAGAGAAGAGTTCCAAGGGCTGAGCCCTGGGGTCTTTCAATATCTAAAGGTTGGAAAGATGAGGACAAGAAATAAAAAAAGGAGCAGTGAATGAGGTAGGAGTGAAACCAGGAGAGTGTGGTGCTTTGAAGCCAAGGGAAGAAAGCATTCTTGTAAAGAGGAGACAGCGGTCAAATTTGTCAAGTGCTACCAAGAGGTGTTCTTTTAGAAGTTGATATGGGAATGAACCTCATGACAGGTTGATGCAGTGAAGACACATGTTCTCAGTGGGGCAGATAGAAGGTCTTCCCTAACAGCTTCCTGATTGGCATATACTAGAAGCAGTGTGGTGCCAAGGTTCTGGTTCAAGAAACACTCAGATCTGGACTGGACTGCCCAGAAATTGTGTATGTTTTGTGTGCTATCTGAGGTATCTAATACAAAGAGTAGAGCAGCTGGAGCACTGAAGCACACTGGAGAACCTGGCCTACTGGTCACAGATACAGGACTGGCTACCTGTAGGCTGCAATGAGAAGCATGCTAGAGAGGCCCCTTTCCCCAAATATACCTCCCCCTTTCTAGGATCAGACTCTAAGTTACCTTATTTATTCACCAAACACTTATATGTGAGGTAATCTTCTAAGAACATACATATATTAGCTCAATGAATCCTCACAACAACCCTATGAGTTTAGTTCTACCCATTTTTACAGATGAAGAAATGGAGGCAGGGAAAGTCTAAGTAACTTGCCCAATTGAACACAGCTAGCAAGAGGTGGAGCCAGGATTCTAACCCTGCTGTTTCCAATGTCCATGCTCTTAACCTCTACATCAGGGTTTGACCAACTATGGTGCAGGCCAAATCTTGCCCACATCCTTTTTCCGTACGTTTCTAAAAAATTTTTTTTAAAAAAAGGAAGATGAGGAATATGTTATAAAGATGTACTGTGGCCCATAAAGCCCAAAATATTTACTATTTGGTTCTTTACAGATAAAGTTTAATAACCCCTGCTCTACAAAATAAAATGAGAAAGATAATATTTCTAATCAGATTATGGGTCAATTAAATGAGCACCTGGTAAGCTGCTCAAAAAATAGCCCTTTTTAATTATTAATTTTATATTCCTTCTGCCATCAGTTCACTTCCTACACTCTCTGCCACAGGAATTCTTCATAGATTTGACTCATTCCAAGCCCCTCACCTTCCCCTCAGTCTTTGCTGAGAAGTTGCCAGAAATAATCAAGCTAGATAACAATGTGAACACTTATTAGTTGGTGTCTAATGATATACCCCTGAGTGGTTATATATATACTTGCTTTTCCTTGAACACATGCATTAAACAAATTAAGTTCAATAGGACTCCCAGTGGCCTTATATTTTCTAAGTGAAGTACATGAAACAAATAGGTTCTAAGGAAGTCTTGACAACAAATGGTCAAAAAATGATGAGATATTTTCCCAAGTAGCAATTCTAGGAACATCAAATAAACATATGATGAGTTCATGCCTCCTAAAAAGTAAAATTTGAAATAAGCTTCTAGAAAGTTTTAAATAAATTAATAATTCATTTGGTTATTGCATATAAGGAAAAAAAAAACTTAGAGCATCAGAGCTTGAAAGCTCCATAGAAATTCTCTAATTCAGATACCCTAAGATAAAGATGGTGAATCTGAAGTCCAGAGATGGGAAGATATTTACCCATGGTTACACAGCAAATATGGGCTGGATCCCTAGTCTCCTAATGCAGTGCTCTTTCCATTACATCCCTGGCTGAAAACTAGTGACCTGGGGCTAGAATCTAGGGCTAGATTCTATGGTTTACCCCACATAATGCTAAAAATAAAGTTGGAGCTATATCATAGCTCCCTCCTTTAGACAAGACACTTGCTCTCCAGTTTGCCATATTCCCCATAACTTTCTAATACATCCAACTTGTGATACCCTTCATTTGTGATTAACCTCCCCTGAACTCCCCTTTCTAGCAAAAAAAAAATACTACATTCTTTCTAACTAGAGTTAGAATATTCTGTCCCAGGGTTCCTAGGAGGAGCATGAGCTGAGAAAGCAGAGCCATGGCATATGTATGAGGCTTGTTTCTCTTTCTTGACAATTGTGGTAAACAGAATACTAATCCTTACCAAATATCTATTTTCCTTTCTACCTGAGTACCAATGTGTCCATCCTCTTTTACTACTATGAATGACAAATGAGAGACTTCAGTGGGAGCTGTTAGGTGGAACTTCCAGGAAAGTGCCTTAAAATGGTGATAGTTAGGTAGCATGTATCCTTCCCACTGTTTACAATGTAGATGTGATGGCTGGAGCTCCAGCAGCCATCTTTTGACATTGAGGATGAAACCCATGTGCTAAGGATAATGGAGTCACCAAACCAACCTTGAAAACCCTACCTCTAGATCTCTTTTACATGCAAGAAAAATAAATGCCTGGCTTGTTTAAGCCATGTCTGTATTCTATTTCTATTGCTAGGAGCTGAATGCAATTCCTAAAAGATAAAACAAACCCCAAAGTTCTTGGCTTTGGGATGATAAAGATAAATTCTGGGGACAGACATATAACTAGGTCTAATCTTAATAGCTACCCTGTATTTGTAAAATACCTTAAAATAAACATCTTTCTCTATGTCATTTTCATCAATGATACCCTTTACCTTTAGGCCTCTAATTGGGTATATATACTTGCTCTCCCTTAAATAAGTTCTTGTCTATTAGATTCAATTTGATAGACATGTTAGCCTGGCAGTGTGCTACACACTGGTAGATTTCAAGAGATAGAACATAGGATGTCTGAACTGGAGGATGGAACATCTGAAATCCGGCAAGAAAAAGAAAATATAGGGAAAAAATGGAAAAAAATGAGCAGGGACTCAGGGAACTGAAAGACAATATGAAGTGCATGAATATATGTGTTGTGGGTGTCCCAGAAGGAGAAGAGAAGGGCAAAAGAGGAGAAAAGCTAATGGAGGAAATTATCACAGAAAATTTCCCAATTCTTATGAAAGTCTTAAAATTACAGATCCAAGAAGTGCAGCATACCCCAAAGAGAATAGATCCAAATAGACATAGTCCAAGACACTTACTAATCAGAATGTCAGAGGTCAAACAGAAAGAGAGAATCTTGAAAGCAGCAAGAGAAAAGCAATCCATTACATACAAGGAGAGCCTGATAAGGCTATTTGTAGATTTCTCAGCAGAAACCATGGAGGCAAGAAGACAGTAGGATGATATATTTAAATTATAAAAAGAGAAAAACTGCCAACCAAGAATTCTATATCCAGCAAAATTGTCCTTCAAAAATGAAGGAGAAATTAAAACATTTTCAGACAAAAAATCACTGAGAGAATTTGTGACCAAGAGACCAGCTCTGCAAGAAATACTAAAGGGAGCACTAGAGACAGATATGAAAAGACAGAAGAGAGAGGTGTGGATAAGAGTGTAGAAAGGAAGGCTATGAGTAAAGGTAAAAAGAAGGAAAATTAGATATGACAGATAAAATCCAAAAGGCAAAATGGTAGAAGAAAGTACTGCACGTGCAGTAATAACACTAAATGTTAATGGATTAAACTCCCCAATCAAAAGACATAGGCTAGCAGAATGGATTAAAAAACAAGACCCATCTATATGCTGTCTGTACTCAAAGGACATGAGAGCAAGGACCCAAACAGACATTTGCACACCAGTGTTTATACCAGCATTATTTACCATTACCAAGAGACAGAAACAGCCAAAATGTCCATCAGCGGACGGGTGGCTAAACAAACTGTGGCATATACATACGATGGAATATTATGCAGCTGTAAGACAGAATAAAGTTATGAAGTATGTAACAACATGGATGATCCTTAAGGACATTATGATGAGTGATATTAGCCAAAAACAAAAGGACAAGTATGTATGGTCTCACTGATATGAACTGATATTAGTGAATAAACTTGGAATATTTTGTTGGTAACAGAGACCATCAGGACATGGAAATAGGGTAAGATATTGGGTAACTGGAGCTGAAGGGATACAGATTGTGCAACAGGACTGAATAGAAAAACTCAGAAATGGACAGCACAACACTCCCTAACTGTAATACAATTATGTTAAAACACTGAATGAAACTGAATGTGAGAATGATAGAGGGAGGAGGGCTGGGGACATAAATGAAATCAGAAAGAAAGATAGACATTAAAGATTGAGATGGTATAATCTAGGAATGCCTAAAGTGTATAATGGTAATGACTAAATGTACAAATTTTAAAATGTTTTTGTATGAGGAAGAACAAAGTAATGTCATTACTGCAGGGTGCTGAAAATAGATGGCAATTAATATTTTAAAATTTCAACTTATGTGTGAAACTAAATAAAAAATGTCTATTTGGTACAAAATTCATATTTTGACTAGTGCATCTCCTAATATAACTTATGTAGATAGTTTGTTGAACAACATAAGTACATGGAACCTTGGTTAGGACATTAGATTTTATTGCCTTATCCAGAGTGAAGCCCCAATGAATCCCAGGGTGATTTGAGCAGTGAGTGGAAAAGTATTTGCAAAGTCCCCTTTGGGGAATGGTGAGAATGGGGGAAAATTCAACCTCCCCAAGTTGAATTCTTGATATTCTCACAAGCAGTGTGGACAACCAAAGCTATAGGCTGAGCCCCCCGCCTTGGGGTTTGTTCACATGAAAGTTAACCCCACAAAGGATAGGTCAAGCCTACTTAAAATTAGGCCTAAGAGTCACCCCAAGAGAACCTCTTTTGTTGCTCAGATGTGGCCTCTCTCTCCAGCCAACACAACAAGCAAACTCATCATCCTCCCCCTGTCTATGTGGGACATGATTCCCAGGGGTGTGGACCTTCCTGTCAATGTGGGACAGAAATCCTTGAATGAACTGAGATTCAGTATCAAGGGATTGCGAAAACCCCTAGAATGAGCTGAGACTCAGCATCAAGGGATTGGGAAAACTTTCTTGACCAAAAGGAGGAAGAGTGAAATGAGACAAAGTGTCAATGGCTGAGAGATTCCAAACAGAGTCGAGAGGTTATCCTGAAGGTTATTCTTATGCATTAAGTAGATATCACCTTGTTATTCAAGATGTAGTGGAGAGGCTGGAGGGAACTTCCTGAAAATGTAGAGCTGTGTTCCAGTAGCCATGTTTCTTGATGATTATTTAATAATGATATAGCTTTCATAGTGTGACTGTGTGATGTGAAAACCTTGTGTCTGATGCTCCTTTTATCTACCTTGTCAACAGATGAGTAGAACATATGGAATAAAAATAAATGATAGGGGGAACAAATGTTAAAATAAATTTAGTTTGAAATTCTAGTGATCAATAGAAGGGAGGGGTAAGGGATATAGTATGTAAAATTCTTTTTTTTCTTTTTCTGTTTTTGTTTTTTCTGTCATCTTTTTATTTCTTTTTTCTGAATTGATGCAAATATTCTAAGAAATCATGATGATGAATATGAAACTATGTGATGATATTCTGAATTACTGATTATATATGTAGAATGGAATGAGCATATATTAAGAATGTTTGCATTTCCTTCTTGTAATTTTTTTTAATTAATAAAAATTTATAAAAATACACATACACACAAAGTTTCTACAAGGGCAAGCATACTGTAAAGTGTCAACACTAGAATAAAGTTCTGTTGGTTTTATTTTGGAGTGGAGTGTAACCAGGGTCGTTCTCAGACTGTTCTAGAGCAGCACTTTGTTCTGTTATGTGGAAGACAGGCATTCTGAATAACATTCAAATCCATCTAGTCAGTCAAAGCAGTAGACTAAATTTCAGTAACACATTCATTGAATTGGCCCCAGAAATGTCCTGGGTCATTTTACTATTATGGTAATGAGTGAAAAACAGCAATAATAGTCATTACATCAAGGACAATTTGGAGGTAAAAAGTTTTGGGCAAATGTTTTCTTTGAGGGCCATAAATAACAGAAGGTCCAATAAGCTTTCCCCACAGTTTGGGTTAGATGGTATGGCAGATTGGATAACGTACCCCAGCAAGAGTTCTTAATCTTATTCCATGTCCCTGTGAGTGTGAAACCATTTGTAAATAGTGTCTTTGCATAATGTTAAGGCATATCAGGGTGTGGTCTTATTTGTAAATAGCGTCTTCTAAGGACCTATTTAGAAATGCCCCAACTGAATCAAAGTAGACTTTAATCTATTTTTTAAAAATTTTTTTTATTAATCAAAAAAAAGAAAAGAAATTAACACAACATTTAGAAATCATTCCATTCTACACATGCACTCAGTAATTCTTAGTATCATCCCATAGATGTATGATCATCATTTCTTAGTACATTTGCATCGATTTAGGAAAAGAACTAGCAAAACAGCAGAAAAAGATATAGAATGTTAACATAGAGAAGAGAATTAAAATAATAATACTAATAATATATATATATATATAAAGGAAAAAGAAAAAAACAAAAACAAAAGATACAAACAAACAAACAAAAAACCATATTTCAGGTGCAGCTTCATTCAGTGTTCCAACATAGTTACATTACACTTAGGTATTATTGTGCTGTCCATTTTTGAGTTTTTGTATCTAGTCCTGTTGCACAGTCTGTATCCCTTCAGCTCCAATTACCCATTATCTTACCCTGTTTCTAACTCCTCCTGGTCTCTGTTACCGATGATATATTCCAAGCTGATTCTCGAATGTCGGTTCACATCAGTGGGACCATACAGTATTCGTCCTTTAGTTTTGGGCTAGACTCACTCAGCATAATGTTCTCTAGGTCCATCCATGTTATTACATGCTTCATAAGTTTAGTCTGTCTTAAAGCTGCATAATATTCCATCGTAGGTATACGCCACAGTTTGTTTAGCCACTCGTCTGTTGATGAACATTTTGGCTGTTTCCATCTCTTTGCAATTGTAGATAATGCTGCTATAAACACTGGTGTGCCAATGTCCATCTGTGTCTTTGCCCTTAAGTCCCTTGAGTAGATACCTAGCAGTGGTATTGCTGGGTCGTAATCCATTCTGCCATTCTATGTCTTTTGATTGGGAAATTCAGTCCATTAACTTTTAGTATTATTACTGTTTGGATAATATTTTCCTCTACCATTTTGGCTTTTGTATTATATATATCATATCTGATTTTCCTTCTTTCTACACTTTACTCCATACCTCTCTCTTCTGTCTTTTCGTATGTGACTCTAGTGCTCCCTTTAGTATTTCTTGCAGAGCTGGTCTCTTGGTCACAAATTCTCTCAGTGACTTTTTGTCTATAAATGTTTTAATTTCTCCTTCATTTTTGAAGGACAATTTTGCTGGATATAGGAGTCTTGGTTGGCAGTTTTTCTCTTTTAGTAATTTAAATATATCATCCCACTGTCTTCTAGCTTCCATGGTTTCTGCTGAGAAATCTACACATAGTCTTATTGGGTTTCCCTTGTATGTGATGGATTGTTTTTCTCTTGCTGCTTTCAAGATCCTCTCTTTCTCTTTGACCTCTGACATTCTAACTAGTAAGTGTCTTGGAGAACGCCTATTTGGGTCTATTCTCTTTGGGGTGTGCTGCACTTCTTGGATCTGTAAATTTAGGTCTTTCATAAGAGTTGGAAAATTTTCAGTGATAATTTCTTCCATTAGTTTTTCTCCTCCTTTTCCCTTCTCTTCTCCTTCTGGGACACCCACACCATGTATATTTGTGCGCTTCATATTGTCATTCAGTTTCCTGATCCCCTGCTCAAGTTTTTCCATTCTTTTCCCTATAGTTTCTGTTTCTTTTTGGAATTCAGATGTTCCATCCTCCAGTTCACTAATTGTAACTTCTGTCTCTTTAGATATACCATTGTAGGTATCCATTGTTTTTTCCATTTTTTCTTCTTTGTCCTTCACTCCCATAAGTTCTGTGATTTGTTTTTTCAGATTTTCTATTTCTTCTTTTTGTTCAGCCCATGTCTTCTTCATGTCCTCCCTCAATTTATTGATTTGGTTTTTGAAGAGTTTTTCCATTTCTGCTCGTATATTCAGCATTAGTTGTCTCAGCTCCTGTATCTCATTTGAACTATTGGTTTGTTCCTTTGACTGGGCCTTATCTTCAATTTTCCGAGCGTCATCCATTATTTTCTGCTGGTGTCTGGGCATTTGATCAGATTTCCCTGGGTGTGGGACCCAGCTGGTTGAAAGCTTTTTCTGTGAAATCTCTGGGCTCTGTTTTTCTTTTCCTGCCCAGTAGGTGGTGCTCGTGGCGCTCGTCTGTCTGCGGGGCAGTTGGCCGGGAAACCGCGCATGGAGGCGGGGGTTGCTGGCCGCCACGGCTTGGGGGAGTGCCGGTCCAAATTGCCCAGCTGGCCCGAGACGCCAAGTGTGATGGGAGGGCCCCGCTATCCAACGTTCCCAGTCAGACCGGGGAGCCACGTGCGTGGAGGGGACCCCAGTCGCCAGCCGCCCCGGCCGGGAAAACGCGCGCCCCTCGGGTATCTCACCGCACAGGATTCTCCCTGCCCGTTCAGCCATTCCAGAATGGGGTACGCTGTCTTTTTGGTCTCTGTTGTGACTCTGGGAGCTGTTTCGTATTGTTTCTGTTTCTTTAGTTGCTTTTCTGGAGGAGGAACTAAAACCCGCGCGTCTTACTAAGCTGCCATCTTCTCTGGAAGTCCTCTCATAGCCGACTTTATTCTATTTTGCTGATAGTTTTATAAAGAGAAAGCACGGGGACAGAAGCCAGAAGTCAGAAGTCAGCAGAAAACTGGCACAGTGGACTCAAAGAGAAAAAGATCCCCATGTGATGGGAGGCAGAGATGACAGCCAAGGAGCCCCAAGGATGACAGCAAACCAGCACCAGAACACTACCGACTTTGAGAGTAAACAATGGCCTTGCCAACAGTTTGATTTTGGACTTCTGGTCTCTGAAACTGTGAGTCAATAAATGCTTGATGTTTAAGCCAAAATAACTTGGGGGGGAATCCATTTTTAAAGTAAAAAAAAGTCATTGAAATAAACTGTATATATTGTGCTCTTATCTGTGGCAGAAGGGAAATTTGGTAAAGGAAGCTGTCTGGTTTAAAAGTTAATAAATTATATATTATGTTGTTTCTTTAAAAGATAACACTTAAATAGAAGGCATGTAACTGCCATAATATGCATTGAAGACAAACTCATTATAAAGATGTGGGTATGCAACAGGAGTCTCAGCAATCAGGTCAGTGGACTTTGGTAGTAAAGGAAAGGGGTCAACAGAGTAACAGACCAATCCGGATTGCTCCAGTGGATGAGTGTGGGTGGGTGGATTCTGCCAACATGAATTCTTAGAGAAAAATTCTTTCCTTAAAGGAAAGACAACTCTGACATTTAAAGTACGTTGGGCATGACATAGCTTTATTAGACTGGTAGATGAAATAAAAAAGAACAACGATAAAACCCACTTGGGAAAAAACAAATATTTACTCATAGCCATTTTCAAGCATGAAAATTGTATTCTGAAAGTATCATTACTTTCTCTTTAGAAACTGTTAATTGGATTTTGGTTAATTCTTACCTCAAAACAAAAAAAAAACTTGAATTATTTTGGGTTAAGTGGGTTCAAAAGAGAATCTATTTTTCACATTCAGAACCTAGTAATCTGGAGTCCATTTTCAGTATTTTAACTACCTCAATAAAATGAATGTAAGAATTACCAGAGGCACTTGAAACAACAACCGGTGCCTCTGGTAATTTAATGCCTTGTCAAATGCTTTTAATCCATGATTGATTTAAATGTCATTTTTGTTATAGAAGCATATACCTTTTTAAAGAAAGCTTATCAGTAACATTTTCCCAATTTATATTTTAAAAAAGATAATTAACACTGGATTGACTTGGCAGGGTTTGGTAGAATAAAACAATTGGTTACAATTGCTGCATACCCTGGGTGTGGTGGGGTGTGGGGGTGTGTGGTGAAGAACCAAAATTATTTTATAACATTGGATCTCAATATAAATACAAGTCATAGCTGATAGCTTTTGGAGGATGGGGTGATTTATATTGGTTTTGTTTTATTTAATTTATTAATTAGTCTTTGACAGTTTTTTTTCTTTTAGATTACTGAGCAACCATTAAAAGTATACTGTGAACAATTAAAGATATGTGTAAAGAGTTTTACCAAAGTCCACTAAATAAACACTACTCAGGTACAGACTGCACACCAAAATGGGTCTGTGTTATGACATTCATTGCAAATAGCAATTATGGTGCTAAAGTCTACACCAATGGTATTAAATGAGGTGCTTTGCACTTAATTTTAAAATGAAATTAATTTTCAATAAAAAGAAACTAATATACATGACATGTACTGTATTGCTACATAAGTGACAAAAATTAAATACATTCATACCTCATTTTATTATGCTTTGCTTTATTGTACTTCAAAGATATTGCATTTTTTACAAATTGAAGATTTGTGGCAATATTGTGTTGAGCAAGTTTATTGGCACCATTTTTCCAATAGCAGGTGCTCATTTCATGTCTGTTTCACATATCAATTATGGTATGTGTATTGCTTTTTTAAAATATAATACTATTGCACATTTAACAGACTATGGTATCATGTAAACATAACTTTTATATATACTGAAATTTAAAAAATTAGTGTAACTTGCTTTATTGTGATATTTGCTTTATTGTAGTGGTCTTGAACCAAACCCACAAAATCTTTGAGGTATGCCTGTAACTATTAACCCAAGCATGTGTTTGCTGGAAAAGTGAAGATATTTTGCAAAGTATCCCTATTTCGTAGATGAAAAACTGAGGTCCAGAAACAAGTGACTTGCCTATACTCATCCAGTGAATTATTGGCAGGGTGCTTTCTCCTTACTTGCTGCTTGCATCTGCCTGGCTGATTTGTAACTTGTCTTCTCAGCTCCAGCAGTGGCAGTTTTGCAGACTCCCACATCTGATGCAATTAAAGCTTGGAAGTTGGTTGCTAAACCACAGCATCAGTTGCTAGGCTCCCCTCTCACTTTCAGGTCCCAACAAACTTTAGCAAACTGGAAGTTAATAATATGTCAGCAAAATTAAACTTGGTGAAAACATCAGATATTATTTTAATCAGGAACCAGGTGATCCAAGCTCATCTTGAAGGACTGTGTGACCTTTCATGGAACGCACCCTTTCCACAGAGTACAACCCCTGTGTAGGCTGCTGCTTCCCCAACCAGATGCCAGATCTCCTGGAACCTTCCTTAATGGAAAGGGAGTCATATTTATTTATTTGAGCCACTAATAAACATCTCTATAGCTTTGCCTGAGCACTCCTCTCTGCCTCAAATGCCCTAAACTCATGTTTCTAAGAGTATTGCAGTTAAGGGAGTGATTTTAGGCCATGGAGACCTTATTACATAAGGCAGAGATCCTTTCTTACCCCTGGCTCCATGTGTGAATCACCTGGGAATCTTTGCAAAGACACAGGTACTCCAGCCTCAACGTAGAGATTCTGATTTAATTGATCTGGGGTGGGGGGCTTGACAGGAGTATTAAAAAAATTTTTTTTCTTCAAGTGATTCTCATGTACAGTCAAGGGTGAGCACCCCTGGAGTAGTACATTAGCATATGGACCTGGAGCTTAAAGCTCAGCTCTGGTACTTGCATTTCTGCAACTCTTGATAAGTTGACTAACTCCTCTAGGCTTCATCTTCCCCATCTTTTAAAATGGGGAAGACAATACCCTTTAGCATAACGTTGTCACAAGGTTTAAGTGAATTTGTATCCATAAAGCAATTAGAAACAGGGCCTTATAAATACATAAAAATCAAGTATTAGTGTCAAATCTAGATGAAATTATCTTGGTTGTATTTAGAACTGCTCTTAGCACATAGGAAGTACTTAACAAATTCTAGCTATTATTACATCAACAAAATGTTCAATAGATGTTTATTTTTAATGTGTATTTAGGAACAAATGGCTAAAATCCATTTATAGCATCAGCAAAAAGCTTTCTTTTTAAATTATCAAACTTTTCAAAAGTGAAAAACTTTAAGGGAAAATAGTAAGTAAAATGGTGCCTGTACGTGGGGAAAATTATGGGGTTTGGAAAACACTGCCCAAATATCTTCCCATATTTTTACCTCCACTCACTCCATACAACCAAATGCTAACTTCTTCCAAGTCCAACACAGATGCTACCTTACCCGTAAAGTCTCCCCTGATCTCCTTACCTGTAAATACCCTTCTCCCACTCTGAATTTCCACAGTTCTTTTTCTTATAGGTATTTAAAATTCAATGGGGACCACAAAATCTCTAGATTCCCAATGCCCAAACCCCATCTTCCCATCTCATTCACTTAGTTGGTGGGGCCAAAAAAACTAGCTGTAATTCTTGATTTTTCATTTTCCATATCCAATTTGTCAGCAAAGCCTGTTAGCTTTATTTTCAAGTTATATCCAGACTCTGATCATTTACATTCACCCTGGTACAAGCCAACACCCTCTCACACCTGAATATTGCCAAGAATTCCTCACTGGGAAACTGGTTCCCTTCACCCCTACAGTATATTATCCACACAGAAGCCAGAGAGATCCATTTAAATCATGTCCTGGCCCAGCTCAAACCCCTCCAGTGGCTTCTTGTCACAGAACAAAACCCAAACTCCTTACCATGATCTCTAAGTCTCTGCAGGATCTGCTGACTGGCAATCTCTCTGATTTTATTTACCCAGCACTCTTCCTGACCCAAAGCACAAAACTGATTAGGATGGGATAGAAAGATAAAAGGTGATTGTGGAGTTATCCATAGAAGGTAGAGTTTAACAAATGAATGTGATTGCTGAATCATTAAATTGGTATTTCTTTTAGTCCGCAGTATCTTAGAGCAGCTAGAAGTAAAAACCTAAAATTGTGAAATTGTAACCCATACAAACTCTGAAATCAGCTATAACTAATTATTATGCTGTGTTTTGAAATTTACTGTTTTTTTGTGTATATGTAAATTTTCAGAAAAAAGAAAAAGAAAGTAAAAAAAATCTCTTGTGAAACAGAACAAAAAAGATCAAATAATTAGTTCTCGTTTATGTACCCCATATTTTCTATTTATGAAAGAAGTGATTGTACTTGTTTGAAAAGGCTTTGATGTTTTCATGACATTATTTGGCAGTTTTATTTTATATTCAGATATCTTATTTGCATTTTGCAAGACTTTAGTGAAATAAATAATTCACAGAATATTTCTGCCTTTCTAGAGTTTAAAACAGAATATCACGTTTATCAAGGGAGGTTTTGAGTACAATAATTTTTCAATTTTTATCAAAATGAAATGCATTTCATTAGCCAATGCATCCTGAAAGTCAAATTACTGAATCAGTGATTCTTGAGATTGGCTGATAATGAATATTTGTACTGAATGTACTTTATGTCTATTACTATAAAATTCTCTAATAAAAAATATATAGTCCTGCCTCTCAGGGTTATTATGAGGATTAAATACATTATTTGTAATAGGTCTGGTCACAGTGCTTGACAAACAGCACTCAATAAATCTTAATTATTATATTTAACATTCCAGGCTTTAGCCTCAGAAAAGAATATAAGTGAATATATTTAAGCAGTTTTGTATGAGGGATGGACACAATGGACTCTGGAATCAGACTGCAGACTGTAAATCCTCACTCTAGGATTTCCTAGCTGTAGGACCTTGGACACATTTGGAAACATCCCTATGCTTCCTTTATTTCATGTATAAAATGGGGATGATAATAGCAGTCTACCTCATATGGTAGTTGTGGGGATTAAATGAGTTAATATGTGTAAATTGCTTAGAATAGTGCTTGGCCCATAATAAATGGGTCAATAAGGACAATGAACATCTAACACACAAATGTCAGCTATTATCACTATTGTTGCTGTCTGAAGCATGTCTGCCCAGCTCTAATGAGTCAGTAATTTTATTTTCCCTTTTTTACTACTCTCATGGGTGCTAAGACTCTTACGTATCCACTCATATCAGTTAGATGTTGTTCTAGTTTGCTAGCTGCGGGAATGCAACACACCAGAAATGGATTGGCTTTTAATAAAAGCATATTATTTCAGTAGTTCTTCAGAGAAAAGGCAGCTAACTTTCATCTGAGGTTCTTTCTTATGTGGGAAGGCACAGGACGATCTATGCTGGCTTTCTCTCCAAGCCTCTGGGTTCCAACAAGTTTCCCCCAGGGTGATTCCTTTCTGCAAAGGCCTGAGCTGAGCTGTGAGTGCTGAGATGAGGTATGCTGAGCTGCTTGGGCTGTGCTACCTTGAGTTCTCTCATTTAAGCACCAGCTGATGAAATCAAACATCATTCATTACAGCAGGCATGCCTCCTAGCCGACTGCAGATGTAATCAGCAACAGATGAGGTTCATATACCATTGGCTCATGTCCACAGCAACAGAACTAAGCTCCTTCATCTGGCCAAGTTGACAACTGAATCTAACTACCACAGATGTCATCCTTTGTTTGTTTTTTATTTTTTTTATTAGAGAAGTTGTAGGTTTAGAGAAAAAAACATGTACAAATATATACTTTGTTTTTGCTTTTTATATGTTTTTTTTGTTTTATTTATTGTCACTACTTGCTCAGTGGAAGGCCTTTTCCAGATAATTTAACTGTCATTAAATAACAACATTACTCCACACATCTCAGAAAAGACCCTCTATGAAAGCATGAAATACAGTGGTTACAAGAGTGCAAAATCAAACTACCTGGCTTCAAACCCCACATTTGCCATGTATTAATTGTGTGGCCTTGAGCAAATGACTTCACCTTTCCATACATTAATGTCTCTGTACAACAGGGATGATGATAATAACAATAGTACTGATTTCTTAGGATTGTTGAGAGAATTGATTCATGAAAAGTTTGTAGGATAGCATCTAGTACAAAATAACACTATAGAAAGTGTCACTATCATCAAAACCATTAGTCCAGATTGTATAAAGATGCAACTTTTATAATGTGGCTGTGTGATTGTGAAAACCTTCTATCTGGGACTCCTTTTATCCATGGTATGGTCAGATGTGTAAAAAAATGGATAAAAAATTTAAAAATCTGTTGTGTAACTACTTGTTAAAATGTTCTTGGAAATGTATTGCTTTTTTGTATATATGTTATTTTTCACAATTAAAAAAACTTAAAGAAATATGGATAAAATAAATAAATAATGGGGGCAAAGGGCAAATTAAATTGGTAGATGGAAATACTAGTGGTCAATAAGAGAGAGGGGTAAGGGTATTGTATGTATGAGTTTTTTTCTTTTTATTTCTTTTTCTGGAGTGATACAAAAGTTCTAAAAAATGATCATGGCGATGAATAAACAACTATGTGATGATATTGTGAGCCACTGTTTGTACTCCATGTATGGATTGTATATGTGTGAAGATTTCTCAATAAAAATATATTTTTTTAAAAAGCACACAGTCCAGAGTAGATACGCAATACATTATAATTATAGTTTGTATTACTATTATTATAACTCACATGTGTACATTAGCTAATGATTTTTACTCCTTTGATTGTTTATCCCATTTGAGGTATACCACAGTCCTGTCAGGAAATCAGGGAAGAGATTATTGAATTCAATTTAAGGATGGGGAAATTGAGGCTCAGAGAATTCAGATGACTGGACTCTATTTTTATTTTTGATGTTTCTCATGGCCATTTAAAATTTTTTCATATGGAAATCTTGAAATACCAATATAAGATTAGATGTTACCACAATATTACCTTTTATAAAAAAAGTATTTAAATTAGTAAATTATCAATAATTCCTATAGGAGTCTGAATAAAATTAGTTTTAACCTTGTTAAATACCAGCTATAACCTAATATAATTTAAGTGTTAAGTTATACTGGTTAAAAGTAACATGGAGCTGTGAAATACTCCATTGTCTCAGAAATTAAAGGGACATGTGTAAGAGAGAGAACCCCAAATATCATCCAGAATCCAGATTCTTACCACTCTCCACAGATAATCTCAGAGAACTAAATCACACATAAAGGTCACCAATCATATCTACAGTTTAATTTCCTCCACTTGCATTATAGCTTCAGCCAAAACCCCATTGAAGCATGACATTGTGGTGAGTACCCTAGATACTGCCCCTGCCCTCAATGTACTGCATCTTACATGTCTTCTCTCAGTAAAATTCGCTCTTGTCCATTTGGTCCTTCATCTCAGGAGCTATGCAGATTAAGTATTATTGCATGGAACAGATTAAGAAATGGAGACAGCCAAAAGAAGCAGTAACTAGAGCTAGAGAAATACCACAACCTATACACCACTTCCTATGAGCCAGGCACAATTCTGGCAGCATTCTCTAGAGAAAGTCACTGAATCTTTGCAACAATCCCATGAGTAAGGTTTTATTATCATTCCTGATTTACAGAAAAGGAAACTGAGTCCCAGCAAGATTAAGGAACTTGCTCAAGATCACACAGCTTGGAAGAAACAGGCAGACTTTAAATAGTTTGTTTCCAGAGTCTACAATCTTTTAAACTGTATTACCTAGCAAGCAAATGATAGAGAGAAAACTAAAGATCTTGCCATGCAGACTCTCTAGTCATGGGGGAAAAGGCAGCTTTATATGGGGGTCCTATCAGCAGGAGATGATAAACCTGAGCTGGAATGGCCCAGGTGAGTTACCCTTTTACTTCCCTCCACAGAGGGGCCAAGGGTCTGGAAGCCATATCTGGCTCTCTTGTCTCATTGGAACAAGGGCTGGGGTACTTAGTGTAACCAGGGCTCTTGTTGACTTTCAGTGAAGAAGTAGATGTTCTGGGACCAGAGAGTAAAGAGCTGAGGGATAGTAGGTATGAACTCCAGACACTGAATCACTTTGGTGAGCATTTGTGATCCTTCTCGTTCCCTGGAAGGGAATTCCCCAGCTCCTGTATTTAGTTTGCCTCAGCAAGCCTCTAAAGACTACAGCTCAGAACAAGATAAGGATTTTCATGTCATTTGACAAGGATTAACACTGGATATCTCCCCTCAGAAAGATGTACTAAAATTCTGCTTAATTTATACACACACACATCACTGAATTGAATATTTGTCACCCACCTGCAATCTCAAAGACTAAAGATAAAGACTTTTTCTCTCCCTTCACTCAGGTACATCTTCCCCAGTCTGTGGTTCTTTTTACTTCTTAACTGCCAATGTCTCCACATTTTGTATTGAAGTCAAAAGGCCTTGGCCTATCCTGTGGTAGCCATTCCAGCTCTCTCCTCTCCCACTCATTTATAAAGTCAAGCTCAAATGCCACCTCCTCTACCTTCCTCTGAACTTGTATGTCTATCAGTGCTGGAGCTCAGCAGAAGGGTAGGCAGGTACCAATTTCACTGCTTTAGAATTCCCCCTTTTGTCAAACCAGAATTCTGTTGTTCAGAATCCTGAAGCATTCGTTGAGCACTTGCTCTGTGCCAAGTATTTTGCATGCATTCTCTCATTTATCCTTTCCCACAACTCTAGGGCATTATTCTCCCTATTTTGATGTCAGCTCCACAAGGGTAGGGATTTTCCTCTGTTGTGTTCATTGCTGTATCCCCAGCACTTAGAACAATATCTGACAGCTATCAGTGCTCAATAAACATTTGTTAGTAATGAGTGCCATTTTCTAGGTAAGGAAACTGAAGCTTGGAGAATTTAAGTAACTTGTTCAAGGTCACAGAGTTAATATGTGGTGGAATAAGGATTTGAGCTTGGGAAAATTGGTCTGGAGCCCATGTTTGAACCCAGTAACTACTGCAGACTTTACAATCAATTCATTCATTGAACAAACTACTTTCCTCTCTATGGCCCTAAGACCTCTTCGCAGCATGAATTTGATCATTTATTTACCTGTCTGTCAGATTCTGGGACCATCCATAATCTTGAAGCTGTAGGCAATATCTTTCCCTTGGCATTTCTTACTATAGTGCTCTTCAGTTTTCTACCCCTGGGGGAGTTCCACTTCCCACTCTCTCTGGTACCTTGGGAGGATCCATTCCCTGTGATACAATGTCTCATCCTTGGACTTCAGCAATGGTAAAGATAGCATGGACAGCTTCTGATTTTCAGTCTGGGCCCCATCTTGCTGTGACCTCGGAGAAGTCAGTTCTCTTTTTTGATGTCTCTAGCTCCACTGCTAAAAATGGCAGAAGAAATGGTTTTGTGTCTAGATTTAGCAAGGCAGGATGTAAAAATGAGTACTTGTAAATGCAAACTGACAGCGTTAGGGACCAAAAAGCCTTCATTTCAAAGAAAAGTCAAAGGAAGATTTATGTGAAGTTGTCTAGAATGAGGGTGAGGTGGAAAGGTGTCCCCTAATGAATGCCCATGAGTCCTCTGATGCTGCAGGCTTCATATGATAAGCCTCTTACCATAAAAGTTACCACACATGTTTTCCAGTATAAATTGGATTTTGACCTGTATATTTGGCTTTTTCACTCTTTGAACCTCTCCCATCCTGTTGCTGAGCAGCTGCAATCCCTCTCTGCTCCCATCTCCCTGTCAGTTCATGGGCAGTGCTTGCTGTGAAAGCTGGTGAGTGACTCCATTTAGAGGAAGATATTTTTAACCCAAAATGGCTGCTTTAAATGTTGCAATATATACCAGTGCATGGAGAAACTAAGACAGCAATCTTCAAGGTTTATCAAAGCACTCAATGATTATTTATTGAGCACATGTTGAAAGTCAAATATGATGTAGAATACCAAGATGAGAAAGACTCAGACTCTGCCCCAACACAAATACAATATGTGAGTGTGTGTGTGTGTGTGTGTGTATGTGTGTGTTGGAGGTAGGTGAAAAGGGAAATACAACTCTGAAGCAGAATAGAATATGTTAAGTGCTATTTGAGAGGTGTAAATACAGCTCAAGGGAAGGAGGTCACATCTGATGCAGGGGTTATTTTGGCCTTTCAAATAAAAACCTAAATAGGCAATTGTAAAATAGGGCATTACAGAGAGAACCGCAAACACAAGTGAAGGCTCAGAGATGGGAAAGCAGCTACTTCTGAGGAGAGGAGCCACTGGAAGAGCTGTGTTTGAAGATGGTGACTCTTGTACATCTGGGTGGATAGACCAGATGGAAGTGAGATTGGATTCAGGGAAACTAGCTGGGAGACTACTGTACCAGTTCAGGTGAGAAACAATGAAGATCTTCAATTGAGACCGTGGCAGAGAGAAGCACAGCAAGACATGATTAAGACATCATGAAACTAGAATAAGCAAGACCTGGCAAATTATTACACAGTGGGGGGAAGAGAGAGGGAGAAGTCAGATGATTCTAATTTTTCTTGATTGAATGATTTGGAGGATGGTAAAGCTAATAAGACAGAGAGATCACTCAATAGGAGAGCCAAGTTTAAGTGAGGTCCTAGTGGTGGTGATCATGGGGAAATCCCATTAAGTTAAAGATGTCTATGGGGCTTGTAAATGAACTAAACAGGCAGATGGTATATAGGTCTAAATATCAGGAGAGAATGTGATGCTAATGGTATGTGGGTGGAGTCATCGGGTGATGAGAGTGATCTGAAATCCTAGGAGTAGCTGAAAATGCTCTAGGAGAGCATCTGGACTGAGAAGCCACTCCAAGATAGAAAGCTAAGGAATTCCTATAGGGAATGACTGGACAGAGGGAGAGGAACCAGCAAAGGAGACTGTGATGGAGGGTTCTGAGAGATGGGAGAAAAGCAAGAGAATAATTCTCAATGAGTTCATATCTGGTTCCTATTAAATCTCTTGAAGAATTTATCAGGAGCCCAGAAAACAACAAAATAAAAAGTGAGCTAAGAAATGCTGAATAAGCAGACTTGGAGTGCAGATGGAAGATGATGTGGCTTCCCAGGATCAAGGGAAACAAGAACTTTTTGCAAGGGTCTGGCTTCAGAAAAGTGGTAAAATTGGTGAGGTTTGTTTTTGGGAACCCTGTATCTCCTCTCTGAGGCCTTTGCTGTACCAGATACTGAGAAGTCCTCATATGTCTTATTTTTAGGTGAAGCCCTTCCTCCCCAGTTTAAAAATAGAAGCTCAAAGGGTGAACACATTAATTATAGGACTATGGAACTCAGAAATAACAAGTATTGGACATCCAGGATGTGTCAAATGCTTTATCATAATAAATTTTCATGATCATCCCCATTCATCATCATCTCCATGAAATTTCCCCATTTTGTAGATAAGAAAACTGAGACTCTGAGAAGGGAAGTGACCTGCCAATAGTTACAGAGCTTGTAAGTGGCAGAAGTGGAAAAAGAATCCAGGCCTTTCTGATTCTAAAGCCCTTGCCTTTCCCTGAAATATGTGAAACCAGTAACAAGGCTGCAAGCCTCCAGGAATGTTATGCGGAAATGGAACAAACCCAGGTCGAGGCTCTGGAGTTTCAGGAAGTAGGTTTTATTCACCTATGGCCATAGGGCTCAGTCAAGTAGCCTCTGAAAGTCTGAGCCCCCAATAGGGGTTGTTACAGGGTTTTAAGGGAAGTGCTTGGCTACATGTTGATGTACAGAAGGGGACAGGTCTCTACAGGAATTTTTCTTATCCTGCCTACGTACAGTTTCAAACATTCCCAGGGTAAGGGAGACTTCTCAAAGGGAAAATGGCCTGAGTAAACAGGGGTCTGCCTGCTGTGAGAGAAAATGGCTTGGGCAAACAGGGGCTGCCTTCTACATTCCTGTCTTTGACGCTTGCCCACACTAGTGGGCAAGAGCATCACCTATATCTCATTCTCTTCTTGTTGCAGGTGTTGGTATGTCCCTATCTGAGCTGGATATGGGAAACAAGGTAGCCATGCAGGGTTTAGGCCCCTGCAAAGTTGAGGGGAGGGGGAGGGTCTGTGCCCCACCTCTGTTGGCCCCAAGTTTTTTCCTGGTGCCCCTTTGTGACTGTGCCTCTCTTAGGTTGTTCCTTTACCAGGGAATCTTACCTGTCTTTGGCTAACCAGCCATCCTCTGGGGCCAGGCAGAGTGATGTGAGATGTGCAAGTGAGGGAGGGGCGATGCCCCTTGAGAGGGTCCAATCTGTCTCCCCAACTGCCTTTACCACCTGGCCTCTATGCCCAACACCTGCTTTGGAATTCCTTTACCTGATGGCAGGGCCCTAGCTCTGGTCACATGTTTTGGGGAACCCAGGTTTTTTCTCTAGTTAGGGCCCAGCTTATAGCTTTGGGCAAGAGACAAACTGCACAGCCTCAGCTCCCAGGTAGCCTACACCTCAGCACAGCCAAGAGCTCCTCCCCTGATCTCATACATATTGCACTACCAGGAGGACTGCACCAGGAAAGGTGTCGGATTCAGTGGGGGTGGGGGGGTAAAACTGTACATGTTTACAAGGTCAGGTGGACTTGGGGACTGCTTCCCTTTCTAAGAATCATGGCGATAGCCTTGCCACCATAGGGTAGTGAAAACAGCACTGCTGAACCTAGTGAGGTGGGATTGTAGCATACTGGGGGCCCTTCCTTTAATGTGCATACAGAATACTGGGTTTTATTAAGAATGCAAGTCTCAGAACTTCCCTGGCATAGATGCTGGTTATAGAAAACTATGGGAATTTCCATCTTTCCTCCAACATAGGTGGTCTTGAGGCATACCTGGCATGTGTCATGCCCCTTGGAAGGGCTCATGATCATGCCGAGCAGAAACAGAGGAGTGAGGTGCATGGTACTGGCTATGGAGAGTCATGAATGTACAATTAGCCTTAGGGAAGGAATGGAGACACACACTCTGGGCAGTGGCTAGAAAGGGGGACGTTATCTAGGTGAGAGGGATCCTACCAAATTAGAGTAAAGTTGGTTTCTGGGAAGAACTCCAGGCAACCTATATCCAGGAGGGCTAAAACTGCTAAATAAAAGACAAACACAAAGAGCAAGAAAAGACAATTAGTCCACAGACCCAGGAGGCCGGGATGCCTATGTATCAATTCATCAATCTTTGGCCATGTGTAGATCAGTCATCTTCCGGGGTGACTGAAGCATGGCTCAGAGGTCTCACCAGGCTTCAGTTGTGCATTGACTAGCTGCTTCCAGCGAGCTAAAGCATGGCAATGATAATCATTCAGGCCTCAGTTGTGGGCTGGTTGACTGATCTCAGCTGCAATGGAGAAGGGTGCAGTGGCTTCCAGAGAATAATGTGCATTGGGTGTTCAGGATCAGGGGTTCACTTCCAGTGGTCATCTGCAGTGGCAATCTGTTAGAGATGGTCCTCTGAGGACTTGAGTGGTTGGCCGACAGCTGAGGACATGGGGCATAGGCACACCATGCTCTGCTGATGTGGCAAACCACAGAAGCAAATGTTCTCAAAGGATGCTAACTCAAAAGTTCAAAGAGACCTGAAAAGAGAACATTCTGATAAGAAATAAACAGTTCCTAGGACAAAGAGCTGGGAACTGAACTGTAGCTTTGCAGACATGACAGATGTTCAAAAATAATCTTACTTTGATTACACTCCCTAAAGCAATCCCTGTGTAAGAGCACAATAAATATGTGGATGTCAGTGTATTCAGGGCTCTTGCTCCTGATGAGCTTGAGTCCCCTGACCCCACTTAACTATCTTCTTGTGTCTATCATTTATTAATCCTGCATGGCACCCCTTCTTCTCTCCTGTTCTCTGGGGAATTCCTGGCAGCCCTCTTTACCCGACAGTGGTGAGTCCACAAGATGATCTCTGCAACTCTGACAGCTGTTGGGGTTACTAAAACAATATGGTAAGGGCCTCTCCACTGTAGCTTGAGGGAGCCTTTTCTTTCAGGTTTTTAATTCACACCAAGTCCCCTGGTTCATACTCATGTAAGGGAGGGTAGATGCTAAAGGGTTTGGGTACTGCTTGTAACACCTTTCCTTTTAGTTCACCTAAAATTTTTCTTAACTTTGACCATAATTTTCTTTTTCACAAACCTTTGGCAACTTACAATATCTATTCAGGCTTTGTCTTACATTTTCCTCATTCTGTAACAGCTATTTATTTTATTTTAGTACAAAACTACTCTTTTTTTCCTTTTAGTAAAAACTCATACTTTATATTGTTTATACTTAAGTCATTACTTCAAGCAAATATTTTACCACATACAATTACCATCAAAATTAAATTTGTCAGAGGGCGGGCCACGGTGGCTCAGCAGGCAAGTATGTTCTCCTGCCATGCCAGAGGACCTGGGTTCGCTTCCCGGTGCCTACCCATGTAAAAAAAAAATTAAATTTGTCAGAATAATGTTAAATGCCTAAAATGCTTTAGTCAATGCATACCTGAAACATCAATATACAATTCTTAATAAGAATTAATGGCACATATGAAGACTTTTTAAAGAAAAACTGTAAGGATAAAGTTTGCAAGCAAGAAGTTTCTCAATATTAAACATCTTCCCCAATTCAAAACTATGAAACATAAAACCAAAGGGGAGCCACAAATTTGGAGTCAAAGATAATGGGGTTTGGCCTAATCCCTTTGTCTGGAAGAAAGGGTCTAAATGAGGAAACAGAGGTGCCAAGGGAGCTGAATGCAGGTCTTCTGCCTTGCCAGGAGTAGGAGCACTATTCACTTTGTGATTATAACTTGGTTTACATTTTTTCATACATTCTCTTTATATCATTATTTGAGAAAATGTTAAACTTTTTCGGTTGACCCTAGCTTCCAGCAGGGCTCGGAACACGTCTCTGCAGGAAAGCTTGTTACTGGTATTGGGGAACCATTTCCCATTTTATCTTTTGGCCTTTCCTTCCCCTGTATTCCAGTCTCCCATGTCTTCCAGCTCTGTCATTTTGTTTAAGACATTGTTAAGTGGATTGCCTGTTTTTCCTAATAATAAAAATACATTAGGAAAGTGTTTATATGCTGAAGGTGCTGCCTTAATGATAGCATTTCTTTGTGAAGCATTGACAGAGAGGAGGTAGTACATGTCTCCCAATACAATTGCTGACTTCATTACTTCCTTTTTTAATTTCTACATAGCATCTCACAAAGTGTACCATGGTCGGTTATTTTGTGACCACATAATGTCAGCAGGGCATTGCTCATTACACCCTTGTGCAGCCAATGCCAGCAAGTTAGAATTTTTTCCAATCTGCCCACTAAACTCCTGAAAAGCAGTCTGTATAAATGGATTGGTGCTATTTCCTACAAGTTTTATGCAATCGGCATAGTCCAGCACCACTCTGCCAGCCCCTGCATCAGCAATTCTGACCATTCAGGTAATTAATGGCTCACCAGTTTTCAGAGTAAAATACCTAAGAATGTCAGTTATTTTTTTGTTCTTTTATAGTGGTTTTAAAAGTAACCTGATTGCCCTGTTTCTCTTCTTTTTGCCTTTATATTGGGTAAGCTCCTATTTCTGGAGAATATTTACTTTTTTTCTGACAAACTTTCTCATCTAAAATATTCCCATCTTTTTCATCATCTGCCTCATCCCACACATCACTATCCCACTTACTAGGGTTCTAATTAGCAGTGGCAGTGGCTAGTACCATATGTACTTTCTCTTTATTCACTTTACCTCATCCCTTTTTATATTTATATTGGGCCACAGGGACTGTGGCTCTCTCAGCTACTGACTGATAATTACAATTGATTTTCCAAATCAAAATTTTGATTCTGCAGCATGGACAGTTTTTCCTGTAATTCTGCCAATTCCTTTTCATAATTCATTTTTCAGAGATTGCCAATCTCTTTGTTCACACATTTTTTATATTCCATTAACAAAACGCATCCTCTTCTACACACTCCAATCATTTATTTCCCCTTTTCTAATAGAATGTTTTCTATGCACAGAGCAACCTGAGTAGTCTCTCCCTGTTTAATTCTAATCCCCCATTCTTCACAAGGTCCTGTGCATTTTGCCCATTCCTTTGCAAGTGAGGAGTAAAGGTAAATCATCCCACCCTGGGATGTCTTGGTTCTTTACTTTGAGCTTAGAGGACTTTTTCAAAAATGGCATTATCTACTAATCTATGTCCAAAGTTTATGGCCCACTATTAATCTATATCAAGTAAATCTTGAAGAGGGGTTACTGACTTAAAAATTCCCAAATGTCTTATAGCATTAGGAAGTACAAACCAGGGAGACAGAATGTTCAAATCCAAAACATTTTGCAAACAAAAAGGACAAGAAACTGGCAACTTCAAATTTGTCAAGAATGGTCCTAATAAAGCATTACAATATTCAGAAGAACACAGCCCATATTTCCTGCACAAATTTTCTAAAGCTTGTCTTACTGTCCTTCACCACTATGAAGTCATGCTGAAATGTGAATCCTACTCACAGCACCAATTTTGTCACATGAAAGGCAATGTGATATTTGTGACCACTTAGTTTATAGGTCTGGATTTGCAGACAATACAGACTTTAGTGATAGAAAAACAGATTTTATTAGGAAAGTAATTAAAGAAAATAATTAAAAGATAATAATTAAAAGAGTCTTCAAAAATAAAGCATAGTTACATCACCAGATAAGATGGCATCAACACCTGAAGAGAAATGCTGGAGAGTTCCAGAAGCAGCTTCCAACTCTCATTAGTAAAAAATCCACAGCAATCTTGGAGACAGCATTCAGAGTCTCCTGAGCTAAGATCCATAGCAAAACATAAGATTCTGATGAGGTGCACTTCTTCTATCATATGATCTTCTCTCCCTTCTTTTTCTTTTCCTGTTTCTCCTCTTTCTTTCTCTACCTGCTTGCATGCAGTTTTTTATGATATCTTCACACAACAGTGGCCAAATTCCAACTAGCTTATGTGGCCAGGCCAAATTTGGCCCTCTTGGAACTGGCTAGGGACCAAGAGGAGCTTCCTGGGACCTAGATATCTTTATTAAAGTACACCTCCTTTCAGGAGGATAGCCAGTCCTCCCAGCTAGAGTGCACATTTCAACTGTTTCTTACCACAGTCATGCAATGGCAACATCAGTTGTACAGAACAGACTCTACACATTTATTTTTCCTTACTAGGTTATAATTTCCTTAAGGCAAGAATGATGGTTTATTAATCTTTGTTTTCTTTTTAGTGTTTAAGCAGCACCTTGCATATAGTAGGTACACAGTTTTCCAAATGCATACATGAATGAAATGATGCATACATATAAAATATCTCACACTTTTTATTATAAATTAAAAAGTAGTTGTGTAACAGGGTAGTCTTAACACTTCCTTGGTAGACTATGCAATTGTTATTGTATGTAGCAAAATCTTGTATCAACACTGTTACAGGCCTGTTTTGCTTAATGAGGTAAATTTTAAAACCCCTGCACAGATGTTCTCCTCTTAGTCTGAAATGTGAAAATTTTAATTTATGGGACAGAGTAATGATAAGCCATAATACAAAAGAATTTCTTTTTATCCTCCCCAAAAGTGATCCAATTTAATTCAGATAGTTTCCTAAGTCAACCAGGGGTCAACTTGACTCCTCAGTCATCTGTGAAAGCCTTCTTAAAGTTGGACATCATGCACCAATTAGGGAGAGGGCTTACAGACAAACAATGAAGGGTTTTGAACAAACTGTCACTTTACTTGGTCTGGCCTGGTCCTTAGCAGGGTCACAGGAACTGCAGGGTCCAAACTCAATTGCAGCCTGGTGCACAGCTCCTATGGCCCAGGGCTTCCTCTCACTCACATGATTACATGCACACACTCCAACACCCCTTCTACACCACCCTTCCTAGAACTGAACCTGAAGACTTTCACTTCTAGATGGAGACCGGTACTCAGATAGTCTAACTGGACCTGAATATGTCCATTTCCCCTGGTCCTCCAACTGGAGAGTGGTACTCAGAGAGTTTCTAGAAGGTGATCAGGCTCCCCTTCCACTCAGGCTCCCCTAGCCTTTTACGAGTGGGCTGAGACTGATGCACTCAGGTGCTTACCAGTCAGATGGACAGTGCTCCCAGGAACATGATTCCAGAAATTGTCCTGGATCCATTGCTGCTCCAGCAGTGATAAGTGCTCCATCCAGGGACTTCAGGAATCTGAAAGACAGGGAAAAGCCCCATTGTTGGCACTGGATTCCATTGGGTCTCCTGTCTGGGTGGTGCCGCTAACGTGGGTGAGGAAGGTGAGATTATCACCGGACTCTCGATCCAAGATGAGCCCCCAGAAATGTTGCACAAAACCAGGAACAAGGCTGCAAGCCTCCAGGAACATTATGCAAAAACAGAACAAACAGGGGCCTGCCTGCTGTGAGAGGAAATGGCTTGGGCAAACGGGGGCTGTCTGCTACACCACTTCAAGGAAAATAAATGGGTTTCTTTTATGAAACAGTCCCTGAGCAGATAGGTGGTGTTGCTGAAGACTGGAAGGTTTTATTGGTGATCATTGGAAAGAGGGCCATAATTGTCTACTGATCTCTGCTGTGGGCATTGACTGGGCAGTGCTGGCATATTTGCTATTTCTTCACTACAACATATAATGGCCCTTGGGTAAGAAAGATGGGAAAAGTGAATCTAAATGTATTACATCTGGATCAACTTTGTCATTCCTGATATTGTCACTCCACAGACTTTGCTTATGGAAGAATTAGAAGTAAGAAATTAACGTATAACATTTTATGCTTTCAGAACATCTCATGCATGGTCACACTCACTGATATACACTCACAGCAGGCAACATAAAATTACTTTTTAGACTTCCGGAGAAGATGGCGGCTTAGTAAGATGCGCGGGTCTTAGTTCCTCCTCCAGAAAAGCAACTAAAGAAACAGAAACAATACGAAACAGCTCCCGGAGTCACGACAGAGACCAAAAAGACAGCGTACCCCATTCTGGAACAGCTGAATGGGCAGGGAGAATCTGCTGCGGTGAGATACCCGAGGGGCGCGCGTTTTCCCGGCCGGGGCGGCTGGCGACTGGGGTCCCCTCCACGCACGTGGCTCCCCGGTCTGACTGGGAATGTTGGATAGTGGGGCCCTCCCGTCACGCTTGGCGTTTCGGGCCAGCTGGGCAATTAGGACCGGTACTCTCCCAAGCCGCGGCGGCCAGCGACCCCCACCTCCACGCGCGGTTTCCCGGGCCGACTGCCGTGCAGACAGACGAGCGCCACGAGCGCCACCTACTGGGCAGGAAAAGAAAAACAGAGCCCAGAGATTTCACAGAAAAAGCTTTCAACCAGCTGGGTCCCACACCCAGGGAAATCTGATCAAATGCCCAGACACCAGCAGAAAATAATGGATGACACTCGGAAAATTGAAGATATGGCCCAGTCAAAGGAACAAACCAATAGTTCAAATGAGATACAGGAGCTGAGACAACTAATGCTGAATATACGAACAGAAATGGAAAAATTCTTCAAAAACCAAATCAATAAATTGAGGGAGGACATGAAGAAGACATGGGCTGAACAAAAAGAAGAAATAGAAAATCTGAAAAAACAAATCACAGAACTTATGGGAGTGAAGGACAAAGAAGAAAAAATGGAAAAAACAATGGATACCTACAATGGTAGATCTAAAGAGACAGAAGCTACAATTAGTGAACTGGAGGATGGAACATCTGAATTCCAAAAAGAAACAGAAACTATAGGGAAAAGAATGGAAAAACTTGAGCAGGGGATCAGGGAACTGAATGACAATATGAAGCACACAAATATACGTGTTGTGGGTGTCCCAGAAGGAGAAGAGAAGGGAAAAGGAGGAGAAAAACTAATGGAAGAAATTATCACTGAAAATTTCCCAACTCTTATGAAAGACCTAAATTTACAGATCCAAGAAGTGCAGCGCACCCCAAAGAGAATAGACCCAAATAGGCGTTCTCCAAGACACTTACTAGTTAGAATGTCAGAGGTCAAAGAGAAAGAGAGGATCTTGAAAGCAGCAAGAGAAAAACAATCTGTCACATACAAGGGAAACCCAATAAGACTATGTGTAGATTTCTCAGCAGAAACCATGGAAGCTAGAAGACAGTGGGATGATATATTTAAATTACTAAAAGAGAAAAACTGCCAACCAAGACTCCTATATCCAGCAAAATTGTCCTTCAAAAATGAAGGAGAAATTAAAACATTTATAGACAAAAAGTCACTGAGAGAATTTGTGACCAAGAGACCAGCTCTGCAAGAAATACTAAAGGGAGCACTAGAGTCACATACGAAAAGACAGAAGAGAGAGGTATGGAGTAAAGTGTAGAAAGAAGGAAAATCAGATATGATATATATAATACAAAAGCCAAAATGGTAGAGGAAAATATTATCCAAACAGTAATAATACTAAAAGTTAATGGACTGAATTTCCCAATCAAAAGACATAGAATGGCAGAATGGATTACGACCCAGCAATACCACTGCTAGGTATCTACTCAAGGGACTTAAGGGCAAAGACACAGATGGACATTGGCACACCAGTGTTTATAGCAGCATTATCTACAATTGCAAAGAGATGGAAACAGCCAAAATGTTCATCAACAGACGAGTGGCTAAACAAACTGTGGCGTATACCTACGATGGAATATTATGCAGCTTTCAGACAGACTAAACTTATGAAGCATGTAATAACATGGATGGACCTAGAGAACATTATGCTGAGTGAGTCTAGCCCAAAACTAAAGGACAAATACTGTAAGGTCCCACTGATGTGAACCGACATTCGAGAATCAGCTTGGAATATATCATTGGTAACAGAGACCAGCAGGAGTTAGAAACAGGGTAAGATAATGGGTAATTGGAGCTGAAGGGATACAGACTGTGCAACAGGACTAGATACAAAAACTCAAAAATGGACAGCACAATAATACCTAAGTGTAATGTAACTAGGTTGGAACACTGAATGAAGCTGCACCTGAAATATGGTTTTTTGTTTGTTTGTTTGTGTGTTTGTATCTTTTGTTTTTGTTTTTTTCTTTTTTTCCTTTTTTCTTTTTCCTTTATATATATATATTATTAGTATTATTATTTTAATTCTCTTCTCTATATTAACATTCTATATCTTTTTCTGCTGTTTTGCTAGTTCTTTTCCTAAATCGATGCAAATGTACTAAGAAATGATGATCATACATCTATGTGATGATACTAAGAATTACTGAGTGCATTTGTAGAATGGAATGATTTCTAAATGTTGTGTTAATTTCTTTTCTTTTTTTGATTAATAAAAAAATTAAAAAAAAATTACTTTTTAATCAGAAAGTTATTGCTTAAAAACTCTTATCCTTAAATCAGGCCAAGGGTTGAAAACTTTACATACAAAGGATGAAAGGATGGCTCTGTGTGTGTGTATGTGTGTATGTGTGTTTCAGCCATTCAAATGAGCCAGGTTTGGGGCTAAACAGAATTAGGCTAGAACCTAAAAAATAGTCAGAATTGATCATCATTGCCCTATGTTAAATCAGAGCTGATTCAATGCATAGCTGGAGCAGACATCCCCCTACAATGGGTGATAAAGAGGACTTACTCCCCTAAATTTCACCCCCACCATCACCAGCCCTTTATGATGCCTGAAATTCCACTATTAAAATCTCTACAAAGGCTAGTTACTTTCTATAAAAGACTCCAGGGAATGCAAGTATATACCTAGAGTAGAAAAACCTGATACCCAAGTTAAGGTTCCTTAGAAAAACTGTATACAATGTTTGTTTCTGGCACTCTCCCAATTCTGCTGATACACTTAAGATGTTATCTCTCCTGTGGGTATACATGAAATCAAATTCCATACAGGAGGCTGCAAATTGGAAACTCCAATGACAGTTTTGATGAATTCTCCAGGTGAGGCTCACTGGCTGAGGTAGAGATGAAAGTTATCTTTTCTGACTGCTGAAGCCATCACCACTCCCTTAAAAGTCTTCAACTGAGTGGTTGCTTCTTCAAACCCTCACCAACCATTACATCTTTGACAACCTAATTGGAAAAGATATTATGCATGTCTTTTATATATTTAAAAGCTGTGTGTACTTCTGTGGTCACCACCAGTTCATGCCCTTAGTTTGTTGCTGTTCTGGGCCACTGATCAAATGACTTATAACTCTGAGAAAAACATTCCTATATCACACACGTCTAATGTCTCATTGTTGAGTTTTAAGAGTTCTTTGTATATTTTAGATACAAATCATTTAAAAAATATTTTCTTCTAGTTTGTAGTTTATCTTTTCATCATTTTAATAGTGCTTTGTGCTGGTTTGAAACTGTTATGTGCCCCAGAAAAACTATGCCCTTTTAATCCTAATTCAATCTTGTGGGGCAGACAACAGTTTAGGTGTGGCCTTTTGATTAGACTATTTCCATTGATTAGTGACCCTGATCATTCCACGTGGGTCTTAGTTAGTTTACTGGAGTCCTTAAAGGGGCTCATGGAGAGAGAAAGAGCTCAGATCCAACACAGTGAGCAGACACAGATGTTTGGAGATGATTGGAGAGCCAACACAGAGAGCAGATTGCTAGACGTAGATGTTTGGAGATGCTTGGAGAGGTGACACAGAGAGCAGACACCTAGACACAGACATCTGTAGATGCAGAAGGAGCTAAGTTAGCCATTTGAACCCAGAAGAACAGTAGACATTGTTATATGCCTTCCCATGTGACAAATAAACCCTGGAATTTTTGACAAAAGTAATATCTTGTTGATGCCTTAATTTGGACATTTTCATGGCCTTAGAACAGTTAACTTGTAAGTTAATAAATCCCTTTTGTCAAAGCTGGCCCATTTCTGGTATATTGCATTTGGCAGCTTTAGCAAACCAAAACATGCTTTTTCCATAGCAGAAGTTTTAAATTTTAATGAAGTCCAACTTATTGTTGTTTATCTTTCATGAATCAAGCTTTTGATGTTGTATCAAAAAGTCATTGCCAAACGAAGATCATCTAGATTTTCTTCATGTTATCTTCTATAAACTGTATAGTTTTGCATTTTACATTTAGGGCTATGATGTATTTTGAGTTAATTTTTGTGTGTCCATATATTTTTTTGCATGTGTATGTCCAGTTGTTCCCACACTATTGAAAGGATTATCCTCTCTCAATTGAATTCTCTTTGTTTCTTTGTCAAAGATCAGTTGACTATATGTGTGTGAGTCTATTGCTAGGTTATTCTGTTCCATGGATCTGTTCATCTAATCTTTCACAAATAAGTAACTCTTGAAGTCAAGTAGGGTCACTCCTTGAACTTCGTTTTGTCTCAGTATTGTGTTGACTATTCTTTTGCCTTTCCATATAAACTTTAGAAATGGTTTGTCAAATAACTTGCTGGAATTTTCATTGGGTCTGCATTTAATGTATAGATCAAATTGGGAAGAATTTGCCTTTTAATAATGCTATGTTTTCTTATCTATTACCATGATGCCTCTCTTGATTTATTTGGATCTTTTTCAAAAAGTAAATTTAAAGCAAAGTTTTGTAGTTTTCTTCATATAGGCCTTGAATATATTTTATTCGGTTTATAACTAAACATGTCTTTGTTTTTTTTGGTACTAATGTAAATGGTGTTGTATTTTAATTTTAAATTCCAATTGTTCATTGTTGGTATAAAAGAAAGCAATCTTTTTTAAAACTCTTTTTATTGTATAGTATAACATATACAAAGCAAGGAAAGCACAGCACCACAATTAGTTGTAGAACATATTTCAAACTTTGACATGGGTTACAATTTCACAATTTTAGGTCTTTACTTCTTCTAGCTGCTCTAAAATACTGGAGACTAAAAAAAGATATCAATTTAATAATTCAGCGTTCATATTCATTTAATAAGCCCTGTCTTCTATGTATAATTCCACCATCACCTTTGATCTTTCCATACCTCTCTTTGGGGTTGTTTGGACTATGGCAATTACAAATTTTTTTTATTGGAAGTGTCTGTCACTAATATGGGATAGGGAGATGGAACTATCTGATGCTCTAGAGAGTCTGGGCTAGGTTTCAGGACTTATCTGGACCAGGGAATCATCTGGAGGTTGTAGGTTTCTGGAAAGTTACTCTAGTGCCTGGAACCATTGTGGAATCTTATATATTGTTCTAGGTGTTCTTTAGGATTGGCTGGAATGGTCCTGGTTAGGGGTTGGTATGTTATGATAGTTAGCAAGGTCTATGTGATGCTTACATAAGAGCAACCTCCAGTGTAGCCTGTCGGCTCTATTTCAACTCTCTCTTCCACTGATTCTTTATTAATTACACTTCTTTTCTCCCTTTTCTTCAGGATGAAATTGTTGATCCCACCGTGCTAGGTCTGGATTCATCACTGGGAATCATTCTCCCATGTCGTCAGGGAGACTTGCATCCCCGGATGTCATGTCCCATGTAGGGGGGAAGCAATGATTTAACTTGCTGAGTTGGGTTTAGAGAGACTGAGGCCACATCTGGGCAGCAACATAAGTCCTCCAGAAGTAACTCTTATGCATGCCTATAGATAGTCTAAGCTTCTCTGCTACCTACATAAGCTTCACAAGATTAAGCCTCATGATTGAGGGCATGGCCTATTGATGTGGGTATCCCTAAAGTTTGACACAGTATCAGGATATTCTCTGATGGTAAGGTTTAATAGTTCCATAGTCTTTCTCCCCTCCCTCAGGGGACTTTGACAGTACTTTTTAATTACCTGCTTAATATACTCTTGGATGTTTCCAGGCATTACAAAAATCTATACAGGATTAAAGGACCTCTTTCTTTTTCTGTGCTTCCTGTAATTCAGTTGTTCAAATGAGCTATACAGATTGATTGAATTAGATTATGCAGTACAGAAAATTTCAGTTCCAGATCAAATAAACTTTTCTTCCATTGGTCACAAAGAGAATATGTGGTTCTAAAATATAGACACTGTCTTCCTTACTCCTATGTTCTGAATTACTTTAACCCCAACCTGTTCAGCTTCATTCTTATCTCTACATATCAGGTTATATATATAAAACAGCCTCTCAAAATCCAGAAATAACAATCACTACTCTGGACTTAATGTGTCTGCTCTAAAAGCTTACAATCTAGGCCCATGTTTTCTTGCAAGCATTTTCTAAAAGTGACCATACCATTGTTGCTTTTTGTTTCTGGCTTATTTTGTCTTACCAAATGACCCAGTGTTCATTCCCATTGTTGCATGCCTCATGACATTGTTCCTTTTTGTAGGAGCATAACCTTTGTTCATAAGTATACACCATCATTCACCAATCTACTTCATCAGTGCATCCTTCAGCCACCTGCATTCATCAGGCATCATGTAGAGGGTCCAAAGTCCACAGTCCATCAACATTCTCAATTTTAGATAATTTCATTGTTTGCAAGTGACAGAAAACCAATAAACATACCTCATCAAATAAGAAATGTAAACCTCCTCTTAACTCTTGTCCTTCACTCCATTATTTACCTCTGCTGTTGCTGTGGTAGTGCTGATGGTTTCCTTTTGAACATAGCTCATAGCATGCAATAGCAGTTTTCCCCCTGAACCCTGGATTTAAACACTCATTATACAAGAATCATATCTTTGAAGTAATTCTTACAAGAACTCATTCATATTTCTAGTGTGAGTCAGTGAAACACGCAGGTTTATACAACCTCTTTCAATATTGTTCATCTTCAGTAAGGTATGACTTCTAGACCCCCTAGAGAATCACCTTTGCTCCTATCTATTCCCTTACATTGGAGTTCAACCTCATTAGCTAATGGCTCACCCATCTCAAGCTTCTATGTAGCTCTAAGTCCCCTATATTCTGTATTATAAGCCTCTGATTATACCTTTATGCTGGTCATAAGGGTGGAATCATACAGTATCTGTCTTTTTGTGTCTGGCTAATTCTGCTCAGCATCATGTCCTCAAGGCTCATCCATCTTGTCATGTGCTTCAGGATGTCATTTTGTCTTACTGCTGCACAATATTCATCGTATATATATACCACATTTTGTTGATACACTTGTTCTGTTGATGGGTGTTTGGTTTGTTTCCATCTTTTGGTGATTGTTAATAATGCTGCTATGAACATTGGTGTGTAAATGTCTGTTTGTGTCATTGCTTTCAGCTCTTCTGGGTATATACCAAATAGTGCTATTGCTAGGTCATACAGAAACTTGATATTTAGTTTCCTAAGGAACCACCAATCAATCTTCCATAGTGGCTGCACTGTTATACATTCCCACAAGCAGTGCATAAGTGTCCTAGTTTCTCCACATCCTCTCCAACATTTATAGTTTCATGTTTGCTTAATAGCAGCCATTCTCATAGGTGTGAGGTGGTATCTCATTGTAGTCTTGATCTGCATTTCCCTTATAGCCAGTGAAAAAATGGCATGTCTTCATGTGCTTTTGAGCCATCTGCATTTGCTCTTCAGAAAAATGCCTATTCACATCTTTAACCCATTTATAATTGATTGTTTGTTCTTTTGTTGTTGAGTTGTATAATTTCTTTGTATATACAGAAAATCAAAACTTTGTCAGATATGTGATTTTCAAATATTTTCTCCCATTGAGTTGGCTGCCTCTTCACCTTTTTGTCAAAGTCTTTTGAGGTACAGAAGCATTTGATTTTGTGGAGCTCCCATTTATCTATTTTTTCTTTTGTTGCTTGTGCTTTGGGTGTAAAGTTTAGGAAGCTACCTCCTATTACTAGGTCTTAAAGATGTTTCCCTACATTTTCTTCAAGAATCTTTATGGTGCTAGTTCTTACTTTTAGGTGTTTGATCTACTTTGAGTTAATTTTTGTGTTGGGTATAAGACAGGTGTCCTCTCTCACTCTTTTGGCTATTGATATCCAGTTCTTCCATGCCCAATTATTGAAAGGACTATTTTGTCTGAGGTCAGAGAATTTGGGGGCCTTGTCAAATATCAGTTGACCATAGATTTGGTGGTTTATTTCTGCACTCTCAAATTGATTCCACTGGTCATTGCTTCTGTCTTTGGCCAGTACCATGCTGTTTTGACCACTGTGGCTTTATAATAGGTCTTAAAGCCAGGGAGTGTTAATCCTCCCACTTCATTCTTCTTTTTTAGGATGCTTTGAGCTATTCAGGGTCTCTTTCCCTTCCAGATGAATTTGGTAGTTAGCTTTTCCAAATCTTCAAAGTAGGTTGTTAAAATTATGATTTGTGCTCTGCTGAATCTGTTTATCAATTTGGGGAGAATTGACATCATAACTATATTTAGCCTTCCTATCCATGAACAGGGGATGTCTTTCCACCTATTTAGATCTCCTTTGAGATCTGGTGGGGTGAGGGTGCCTGAAGCATAGGAAATGGGAGCAGGTGACAGGGTTCAGGTGCGTGGGGTGTGGGGTGAATCAGCACTCATAGGACCGCACTGGTGAGAGTCGTGCACCCAAGGAACATGGCCTGGCTCAAGGAAAATGGCCTGACTTACTTTCTAGTCCCATGCACTCCCATGAGCTCCGTGGCTCCACTACTCCACACCAGGCTCCAGCTTTCTGACTCTCAGATTTTTGGCCTCTGCAACCAAGGATGCCACATGTGGTGCAGAAGGCTCTCCCAGGTCAGCTACACTCTGAATTGCCACCTCAGTCACCCTCCTGTCCGTTCTCTAAGTTTCCATGGAGCAGGGCTAATCTTGATCTACTCTAATAGGCCATCTTCCTGAAAGCAATCTACTTTTGTATATTAATTTTGTATCCTGAAAACTTGTTATAATCATTCCAGGAATCTTTTAATTAATCCTTTGAGATTTTCTATGTAGACAGTCATATAATCTGCAAATAAAGACAGTTTTAACTGTTCCTTCCAAGCCTTTATACATTTTATTTCCTTTTCTTGTCTTATTGCATTAGCTAGGAATTTCAGTATGATGCCAGATACAAATGGTGAGAGGAGATATCTTTGTCTTTTTCCCAGTTTAGGGGGAAAACATCCACTTTCTTATCATTAAGTATGATGTTAGCTGTAGGTGCTTTGTAGATGTTCTTTATCAAGTTAAGGAAGTTCCTCTTTATACCTACTTTGTGAGAATTAATTATGAATGGGTATTGTATTTTGTCAAATGCTTTCACTGAATTTATTGATATATTATATATATGATTATTGATATAATCATGAGATTTTTCTTCTTTAACCTCTTGATGTGATGGATTACATTAATTGATTTTTAAATGGTGAGTCAGACTTGCATATCTAGAATGAATTCCATTTTGTTGTGGTGTATAATTCTTTATATATAATGTTTATATATGTTGTTTGATTTGACTTGCTAATATTTCATTGAGGCTTATGAGAAGTAATAGTATGTAATTTTTTCCTAATAATGTCTTTTTCTGGTTTTGATATAAGTGCAATTTATGCCCTTATAGAATGAGGAAGTATTCCCTCTTCTATTTTCTGGAAGAGATGGTAGAAAATTGGTATAATTTCTTCTTTAAATGTTTACTTGAATTCACCAGTAAAATCAACTGGGCCTGGTGCTTTCTATTTTTGGAAGATCATTAATTTTTTCTTCAATATCTTTTATAGATATAGGCCTGTTCAGATTATATATTTCACCTTGAATGAGTTTTGTTAGATTGCGTTTTTCAAGAATTTTCCATTTCATCTGAATTATCAAATTTGAGGATGTAGAATTATTCATAATATTCCTTTATTATCCATTTTAATGTCCATGGGATCAGTTGTAATGGTGCTTCATTAATTTATGAGATTAATAATTTGTGTCTTCTCTCCTTTTTTTCTTGGTTAGCCTGGCTAGAGATTTGTTAATTTTATTAATCTTTTCAAAGAACCACCTTTTGGTTATATTGTTTTTTGTCTATTATTTTCCTGCTTTTAATTTTATTAGTTTATGCTCTAATTTTTGTTATTTCTAATTTTCTGCTCACTCTGGTTGTAATTTGACATTTCTTTCTGAATTTCCTAAGGTGGAAATTGATATTAGTGATTTTAGAATTTTCTTCATTTCTAAGATATGAACTGCTTTCACTGCATCCCAGAAATCTTGATAACTTTTTTTTTTACATGGGCAGGCACCAGGAATCGAACCCGGGTCCTCTTGCATGGCAGGCAAGCATTCTTGTCTGCTGAGCCACCGTGGCCTGCCTGATAACTTTTAATTTCATTTTTGTTTAGTTCAATCTCTAAATTTCTCTTAAGACCTTCTTTGATCCATGTGAATTTTGGAGTGTTTTTTCATCTCCAAATATTTTGAGATTTTCTAGCCATCTTTCTGTTATTGATTTTCAACTTAATTCCACTATGGTCTATATGATTTCTACTCTTGAAAATGTGTTAAGATGCATTTTATGGCCCAGAATGTGGTCTATCTTAGTGAGTTTTCCATGTGAACTTGAGAACCCAACATGTGCACTCTGCTATTGTTGGGTTTCTGTAAGTATCAATTTGTAAGTATTCTGTAAGTGTCAATTTAATCTTCTTTATTGATGGTTCTTTTCAGTTAAACTATATCCTGACTGATTTTAAGCCTCCTCTATCTTTCAATTATTTTGGGAGAGTTTTTGGAGTCTCAAACTAATAGTGTATTTGTCTATTTTCTGTTGCATTTCTGTCAGTTTTGTCTCACATATTTTGATGCTTGTTGTTAGGCACACACATACTAAGAACTGTTATGGCTTCTTGGAGAGCTGACTCCTTTACCACTATGTAATGCACTTCTATATCCCTCTTGCTCTGAAATCTGCTTTGTCTGAAATTAATATAGCTACTTCAGCCTTCTACTTATTACTGTTAACATGGTGTACCTTTCTTATCTCTTCCATCCCTTTATTTTTTCATTTAGAGGTGGTGTAGGTTTACAGAAAGACAATGCAGAAAATACAGTTTCCTTATACCCACCCCCATTTTTAACATTTTGCATTAGTATGGTACCTTGATACATATGTTGAGAGAATATTTTATAACTTGTATTGTTACCTTCAGTACAGTTTTTACATTAGGGTTCACTACTTGTGTGGTGTTTGTTTTTGTTTTAAAATTTTGTTCTAGCAACACATATACCTCATATGTTTCCCCCATGACCATACTCAGTTATAAAATTCAGCATTGTTAATTACCCTAATATTATGTGTTACTGTAGCCAGTGAACATAAACTAAAATCTTCCATGACACCAGACAGAAACTCTGCACCAATTAAGAATTACCTGGAGGACGTCTCCAGAACTCACGGGCCTGTGGCCCCGTGGATCCAATGTGCTGCAAGCTCTGCCATCATGTCTTGTCCTTCGACACCTTCGATCACCAGAGCCCCTCTGGTAGCCCCTCCTTGGACAGTCTTCCCAAAAGGCCCTCCCACAGCGGGTGCCTTCTCTTTGGTGCCCCTTTGTGGGCTTGGGGCCAGTGGCTGTTTGGCAAGATTAAGGAATCCATGCAGATGTTAATTTTTTCTGGGATGGCATTATAAATTATTTTTTATTTTATACTCTCTGAGTTTTCCAAATTTGCTACGTTGTTTGATACTTATAATCTGAAAAAGGCAAAAAACATTAATATTCCCAAGAGTACAGAGATGAGGCCACAGACAAGTGAGACAACCCCAGTCCCCTCACTAAAAACATTTACTTTGGAGGGGGTGGGCAAAATGGCAGCTTAGCAATGTGCACAATTTAGTTCATCCTCCATAACAGCTAGTAAATAACCAGAAACAGTACAGAACAGCTCCTGGGGCCACGTCAGTAACCAGACACACAGTGTACCATAGTCTGAACCAACTGGACTGGCTGAAAGCCTCCTCAGAACCATGAGTACCTCAAGCTGTGGCAGCTGGCACTCCTCCCCCAAAGTCTGCTTCCCAGAGGGGGAAAGAAAGAGACTTTACAAGCACCAGGGGCTGAGCCCAACCAAACACCAATTGTGGAATTAATTAACAAATACTGACCACTAAAAATAGGCCCTCAGCTCAGGTGAACCTGGTCAAAGTGGAGGTAGCTCAATTTTGCCCCAACGCCAAGGGGGCAGGGCTGACAGCAAAAAGAAAAAAAAAAAAAGAAACAGAGGTTTTGTGGCTGTATTTCTACAAAGGTTTGACAGCCTTTGGATACAGTGGAAGTAATTCTCAGGATTTAACTGCCCCAGGCATATGCAGAAACAAGCTCCTTTAAGAACTTGTCTGGAGCCTGTGCCTCCCCCAGGGGAGGGGTGAAGCCCAGCTCTGGTGGAATCCCTCCCTTAAGGAATTCACACACCAGGGCTTGGTAATTTTAAGCAATTAAAACCAGCCTACAACCTCTCCTCCATCTCCACCATGCCTCCTGCAGGGAGAGTCAGGCAAGACATCTTATGCTGGTGGGACCTGCAGGCAGACAAGCGCCACAGAATGGGCAGGATAAGAGAAACAGAGTCCAGAGACCACACAGGAAAGTCTTTCCACGTGCTGGGACTCACGCTCAGGGAAAACCGATGCAGGTGACACTTTTCTCCTGATAGGAGGTCAGTTTGGTCTGGGAAAATCCAGTTGGAGTCTATAATACCTAAGTAGACCTCTGTAAGGGTGGGGGAAAAAGGTGCCATACAGGCAGGGCAAGAAACAAAGAAAACAAGAACTGAAAAATTCTCCTCTGTTAAACAAAACCTAAGCTAGTGGTCCAGAAGACGCTGAATTGAATGTCAAAGAACAGATAGACAACAAATTCATCCGAAAAGAAAACCCTAGGTAAAAGAAGTGAAAGCAATCTCCAGAATAAACTAATTAAGGTAATTAAATGCCTAGAGGCCAGCAAAAAATAACAAATCACACTAGGAAAATTGAATATATGGCCCAGTCAAAGGAACAAACCAACAATTCAAATGAGATACAGGAGTTGAGACAATTAATTCAGAATATATGAACAGACATGGAAAACCTCATCAAAAAACAATCAATGAATTGAGGGAGGTTATAAAGAAGGCAAGGAATGAACAAAAAGAAGAAATCAAAAGTCTGAAAAAACAAATCACAGAACTTATGAAAATGAAAGGCACAGTAGAAGAGATGAAAAGACAATGGAAACCTACAATGGTAGATTTTGAGAGACAGAACATAGGATTAGTGAACTGGAGGATGGAACAGCTGAAATCCGAAAAGAAAAAGAAAATATAGGGAAAAATGGAAAAATATGAGCAGGGACTCAGGGAATTGAATGACAACATGAAGCACATGAATATATGTGTTTTGGGTGTCCCAGAAGAAGAAGAGAAGGAAAAAGGAGGAGAAAAACTAATGGAGGAAATTATCACTGAAAATTTCCCAACTCTTATGAAAGACAGAAAATTACAGATCCAAGGAGTGCAGTGTACCCCAAAGAGAATATATCCAAATAGATGTACTTCAAGACACTTACTAATAAGAATGTCAGAGGTCAAAGAGAAAGAGAGAATCTTGAAAGCAGCAAGAGAAAAGCAATCCATCACACACAAGGGAAGCCCAATAAGACTATGTGTAGATTTCTCAGCAGAAACCATGGAGGCGAGAAGACAGTGGGATGATATATTTAAATTACTAAAAGAGAAAAACCACCAACCAAGAATTCCATATCCAGCAAAATTGTCCTTCAAAAATGAGGAAGAAATTAAAACATTTTCAGACAGATAATCACTGAGAGAATTTGTGACCAAGAGACCAGCTCTGCAAGAAATACTAAAGAGAGCACTACAGACAGATACAAAAAGACAGAGGAGAGGTGTGGAGAAGACTGCAGAAAGGAAAACTATGAATAAAGGTTAAAAGAAGGAAAATTAGATATGACGTACAAAATCCAAAGGCAAAATGGTAGAAGAACCAGAATGCTACAAAATACATTTGGCAAAGTCTGAAAACACTGAGAAGAGAAATACACACATCGACCATAGTAGTTGGAGACTTCAATTCCACACTTTCACCAATGGACACAACATCAAAACAGAGAATCAATAAAGGAACAGAGAATTTGAATAATACAGTAAATGAGCTAGATTTAACAGACAATTATAAGTGAATACACCTTCCTCTCAAGTGCTTATGGATCATTCTCAAAGATAAACCATATGCTGGGTCACAAAGCAAGTCTCAATAAATTTAAAAAGATTGAAATCACACCAAACATTTTCTCAGATCATAAAGGAATGAAATTGGAAATCAATAATACGCAAAGTGCCAGAAAATTCACAAATATGTGGAGGCTCAACAACACACTCTTAAACAACCAGTGGGTCAGGGAAAAAATTACAAGAGAAATCAGTAAATATCTTGAGGTGAATGAAAATGAAAACACAAAATATCAAAACTTGTGGGATGCAGCAAAGGCAGTGGTAAGAGGGAAATTGCCCTAAATGCCTATCTCAAAAAAGAAGAACAAACAAAAATCGAGGAATTAACTGTCCACTTGGAAGAACTGGAGAAAGAACAGCAAACTAACCCCAAGGCAAGCAAAAGGAAAGAAATAACAAAGATTAGAGCAGAAACAAATGAAATTGAGAACATGAAAACAATTGAGAAAATCAATAAAACCACAAGCTGGTTTTATGAGAAAATCAATAAGATTGATGGACCCTTAGCAAGATTGACAACAAGAAGAAGAGAGAGGATGCAAATAAATACGATCAGAAATGGAAGAGGAGATATAACCACTGATCCCACAGAAATAAAGGAAGTAGTGACAGGATACTATGAACAGCTTTATGCTAATAAATACAACAATGTAGATGAAATGGACAACTTCCTAGAAAGGCATGAACAACCAACTTTGACTCGAGAAGAAATAGATGACCTCAACAAACCAATCACAAGTGAAGAAATTGAATCAGTCATTAAGAAGCTCCCCAAAAAGAAAAGTCCAGTACCAGATGGATTCACATGTGAATTCTACCAAACATTCCAGAAAGAATTAGTACCAATCCTGCTCAAACTCTTCAAAAAAATTGAGGAAGAGGGAAAGCTACTTAACTCATTATACAAAGCCAACATCACCCTCATACCTAAGCCAGACAAAGATACCATAAAATAGAAAACTACAGACCAATCTCTCTAATGAATATAGATGCAAAAATCCTCAACAAAATTCTAGCAAATTGAATCCACGAACACATTAAAAGAATTATACATCATGACCAAGTAGGATTCATCCCAGGTATGCAAGGATGGTACAACATAAGAAAATCAATTTATGTAATACACCATATCAACAAATAAAAGCAGAAAAACCACATGATCATCTCGATTGATGCAGAAAAGTCATTTGACAAAATTCAATATCCTTTCCTGTTGAAAACACTTCAAAATATAGGAATAGAAGAGAACTTCCTTAAAATGATAAAGGGAATATATGTAAAACCCACAGCTAATATCATCCTCAATGGGGAAAAACTGAAAATTTTCCCCCTGAGATCAAGAACAAGACAAGGATGTTCACTATCACCACTGTTATTCAACATTGTGTTGGGAGTTCTAGCCAGCGCAATTAGACAAGAAAAAGAAATACAAGGCATCAAAATTGGGAAGGAAGAAGTAAAACTCTCACTGTTTGCAGATGATGTGATACTATATGTCAAAAACCCTGAAAAATCCACAGAAAAACTACTAGAGCTAATAAATTAGTACAGCAAAGCGGCAGGTTACAAGGTCAACACTCAAAAATCTGTAGTGTTTCTATACACTAGCAATGAATAATCTGAGGGGGAAATCAAGAAAGGAATTCCATTTACTATTGTAATGAAAAGAATAAAATATTCAGGAATAAATTTAACCAAAGAGACAAAAGACCTATACAAAGAAAACTACAAGAAATTATTAAAAGAAATCACAGAAGACCTAAATAAATGGAAGGGCATACCGTATTTGTGAATTGGAAGACTAAGTATAGTTAAGATGTCATTTCTACCTAAACTCATTTACAGATTCAATGCAATACCAATCAAAATCCCAACAACTTACTTTTCAGAAATAGAAAAACCAATAACCAAATTTATCTGGAAGGACAGAGTGCCCCAAATAGCTAAAAGTGTCCTGAAGAAAATAAGTGATGTAGGAGATATCACACTACCTGACTTTAAGGCATATTATGAAGCTACAGTGGTCAAAACAGCATGGTACTGGCATAAAGATAGATATATTGACCAATGGAATGGAATGAAGGGTTCATATATAGACCCTGTCATCTATGGACTACTGATCTTTGATAAGGCAGTCGAGCCAACTCACCTGGGACAGAACAGTCTCTTCAATAAATGGTGCCTAGAGAACTGGATATCCGTATGCAAAGAATGAAAGAGGACCCGTATCTCACACCCTATACAAACGTTAACTCAAAATGTATCAAAGACCTAAACATTAGGTCTAAGACCATAAAACTGTTAGAAGAAAATGTAGGGAAATATCTTCTAAATCTTATACTTGGGGGCAGTTTTATAGACCTTACATGCAAAGCAAGAGCACTGAAGAAATAAATAAATAAGTGGGAACTCCTCAAAATTAAATGCTTTTGTGCATCAAAGGACTTCATCAAGAAAGTAAAAAGACAACCTACACAATGGAAGACTATTTGGAAATGACATATTAGATAAAGGTCTAGTATCCAGAATTTATAAAGAGATTGTTCAACTCAGCAACAGAAAGACAGCCAATCCAATTACAAAATGGGAAAAAGACTTGAACAGACACTTCTCAGAAGAGGAAATACAAATGGCCAAAAGAGGCACATGAAGTGATGCTCAACTTCCCTGGCTATTAGAGAAATGCAAATCAAAACCACAATGAGATATCATCTCACACCCACCAGAATGGCCATTATCAATAAAACAAAAATGACAAGTGCTGGAGAGGATGTGGAGAAAGAGGCATACTTATCCACTGTTGGTGGGAATGTTAAATGGTGCAACCACTTGGAAGGCAGTTTGGCAATTCCTCAAAAAGATGAATATAGAATTGCCATATGACCCGGCAATATCATTGCTAGGTATCTACTCAAAGGACATAAGGGCAAAGACACAAATGGACATTTGCACACCAATGTTTATAGCAGCATTGTTTACAATTGCCAAGAGATGGAAACAGCCAAAATGTCCATCATAGATGAGTGGCTGAACAAGTTGTGGTATATACATATGATGGAATACTATGCAGCTGTAAGAATAAAGTTATGAAGTATGTAACAACATGGATGGACCTTAAGGACATTATGCTGAGTGAGATTAGCCAGAAACAAAGGGACAGATACTGTGTGGTCTCACTAATATGAACTAACATTAATGAATGAACTTGGATAATTTCAGTTAAGAACAGAAGTCATCAGGAGATAGAAATAGGGTGGATATTGGGTAATTGGAACTGAGTGGATACAGGTTGTGCAATGGGACTGATTGTAAAAATCCAGAAATGGATAGCACAATACCTAACTGTAATATAATAATGTTAGAACGTTGAATAAAGCTGAATGTGAGAATGATAGAGGGAGGAAGCCTGGGGGCACAAATGAAATCAGAAGGAAAGATATACAATAAAGATGAGATGATATAATCTAGGAATGCCTAGAGCGTATAATGATAGTGACTAAATGTACAAATTTAAAAATGTTTTGCATGAGAAAGAACAAAGGAATGTCAATCATGCAGGGCATTGAAAATAGATTGTAATTAATATTTTAAAACTTTAACCTATGTGTGAGACTAAAGCAAAATATTTAATTGGTATAAAATTTATATTTTGTTTAGTGCATCTCCTAATATAACTTTTGTGGACAGCTTAATTGAACACCATAAGTACATGAACCTTGAGTAGGTTATGAGATTTTGTAGGTTTGTCCAGAGTGATGCTATCAAATCCCAGAAGGATTTGAACAGTGAGTAAAAGTATTTGCAAAGTCCCCTTGGGAGAATGGTGAGAAAAGGGGAAAATTGAACTTCTCCAAATGGAGAATTCTTGATATTCTCACAAGCAGTGGGGTCAACCAAAGCTATAGGCTGAGCCCCCAATCTTGGAGTTTGTTCATATGAAACTTAACCCCACAAAGGATAGGCTAAGCCTACTTAAAATTAGGCCTAAGAGCCACCCCTAAGAGAACCTCTTTTGTTGCTCAGATGTGGCCTCTCTCTCTCAGCCAACAAGACAAGCAAACTCACTGCCCTCCCCCTCTCTACGTGGGACATGACTCCCAGGGGTGTGGACCACCCTGGCAACATGGGACAGAAATCCTAGAATGATCTCAGACCCAGCCTCAAGGAACTGAAGAAAACTTCTTGACTGAAAGGGGGAAGAGAGAAATGAGACAAAATGTAGTGTCATTGGCTGAGAGATTCCAAACAGAATTGAGAGGTTATCCTGGAGGTTATTCTCATGCATTAAAATTATCAGTTAAGGCATAAGAGAGAGGCTGGAGGGAACTGCCTGAAAATGTAGAGCTGTGTTCCAGGTGCCATGTTTCTTGAAGATGATTGTATAATGATATGGCTTTCACAATATGACTGTGTGATTGTGAAAACCTTGCGTCTGATGCTTCTTTTATCTACCTTATGGACAGATGAGTAAAACATATGGATTACAAATAAATAAATAATAGGGAGAACAAATGTTGAAATAAATTTAGTAGATTGAAATGCTAATGATCAATGAACAGGAGGGGTAAGGGGTATGGTATGTATTAATTTTTTTCTGTTTTCTTTTTCTGAATTGATGCAAATGTTCTAAGAAATTATCATGATGATGAATATACAACTATGTGATAAAAAAGAATGTTCATATTGTATGTTGATTCATTTTATTAATAAATTAAAAAAAATGCACTGGTAGAAAACAACAACTGGAGAGCATTTGTAAGCAGATAATCTAGAGTAGCCTTTATTTGGCCAGACTGCCTTGTATTTAACTTTCCCAGTCATGTCCTTATCTCCCATGAAGGTATCTCCATCAAACCTAACAAATCCAAAGTGGATTCTGCTCCTCAATTTTCTATGTCTTCAATGCCTTTCTGATTAACTAATGCTCAGGGCTTAAGAAGCCCCTGGGAGAGCTTCTTGGGGAACGCTTTGAGTAGGGTATTTGGACAGGTGGCTGGAGGCACCAATTTCAAAGTCAATTTTATAACCTTAAGTGGTCTTGGGCTAGGACTACTCTGGCATCTGGCAACCTATCCATCCATCCATTCCACCCACTCACTCCATCCACTCACTCACCCATACATTTACCCATTCACCTATCCATACAAATTCTTTGTTAAACAACTATTATTCACAAGACACTTTTTTAAGGGCTGGGAATTCAGCAATACAAATAGACTTTCCTATTAAAAGACTTGAATTGGGAAAGAGAGTGCCTGAATTCAAGGTCTGACACAACAATATATTATCTGTGTAATCTTGGGAAACTTACCAAACTTGTAGGCTAGAGGGAGATTTAATATAGATGATCTCTAAGGAAGGTTCCTTCCAACTCTAACTCCCTATTAACAGTATGAATAGAGAGATAATAAAATGGAATTATTAAGGATATTGACTCTGGACTCAGTGTGCTGAGCTCAAATTCATACTCTACCATTTACTAGCTTTATGGCCTTGGGCAAATTACTTAACCTGTACTTGCCTATATCCCTATCTATGAAATAATACCTACCTCAAAGGATTGCTGTGAGACTAATGAGTTTACATGTGCAAAGTGCTTGGAACAGTATCTGGCATATTGTAAATGCTCTGTGAATGTTATTTATTACTAACAGCCTGAAGGTGCTTTTGGCTACCTGAGCCTGAGTCACTTACCTTTATGTGAGATAGGGAAAAAACAGATGAAACCTCTAAGATTTAGCAAATGATTGGGGAGCTAAATATAATTAACCTTTCCAAATGCTTATTGCTGATAGATTATGGAGAGTCCTGAGGCTTAAAGAGATCCCTACCTATCTCCTGCAGGGCATCAACAATATGCCAGTAGAGTTTAGGCAATTACCACACTGTGGTAGTGTCAAAGCCAATTGTGGAGCATGTTTGTGAGCAGACTTGAGCTTCTGTCTTTTCCCAGGACAGTTCCAGGGAAGCTGAGCCTAAAATACAATACCTTTGATTTTCCTCACTATTAGAAAGCAGTTCTTAGATACTCTAACTTAGCTCCGTGGCTATTTACTCCTCCTACCTACCCATGCAAACCCACTCCTCAGAATTAATGAGAAGGAAACTACATTTATTGAAGGCTGACTGCTACAAGCGAGCAAGATAGTACCCCCTTTATCATAGTTAAGGGAACTGAGGCTCAAAGAGGTTAAGTTATTTTCCTCAGGTACTCAATTCATAGATGGCAAAGCTGGGGTTGGACACACATCTGTCTTGTCACTAAAGGGCTGTTCTTTAAAATACTCCACATTGTCTTTCATGGACTACTTTATAGACTGCTTTTAGTGATGAACCATTGTGATTAGGTTGTGATGTCAACTTGAACAGGTGATGTGCCCAGTTGTCTGGTCAGGTAAGCACTGGCCTGACCATTGCTGCAAGGATAGTTCATGGCTGGTTGATAAATCAGAAGGCTGGTTTATTAAATCATCAGTCAGTTGATTGCAGTTGTGGCTGATTACCTCTGCAATCAACTAAGGGCATGTCTCCCACAATGAGATAATCCAATCAGTTGAAGATTTTTAAAGAGAGACCTTTCTTCAGCCAGCAAGACTCTCCTGTAGAGTTTGTTGAGAACCTTCATTGGAGCTGCCAGCTTCACAGCCTGCCCCACAGATCCTGGATTCTTTCATTCCCATAGTTGCTCAAGACAACTTTATAAATCTTATATTTACAGATATCTCCTGTTCATTCTGTTTCTTAGAGAATCCTGACTAATACAACCACCAATGAATAAATGCCTGGTTTCTATTAAGTATCATGAGAAAATCAAGAGTTAATTTCAGAGGAGACAAATCCTAAGACCTCATTTTGTTTGGAAGCTCATGCTCAAGAAAGGCCACATACTCCAACATATCAGAGAGGTTTTGCCTGCCCATATCACAATAATGTCACTGGTTCAAGGTCTACTGGTATTTCTTAATGGAGTCTGTGTATGGGGGGGTGTTGGAAAATGGGGGAATAATAAATACACTGTCCCACCTAACATGCCAATGGTGTCCTCATTGAGGAACAATTAATGTCAGTAAAACATGAAGCTTAGAAGATAAGAAGAGACTTTGAAGACTGTCTAACAAAATTCTATTTCCTACAATATTGCTAAGAATGATCTGAGTCTGATCCTGGCTCATACTAAATTGGTGCTGGATATTGGGGGAGATATTGATGGAGAAGTATAGAGAACCTGCTGCAAGAATGAATTTGCGGCTCAATGGGGACAAGACCATGTTAGATTTTCAACCCACTTGGATGCTAGAATAAAGAGACATGGATTCCATTCCCAGCCACCACCTTCATTTGTTGTATAACCCTGTGAATTATTTTTCTTCTTTGCATCTTTGATTGCCCAGCTTTCCAAAGTAAAAAGGAAGCCCTACTTACTCCCTTCCTGGGCTAGTGGGAGGATTTATGAACTAGCAGATATGTACATGTAAACCTAAGTGCCTTGGAAATGAGGGCATATTGATGTCCCTGGGGAAGAAAAAGACAGCCAGTGTCTCTAATTATTGGAAATCTGTGGTAACATCCTGAGCTCCAATAAAGTTGACACAGCTTGGGCCACCTAGTTTGAAGCTAATATCCTATATATAACCTCACCAAAACAGCTTGCTTTGCTAATTCCAGTCTGAAATCACCAGCATGACCTCCCTATATTCTCAAATTAGACGAGAGTGCTTCAATTTTCCCCAATGCATCTTCTTCCCTTTTTCCTATGGTAATTAGGAGGTAGCAGGAAACTGGAGGGTAAAGGATAATGTTTTTCTTTAGAAAGAAAGCTATTTTGCAAAAGTTGAAGCTGCAGAAATAATATACTCACACAACATTATTCCAGAAAGATGTTCTCTGATCATGTCTACTTCCACTCTTCCCTTTCTGTGGATCATGAAATTGCATTATTTCTATTCCTTCTTGAAGTTAAACTTTCATCTCAATACTTTGCATATAGTAGGGTCTCAGCAGATGTTTGTTAATGGATTAACTCATGCTACTTGAAACTAAAGTGTTATGTGAAAGTTTGGTGATGAAGATACCAAGATACTGGAGTCTAAGAACTTGTCTTCATGCAGCAAGATATGTAAGGTAACTTGACATGACATAAATATCGGCATACTTTTTAATTTTGAAAAATTGCATTTTATATTAAGCCTTCATATCAGAGAGGCAAGTTTTCATATTTTGCTGCTGGAGAAAATATTGAGAGAAACCATCTCTCTCCTCAGGATTCCCTTCATTCTCTCTTCAACCACTTTTAAATGTGGAGCCTAGAATTAGCTAAAGTTCTCTAGTAAATATTGAGAACAATGGAAAGTTTCCTTTCCAGTGATCAGACTGCTTTGCATATTCAGATTTTTCTCCAATATTTGTGATAATATACAAGCTTCCCTATTACTCGTCACTGAAGCTGTTTCCCATTATTTTGCATGGTAAATTATTGTATATTAACTCGATGGAATATTATGCAGTCATTGAAAAGGATCTAAATTTTCAATAATTTATTGTAACAGAAGGTGTTTTAGTTTGCTAGCTGCTGGAATGCAACACATCAGAGATGGAGTGGCTTTTAATAAAAGGGGATTTATTTTGCTAGTTCTTCAGAGGAAAGGCAGCTAACCTTCCACTGAGGTTCTTTCTTATGTGGGAAGGCTCAGGGTAATCTCTGCTGGCCTTCTCTCCAGGCCTCTGGGTTCCAACAACTTTCCCTGGGGTGATTCTTTCTGCATCTCCAAAGGCCTGGGCTGAGCTGTGAGTGCTGATATGAGGTATGCCAAGCTGCTTTGGGCTGTGCTATGTTGTGCTCTCTCATGTAAGTACCAGCCAATTAAGTCAAATGTCATTCATTGCAGCAGGCATACCTCCTAGCCAACTGCAGATGTAATTAGCAATAGATGAGGTTCACATATCATTGGTTCACGTCCACAGCAACAAAACTAGGTGCCTTCACTTGGCCAGGTTGACAACTGAGTATCCACCCTTTGTCAACTTGGCAACTACACACATATGTAGGTATCCACATATCCACCCCTTGTCAACTTGGCAATTACACGCATCACCTTAAACAATATTAAGGCATAAAAAAATCTCTTCTGGCTGCAGACCTGTGAATCTCAAAACAAATTGTCTGGTGCCAATATGCAAAGGAGGACAGTCACAAAATCCATAGAGAGAAACTGGAAGGAAACCTGCAGGGCAAACACCATTGGATTTCAATGTCTGAAAGTCCCTTCAGCTTTATAAAGTGGCAGCCCCACCTCTTTCCAAGGGCCTATGCAGTGGCCCGCCTCTTTCCAAATCAACCTCAGAGAACATTGAGGAGACCACCTTTCTCTTGGCTCTACTCTCCCCAGGCATCAGGGCCACCCCTGGGCTCTTTGCCATTTCTGGGGCACACACTCAACCCTTTCATGTGGTGGCAGCCAGGCTCTCCCCAGTCCCCCAAGGAGCATGCTACACCTTTTCTAAGGCCTGAGGCTGCACAACTCTTCCACTTCAATGAGAGGGGAGACTCATCCTTGCCCTTCAGGGTCAACTCACTCTCTCCATGTATATGGGTGGGTCCACTCTCCTGGCCGAGGTTTCTTGGCTTCAGACCCAAACTTCCCCATGGTTCTTACTCTGCAAACTCCAATTTGTCCCTTTCGTGTCCCCCTTTGTCCAGACTGGCAGTGGTTCCATTTACACCAACAGTCTCTTCAAGCACTCCAGGACTTCTTCATCATTCTTTCACAGTTCCTCCAAAATCTTACCCTTAGCCATCCAAAAAACTGTTCCAATTTATCTGGTATTTGCAAACCGGAGTAGCACCCCACCCTCCGTTACCAAATCTGTTGTAGTTTGCTAGCTGCTGGAATGCAACACACCAGAGATGGATTGGCTTTTAATAAAAGGGGATTTATTTTGTTAGCTCTTCAGAGCAAAGGCAGCTAACCTTCCACTGAGGTTCTTTCTTACATGGGAAGGCTCAGGGTAACCTCTGCTGGCCTTCTCTCTAGGCCTCTGGGTTCTAACAACTTTCCCTGGGGTGATTCCTTTCTGCATCTCCAAAGGCCTGGGCTGAGCTGCAAGTGCTGAGATGAGCTATGTGAAGCTGCTTTGGGCTGTACTACATTGTGCTCTCTCATTTAAGCACCAACCAATGAAGTCAAACGTCATTCATTACAACAGGCATGCCTCCTAGCCAACTGCAGATGCAATTAGCAACAGATGAGGTTCACGTACCATTGGCTCATGTCTGCAGCAACAAAACTAGGTGCCTTCACCTGGCCAAGTTGACAACTGAATCTAACTACCACAAAAGTAAAAAATATTTATATATTATATGCAGTTAGGTGAAAAGGGGCAAAACACAAAGTTACAGGGCCTGTGATCTACAGCCACATAATACTTTATAGACTACTTTGTAACAATACTTAATATTTTATATTTTGGTAATATTTTCTGTGACTATTCGCCCCTCCAAACCTGCAAGCTCCAAGGGCCTCAGCAGTGTTTGAGTCATCACTGTTGCACCAGCACCAGGTGTAGGTCTTGACAGAGAGTAGGTATTCAGGGCTGTTTTTTAAATTAGACAGATAAATTAAAGCCATATAAAAATACCTAAACATGCACTTAAAAACTTGCACATGATAGGAGAAAATAAAAAAGTTTGTGCTAGTTTGGTGAGGTTATAAGAGTTTTATTCCTCTTAATTTTTCTCTCACATATTGTTCTTACCTGGAATAAAGGGGAGGGGAATAAAAGGGAAGGGGCAAATCAGCCTTTTTTATAAACTGGCTTATAATTGACAGGTCCCTCAATATCCCATTTTCTATCCTGGCAGCTTGCTTCATTTTTACTGGGCTGTATTGCCTTGATTTGCAGTTCTTTGGTTTACCTTTATCAAAATCATCTGAAATTCTTGACTCACTTCCAGAGGCACTGCTCACCAACATCACACTCCTTCTCCACCATCTTGGTCTTTCCATCTCTCAAACCACACCTGGATTTGACTATAACAAGCATGTTCCAGGGATATCCCTTGACCAGAATTTTCTAAAAATGCTGGAAGGTATCAAGGTAAGAACAAATCTCTGATAGATGAAGAAACAGAGGCTTAAATAGGCTCAATGGAGACTGAGCTAAGTAGAGGACAGGCCAGAACTAGGACCAGGTGTCCTGACTTCTAACCCTATGTACATTCTATCACACCACCTACAACCTCAGATCTAATGACCCCAAAATTCCCTGCGACCCCAAGGCAGTTACTACTTTATCTTTCCAGTTTCTAGGTGAAAAGAAAGAGGGCACTGGAAATGAAATATGAACATTCACTGAACTTCTACTATGTATCAGTCACCCTACCTAAAGTAAACACTGTTATTATCCACACACTTTAGACATGAGTTAACAGACTCAGAAAGGTTAAGGTTGCACAGCCGGTATATATTCATACAACATCTGTCTCACTCCAAAGCACAGGCCCTTGGCACTGTATTGGAAAGGCTGGGAGTTTTCCTTCAAGGTAGTAATCAGGCCCAGGCTCCAAGATTAGCCACTAAGATGCTATTCTCCTGAAGTCCATCTCGGGCACATATTCTCAAAGGAAGAGAATCTCACAGGCAGGCTCAGAATAGAAGCCAGCCTTGGCATGTGGCAGCTGTGGCTTGACTGCCTGTTAGGTGACAATGACTATGGTCAAGCATCTGTTATACTCCAGCCTTCAGGACTTACTCTGAAGGAAGCTGGCCTCTATATCAGGTCCAGAAAATTGTACTACCTCAGTTCTAATCAGATGTCAGACCACATCTTTCCTCCCACCCCTGCTATTTTTCCTCTAACCTGTGTTGACCTGGGTAGAGCAGTGGAGAGAATCTGAGCCCTTGCCTTCTCAAAATTCTACCCTGGATAATAACAGCTAATATTTAATAATCCTTAATCTGTACCAGGCATACTCATCACAGCCTTATAAGGTAGGTATTATTATATCCCCAATTTTACTAATGAGGCACAGAAAGATTATACAGCTAGTGAGTGGCAGAGGTGAGATTTGATCTTGGGAAAATCTGCAAGGGTTTATATTCTTAAACAGAACATGTACTGCCACCATGGGTGTGATATGAGATCTCAGCAAAAAACAAATATGGAAATGATCTGAATTGATCTTAAAGCTGACAACAACAATATGCCTTCCATCTATATAATGCTTTACAGTTTGCATAGCACTTTTCATATCTGTGGACACAGTCAGTCCTCACAACAACCATGTGAGGAAGGCAGCACTGATACTGTTATCTTTAGTTTTCAAGGAGGTAATACAGAAAAGTGGTTGAATAGCCAGTTCTAGAGTTCAACTTGGGTTCAAATCCTGGCTCTATTCTTTTTTAACTGTGTAACATTGGACATTTCCTTCCTGGCCTCAAAATTCTCATCTATAAAAATACTTTCATGATAGTATGGGGAGGAATACATGCAGCAATGTATGTACAGTGACTCATATGACTCCTGACCCAAAGGAAGCCATTAATAAATATTGGCTATTTTTTTTAGAATAGGGAATGAAGGCCCTGAGAAGAGAAGGGCCCTTATACAGCACTCAGAGAGTTACCAGCAGAGTGGGGGGGCTTAGATTCCAGATGCTTGCCCCCATTCGAGCATTCTTCCAAGACTCCTTACACTGAGGCTTTCATTTCGTGTTTTGACAGATAAGCCAATGGCCTATCAATGGACTGTTGAAGCTCAACATATTCATTTTTTTTGTTTGTTTGGAATAAATTTATTTCATCTTTCTGTAAACAAGGTGTTTAACAGTTATGGCATTTTTGAAATGCATATTAAATCAGATAGACTATATTCCATACGTAATGAAATACAGGGAAAGAAATGGACAAATCAGCAACAAGATTAGTTTTAAAATCTGTACATTATCCACAAGGCCCAAACAATGAAAGCAAATGCTAGAATATCCTTAAAGTAATGCCATTCAAAAGAAATCCTCAGTAAGTCAGTTAAAATCCATCTTACAATAGCAACAGTTCATTTTTAACAATAGTATGGTACAGAATACATTTGAAAAAAGTCATCACAAGACAGTCAAGTCCACAATAATGCATCTTCATATAAAAACTTAACCTGCAAATAAAAATTGGTCCTATGAGTAACAAATTGGACACACTCCAATTTGTTGGGATACCTAATGTCCATAATGGCAGCCTTTTACAATTTTACTAAAGAGTAGAGCTGGTGTGCAAAGAAAAAGACAGGAACCAAAAATCTGAGCTATTGTAATGATGGAATGTCCCTGGTGATTCAGCCAGTATGTTTACTGTAAAGTTATGGGAGGAAGTGCCCTTTGCTCTTGTTTTGCAGTTCTACTCTTAGTATGTCATGTAGATACTATGAAAAAAGGCTTGTCTCTAACTCAAGTGCAATAACAATACTAAAAGCAAACTACTGCAGCTCTAAGTAGCTCATCAACAAAAAGGGTATTAATTAGTTCAATAAACCAGGCACTGCTTAAGATAAAATGAAAGCAAACCAAATACTTCATGTGTGAATGGAAAGGATGGGAAAAGAGAGGAGTAAGGAAAGATGCATGCACTTTTCCCTCCCATCATGTGCTACAAAAGGAAGACTAAGTGAGCCAAGTAAAAGCTCTAAGTGCTGAAAAAACTCTGATCAAATTAGAGATTGTACACTGGCACCTAGCTTAATATTAACTTATTTTATTAATCAATATCCCATTAACTGCTAATACAAAGTGATGCCCAACTTGGCATGCCCCCTCCTCCCAAATTTCAAGGTATCATGCAAATCATTATTGTGCTGCAATTATGTTGCCAGATAAGGGTTGATTATATACAGTGATTAACATACAGATGATCCATTGGGCAAACAGGAATCATGACATTCAAAAACAGGTAAAGAAAAATAGCCATTCTCAATAGTCTGGTAACACTGTGAACATAATTGGGTGGTGATGAAGACAGTTGCTAAGTAGATGGGGAGAGGCTGCTTACACATTAGACCTCCTCAGGTATAAAGTGAGTTCATATGCTTTCTTGTTAAGTGTGCCTCCATGGACATCTTCCTTTCCCATGACTAAAACCAATGCTTTACCAGCTTTGCCAACAGCAAGGCTGTATGTTTGCTCTCCACCTTGACGTTTTGTCTGGATAGCCATTGTGCAGTCACCATAAACATATAGATTATCTCTGATCACTGAGCACTTCTTTGCACCAAGAGTCAAACCACTGGTAAAGGAACCTTCCCAGTCTTTTCCTACAATCATATCTATTTCTATTGGCATGATGCTCTGGAAGACACCTCTGGCCGTGTCTGCCCAGATACATTTAGCCTCACAGTAGCCGACAATGGCAGCCTCCTGACAATAGCCATCACACATCAGGCTATCCGTGTAGCTCTGCCAACTGACCATCTTCATCCCTTAGCGCTGCAGCAGGGACTGTGAGGAGCAGCAGGCACAGCAGTGGCGGTAGCATATTCATTTTTTCCATCACTCCCACACCCCACCACTGATAATGGAAATTCAGCACCTGCCCTCAGTAATTATCTACTGAATTAATGAAATATCTAAGCCAACAAAGTGCTTCCAATGGACCCCCTGAAGAGAGAGAAGACCACTATCTTTGCCTCCAAAGACCTCACAGTCCTACAAGACATATGGACTCTTAAATAAATGATTGTCTAAAGGTATGATAAAGAATATTCTAGAAGGCCAATGGGCTATGACAATTCCTTAGGGAGAAAAAAGCCCCTTTCTATTCACTTGTTACTACTCCCATCATCCCCAGGAAGCAAAAATAAAATGACAAAAATATTTCACAGAAAATTTGTACCTGGAGGTGAAATGACTTGCCTGGGGTCATGCAGAGCTGGAGCTCAAATCCTGGCATCAAATCCAAGTGTGTTCAGCTAGATGGGAAGCTATTTTCTTTTCACCCAAAACAAGGCAATACTTGTATTGCTTCATCCAAAAGGATTAAAGTTAGATTTTTATTTAAAAACTGCTCCACTAAGGAGTTTGGAGACACTGGATGGCATAATTCTAAGCTAGGTTTTGAAATCACCTTATCTGAAGATATATGCATAAAAGGTTAGAAAATTATCTGTCTAGGATGACTGGGGTGTGATCTGGAGGCCAAGGGAAGTCCTTCTCAACTTTGATAAGGCTCTGCTCCAATAATGACTTGGGATGTCAAAATGAATTTCAGCTCTGACAATTCAAAGGACCTCTTAAATGAAGGGTACAGATTAAGTTGTCTGAGTTCACTGAATGTTCAATATGATGAACCACTGCCTCTGGGAGTTTATGGTCAGAGATGACAAGGAATTTACCAACCTCACTCCATATTTATTTGGTATCACTGCAGAGCTGTATGTATCAAACAACTTTCCTCAGGAAAGAATCATGAAAATGATTATAATTAGTAGTAGTTAGCAGCAGCATCTTATGTTCTTTCACATAAATTACTGCACAGTATCAAAACCCAAGCAAGAAAACTGTTTCGTGTCTCTTTTAGAGAAGCAAAGGAGGTTTAGGCATCTCTGCACCTTCCCCCAAACCCAATGCGGTCACTGTCTGCCTTTCTGTCTCTCTCCCTTCTCTCTCTTTCTCTTCATTTCTCACTGTCTCACTTCTTTCTGTGTCTCTCTGTCTCTGTTGCTCTCTGTCTCTCTGTCTCTCTCTCTCTCTCTGTCTCTCTCTCTCTCACACACACACACACATTCACACCCTTATTTCCCTCAGCTGACTGCTGTGTGATTTTGAGCAAGTCACTCAATCACTTAGATTTTTGTTTTTCTCATCTGTTAAATGCAGATACCAGAAGATAAAATACATGCAAATTTTCAAGACAAGTATTTGGCAATAGAGTTTTAGATATGACACCAAAAACATGAGCAACAAAAGAAACAACATACAAATTTAACTTCATCAAAATTAAAAACCCTTGTGCATCAAAACATTATCAAGAAAGCAAAAAGGCAACCTACAGAATGGGAGAAAATAGTTGCAAACCATATACTGATAAGTGCTTAATATCCAAAATATATAAAGAACTTTTACAACTACAACAACAAAAAGACAATCAACCCAATTAAATGTGGGCAAAGGACTTGAAGAGACATTTTACTTAAGAGATGTACAGATGCCAATTAATATATGAAAAGATGCTCAACATTAATAGCCAGTAAGAAAATTCAAATCAAAACTAGAGGATTCCACTTCACACCACAAGGAAGGTTATTATTATTATTACTTTTTAAAGTTTAATGGTTTTTTTTGTTAATTAAAAAAAATTAACTAACACAACATTTAGAAATCATTCCATTCTACATATGCAATCAGTAATTCTTAATATCATCACATAGATGTATGATAATCATTTCTTAGTACATTTGCATCGATTTAGAAAAAGGAATAGCAAGACAACAGAAAAAGAAATAAAATGATAATATAGAGAAAAAAATACAAAATACAAAAAATATATATAAAAAAACAGAACAAACAAACAAAAACTATAGCTCAGATGCAGCTTCATTCACTGTTTTAACATAATTACATTGCAATTAGGTGGTATTGTGCTGTCCATTTTAGAGTTTTTGTATCTAGTCCTGTTGCACAGTCTGTATCCCTTCAGCTCCAATTACCCATTATCTTACCCTATTTCTAACTCTTGATGGTCTCTGTTACCAATGACATATTCCAAGTTTATTCTCTAATGTCGGTTCAATCAGTGGGACCACGCAGTATTTGTCCTTTAGTTTTTGGCTAGTCTCACTCAGCATAATGTTCTCTAGGTCCATCCATGTTATTACATGCTTCATAAGTTTATCCTGTCTTAAAGCTGCATAATATTCCATCGTATGTATATACCACAGTTTGTTTAGCCACTCATCTGTTGATGGACATTTTGGCTGTTTCCATCTCTTTGCAATTGTAAATAATGCTGCTATAAACATTGGTGTGCAAATGACTGTTTGTGTCTTTGCCCTTAAGTCCTTTGAGTAGATACCTAGCAATGGTATTACTGGGTCGTATGGCAATTCTATATTCAGTTTTTTGAGGAACCGCCAAAATGCCTTCCACAGTGGTTGCACAATTTGACATTCCCACCAACAGTGGATAAGTGTGCCTCTTTCTCCGCATCCTCTCCAGCACTTGTCATTTTCTGTTTTGTTGATAATGGCCATTCTGGTGGGTGTGAGATGATATCTCATTGTGGTTTTGATTTGCATTTCTCTAATGGCCAGGGACATTGAGCATCTCTTCATGCGCCTTTTGGCCATTTGTATTTCCTCTTCTGAGAGGTGTCGGCTCAAGTCTTTTACCCATTTTGTAATTGGGTTGGCTGTCTTTTTGTTGTTGAGTTGAACAATCTCTTTATAAATTCGGGATACTAGACCTTTATCTGATATGTCATTTCCAAATATTGTCTCCCATTGTGTAGGCTGTCTTTCTACTTTCTTGATGAAGTTCTTTGATGCACAAAAGTGTTTAATTTTGAGGAGCTCCCATTTCTTTCTTTCTTTCTTCAGTGCTCTTGCTTTAGGTTTAAGGTCCATAAAACCTCCTCCAATTGCAAGATTCATAAGATATCTCCCTACATTTTCCGCTAAATGTTTTATGGTCTTAGACCTAATGTTTAGATCTTTGATCCATTTTGAGTTAACTTTTGTATAGGGTGTGAGATACGGGTCCTCTTTCATTCTTTTGTATGTGGATATCCAGTTCTCTAGGCACCATTTATTGAAGAGACTGTTCTGTCCCAGGTGAATTGGCTTGACTGCCTTATCAAAGATGAAATGTCCATAGATGAGAGGGTCTATATCTGAGCACTCTATTCGATTCCATTGGTCGATATATCTATCTTTATGCCAATACCATGCTGTTTTGACCACTGTGGCTTCATAATATGCCTTAAAGTCAGGCAGCGTGAGACCTGCAGGTTGGTTTTTTTTTCCCTCAAGATACTTTTAGTAATTTGGGGCACCCTGCCATTCCAGATAAATTTGCATATTGGTTTTTCTATTTCCAAAAAATAAGTTGTTGGGATTTTGATTGGTATTGCATTGAATCTGTAAATCAATTTAGGTAGAATTGACATCTTAACTATATTTAGTCTTCCAATCCATGAATACGGTATGCCCTTCCATCTGTTTAGGTCTTCTGTGATTTCTTTTAACAGTTTTTTGTAGTTTTCTTTGTATAGGTCTTTTGTCTCTTTAGTTAAATTTCTTCCTAAGTATTTTATTCTTTTAGTTGCAATTGTAAATGGAATTCATTTCTCTATTTCCCCCTCAGCTTGTTCATTGCTAGTGTATAGAAACACTACAGATTTTTGAATGTTGATCTTGTAACCTGCTACTTTGCTGTACTCATTTATTAGTTCTAGTAGTTTTGTTGTGGATTTTTCTGGGTTTTCAACGTATAGTATCATATCATCTGCAAATAGTGATAGTTTTACTTCTTCCTTTCCAATTTTGATGCCTTGTATTTCTTTTTCTTGTCTAATTGCTCTGGCTAGAACCTCCAACACAATGTTTAATAATAGTGGTGATAGTGAACATCCTTGTCTTGTTCCTGATCTTAGGGGGAAAGTTTTCAATTTTTCCCCATTGAGGATGATATTAGCTGTTGGTTTTTCATATATTCCCTCTATCATTTTAAGGAAGTTCCCTTGTATTCCTATCCTTTGAAGTGTTTTCAACAGGAAAGGACGTTGAATCTTGTCAAATGCCTTCTCTGCATCAATTGAGATGATGATGTGATTTTTCTGCTTTGATTTGTTGATATGGTGTATTACATTAATTGATTTTCTTATGTTGAACCCTCCTTGCATACCTGGGATGAATCCTACTTGGTCATGATGTATAATTCTTTTAATGTGTTGTTGGATTCAATTTGCTAGAATTTTGTTGAGGATTTTTGCATCTATATTCATTAGAGAGATTGGTCTGTATTTTTCTTTTTTTGTAATATCTTTGCCTGGTTTTGGTATGAGGGTGATGTTGGCTTCATAGAATGAATTAGGTAGCTTTCCCTCCACTTCGATTTTTTTGAAGAGTTTGAGCAGGGTTGGTACTAATTCTTTCTGGAATGTTTGGTAGAATTCACATGTGAAGCTGTCTGGTCCTGGACTTTTCTTTTTGGGAAGCTTTTGAATGACTGATTCAATTTCTTTACTTGTGATTGGTTTGTTGAGGTCGTCTATTTCTTCTTGAGTCAAAGTTGGTTGTTCATGCCTTTCTAGGAAGTTGTCCATTTCATCTACATTGTTTTATTTATTAGCATAAAGTTGTTCATAGCATCCTGTTATTACGTCCTTTATTTCTGTGAGGTCAGTGGTTATGTCTCCTCTTCCATTTCTGATGTTATTTATTTGCATCCTCTCTCTTCTTCTTTTTGTCAGTCTTGCTAAGTGCCCATCAATCTTATTGATTTTCTCATAGAACCAACTTCTGGTCTTATTGATTTTCTCTATCATTTTCATGTTCTCAATTTCATTTATTTCTGCTCTAATCTTTGTTATTTCTTTCCTTTTGCTTGCTTTGGGGTTAGTTTGCTGTTCTTTCTCCAGTTCTTCCAAGTGGACAGTTAATTCCTGCATTTTTGCCTTTTCTTATTTTCTGATATAGGCATTTAGGGCAATAAATTTCCCTCTTAGCACTGCCTTTGTTGCATCCCATAGGTTTTGATATGTTGTGTTTTCATTTTCATTCGCCTTGAGATATTTACTAATTTCTCTTGTAATTTCTTTCTTGACCCACTGGTTGTTTAAGAGTGTGTTGTTGAGCCTCCACATATTTTTGAATTTTCTGGCACTCTGCCTATTATCAATTTCCAACTTCATTCCTTTATGATCCGAGAAAGTGTTGTGTATGATTTAAATCTTTTTAAATTTGTTGAGACTTGCTTTGCGACCCAGCATATGGTCTATCTTTGAGAATGATCCATGAGCACTTGAGAAAAAGGTGTATCCTGCTGTTGTGGGGTGTAATGTCCTATAAATGTCTGTTAAGTCTAGCTCATTTATTGTAATATTCAAATTCTCTGTTTCTTTATTGATCCTCTGTCTAGATGTTCTGTCCATTGATGAGAGTGGTGAATTGAAGTCTCCAACTTTTATGGTATATGTGTCTATTTCCCTTTTCAGTGATTGCAGTGTATTCCTCACGTATTTTGGGCCATTCTGATTCGGTGCATAAATATTTATGATTGTTATGTCTTCTTGTTTAATTGTTCCTTTTATTAGTAGATAGTATCCTTCTTTATCTCTTTTAACTGTTTTACATTTGAAGTCTAATTTGTTGAATATTAGTATAGCCACTCCTGCTCTTTTCTGGTTGTTATTTGCATGAAATATCTTTTCCCAACCTTTCACTTTCAACCTATGTTTATCTTTGGATCTAAGATGTGTTTCCTGTAGACAGCATATAGAAGGATCCTGTTTTTTAATCCATTCTGCCAGTCTATGTCTTTTCATTGGGGAATTCAGTCCTTTAACATTTAGTGTTATTACTGTTTGGGTAATACTTTCCTCTACCATTTTGCCTTTTGTATTATATATATCGTATCTGATTTTCCTTCTTTCTACACTCTTCTCCATACCTCTCTTTTCTGTCTTTTCGTATCTGACTCTAGTGCTCCCTTTAGTATTTTTTGCAGAGCTGGTCTCTTGGTCACAAATTCTCTCAGTGACTTTTTATCTGAAAATGTTTTAATTTCTCCCTCATTTTTGAAGGACAATTTTGCTGGATATAGAAGTCTTGGTTGGCAGTTTTTCTCTTTTAGTAATTTAAATATATCATCCCACTGTCTTCTAGCTTCCATGGTTTCTGCTCAGAAATCTACACATAGCGTTATTGGGTTTCCCTTGTATGTGATGGATTGCTTTTCTCTTGCTGCTTTCAAGATCCTCTCTTTCTCTTTGACCTCTGACATTCTAACTAGTAATTGTCTTGGAGAACGCCTGTTTGGATCTATTCTCTATGGGGTGCGCTGTACTTCTTGGATCTGTAGTTTTAGGTCTTTCATAAGAGTTGGGAAATTTTCAGTGATAATTTCTTCCATTAGTTTTTCTCCTCCTTTTCCCATCTCTTCTCCTTCTGGGACACCCAAAACACGTATATTTGTGTGCTTCATATTATCATTCAATTCCCTGAGCCCCTGCTCAAATTTTTCCATTCTTTTCCCTATAGTTTCTGTTTCTTTTTGAATTTCAGATGTTCCATTCTCCAGTTCACTAATTCTAGCCTCTGTCTCTTTAAATCTACCATTGTAGGTTTCCATTGTTTTTTCATGTCTTCTACTGTATCTTTCTTTCCCATAAGTTCTGTGATTTGTTTTTTCAGACTTTCCATTTCTTCTTTTTGTTCATCCCATGCCTTCTTCATGTCCTCCCTCAATTTATTGATTTGGTTTTTGAAGAGGTTTTACATTTCTGTTCATATATTCAGAATTAGTTGTCTCAGCTCCTGTATCTCATTTGAGCTATTGGTTTGTTCCTTTGACTGGGCCATATCTTCAATTTTCCTGGTATGATTTGTTATTTTTTGCTGGCATCTGGGCATTTAATTAATTTCCCTGAGTGTGGGACCCATCAGGTTGAAAAACTTTCCTGTGAAGTCTCTGAGCTCTGTTTTTCTTATCCTGCCCAGTATGTGGTGCTTGTCTGTCTGTGGGTCCCACCAGCAAAAGGTGTTGTGGCTCCTTTAACTTTGGAAGACTCTTGCTGCTGGGTGTGTGGTGGAAACAGAGGAAAGTTTGTAGGTTGGTTTTAATGGCTTCAAATTGTGAAGTTCTGGGATCTGAATTCCTTGAGAGAGGGATTCCACCTGAGTTGCATTTCACCCCTCCCATGGGGAAGGTTCAGGTGGTAGAGAGCCCTGAAAGCAGCCTGTTTCTGCATTCGGGGCAGTTGCAACCTGTGTAATCCCAGCGCTGAGCCAAGAGGCAACAAAGCCTCTGTAGAAACAGCTGCAGAAGGCTCTGTTTCACCCACTTTCCTCTTTTTCAGTTAGTCCAATTGGCAACTTCCACCTTGATCAGTTTCGCCTGAGCTGAGGGCCTATTTTTAGTAGTCAGAAGTTGTTCATTAATGCCACTATTGGTGTTAGGTTGGGCTCAGTCTCTACTACTTTTGGAAACTCTTTCCTTTCCCTCTGGGAAGTCATCTGTGGGGGAGGAGCGCCGGCCACCACGGCTTGGGGGACCACTGATCCGTGGCTCCCAGCCGGCCCGGGAAGCCGCGTGTGTGGAAGGGGCTCTGGTCGCCAGCCACCGCGGCTTGGGGAACCGCTGTTCCGAGGCTCCCAGCCAGCCCAGGAAACCACATGTGGGAGGGCTGCTGTGGCTTGGGGAACCGCCAATCCGAGGTTCCCAGCCGACCTGGGAAGCCACGTGTGTGGAAGGGGCTCCGGTTGCCGGCCACTGCAGCTTGGGGAACTGCTGCTCCGAGGCTCCCAGCTGGCCCGGGAAGCCACACGTGGGGGAGGGGCACCAGTCGCCGCAGCTTGGGGAACCGCCGATCCGAAGCTCCCAGCTGGCCCGGGAAGGAGGGAGGGCAGGGCCCTGGCCACCAGCCGCCACAGCCCGGGGAAGCGTGTACATCTCGGGGACCTACAGCAGCGGAGTCTCTTAGCCGGTCCAGCCGGTCCCGAATGGGGTACACTTTGTGTCTGGTCTCTGTCGTGGCTCCAGGAGCTGTTCTGTACTGTTTCTAGTTCTTTATTAGTTGTTCTGGAGGAGGGACTAAGACCCGCGTGCCTTACTAAGCTGCCATCTTCTCTGGAAGTCAGTTATTATTTTTAAAAAGCCAAAAATAACAAGTGTTGGAGTGGCTACGGATAACTTGGAACTCTAGTGCACTGTTGGTGAGAAAATAAAATGGTACAGCTACTGCGGAAAAGTACATGGCAGGTCCTTAAAAACTTAGGGCTTCTCTCCCAGCTGGAAGGGCCCATAACGAACACTTTGTCATCTGCTAGCTTCCTCTCCTGGCTTTCTGTTTCATGAAGCTCCTCAGGAGGTGTTTTCCTTCTTCATCTCCAAAGGTCACTGGCTGGTGGACTCTCTGCTTCATGGTGCACATTACCAGCAATTCTACTCCCAGATATATACCCAAAAAGTGAAAACAGGGTCACAAACAGATACCTCTATACCAATGATCATAGTGGCATTATTCACAATAACCAAAAGGTGAAAACAACCAAGTTCCCATCAACAAATGAATGGATAAACAAAATGTGGTACATACACACAACAGAATATTATTTGACTGTAAGAAGGAATGAAATCCTGAGAATTGCTGCAACATGGATGAACCTTGAAAAATTATGCTCAGTGAAATTGTCAAGGCATATGTGCTGGTTTGAAAGGATGTATATACCCTAGAAAAATCATGTTTTAATCCTAATCCCATTTTGTAAAGGCTGTCATTTCTTCCAATCCCTATTCAACACTGTATGTTTGAATCTGATGTTAGATCATCTCCCTGGAGATGTGACTCAATCAAGAGTGGTTGCTAAAATGTTAACATTAAATAATACATATATTGTATAGATGGAAATACAGTGGTCAATGAGAGGGAAGGATAAGGGGTATGGGATGTATGAGTTTTTTCTTTTTTCTTTTTATTTCTTTTTCTGGAATGATGGCGATGTTCTAAAAAATGACTATAGCGATGAATATACAACTATGTGATGATACTGTGAGCCATTGATTTTACACCATCTATGGAATGCTTGTATTGTTAGGAATACATGTGCTTGTACATTGTTGTATCAATAAAAATCAATAAAAATTAAAATGAATAAAAAAAGAGTGGTAGTTAAACTGGATTAGGTGGAGATGTGTTTCCACCCATTTGGGTTGGTCTCGATTAGTTTACTGGAATCTCATAAAAGAGAATGACAAGAGAGAAAGACAGGAGATTCAGAGAGAGCAGAGAATGCTGCAGCACCATGAAACAGAGAGTCCACCAGCCAGTGACCTTTGCAGGTGAAGAAGGAAAACAGCTCCCGGGGAGCTTCATGAATCAGAAAGCCAGGAGAGAAAGCTAGCAGATGACACAGTGTTCTTTATGTGCCCTTCCAGCTCAGAGAGAAGCCCTGACTGTGTTCACCATGTGCTTTCTCACGTGAGAGAGAAACCCTGAACTTCATCGGCCTCCTTGAACCAAGTTACCTTTCTCTGGATGACTTTGATTGGACATTTCTATAGACTTGTTTTAATTGGAACATTTTCTTGGCCTTAGAACTGTAAACTAGCAACTTATTAAATTCCCCCTATTAAAAGACATTGCATTTCTGATACATTGCATTCTAGCAGCTAGCAAACTAGAACAGATTTTGGTACCAGGAGTGGGGTGCTGCTGTAGTTTGCAAATACCAAACATGTTGGATGGGCTTTTTAAATGGATAAAGGAAAGAATCTTGAGGATTTGTGAGCAGCTTCATAGAGAAGGTCTAAAATGTTCTGAAGAGAATCTTGGTAGAAATGTGGACTCTAAAGATACTTCTGACCAGAATCTAGACAGAAATGAGATGTGTGTTACTACAGACTGGAAGGTAGGCAATCCTTTTTTTAAAATGGCAGATAATCTGGCAAAGTTGACTAATGGCTTTGGCTGGAAAGTAGATTTTAAAAGCCATGAACTTGGATATTTAGCAGAAGAGATCTCCAAATTAAATGTGGAAATTGCAGCCTGGTTTTTCTTCACAGCTTATAGTGAAATGTGACAGGAAAGAAATAAGCTGAAAACTGAACTCTTGGGTACAAAGAAACAGGAAATTGAAGTTCTGTAAAATTCTGGGCCTCCAAAAGGGAGACCCCAGAGAATAGTGTCCTGTGTGAGGATTTGACCAAATGTGGAACCAGCCAGCCATTTCAGAGAAAGCCAGGAATGAACATGGAATTATCCAGGAAGGATTTGTGGAAACATCTTATGTCTGATGGGCATGAACCAAAGCTACTGCATAGAAAGCCAATGAGAGTGTTGTGAGATCTGTATAAAGAGAACCACTGCCAGTTGAGAGTGAGAAGGACAGGGAAGGGACACATTGGAGGAAAAATAACTTCAGAGGCAAAATTCTGGAGGCCGAGGTCGAAGGTCAAGAAGCCTCAGGCCAGGAGAGCTGACCCACCCAAGCACATGGAGAGGGTGAATTTGCCCCAAAGGCAGAAGTTGGGCCTTCCACCTAATTGCAGTGGAAGAGTCATGTCACCTCAGGCCTTGGAGAGGGTGAAGTACATTCCTTGGGGTTTGGGGAAAGCCTGGTTGCCACCACATGGAGGAGTTGAGCATGTGCCCCAGAGATGGCAGAGAGCCCTGACGCTTGGAGAGGGTGGAGCCAAGAAAAATGTGGTCTCCCCAATGTCCCCCAAGGTTGTGTTTGGAGAGAGGCAGGCCTCTGCGTAAACCTTTGGAAAGAGTGGAACTGCTGCTTTCAGAAGCCCCAAAGAAAAATGACTCCCAGACTTTGAAACCTAATGGGACTTTGCCCTTTGGTTTTTGAAATTGTATGGTCTGGTAACCCCTATGTTCCTTCCTGCCCAAGGAAATGTATATATGCACCCTATGAATGTTCCTCTTTTATATGTTGGCAGTAAATAAAATGTTCTGAGTTTTACAGGTCCAGAGCCAGAGAATAATTTTGCCTTCAAACAGACCAAGCCTGTAACTAACTTTGATAGGAGTTTGTACTGTTTCTAGCTTTGTGTTTCATTTGTATTGCTACTGAAATGGTTTAAAGTTTCTGATATTGTGATGGGATTAATGTATTTTGTGTATGGGAAAAACATGTCTTTTTTAGGGTCCAGAGGGTGAAATGTGCTGGTTTGAAAGGATGTATGTACCCTAGAAAAGCCATATTTTAATCCTAATCCCATTTTGTAAAGGCAGCCATTTCTTATAATCCCTATGCAGTACTGTATGTTTGAATCTGTAATTAGATCATCTCCCTGGAGATGTGACTCAATCAAAAGTGGTTGTTAAGCTGGACTAGGTGAAGACGTGTCCCCATCCATTTGGGTGGGTCTTGATTAGTTTACTGGAATCTTATAATAGAGAATGACAAGAGAGAAAGCCAGGAGATTCAGAGAGAGCAGAGAATGCTGCAGCACCACGAAGCAGAGAGTCCACCAGCCAGACCTCTGGAGAAGAAAAAGGAAAGCACTTCCTGGGGAGCACCATGAAACAGAAAGCCAGGAGAGATAGCTAGCAAATGATGCTGTGTTTGCCATGTGCCCTTCCAGCCAAGAGAGAATCCCTGACTGTTTGCCATGTTCTTTCTCACTTGACAGAGAAACCCTGAACTTCATCAGCCTCCGTGAACCAAGGCATCTTTCCCTGAATGCCTTCGACTGGACATTTCTACAGACTTGTTTTAATTGGGACATTTTTTCAGCCTTAAAACTGTAAACTAGCAACTTATTAAATTTCCCTTTTAAAAGACATTCTATTTCTTGTATATTGCATTCCAGCAGCTAGCAAACTAGACAACATATAAGGACAAACATTGTATGATGTCACTTATATGAGATATCTAAAAATAGCTGATTTACACAGACAGAAAGATTAGAAGTTTCCAGGGGAGGGGGAAGTGAGGAAGGGGAACTTTTTGGCTTGGTAGGTATAGTGTTTGTAAAAAAAGTTAATAAAATAAAAAAAATACATATAATTCATTATTAAATTAGTTTGACACAAATGTTCTCTAGTTACATATTTCTTTTAAAAAGTCAGACAATTAACATGCATGTCCAATAGTTATCTAAGTATAGCTGTGGTCTAATTGAAAGAATATCTAACTTGGGGTCAAGCAGATCTGGATACCATTCTTAGCTATGTCACTTATGGGGAGTAGGGGAGAGTATAATGTTATACACTCCCTCACAAGGTTGTTGTAAGGATTAAAAGAGATAATATATATGAAAATGCTTATCCATAGCATCTTGGCCAAAGAGGGAATTCTAGAAATCATATGATATAACCACCCAGTTTCCATGAGGAAGACAGAGTTAAGCAGTCTCATCAAAATAGGGTTATCTCAGCCAGAACCCTGTAAGTCCTAGATGATTCCTCCCTCTCCCTTAACCTCCACATTCAATCTTTCAGTGAGTCTTGATGATTTCTACTTCTTAAATATCTCTTCTATCTACCAATTCTCTCTATTGCCACAATCACCACCTTATCACAAACCTCTTTCATTTCTCACCTGGATGACGACCTCCTGAGTTCCCTGCCTCCATTCTTGCCCCCATTTCCATGGGGTAACCAGAGAGATTCTTCTAAAACAAATACAAACATATCATACCCCTGCTTAAAACCCTTCAATGGCTCATCATTACCTAAAGTCTGAATTTCTTAGCAAATGGTAGTCAAGACCTCCTTGATCTAATCCAGGTTTTCCTTTCCTTTCCTGCTTTCTATGGTCTCCTTCTACCTACCACACTTTCATCCACCTTATTGTTTTGTCATGCCATTCCCCAAATATGTTATACCCACTCATATCTTTGTCTTCTGCTCTCTTTGAATACTCTGTATATAGTCACACCACATCTTTCTCACACTCTCATCTTCCTAAATGCTTTGGTAAACTCCTATCCTTAGCCAGCTCAAGCATCCCTCATCAAAAACATTTGTCCAGTGCCTCCAATCTCTCCCTTTTTCATGCTCCTGTGATGCTCTATTCATACCTTGCTCGTGGAATGTATAAGATGTTAATAATTAGAAGGTTATTTTCCTGCTTCTTCAGCTGGACACAGTTTCTTAAAAGTTGACCATGCTCTTTCATTTCTGGGTAGCTTAAGAGATGCACGAACTGGCCTTAACAAATGCTTGTTGCTGAGTTAGAGTACTTTCCAATGGGCTCAATCCTGTGGTCCAAGCTCTGGTTAAAAATCAGTTGACTATATGTGCATGAGTCTATTTCTGGGCCCTCTATTCTGTTCCACTGATCTATTTGTCTATTCTTTCACCAATACCATACTGTCTTGATCACTGTACCTTTATAGTAAAGTATAAAGGTATAAAGTTAAAGTATAACTTCAAGTATAGTAACTTGAAGTTGAGTAGTGTCAGTCTTCTGACTTTGTTCTTCAGTATTGTGTTGGCTATTCTAGGACTTTTGCCTATCCATATAAATTTTAGAATCAATTTGTCAATATCCCAAAAATAACTTGCTGGGATTTTAACTGGGATTGCATTGAATCTACATATCAAGTTGTGAAGAATTGATATTTTAATATTTAGTCTTCCTATCCATGAACATAGAAAATCTTTCCATTTATTTATGCCTCAATTTCTTTTATCAGTTTATAGTTTCTTTCATATAGATCTTGTATATATTTTGCTAATTTTTACCTAAGTATTTTTCTTTTTCGTGCTAATATAAATGGTTTTGCATTTTTAATTTCAAATTCCAATTGTTTATTGCTAGTATATCCAATCACCATTTAAATGAGCAGTGAAATTCTTCTTTAGAGGGAAGAGCTAGGAAAGGGGACAAGCAGAGAAATGAGCATTTATTAAGCACCTGTACACCAGGCACTGTGATAACACATTTTCCCATGTATTGTTTTTCTAATTCTCAAAATAACCCTAGGCAGTAGTTTTTGTTATCTTCATTTGACAGATAAGAAAATGGAGGTCTTAAGAGGAAGAGGTCTTTACCCACTGTCACATGGCTAATAAGTATGAGAGTCTAGGTTTGGATGTAAGACTTTTAATTGCAATGCCCATACTGATCTCTACCTTAGCTCCTAAAGTCAACAGAGCCTCTTAATGGCAAAAGTCAACTGCTTTATTCAGAGCTCACCTTATTCAACTCCTTTAAACTGGCATAAGTACCCTCTACTTCTTGAAACTTCTTTCCTTGGCTTATGTGGCATTGTTCTGCCCTGGTTTTCTTCCTATGCTCTGACCACTACTTAGCAGTTTCCTCTGTCTCCTAATCCCAGTCCTCCTTGTTCTATTTCTTCACATTCACCTTAGGCAAATCATCAAGTCACCAGTTTTTTTCAGGTATCTGGATATGGTAAGCTCCCAAGTTGTATTTTCAACTTTATCCTCTTTTACAAGGTCTATACTGAAATCATTACTTCCTCCTGAGCCTCTCCACATGAAGATCATGTGCTCACTTCAAATCCATCATGTCCAAAACCTAACAGTCTCTTCCCCATCCCTACCTCCCCCAGTCTTTTTCCTATTTCCATCTCCAGCATGACAAGATGTCAGCTTCAGTGGTAATCAGGGAAATTCAATTATATAACCATAAAATACCATTTCAGCCCCATGAGACTATCAGAAATGTAAAAATCTTATACTATCAAGTGTTGGTGAGAGTACAGGAATATTCTCATACACTGCTGGGGAGGAGGTTATGGAAACAGCTTTTATAAAGATTATATGACAGTATCTATTTAAATTTTATGTGTCTAGCCTACTAATGAACAGTTTTATTTATCAATATTCACTCTAGAGAAATATTGGCATATGTACAGAAAAGGGAAACTATTTATAAAACTATTGAACATATTTAATAAATATAAAAACCATTAAAATTTTTAATGGATGAATTGTAAGGTTTATGGGTTATATCTTAATAAATATCCACATTTAAAATATATATATAAAGGTTTTCATTAAAGCATTATCTAGAATAGGAAAAAAAGTAATAACCTAAATGGCCAATAACTGGGACTTGGAAAATAAATAATGATGCATCCATATGAACGTGGTAGAAAGAACGTGGCAGAGCTGTACATACTGATATGAAAAGATGGCCAAGAGAAACAGCTAAGTGAAAAAATAAAGGTAACAGCACATCAACACAAAATTATTTATGTTTTTTTAATAGTCACAAAAGCAAACTATGAATTTTTAGGTTAGTATGTGTGCTGGTTTGAAACTGTCATGTACTCCCAGAAAAGCCATGTTCTTTAATCCTCATTCAATATTGCTGGGTGGGGCCTTTTTTATTGTTTCCATGGAGATGTGACCCACCCAATTGTGGGTAGTAACTTTTGATTAGATGGTTTCCAGGGAGGTATATCTCCACCTTTTCAAGGAGGGGTTGCTCACTGGGGCTCTTTAAGAGGGAACCATTGTGGAAAAAGTTTTAGAGCCAACAGAGTCCACACAACCTTTGGAAATGCAGAGAGAAAAAGCCCTCAGGGAAGCCTTATGAAATGAGAAAAGAGAGCTAGAAGATGTAACCATGTGCCCCAGCTGAGAGAGGTGTCTAGAATGCAGAGACACCAGCAGACATCACCATATGCCTTCCCAGATGACAGAGATTTTCTGGATCCATCGACCCTTCTTGGATCAAATTATCTTTCCCAAGATGCCTTAGTTTGGACATTTTCATGGCCTTAGAAACTTTAAACATGCAAATGAATAAATTCCCCCTTTTAAAAGCCTTTCCATTTCTGGTATATTGCATTCCAGCAGCTTTAACAATCTAAAACAGTGTATAAAAATGTGTACACCTACACACACACACCACATATTCACATGCATACACACACCCATGGCATCCAAAGGCTCAAAGACTGAGTTAATTTGCTCATACATGCCTTATCCTAGGTCTCTTCCTGCTTCTTCTAGAAAAATAAGTGTGAATTAAGTATTTAAAATGCTGAGAATATTAATTACTATATTTTGCTGCTAGCAACAAATGAAATAACAAAAACAGACCCAATTTCCTCTCCCCAATCACAATTCACACAAGATCTTCCCTTGTTGCTGAACTAGTGGCAAAGAAGTGCTAGAGGATGATTTTTAGAAAAAACTTTAAGAGCCACAACATTTGCCCAGTATTTTCCCTCTCATGGTTATTTTCCAGTAAGTGTAGGAGGACTCTATTTGTAATACCATGTGCCCTTCACCTGCAATTTCTAAGTGTTTCCCTGGGGGAAGTTTGAGATTTTTTTACTGTTCAAGCAGCTAGTTCTTTCCTCAAATAATGCTGAGCAAGATTTTCTGAACCTATACTCTTTGGAGCCAATTCAGTAGGCTTGGGCCAAGGATCAAAAAGAATAAGTTGATGTCTTATGAAGCAACAAGCCAAAACAAATAAAGAAAAGGAAAGAAGATTTCTAAAGCTTTGGGCAACACTACATTTTAAACACATATGTTGGTATGACATATATAGTATTGTCTATCAAAGATGCTTGTTGTGATTAAAAAGGAGAGCAATAAATAGAAAAAGAATATAATAAAATATTAAAGAGAGGTAAGAAAGGATGTGAGAAAATTAAAAACCTCAACATAAGCTCATTATTTTACAGGTTTTCTGCATAAATAAAAGAAACTGGCTTCACTGGTTAAGTCTTGGCAGGAGAATGGGATGACAAGGGCCCAGGGTGGTGGGGGAAAGGGGAGACATACTTCTATATACAGTTTTGTATTTGTGTCATATATGTATTTTACCTATTAAAATAAATCAACAATACTAATGTTAAAGGCCCCAACTATGCCACAGAAATGACCCAAACATCTCTGGGGACCTCCTAACTCCTACCAACTCTCACACAAAATAATCTAATATATAACCCTAGCTAGCTCCAAGACTCTGTTCTCAACTAAAAGGTCCAAGAATGTTTGGAGAGTAGCAGATAGCATATTGGGAAGGAAGAAAAATCAAGATGCATCTGGAGCATCTTAAGGACAATAATAATTATCCTGTCATTAAATATGCCCCATGATTCAGACACTCTTCTGTGTTTTTACATGAATTAACTAATTTAGCTTTTACAGCAACCCAACAAGAAAGGAACTATTACCAACAACCCCATATTACTGAAATGGAAACTGAGGCAGAGAGAGGTGAAAGCTACTTGCCCAAGGTCAGAATCTTTTCCAATATCTCTGGGATACTTTCATTTTAAAGGACAATTAAGCCAGATTGAAAGGGGCTTGAACTGGCTAAGCAGTGACAAGTTAAAAAAAAGATCACAGCTAACTAAAACAAAATAAGCTTATCAAAAGACCCTCCAATTTACAAAAATATTCAAAAGTAATATAAAGTGTTTTGTAATATTTTATATGCTTTATTAGTAGAAATAATTATTGACCTAGTAGAACTAGGAAGATAACCTCAGATGGCAACATTGGTAATAATTATAATGATAATATAATATTATTATTCCCGTTTTATAGTTGAAAAAAGTGATGCACAGCCAGATTCAAAAACCTGTCAAAGATTACACAGCTAGAAACTTTCAGGTCAGGGTATGAATCTAAGCAATCTTCCTTCCAGAACCCACAATCTAAAATGTTACCCCATATTGTCTCACATTTTGGTCAGCACCTTGAGGAAACATGCTGTGTTTGATTGATCTCTGTACCTTTAGTGTCTGGCACAGTGCCAAGATGAGGAAATGTTAAATTTTCATCATCATCATTGTCATTCTAACACATCCCACAAGTCCAAACTGAGACTTTCCAGTCATGAGACTGAGGTAAAGTATCCACAAGTAAACAGCTTTATGAAAGCATGGGCTTTGAAACCAGGCAGACATTGGTTTAAATCCCAACTTACCACGTGACCTTGGGCAAACCACTTCACCTCTCTGAGTTTCAGTTTCTTGATCTATAAAATGGAAATAATAATAGGGCCTTCCTCACAGAGTTGTTTTAAGGATGAAATGTAATCATGCATGTAAAGCACACAGTGCACAATAGGGAGTTAAATAATAGCCCACTTAGGTGTCAGTGGAAACACATGTCTGCTTGAGCCTAGTATTTGTCCATATCACTCATTTTCCCAGCAATCCCATAACAGAATTGTTGTGTCAGACACTTTATGGGTCCTCAAATAAGCCCACAGACTGACAAAGGAAAAAGAGTATGAAATTTGTTATGAACCCAAGATAAACCTCTGTGGGAACAGCAGTCCCTTATTCAGAAAGAGAAGCACTTGGGATCCAATCCTCAAAGGCCTTCAATATACCTCTTTGTCTCGGCATCCACAAAGTTCCAGTCTTGAGGGGTGAGTCTGAGGGATAACAGTGTACTTAAGATGGACAATGATGACTCTCTCCTAACCTAGCTTCTGGCCTTAGCTCTATCCCTGACTGAACAAATCTTTAACCATCTCTGGGCCTCAATTTCCCCAGCTGTGCAACAAATATGTTGGACTACATGGTCTGTCAGGGCTCTATCAGATCTTGCATTCCAGAGTTCTCTTTACTTCCCTTCCTTCATGCTCCTTGCCCCTTGGCTAATTCTAAAGTCTCAAAGGCCAAGATCTTCTGACCTAGAAGACAGAAATTATGCACTCTACACAATAGGAGATTGTAATTTCTCCAAGAGAACAGCAAGGCCCTGGCCTTTGATATGAGACATGGGTTGTATGCCTACATACAGATACCCAGGGTGATGGGACCATGCCGCTTCCTAAGTGGGGAGGACAGACAGAGAAACGCAAAAGGGCAGAGACTCTCCCAAAGATGCTGATGGTTTTTGTGTTCACAATGCCACTGAAAAGTAACCAAGTGGGTCTGACTCGGCCATTTGGTCTATTCAATTTGAGGCTCCAGGTGGGAGCCTATAGTCACTCCATACTGGCCTGTGAAAGAAAAAGGAGGAGCTAAAGGAAACATGGTCTTTAGCCTTCAGAATTGCAGCTTATTTTCTGCTTCCATCTGGCTTCTAGAGGCAATTTGAAGAAGGAATATCCTATCCACTTCCAAAGGTCTAGGCAAAAAACAGCATGCCCCATGGGTTTAAAGAAACTTGTTGAAGGAGGGAGTGTTGAATACTTTTCTGTCTCCATGTGCACACAAGAGAACCTAAAAAAAAAAAAACAAACAAAGAAAAGGCAGGGTGGAAAATGCCTGCCTGACTGTGAATATGCAGAGAGGATTTGTGTTTTAGAAACTATGGATCTCTTACTTTCTCAAGAGAACAGGTATAATTATAACTACTCTGCTAGCAGAGATGGGAACTAAATGTAGAGATACAGCAAAATGGCAAGAATGGACTAACAGTGTTTCCAGCTAAGCAGGAGGGATGGGCAATAAGCAGACATGATATGGGCCAGTGGAAGGAAATAGGGAGAAGCCACTGTTTGGAAGTAAAGTAGCAGACAGAGGGATTAAGTAGTAGAGAGAATCACTGAGGGAGAAGATGGGGACATAAAAGTTATATGAGGGTTTAGAGAGAATAGGGGAGCTTAAAAGAAGAATGGGGCCATAAGAAAATGATGGGGAACTGACAGCAGGCTAGAGGCTAAGTGAGGAAAGGGAATACTTGGGGTTCAGAGCAGAGGAGATGAAGGAGGTAACTGGAAACAGGAAAAGGAGGGTGTCACCCACAGAATTGACAGCTTAGCAATGAAAAAGAAAAGATAATGCAAACATGGGGACAGAGGGAACAGTGGCTTAGAAGGTAGTTAAGATGTGTGAGGAGTTGAAGACCAAAGGAGTAGATGGAGACTGAGGAAGAAGACATTGCTAAGTGAAGTGACAAGGTTACAATAGTGGTAAGAATTATGAAGGGAAGTCAATCATGAGATAATGTTAATTGAAGGACAAGGCTAAATTAAGCCCACAGGTCATAGGAAGGGAGGGGAAGGAAACAGAAAAGTTTAGTGAGCAAATATGGGTAATCCAGGGGATTAAGAGAAATTATGGAATGATGTGCATATGACAGCTAAGAGAAGGGACAGGATCTCAGGAAAGGAATGCAATTAAGTATAGAGAAAAGAGCTCATGTAATGAAGAGGTCTTCAGAAGAGGGGGCTTAGTGAGGAGAAGAGATTTAATAGAAAGGGAGCTCACTGGAGGAAGGGGCACTGTGTAAGTGATTGGGGTTCAGTGAGGAGAAAAGAGGTCAAGGAGGTGAGAGGCTTCAAACAAGGAACGGTGAGATGGGGGTTCTCTCAGGAAGTGGCTCAGTGACAGAGAAGTAAACTATTTGCAGGTTTAAAAATATATGTGAGACAGGTTTCCTGTATGGACTGGATAGTGACCCATTTCTCACTGCTCCACCATGCTGAACACAACTATAAACCTTGGAAATAATGCAGGAGATAACCAAAGAAGAATTCTGAAGGTGATCTGGTTAAGGACCCTAGGACACCAGGAACAGCACAGTGGCGAGAGTCTAATGACCCACCACCCAACAGAAGAAGACAGCCTAGAGCCAGCATTTCCCAATCTTCAATAGAACAACAGAAAGAAGGCAGGTCAGGCGAACTCATTCTTCCCCTGAACTGAACAGAAACACCAAGACACCGGGTAAGAACAAAAGAACCAGAAAAGAGATCTCTTGGAAGGCTCCTGACAAAAAGCCAGTTTTCCTTCTCCTCCTAGGCCCTAGCACTTTCTTTATCCCCAAGAGATACAGGGGAAGGAAGGAGGACAGAACAAAGGAAATGGCAGGAGAGACCCAGCTAAAGCAAGAGGCCTGTTCAGAAAGCCTATTTTTCCCAAAAGTCTGGGACTCCCTTTCTACTCCCAGAGAAACTGAAGGCCCTCAAGGGATCTAGCTACAACAGGTACCTGGCCAGGGAAGTCTCTTCCTCTCCACCAGCCTAAAGACTCCCCTCCTGCCCATAAACAAAAGAAAAAATAAACAAATTGGAGTTCATTAAAATTAAAAATTTTTTGCATCAAAGGAAACTATCAAGAGAGGGGAAAGACAATGCACAGAATGGGAGAACATTTCTGCAAATCATATATTTGATAAGGGGCTATATCTGGAATATACAAAGAACTCTTACAACTCAACAACAAAAAGAGAAACCTAATTAGAAAATTTTCAAAAGGCTTGAATAATTATTTTTCCAAAGAAGATATAGAAATGGCCAACAAGCACATAAAAAAGATATTCAACATTGTTATTCATTAAGGAAATGCAAATCAAATCACAACGCAGTATAACATAACATCCACAAGGATGGCTATAACAATAATCATAAAGAAAATAAATGTTGGCAAGGATGTGATTGGAACCCCATGATGAGACTAATAGATGTGACACTCTGGGCATATCAGTTAACCACAGTCATGCATGAAAGCTGAGATGCCGCTCATATATAATAATGGCTTGCCTGTTCCAGGGTTCTGAAATAGCCTCTCTCATTGCCTACTGCCTAGACTCAGACAACCAAACCTCAGATCTTGCACCTTTCCTGAACACCAAGGAGGGTTTTAGCCCAAAGGGAAATTCTGAGATTTTCCTATTGCTACTATAGCAAATTACCACAAACTTAGTGCTGGAAACAACTCAAATTTATTACCTTATGATCTGGAGGAGAAAGGTCCAAAATGGGTCTTACTGGATTAAAATCAAGGCATTGTTTCTTCTGGAATGCAGGGCTGCATTCTTTCCAGAGGCTGTAAGGGAGAATCTATTCCTTTGCCTTTTCCAGCTTCAAGAAGCTGCCTGTATTCCTTTCCTCCATCTTCAAAGCCAACAACATAGCATTTTCCTATCTCTCTCTCTCTCTCTCTCTCTCTCTCTCTCTCTCTCTCTCTCTCTCTCCCTCTCCCTCTCTCCATCTCTTTCTCTCTCCCTGTCTTTCCCTCCCCCACCACCACTTCCATTACTATATTTTCTTCTCTGACGCTCCTGCCTCCCTCTTTTCCTTGAAAATACACTTAAGATTACATTGAACCTACCTGGTTAATCCAGAATAATCTCCCCATCTCAAGGCCCTCAACTTAATCACATCTGCAAAGTCAATTTTGTCATGTAAGGGTAACATATGCACAAATTCTGGGGATTAGAACATGGGCATCTGTGTTAGTCTGGGCTCTCTAGAGAAACAGAACCAATAAGAGAGATCTGTAAAATATGAGATTTATAAAGGTGTCTCATGCAACTGTGGGAATGGAAGAGTCCCATATCCATAGGGCAGGTGGTGAAGCTGGTGGCTCTGATGAAATTTCTAGAAGAATTCCACAGGAGAGGCTCACTGACTGAAGAAACAGCCAAAAGCCTCTATCCTTCCTTAAAATCCTTTAGCTAATTGGATTATCTTGTGTGGGAGGCATTCCTTAGTTGATTACATATGTAATCAGCCAGAGATGCAATCAACTGACTGATGATTTAATAAACCAGCCATGAAATATCCTTGCAGCAGCAGTCAAGCCTGTGCTTGCCCGACCAGACAACTGGACATAATCATTTGGCCAAATTAACACCAAAACCTAACCATCACAGTCCACCCCATTTCCAACTTGGCAGCTATACACATCACCTTGAAACACACTTAATTTCCAAATAGAACACAATAACAGACATAATTTTTGCCCCCAAATATTCAACTGTCTTGCATACAAATGGAAATGCACTACATCTTTCCAGAATAGGGTGCAAGTCCTTAGGTAACATTCACTCCTGTTTATGTACAAATGCAAGCATACTCATAACAAAACAGGGAGGAAATGTTCATACAATCACAGTCTGCATTTCTGTAACAGGTCACGTGGTCATAGTTCGTATTTATCACTACTTTCTTCTAGTACTCATTCCATGGTTCCTCTACCCTCAGCAAGCAGTAGAGCTGGCCATTTTCCTTTGCCAGGTGGGGTGATCCAGACCTTCATTTCTGAAGTTTCTGGGCCATCATTAGTCCTGTCTGGATTGGGTTGTTGCAGTTTTCCTTCGATTTTAATCTCAGGGAATGGCAGTAATAAAAGGTGCCCTAGGGGATTTCCAAGAAAACTCTTCTTTACCTCCATTGTATAGTATAGTATAGTATAGTATAGTATAGTATAGTATAGTATAGTATAGTATAGTATAGTATAGTATAGTATTTCCCCTTGAGAGTCAGGATTAATTACTCCAGGCATAACAGTAATCCCCTTTCATGCCTGTTGATTAAGTAGCATGAAAAGCTCAAAGTGGCCAGGTGGTAGTCTTAATTTCCAGTTCAATGGAATTATTGTTGTGTCTCCTGGAACTCCTCTTTTTGGAACTAAGAACTACACACAAGTAGAGCCTAAGGTTTCAGGGACAGGAAGCAAACATTTTCCCAGTGGATCATTAGCATGATAGTGAGTGGTACCACTCCAATTTCCACCGCTTGATTCCTGGCTATGGGAGAAACAGCACCATAGAGTGGATGCTGATTTAAAGCATACACAGCCACCTGGAGAACATTGCCCCAGCCATGCAAGGTATTTGGAATCATAATTGGGGCTTCAAAAGACCATTCTACCTATCTATCAACCCAGATGTTTCTGGATGATGGGTAACATGATAAGACCAGAGAATTTCATGAGCATGTGCCATCCTCACACTTCACTGGCTATGAAGTGGGTTCCTTGATCAGAATCAGTGTTGTGTGGAATACCGTGATGGTGGGTAAGGCATTCTGTAAGTCCCATGTATGGTAGTTTTAGCAGAAGTATTGCATGCAGGGAAGGCAACCCATATTCAGATTATGTGTCTATTCCAGTTAGAACAAATCACTGCCTCTACCATGATGGAAGAGGCCCAACATAATCAACCTACCACCAGGTAGCAGGCTGATCTCCTTGGGAAATGGTGCCATATTAGGAGCTGAATGTGGATCTCTGTTGCTGACAGATTGGGCACTCAGCAGTGGTTGTAGCCAGGTCACCCTTGGTGAGTGGAATTCTGTGCTGCAGAGCCCATGCGTAATTTCCATCCCTACCACCATGCCCACTTTGTTCATGAGCCCATTGGGCAATAGCAGGAGTGGCTGGGGAAAAAGGATGACTTGTATCCACAGGACTGGCCATCTCATCCAACTAATTGTTAATACATTCCTCTGCTGAAGTCACCCTCTGGTAAGCATTCACATGGGGCACACCTATCTTCAAGTTCCTTGCCCACTTAGAAATGTCTATCCACATACCTCTTCTCCAGACCTCTTTGTCACCAATTTTCCAATCATGCTCCTTCCAAGTTCCCGACCATTCAGCCAAACCATTAGCAACAGCCTATGAGTCAGTATAAAAATGCACCTCTGGCCAGTTCTCCTTCCATGCAAAATGAACAGCCAGGTGCACTGCTTGAAGTTCTGCCTACTGGAAAGATTTCCCCTCACCACTGTCTTTTAAGGGAGTCCCAGAATGGGGTTGTAGTGTTACAGTTGTCTGCTTCCAGGTTGTTCCTCCATATAGTGCAGAACCATATGTCAACCAGGTCCACTTTTTCTTTTAGTCAGTCAACTGAACTCCCCAAGAGGCTGTAGCTCTGGTTTGGGAAAGAGAAGGTAACATGGCAGGAGTGGAGGCCATGGGCATTTGGGCCACTTCCTCATGTAACTTGTGCTTTCAGGACCTGCTCAAGCCCTATCTCTAACATACCATTTTCATTTTATGATTGAGAGTTTCTGTGCATGCCCAACTTTATGGCTTTGTGAGTCAGACAACATCCAGACCATGATATGCAACTCAGGTCTCATGGTAACTTGGTGGCCCTTAGTTAAGCACATGGTCTCTACTAAGCCCAGCAGCAAGCTAAAAGCTGTTTCTCAAAAGGAGAGTAGTTATCTGCAGTGGACAGTAAGGCTTTACTTCAAAACCTTAAGGGTCTGTGCTTGTGATTCTCCCAGAGGGGCTTGCCAAATGCTCCAGATAGCATCTTCATTTTCCACTGACACTTCCAGCACCATTGGGTTTGCTGGATCATATGGCCCATGTGGCAGAGCAAGTTGCAAAGCACCCTAGATCTGTCACAGAGCCTCCTCTTGTTCTGGTCCCCAACTCAAAACTAGCAGCTTTTCTGATCATTCAGTATATTGGCCATAGTAGCACAGCCAAATGAGGAATATGTTGTCTCAAAAATCCAAAAAGGCCAAACAGGCATTGTGCCTTTTTTTGTTGTGTAGGAGGGGCCAGATGCAACATCTTATCCTTCATCTTAGAAGGGATAACTTGACATGCTTCACACCACTGGACACCTAGAAATTTCACTGACGTGGAAGAACCCTGCATTTTTATTGGATTTATTTCCCATCCCCTGACCCACAAATGCCTACTAATAAATCTAGAGTAGATTTCTTGCTCACTAGGTCCAATCAGCATGATATCATCAATGTTATGGACCAGTGTGATATCTTGTGGGAGAGAGAAATGATCAAGGTCACTGTGGACAAGATTGTGACATAAGGCTGGAGAGTTGATATACCCCTAATACAGGACAGTGAAGGTATACTGTTGAATGCAAGCTGTTTCTGGTGGTCCTTACTGACAGCTATTGAGAAAAAAAGCATTTGCCAGATCAATAGCTGCATACCAGGTCCCAGGCAATGTGTTGATTTGTTTGAGCAATGACACCATATCTGGGACAGCAGTTGCAATTGGAGTCATCAGCTGGTTAAGTTTATGATAATCCACTGTCATTCTCCAAGATGCATCTGTTTTCTGCATAGGCCAAATAGAGTTGAATGGGAATGTGGTAGAAATCCACACCAGTGCATTCTTCAAGTCCTTAAGAGTGGCACTAATTTCTGCAATTCCTCCAGGGATCTGGTATTGCTTCTGATTGACTATTTTGCTAGATAGGGACAGTTCTAGTGGTTTCCACTTGGCCTTTCCTACCATAATAGCCCTCACTCCAGGAGTCAGAGAACCAATGTGGGGATTCTGCCAGTTGCTGAGTATGTTGATTCCAATTACGGATTCTGGAAATGGGGAAATAAGCACAGATGGGTCCAGGGACCCACTGGACCCACTGTGAGATGGATCTGAGCTAAAACTCCATCAATCACCTGACCTCCATAGGTCCCTACTCTGACTGATGGATCAAAGTAACTTTTTTTGGGTCTTCTGGTATTAATGTCACTTCTGAGCCAGTGTCTAATAATCCCCCAAATATCTGATCATTTTCTTTTCCCCAATGCAGTCACCCTGGTAAAAGGCCACAGGTCTTCTTGGGGAAAGCTGGGAGGAAGGTTAACCATGTAAATTTTGGTCAGTATAAAAAGGTCCTTCCCCAAAGATACCCAGCTCTCCTCTCATTTGAGGGGTTCTGGGTCTGTAACAGTCTCAAGTCTGTGGATTGATCAAGATACTGTGCTTCTCTGTTTTTGTCTGTTTCAAGTGACTTCTGTTCACCTGAATTAGAATTCTTCTTCTCATACTGCTCAAACAAGAATCAAGTAGACTGACTACCTAGTTTACTTCTAGGTACTCCATGATCTACTAACCCCAAGTCTTTGCGAGTCACATTATTTTGACTGCTGCTTTGAGACTGCTCTCTATTATGGTGGTCATGCCCACTTTGTCTATGGTGATTAACTGTCACCACATGGCTTCTGCCATCTTGGGATCCGATCATCTCCATTGTGTTTAAGGATTTCAGCTCAGTGATAGCAGTTCCTGTAGTGAAGTCTGACCTACAGAGAATCGTGAATATAGAGCTCTTCAGGGATGATGGAGCTAGTCTCATAAATTTATTTCTTAAGATTCTAGTGAAAGACATACCCTCTGGACATTCCTGGGGTTTGTGAACAGGTCTTCCATGATAAATCCCCTCTGACATGCCAGTCTCTTTAAGCCTCTGGGTCCCCTCATCTATATTATACCAGGGCAATTCTACCTCAAGTAATGTCAGCCACCTTTTCATCCAAGCATCCAAACAAACTGTTAGTGCCTTTTCTAACCCATCAAGCTAAAACACTGAATGCAGAATCTCTATTTAGTGGGTCTGTATCAATAAATTCAGCTGGATCCAACTTTATATTCCTTACACCATTATCTCACACCCTTAATATCCATTCCCACACATATTTCCCTGACTTCTGTATATATAGATTGGAAAATTCATGCAGTTCTTTTGGAATATAGCATACCTCCGTATGGGTCACACTTTGTACCTCACCTTTTGGGGCCTGTTGGGACTTTAGTCTAATTATACATCTTGAAGAAAAGAGGGGTGGTGGGTGTGGGCCATGAAAAGAAATAGAAGTGTCTTTCAAGCCAATTACCTCAGGACATTCTATGCAGTTTCATCCTGTGAAACAAGACTGTTGCTCCAGATAAAGGAATGAGGGCTGTTCCCCCAGGGGAGGTTACAAGCTTAGCAGGCAGTGAAGGGTTAATCTCATTAGCTGGAGGTTGGACGGCAGACTCCTCTGAGGAGACTGGAAGTCAGGAAGCTCTTTCCTCAGGGCAGTCCATAACAGATCTATCCAGCAAAGGCTCAACAGATTCCAGAGATCCCATCTCCCCATTGCCATCATTATCAAGCCATATATGACCATCCCACATTTTAGGATGCCATTCTTTTCTAATCAAAGGCATTACTTTAACAATAGACACCATGCATGGTTGAGATTTTAGTTTACATTGTAAATCTGCTACTTGCACAATGAGGCTTTGTCTGCTTTTCAGAGATCTTAAGTCTTTGACCACAGGAAATAAGGTTTTCTTTCAGGGCACACATGGAAATTTTTAAATCATTTTTATGGTGCTGAAATTTCAAATTTGAAGATTTTAGCTCATCCCTTTTCCTCATCACTCTATCCAGCATATCTAACAACAGCAAGCCAATAACATCATACCTCTTAATTCCACAAAATCCATAAAGGTGTCAAAAACATCATCACCCAGTACCTGGCTTTGTATAAGCATGCAATTAGCAGAATCTGTTGGTAATATTTTGAGTATCTCTTTTGCCAACTCACCCCATGGACTGTTAGTGCCATCTTGATTACTGGAAACAGAGTCATTAATGCCTTTGAGTCTTGTCAGGGTAGAAAATCAATTGTAAAAACCCATTTTTAAGATTCTGTTTCTCAAGAACCACTCCTGGTACCAAGCTGTATTTATTAGTCAAGGTTCTCTAGAGAAACAGAACCAACAGGAAAGATCTGTAAGACTGAGATTTATAAAGTTCTTTCATGCAACTGGGAATGGAAGAATCCAAAATCTGTAGGGCAGGCTGTGAAGCTGGTGGCTCTGATGAATAGTCTGGATGAATTCCACAGGAGTGGCTCATTGGCTGAAGAATCAGTGAAACTCTCTCTTCTCCCTTGAAAGCATTCAGCTGACTGGATTATCTAGTTGTTAGAGGTATGCCTTAGTTGATCGCAGTTGTAATCAGCCACGGATGGCAATCAACTGACTGATTTAATCAACTAGCCCTGAACTATCCTTGAAGCAATGGTCATGCCAGTGCTTGCCAGATCAGACACCTGGGCATAATCATTTGACCAAGTTGACAGAAGAGCCTAAGCATCACATCATTTTTGCAGGGAGCAATTATTCCACCTACCTTATTGGAAAAAGTAGGATCAATGCTGAGATTTTCTTCAAAGCAGATTTTAATACATGGAATGAGGATATAGTTCAAGACACTGGGTTCTGGCATGAGTAAGAGAGAAGGAATTCCAGAAGAAGAAGCTAAGACCCACCAACCCAGTCTTCACAGTTTAACTAGGCGTGGAATTTAAGTACCTCAGTTATGGACCTAAAGGGGGAAGAGAAAGGAAACAAAATAAAGCTTCAGTGGCTGAACGATTTCAAATAGAGTCAAGAGGTCATTCTGGAGGTAATTCTTAGGCAGTACATGGATGTCCCATTTCAGTTTTTGGTGTATGGGAGTAGTTAGAGGGAAAAACCTGAAACTGTTGAACTATAATCCAATAGTCTTGATTCTTGAAGATGATTGAATAACTATAAAGTGTTTAAGGAGTGTTCATGTGACTGTGAAGAACTCATGACTGACACTTCCTTTATCCAGTGGATGGACAGATGAGTAAGAAAAAGTAGACAAAAAATGAATAAACAATAGGGGATACGGTGCTTATGGGATGCTTTGGGTGTTATGTTTTACTTCTATTTTTGTTTTAATTTTTTTGAGTAATGAAAATGTTCAAACATCTATTTTGATGATGAATGCACAGCTGTATGATGATACTGTGAACCAGTGACTGTACACTTTGGATGACTATATGGAATGGGAATATATAATATATCTCAATTTTAAAAAAGTTAATTTTTTTTAACTTGTTTAGTCCAAGGCACATAGTGGGGGCTCAATCAAAGCATGGTTTTCTGTCTGCCCTAGAATGTTCCTCCAAAGCCTCTCTGACTTAAGTCAACACTTGGTTTCCAAAGGCCCCTTTAAAGCCCAACTCATAAGTGATGCAGTCCTCCCCATGCAATTTTCCATGATCCTTCTCTGCCCCCTCTCAAACCAACTAAATGTAACTCATCTTCTGGGGTTTCATAGCACACATATAAGATTTCTAGTTTGGGCTCACTGGGAAGGGAGTACTAATTTCAAGCTCATGGCATCTACATTCTTTCCCCCTACTAGAATGAGAGCCCCTTGAAAAGAGGGACTGGGTTTGACTCCTACTTGTATCCCTAGGGCTCAGCACAGGGCCTGCAACAAAGTAGACACTCATGTAATGCTTATCAAACAGATGAAAATTAATTAATTAATCAGTCAATGAATCCTAGACACAATCATTGCCTTCACTGAGTTCTAAATCAGGACAAGCCCTCATACACCTCTATAGTCTCTCTCTGGAGGAAGTGAAGCATGAGGTTATTCTAGAACCTCAAGGAATGCTACTATTTGCTAAGCTATCTAGAGTGGCCCTGCTGGCCACAGTGTAGGAAACAGTTTAGTAAAGCCCTTGCTGGATAGTTTAGCTAGAGCAATGAAAAATAGTTGCTCTCAACCCAAAATTTAAAACTACTCTGTCACAGGCATCATAATAAATGGAAACAACTTTCAGAAATCAGGTACTTCATCTCTCTGCATCAAGTAAAATTGTACACAGATCTCTTCAGAAACTTTCGTAGAACAGCAGGAAGGATGACCCAATAGCCTGCCTCAGTCACCTATTGAGGTGTCACTAAATTGTCGTCATCAAGAAGCTCTAAACTAAATTTCTCCTAAATATAACAGAAACAAATTTTTACAGAGCACATGTCAAGTGTCCATGCCTTTGCTCAAATATTCACATATATTAATGAATTTAACCATCAGAACACTCCTATGAATTAAGTACTATTATTATCCCTATTTTATAGAAGAGGAAGCTGAGACACAGAAAGGTTCAGTAACTTGTCCATGGTCACACAGATAATAAGTAGCAGATGCATTCTTTATATGAAGGTTGTCTGGCTCCAGAGGCCATTCTCTTAACCATTATGCTGGGATAATCCTTCTTATTGTAGATCAGTCACTCTTCTTAGATAACAAGCTACAAACCCAGCTTCTATAATGCAGAAACCCAGTTCACCCTCCATCTTAGATCCTTAAATGAGGAATATTTGTCTGCTGGGGAGAAATAGAAGGGTGCTGAGCACATCTGTGCCAAGACATGTTGGGGCCCAAGGCAAAAGGAAATAGCAGTAATACTAATTCAGTCATTATTCAAATTTTGACAATTTGTTCATTGTGGAGCTTTTGTATTCATTTTGATTTTTAAAAATATTGCATTAAAATTGTATTTATCCTGATTACTGAGTTTTTTGGCACCCTTATATATTTTAAAAATATTTTTATTGACAAATCTTCATACATGTACAGTCCATAAATGGTGTACAATCAAAGGCTCACAATAACATCACATATTTGTGTATTCATTACCACAATCATTTTTAGAACATTTGCATCACTCCAGAAAAATAAATAAAAAGAAAAGAGAAAAAACTACACATCTCATACCACTTATCCCTCCTTCTCATTGACTACTCGTATTTCAAACTACCCAATTAATTTTACCTCTTATCCTCCCTAATATCTATTTATTTTTTTATCCATAGTTTTTAGTCATCTGTCCATGCCCTGGATAAAAGGAACACCGGACACAAAGTTTTTACAATCAAACAGTCACATTGTAAAAGCTATATCTTTATGCAATTGTCTTCAAGAATCAAGGCCACTGAAACACAGCTCAACAGTTTCAAATACTTCCCTCCAGCCACTCCACTACATCATAAACTAAAAAGGTATATCTATATAATGCATAAGAATAACCTCTAGGATGATCTCTTGACAAATTTTATTTGTCTCATTTCTCTCTTTCCCCTTTTAGTCAAGAAGACTTTCTCAACCCCATGGTGCCAGGTCTCAGCTTATCCTAGGAGTTCTGTCCCACATTCCCAGGGAGGTTTGCACCCCTGGGAGTCATATCTCACGTAGGGGAGAGGACAATGAGTTTACCTGCAAAGTTGGCTTAGACAGAGAGGCCATATCTGAGTAACAAAAAAGGTTCCCTTGGGGGTGACTCTTAGGCATAATTATAAGTAGGCTTAGTCTATCCTTTGCAGGAATAAGTTTCCTAGGAGCATACTCCAAGATCAAGGGCTCAGCTTATTGATTTGGTTGTTTCTAATTCTTCTGAGAATATCAGGAATTCTCCAAATGAGAAAGTTAAATATTTCCTCCTTTCTCCCCAATTCCCCAAGGGAACTTTGCAAATACTTCTTTATTCATTGCCCAAATTACTCTGGGATATATTGAGGCATCACACTAACCTGGACAAACCAACAAAATCTCATGCTGTATTCAAGATCCCCTATACTTACAGTGTTCAACTAAACTGACCATACAAATTAAATTAGGTAATGTGCTACCCAACCCCCCCTTATATTTTGTACCCAAGGCAAGTGTCTCACTCACCTCACCCTCGTCCCATTCTTGGGACTGAGTGGGGCAGAAAGAAAAGAATATCTTTGCTCACTTTGCTTTGTCCCAGTCTGCTATCATTATTGGCCTGGAGCACCCATTTTCAAAGCAGCCAAGATAATGGCGAGGCCTGGCTCTATGAGAACAGCTATGGGGACTCCTTTGGCCACCAGAATGTGCCTTATTTATAAAGGCTGTAAAGGATCTCTTAAAGCAACTGGTTCAACACTTACATTTCAGAAGAGATACCTAATATGATAGGAATGGAAAGGGCCCCCAAGTTACCCAGAGCCAGTACTTAGAGTTTGGAGCTCCCAATTCCCTATCCAAGACTTTCTACAGCCTATGGTCTGAAGGGTTTTTGGTCCATACCCCAGCCAGGTCAGAGACATAAACCCTTATATGACCCCAGAATCCATTTTTTGAGCTATATGCCAAAATGGTTGGCTTAGGAAGGTGTCTTATTCAGGGAACACTTTGGCCCCAGGGAGCATTAGGTTCATCTAGTTCTAAAGCTTATAGTGAACTTCAGTAATTCTGGCTGCATAACACTTTCCTGACAAATATATCACTTCTTTATCTGAGTCCTTTACCATCTGAAGTCCCCACAATATCTAGCCAAGGATAGGAATGCAAACAATAGTATCTACTACTTCTGCCCCTTCTGGGAAAGTGAAAATTTTCCCAGGTTCTTGGGAAAAATACCTCTCTGTTCTCTGAGCAAGGAATGAGATGCTTCCTTCAAACTGAACTTTTCTTCAACTCCAAACACTCTTGAAAGTCCCAGGACTTCAGGGCTTCAGAAGATAATTATCACTCTGGCACTCCCTGAAACTTGACAACTTAATGTCAGAGTTGTTATGAAGCCCACTAGGATCCCAGTCCCTCATCACTCTTTAGAGCTTTTCCAGGATGTCTGCCATCTTATCCATTCAATGTGTAGTTCCTCAAACCCAGTGTGCTGACTCTTATGTCCACACCTTGGACCTCTCTAGGTCTGGAAGGAAGTCTCCAACCTTACCTCTCCTACTCTTGCCACCCTGCTTCATAATTTTTAAAGAGTACTTCTTCTGAAATGCTTTCCTTGGCTTTTCCAAACAGAATTAAACACTTCTCCTAAAGTTCAGGGTTTAAGGCCTTTTTCTTAAGATGTATCATGTTTGGATACATGCTCTGATTCCTTGGTGGCTTATGGATCTCCCTTGATTAGTCTGTGAACTCCTTAAAAGCATTAACTATCTTTTCCAATTCTGTATCTCAGCAACTATTGTTCCTGGAACAGATTCTATGTCTTCTGAATAAATAAATAAACAAACAGACAGACTTATTGGATGACTTAGAGAAACCCATTTATTTCTCTGTAGAATTGCAAAGTTCAGAACAGGATTATTACTGCACTCACAACTTTTCAAAGGCAAACCACTTATTGCCAGTTTAAAAATTCTGACAAAATTATAGAAGTAGAGAGCAGAGCAGTAGTTGCCAGGGTCCAGGAGAGTAGGGAAAGGAGACTCACTACAAATAGTTATGATGGAACTTTTGGGGGGTGATGAAAATGTTCTATATAACAATTGTATTGGTGCCTACACTTCTATCACAGTTTTCCAAATGTATCAAATTAAGCACATAAACCTGATGGATTTATTATACGTAAATTATACCAATAAAGTTGACAAAAGAAAGGTCTGGATTCATAAGAAAAACTCTGAAATCCAAAGCCATGTGACTAATCCAGACAGATGTAATGAAAATAACACAGACCCAATGGTCAAAACACTTAGGTTCCAATCCTGATTCTGGCAGAAATGAGCAATGTGATCTTAAACAAATTGTTTAACTTCTCTGAGACTCACTCTCTACCTCCACTGAATAGGGATAACAACATTACCTTGCCTTCCCAGGGTATGAGGCTACAATGAGCTAAGGTATGTTCAACAATTTTATTATGATGATCAGAAACTTTGCTCTGTACAACCAAATTTAACCAGATCTAGAGAAGACTTTGCCTACAACACAGAGCTGAGTGAAACAGACTGAAACTGAATCCTACTGCTTGCCCCAATCCCTGTAAAACAATTTCTTCTCATCAAATGATTAATAATTTCCTTTGGAAGATGTTTCCCCAGCCTAGCCCTGGGAAGAAAAAGAGGCTGAATACTTTTGAATTTCAAAAGAAAGTTTGGCTGGCTTTTCAATATGCAACACAGGAGGGTTGCAGAAGGGAAAAGAAACCTGAGAGAGACCCCAAAACAATTGCATTCTTTCCCCAGGGCTCTGGGGGATTGGTGTTAGTTTCATTGATGAGAACTTCCTGACTTGGTGGAGTAAGGCCACAATCACAGCAGGTTTTCCTGGCTGAGCTCATAAGTGGAGGTCAAGCCCAACAAGACCACAGCTAACTTACCTGGAGCCCTGGAGATGGCAACAGCAGATGGTTGGTGTGGTGGAGACAGAATGTGACTAGATCTATTTGCTTTGAGACCTAGTGCATATATTCTGACATTTTCTTCATGTAGGAATATGTGATAGACCACTGGACTTTGAGCCATAAGAAGATTTACCCTGACTCTGATATCAACTTGCTTTTTCGACCTTGGGAAAATCCCTTCTTTTCTTGAAACCTCAGTTTCTCATCTGAGAAATAGATAAAACAGTGTTCAGAGGGTAGTTGAAGAATTAAATGGCATTGTACATATAAAAATGCCCTCTCAGCTCTAAGGTATGCATGCACATAAGGAGCAGCTCCCTTTGACTCCTGGCACTGTTAATAGAAACTGGCTTGAACTGAGTGTTCCCAAGGGACAGGGAGGAGAGTTCTCTCTGGGCCCTGTAACACCTATTGTCTGAACTGGTTTCCTCCTTCTGATATACCTATTTCACTGCTTCTCATCCTTCAAGACCCAGATCAAATTTTACCCTCTCTAAGAAGTCTTGAGTATTGCAATATACTGCACAACTAGACCCTTTGCTTTAACTTATCTTGGATTAGTCTCTTGAAAAACTATTTTGTTCCCAACTCTAGATCCTTCAGGGATATAAAAGGCACACAGAGCAAAGATCTAGAGCTTTCATCCTGACTTAGAATCATATACAGGATTAGGATCCTTATTCTACCACTTACAAGCAGGGTGACCTTAGGCATGTCATATTCCTCTCTGAGCCTCAGAGTTTTCATCTACAAAGTGGGCCTGATATTAATTGGCAGGGCTGCTATGAGGCCAAATAAAACATTAGATTTTAAAGCATTTTGTAAAATGCCACAGAGATGTAAACTGTTATTAGTGTTATTATTATTATTACCATCATAATAGACCAAAGGGTTGAACAAGGCTGTAAAAACTTTCCTAAGCATTCCAAGTCCTGTGAATACTATAAAGGTCCCCAAGGTTTTCCTGGTTATCCTAATCCCTCCCCTAAACCATTCATCCTGGACACTTTATCCCACTCATGTCACCTTTCTGAATTTCACCTCCTGGGGCCTTATAAAGACTGGCTTCCCAGGGAAAGGGCCATATCACAAATGACTAATTGTAGCCTTTGCACATACACAGACTGCTGATTGAGAGGATGCTGATCATTTTCTCTCTGAGTAAAATGATGTCCAGCATGAACCAGCTGAAATGAAAATAGGTGCTTATATCTGCCTGTTGGTGCCCCTTGCTGCAGGAGGAATGGATCAATCTGTGCCTGAAGCAAAGAAAATAAGTAGGAGAAGGCTGGCAACAGGGTAACTGAGCAGGGAACAGGGAATGAGGGCAAGCCAAGAGCCATCCAACTTTTTCCTGTGGGCCTCACTTTGCAATTCCAAAGATAAAACAGCTCAACTTCATGGCATATCTCCTTAGCCATGTGTCTCTAGGGGTTGAGTGTCATGAAACAAGTCCCACCTTCTGTGTCTAGAATCCTATATCTGAGGGGGAGTATTCAAGGGGGAAGGATGGTAATGAAAGCTAAGGTTACTAAATTAGCTCTCTCTCGGGGCTGCTTTCTTATCTGTCGTTGTTCACCATGGTTTAGCCACAGAACTGAAACCTTATGTCCAAACATATTTCTGTCAGATAGACTCATGCAGACATATGTACACATTAGTAGGCAGGCATCTATTAAAATTCTCAAGCAAGAAGATACAAATGGATAAACCCATAGACTGAAACACATACAAAAAGGCACCAGGTGAGAAAACATCCAAAGATACCCTAAAACAGAAAGACAAATATAGACAAACACGGACTTATGCAAATATACAAGCAGAGTTAAGTTAAAAAAAAAAGTAAATACACACACAAGGCTTATAGTTATGGTCAAAGACCCCTCACATGCACCAAAAATGTACTTTAACAGATATATAAATGGCAAAAGATGAACATAAAGGCATATATGGACAGATATGCACATGCACAGAAATAAAGCCAAAAACTCTATACTTACAAAGGTTCACATAAGTGCCTGACAGACATGGATGTGAAGTCATAGAGACAAAAAAGCCAGCTAACACTCTGTACTCCTAAGCATCAGCTTTTAACTGCATCTATGAAACAAATTCTTCTAGGGGGAATAATTCATAAATATGTCACCAGTTAGCCCTGAAAGCAATTGTGAGCACAAAGGATGTAATAAAAGCAAACCAAAGTACCCAGGGTTTAAAATCTCACAGGTCCTACATTCACCACAGGAAAGACAACCAAGGACAACAGCAGCAGCAGGCTGCACTGAAGTGATAAAATGTGCTTGATTTATCTTATGAAAAAATTAACCTCAGAGTAAAAAGGTTAATGCTCCCATGTTTTATGTAGTCACAGAATTGTTCAGAACCCCATTTTCAATATTGCTTCCATTCCACATGCTGGAAGTTCCAATACTTGTAGTATGTGTAAGGAGAGGGAACCTTAGAGGATGTAAGTGGTGCTGGAGGCCTGACAAGTTCCAAAGGAACTAGGAAAGAGGTCTTACTTCATTAACTTGCTTGTTTCTTGGTTTCTGGGACTTTCAGTATCCACCACTGTCTTGTGGTGTCCAACATCTTGAAGCCCTGGTCCGAGTTACCTGTGATGAAAGAATATGCTTTAGGCTAAACCCAGACCTCAGCTCCTTTAGGAGGGGCCTGCCTACTGGTCACCCTGGTTCATCTTTCAGAACCACCAGGATTAGGATGAGTGGGAGATGGGATGGGAGGGTATGCGCATGTGAGGCCAGTGATGGGGAGGAAAGGAGTTGAAACTATTCAAGAAGAAATCCTAAACCAGCATCTGAAGTGCTGTGGACTATCTTACATATTTCAGAGAATGTCTTGGGAAAAGAAGAACCTCAGGTTCTTGTCTGGAATTACTTATTAAGAATTCCAGGTCTGGACAGTTTTCTAGTACATTGTCTTAGGTGACACGGACAACTTAATTAATTAAAATATACAGGTATTACCAAACCTTATTTCTACCAATAGTTTCAACTTCTTACCCCTCCCAACACTTCCTCAGAGCAATATAAACAGTGCTGGATTTCCATCCCTTTCTATATCTAACTATTAAGAGGAAATGTAAACAATGGATATGTAAAAAAAAAAACAGGGAGTAGGAGAAACCTAAGACATATTTAATCAGACCCAATTAGTAAGTGTAATCTGTGTTATTGCAACAGCCAAATACAGAACTGCCTCCATGTCCAAGATGAAGATACTGAAGCTCACAGAAGAACAATTGAAACACTACACACAAACACACACAGAAATTCAGTGAGAGTACTCAGGTCTCCTGACATTTGGCTCAGTTATCAAACATGGTTAAATGGTATCATCACACTCAGATAATGGGTCAAAATACATCAGTTTCTTGTTACCTGATCAGAAGACAGGGTCATGATAAAGATTGCTTCCAACTGTCCCCAAGGGCCATTCTATCAAGTTGTATCAGGTTCTTCTAGCTATACCCTACAATTTTCCAGATCAACAACAACCTAGAAGCACTGTTACTGAGAAGGATAGGGCCTTAGTGGGAAATTATCTGAATGATCATTATCAAAACAAGCTTCTGAGTCAGCCAAGCTTCAAGTGGTTTGAGCAGAGCTCAGCCAATATTTAGGGTGGTGTGTGTGTAGATATGCCTGCAGTGGGGATGCTTCTGAGATTCTGATTCTTTCAAGTACAAAACCCACCCCTTTATTTGGAGCAGTAAATTTTATATTCTCATATTGTCATTAAAGATATTTATGGACTATCAGCAATGTGATGGACCTGGGAAAATATAGGATACAACTCCTATCTGTGAATTAATTTTTGTCATTGCCACTATTATCATTCCCTTTTAGCTCTCTAGTACCTCAAAGCCTTTTTAAACCTTACAAATTTTCTGTTGTCCTAATTATTATTCCAACATTATAAATTAGAAAACTGAGTCTCAAAGAAGTAAAATGATTTGTCCCAGTTCATGCAGCTAGTAAGTGACAGAGCCATGATTCAGATCTAGGTATATCTGGGTTCAAAACTAGTGCCCTTTCCAGAATGCCAAGCTGTTAGAACAGCAAACTCATTGACTTTTCAAATGTGCTCAATAACTGTTTGTTGCATGAGTCTTTAAGTGAGCAAATGAATAAGTGAATAATGAAGAGAAATAGCTGATACACTAAGAAAGATTCAGGTTGGACCCCACAGAGGTGTACATGTGGGGGGGGAAGGGGAGAAACCCTTAGGTTATGGAATTGGTGAATGCTAGAGAGAAGAAGGAAGGAAACTGCCATCACTGAGCACTGCTGTGTACTAGAAACTGTGATAGAGACATCCAAAGATTCTACTTCATTCAGTCCTCATAATGATCCTTGAGGCAGATATGATCTAACTTCCCACTCCTCAGATGGGGAGACAGAAATGGGTTATGCAACTTATCCACGGCAGAAGAGCAGAAATTTGAACCTGCATCTGTCCAACTCTAAAGTTGATCTTCCTTCTACTCTACTGATCTGCCCTAGGAACCTCCAGATTAGAAGCTGGAAGGCGTTGGGAGGGATGTATGTGGAGGAAGGTGGAAATGGAGAGATTGAGCAGTAAAGAATGAACTGAAATATTTAAGGCCCCGAGCAAAGTGGCAATAAATCAGGTGCTAACCATGATCTGAATGTGGTCCTTGGATCCCATCACCAGCAAGGCCAGGGATGTAAGAGGACTTGGATGACAACTGGTTTCACAAATAGGATCCTGATGTCACCCACTTACAGGGATATTTTTAACTCAGTGTATCTGATTGGGACCTTGAGAAACAGCCGAAATGTGGGAGCCACTTATATCCCAGAGGTGAGAGCGGCTGCTGAGGTGATGGCAAGACTTGGGCCAATTTGGAGATACATTTTGCCACCCAGAGCCTATAAATAAGCTCAGAGCAGTCCTCAGGGTAAGAACTATTAACCCTGTCTCTGCTGAGCCCACCCCTGAGGAGCTTTCATTTGCTCCTAACAGTCAAGATGCTGGTGGGAAGACATCTCTAATGCACTTGGAAGTGCAATGGTAGCAGCTCCTCAAAAGCTCTGAATTTCTGTGGGTGGGTCTGCTCCTAAGGGGGAGAGAGGGAGGGGAAGAACAGCTGTGACCAAATTCCCTGACATTAGAACCCCTGGCCTGACCTCCTAGGAGAGTATGGGAAAATGTCTTATCCCAGGCAGGGACCTTAGAAAATAAGTCAGGCTTCTACCATGATGGTTTGGTCTGCATCTGCCTACCTATAGTCTCCTTGGGGGTACTGGTAACCCCATTCCAGGTGGGCTTGGATGAAACCCTAAAGCTGGGCATCCCAGCATTTAAGACTTTATTCTAGGACTGGAATAAAACCACATTCTAGTGTGGTGGAAAATCTGGAAGGGCGTGGGAGAAAATCAGGTGGTAAAGCCCTTGGTCATGACTCTGTTATGAGCTGGCTGTGTGACCTTGGGAAGGTTACTTGCCCTGTCTCAGCCAGTTTCCTCATTTGTAAAAAGAGAGGTGTGCATGACCTCTACCCCAGTTTGGAAGTGTTCTTGGTCTTGGTCCACATTCTGGTGGGTCTGCAAATGAGGGCTCTTCAAGATCTTACTTCAGTTAAGATGTGGCCCAACTGAATCTGGTTGGCTTTTAACCTGGATTACTGATGTATTTATAAGTAAAGGAAGTTGGGCAGGGAGGAACCATAGGGAGCAGCCAGAACCTGGAAGTCAATGAAACCAGAAGAGAAATATGACACCACCATGTGCATTGCAATATGACAGAAAAGTTAAGGAAGCCCAAAGATTGCAACCAGCCAGATTATACTGACTGTGGGAAGAAGAAAACCTTCTAGTCTTTGAAACCATGAGCCAATAAATTCCTGTTGTTAAGCAAACCCCATTGTATGGTATTTGCTTTAGCAGCTGGGAAACTAAAACAATCTCTAAGACCTCCTATTTGACAGTGAAAGATTATATCCCTATCTTGAGAATTCTTTACATTTTCCTTTTACTGTATCACTAGTTCTCTAGCTCTTGGAAATTTTTGATGATATTAGAGAAGACCTATCTTCCTGGAATGCTGGGAAGGAATTGTAGAGCTAGAAATATGCCCCAAGTCAAAACATACCATATGCACCCCCCCACATACAGGATAAGGAAAATAAGGAAGAAAAGAAGAGGATAAGTAACAGGCCAAGAATGACTACAGAGCCTTTGGAGCTGAGGGACTTTTTGGTGAATGGAGAAGTGGGACCAAGGTTCCCAGAGACATTATGGACTTTAGAAAACTTTGGTAAGGAATGCTGCAAGGTCCTATGGGTCTCAGCATTCAGGCAAATTATGTTTTCATGAAAGGGACTGGAGAGTGAGGCCTGGAGACCATTGGGAGGTGCTGTAAGTCCCAAGGATAAGAAAGCTTCTAGTTGTGGCAGAAGATGGAGATTTACTTGTGAGTGACAAGAGTCTGGCAAGTAGAGCCAGTGAACTATGAGTGGAAGGGCACATTCTGGGGCTTTGGGAGGTGTTCTAGTTTGCTAGCTGCCGGAATGCAACACACCAGAGACAGATTGGCTTTTAATAAAAGGGGATTTATTTTGTTGGTTCTTCAGAGGAAAGGCAGCTAACTTTCCACTGAGGTTCTTTCTTACGTGGAAGGCACAGGATGGTCTCTGCTGGTCTTCTCTCCAGGCCCCTGGGTTCCAGCAACTTCCCCCGGGGTGACTTCTTCCTGCATCTCCAAAGGCCTGGGCTGAGCTGCAAGTGCTGAGATGAGGAATGCCAAGCTGTTAGCAGTGCTACGTTGCAATCTCCCATTTAAGCACCAGCCAATTAAGTCAGACGTCACTCATTGCAGTAGACACGTCTCCTAGCTGACTGCAGATGTAATTGGCAACAGATGAGGTTCACGCACCATTGGCTTATGTCCTCAGCAACAAGACTAGGTATGCTCACCTGGCCAAGTTGACAACTGAATCTAACTAACACAGGAGGTAACTGAAGTTTGGGAGCAGGGAGGCCTCTGGGCTTAAAATGAGTTAAGTGAAACCAGCCTGATCATTGAGGGGATTCCCACAGTCAAAGGCCAGTGAAGGAGGAATAGGACTTAGGGCCAGCAGGTAATAGGTCTAAAGAAGATGCAAGAAAGGTGGGGCTAAGATGGTTCCTTTGAGTCTAAAAGGGTGTATCTAAGAGTACTGCGAAGGGGGTGGAAAGGAGGAACTGGAATCATATGAGTCCTGGAAGGTTCCAGGTACAGAAGAAACTGCACTGGGAAAAAACAAGGCTTTGGGAAGAATGGGATACTTCAGGTTTTGAGTTAAAGGGCTTCCCAAACAGGATTATTTGCATTTTAAAAGAAGAGCATAAAAGAAGAGCAAAGTCAATACCAAGGCACTGCTAATGGTGAATTTCAGATACCAATGAGGAGGACTCAGAAGAAGGAGTCTGTATCAGCACAACTGTCTATGCATAAGGTCTGCTTGGCAGGTCCTGCATAGAAATCAGGGCATAAAAGGCATACCTGTGCAAAGCATCATGGGTCTTTGCCAACCCACTTGGTCCAGCTCCATGAGGATACTCTCTGAGCCAGACAAAGAATAGCATTTTTCCAGAAGGATTTTGAGGGTTGGGGTCCTAGGTGATGGTTCAGCTCAGGGAAAGGAGGCCTACAAAACAAACAAACAAACAATGAGGATTAGTTTCTCTATGGGGGTTGGAAGTGGACCAAGAAATATTTGGCTTAGACAGCAAGGTTTCCACTTTGAAATGTCATTTGGTCTGCCCTGAAACTCCAGGCAGGGTTAACATATATCATCAATGAATGCAAGCAAAGACATCTAGCAAGAGACGAGAGGACATCAGGCAGTGGAGCAAATGAAAATCATGCAACTGATCAAAACAAAACAGCATCTACTTGCATCTCCTTTCTAGAGCGTTTTTGTGTGTTTGATTTGCATTGGAATGTAAGAGGTGAAGATTCTGCATTTGCTATAAACTCTGATGTTTGTTCAATGTGAGACCTGTGTTAAATGACTTCATTTCTCTGAGCCTCATTTTCCTCATATGAGTAAAATGATTAGTGATAGTATCTAATTTGCAGAAATGCTAGGATGAGGAAATGAGAAAAAGCATGTAAAGCACATAATAAAATGCTCCCCAAAAGAATGTTTATGTGTGTGTTCGTGTGTGTGTGTGTGTGTATGAGAGAGAGAGAGAGACACCCTCTTTTACCAGTAGCACTTAGCTAAAACAAAGTTTTCCTTTTTCACATCAACATAGTCAGCTACTTTCACCTCAAATTCTTCTTTCTTTTCCCAAATCTGGCCCTTCAGGTGGAAAAAAGGGGAAAGAAACTAACAACTGTGGCACATCTGGGGCATATAAGATACTTGCTGAACATATTTATGCATGCTACCTCATTTAGTCTTCATAATCACTCCGCAGGTAGATAGTAGCCCATTTTACAGAAAGGAAACCAAGAATCAGAAAGGAGAAATGAGTTGACCAAGGTCACACAACTAGTAAATGGTAGGTCTGACTATAGACCTTCCATGCTGCCATTCTAGGGGTACCTACCTCCTTCCAGTTTCTCCTCAACTCCTAAGTCACTATGGAGACACTACAGGCATCTTCCAACTGCATCACTCATTCCTAGGAGGATTGGGTGTGGGGAGCATTTAACAGTTTGGATGACTCATGGTAGTTCTTCCTAATAACCTAACCCAACTTCCAAGGATGGCAAGCAACTCCCAAACTCAGGTCATCCTTGTGAACAGCAAAGGTCACTTAGTAGTACTGAAAATAGATCTGCAAAAGGTATAAAAGACTGTACTGAATCCTAAAATAAAGTAACAAGGTTGCTTTTTACAACCACTCTCTCAATCTTAATTTATTTACTTTGTCTCATAAATTCATTGTAGTGGTTAGGTTCAGGTGTCCACTTGGCCAGGTGATTGTGTCCAGTTGTTCTGGTGATGGGCACTTAAAACCACAACATGTGAATTTCATCTATGGCTGATTATATCCGCAGTTGGCTAAGGAGAGAAACAGCTCAGCAGCCCAGCACAACTCAGCTCAGAGCTCAGAGGCCACACAGATCCAGATGTTTGGAGATGCAGAAAGCAATCACCCAAGGGAAAGTTATTTGAACCCAGGAGCCAGGAGGAAAATCCAGCAGACATCTCCATGTGCCTTCCTATGTGACAGAGAAAGCCAAAGGAAAGCCAGCTACCTTTCCTCCAAATAACTTTTAACTAAATAAATTCCCTTCATAAAAGCCAGTCCATTTTTGTATATTGCATTCTGGCAGCATCAGCAAACTAAAACACCCATCAACTGTTAGAATTGAAAGTCCCCTGACAGATCATTCAATTTGATCTCCTCATGAAAAGATTGTGGCAAAGAAGGCACTAAGGCTATGGAGGGAGATGGAATATTATTTTGATTCTGAATAGGAGATGGGGATACCTACAGAGTATACAATCAACCTCTGAGGTAAGATTTTTGGGATCTTTGTCCTCAACTACCCTCTGGACCCTAAAAAAGACATGTTTTCCCCACATACAAAATGCATTTATTCCAAAACACTTCCAGAGAACCTTAAAACATTTCAGAGACATTACAAATACAATACAAGGTCAAAATCGTTACAAAATCTCAAAGCTAGTCACAGGCGTGGTTTTCCCCAAAGCAACATTTTCTCCTCTGACTCTGGACCTGTAAAACTCAGAACAAGCTAACAAAGGAGGAAAAGTCATAGGATATATATATACCCATTCCCATAGGGAGAAATTGGAAGGAACACAGGGGTCACAGGACCCAAGCAGTTTTGAAAACCTGAAATGCAAAGTCCATTAAATTTCAAAGTCTGAGTCATTTATCTTCAGGGCTTTAGAAAGAAGCAGCCCCACCCTTTCCAAGGACCTATGCAGTGGTCCTGAAGCTATGACCCTAAGGAATGTTAAAGTAAAATAAAAGAGAGGGGATCAGGGGGTCTGAAGATCAGGGATAACAGATAACAGACGACCTTATTCTTAACCAGATCCTGCTTATATACTGCAGGGTGAAAAAAGGCATGCATGAATTTCCTGAGGGAACAGAGTGCTTATCTTTCAGTGCTCTCTTCCTTCATACTTAACATAACCATTTGGGGTAAACATTCTCTTCCTCCCAGACTGTCCTACATAAAGCAGATAACATAAAGCAGATGACAATCTCCACAGTTTACTGCTGCCACCACCCTGAGCCAGCTGCTCCTAAAAAATTTCTTAGGTCTTGTTTTTACCCTTGCTCCTACAGCCCACCTTTTTCCCAATTCAATCTTGGGGGACACTGGGGAGACCAACATTTTCTTGGCTCCATTCTCTCCAAGGATCAGGGCTGTACCCGGGCTCTCTGCTATCTCTAAAGCTCATGCTCAACCCCTCCATGTGGTGGCAGCCTGGCTGTCCTCAAACCCCAAGGAATGTGCTTCACCCTCTTCAAGGCCTGAAGGGGCATGACTCTTCCTCTGCAATAAGGTGGAAGGCCCATCCTCTGCTTTTAGGCCAAACTCATCTTCTCCACATGCTTGGATGCATCCACTCTCTTGGCCCGAAACTTCTTGACTGCAGACACCAGCCTCCATGGCTTTGCCTCTGCAGTTATTTTTCCTCCAATGTGTCCATTCTTCATCCCTCTCAGTCCCAAATGGCAGTGGTTCTCATTATACAGGTCCCACAACAATCTCATTGGCTTTCTATGAAGTAGCCTCGTATAGCGCCCATCAGACATAAGGAGTTTCCACAGATCCTTCCTCGTTAACTCTATGCCCAATCCTGGCTTTCTCTGAAATGGCTGACTAGTTTCACATTTGACCAAATTCTCACATAGGGCACTATTCTCTGGGGTTTTCCTTCCTGAAAGCCCAGAATTTTCCAGAACATCAATTTCTGTTTTTTTTTTTTTGACCCAAGAGTTCAGTTTTCAGCTTATCTCTTTCCTGTCACGTTCACTACAAGCTGCAAGGAGAAATCAGGCTGCACTTTCCACATTTAATTTAGAAATCTCTTCTGCTAAATATCCAAGTTCATGGCTTTTAAAATCTGCCTTCCAGCCAAAGCCACTAGTCAACATTGCCAGATCATCTGCCACTTTAAAACAAGGATTACCTTCCTTCTAGTCTGTAATGACACACGCTTTGTTCCTGTCTAGAGCCTGGTCAGAGGTATCTTTAGAGTCCACATTTCTACCAAGTGTCTCCAAAGCATTCCAGGCCTCTGTATCAAGCTCCTCACAACTCCTCCAAAATTTTCCCCCTATTCATTTAAAAAGCTCTTCCGACATGTTTGGCATTTGCATAACATAGCAGTACCCACTCTTCAGGTACCAAAATCTGTTCTAGTTTGCTAGTTGCCAGAATGTGATATACCAGAAATGGAATATCTTTTAAAAGGGGGGAATAAAATATGTTGCTAGTTTATAGTTCTAAGGCTGTGAAATTGTCCAAATTAAAACAAGTCTATAGAAATGTCCAATCTAAGGCATCCAAGGAAAGATAACGTTGGTTCAAGAAGGCTGATGATGTTCAGTGTTTCTCTCTCAGCTGGAAGGGCACATGGTGAACATGGCAGCATCTGCTAGCTTTCTCTCCAGGCCTCTTGTTTCATGAAACTCTCCAGAAGGTGTTTTCTTTCTTCTTCTCCAAAGGTCACTGGCTGGTGGACTCTGTGGCTCTCTCATCCTTCTGTCATGCTTCTGTGGCTCTCTCCTCGATCTCAAAAGGTCACTGGCTGGTGGACTTTCTGCTTTGTGGTTCTGTGGCATTCTCTGCTCTCTCAGAATCTTCAACCTTTTCTAAAATGCTTCATCTTTATAGGATTCCAGTAAACTAATCAAGGCCGACTAGAATGGGGCCCACATCTCCATCCAATCACGTTTAATACCCACAATTGATTGGGTCACATCTCCATTGGAGACAACCTAATAATTTTCCAATCTATAGTACTGAATAGGGATTAGAAGAAATCATTTGCTCTCACAAGACTGATTAGGATTAAAACATGCTTTTTTTAAGGTACATGAATCCTTTCAAACTGCCACACTCTATATGACTTTATTAACTCCACCTCACTGGCCACAATGCCTAACAGTTTACCAATTTCATCACTATCATAGGGATGGGGGTCTTTCTTGTTTATGAGACTTAAAATATACCTGGATATGAATTAACCTGAGATTGTTTTCTAGACTGTATTTGGGAACAGAGCTATTGTTTCAGGGATGAAGGGATAGAATATTTTGGAAACTGAACCTTGGGAAGGAACCAGCACTAAATAACTTGCAACTTAGAAAGCAGGGGCCTCCAGAACTTGAAGAAGGTAGAAAAAAAAGGTAGAAGGTAACCATTGTGCTTTTGCTAAAGGCCCATTCTCAAAATGAATTTCATGAATTAAGATCACAATCCCTATGCTTCCTAATGTATTTAAAGAAAATCTAAAACCTAGCTGCCCAAATTGGGACACAGGCAGCATTGACTTCAAGATTGGGCATGCCCAGAAATATCTTAATGTGGTACCCATTTTGCACTTTCCTCCTCTTTGCTGCATGGCCTGGAGGATCTAGATAACAGAACCTTTAGCAGGGGTGGCAACCTTTCTTACTCAGGGAGTCCCCATCTACCCATCCCTTGTACCCTTCCAAGAGGCAACTAGAAAAGAGATGCTGAACCCACCTGGAGAATGTAGGGTTTCATGGAGGGGGCCAGAGAAGAGAGGCAATTTAGTAGACAAAACCTGACTCTTGATTCCTTCACAGCTCATAGGTTGTGCCACCCCATTTGAAATAAGTAACAGCTAGCAGTCTGGAGAAATTGGGTCCAATAACTCTAAGAGCCCACAGAATAAAGCGAGAAGCAGTGCATATCAGCCACTATCCTAAGGGTCAGGATGCTTGATTCCTGATCCCATATCTAACACTGACTCACTCTGTGCATCCTTGGACAGGGATCGGTCTTTTAAGCTATGAAAGGTGGACAATAGCCACTACCCTAGAAACTTCTAGTATGATTATGAGTATCATTTGTAGGCAAAAACACAATAAAATGGGATAGTGGTGTTGAGAGCAATACAGCACTGGTGAACAGGAATACTGGAGGGATCAAATGAGAAAATAGAAATAAAAACACATAGTAGGTACTTAGTATATCTGCATTTTCCTTCTTCCTTGGGAAGAAAGCAATGGAGATTCCTTATTTCCATTTGACACATGAAGGAAACCGAGAATCAAAGCTGTTAAACAACATATCAAAAGTCACATATCTGGTAAAGTACAAGAGCCAGGACTTTGAAACTAGGCCTTTTGACTCCAAGTTCAATGTTTTTTTTTCCTTCATGTATTATGCCCCAATTTCTTCATCCATCATATGGAATGATGATAATAATAGTGATAGTTATATTTAGAGTAGTTTTGTAAATCAATTTATGCATAAGAAAACACTCTGCAAAGTATAAAGTCTTATGCAAATCTAAAGAATTCTTCCAGTTCTTCCCTCCTAGAAAACTCAGACTAATATAATTTTGGCACTAGAGGAGTGGGGACTGTTGAAAATACAAAAAATGTGGAAACAGCTTTGAAACTGGTTAATGGGTAGAGGCTGGAAGAACTGTGGGCTATTTGATAGAAAAAGCTTAGATTGTTTTGAAGAGACTTGTTGGTAGAAATATGGATGCCAAAGGTGCTTCTGATGAGACCTTAGACAGAAATGATGAATGTGTTGGAAACTGGAAGAAATATGCTCCTTGATTTAAAGTGACAGAGAACTTGGTAAAATTGAGTTCTGATGTTGAATTTGAAAGTGATGAATTTGGATATTTAGATCAGGAGATTTCCAAGCTAAGTGTGGAAAATATAACTGTTTTCTCCTTCCAGTTTATAGTAAAGCGTGATAAGAAAAGGATAGGCTGAGAACAGAATTCATGGGCATAGAGAAACCAAAATGGATACTTTGGAAAATTTTGAGCTTCTGGAAAGTGAGTCCACAGAAAATAATGCTCCATATGAGGGTTAAACTGAACATGGAACCAGACAGCCATTTCATGCCAAGTCAGGATTGGAAATGCAATTATCCAGAAAGGATTGTGAAAAGTTGCAAAAGTAATTTTGACCCCTGTATATTACATGCAAAATGTACAAGTTATTTTGAGAGATCTGTATGAAGGAACCACTGCCAGCTTGCACTAAAAGGAATGATTGAAGGAAAACTCACTTCAAAGGCAGAACCATAGAAACTGAGGTCTGGGCCAAAGACATTTTCTCAGGACAAGAGAGCAGACCCACCCACGTGTGTGGAAAGAGTGAGTCTGCCTCAGCATTTGGAGAGGGGGTCTTTTGCCCCATTGTTCAGAAATAGTGCTGTCACACCAGTCTTCTGATAGGGTGTAACATATTCCCTGAAGATTTTGGAGCATCTGGCTCCCACCCCACTATTCTGAGAGGGTTGAGCCTATGCCCCAAAGATTGTGGAGAGGCTGACCATCATCCCAGTGTTCTCAAAGGATAAAATCTTCATCTCAGTGTTCAGGGAGAGCATGGCTACTGTGCAAGTATTTGGAAAGGGTCGGTCTGCCACTTCATCAGGCCTGGAGGGCAAACCATTGTTCCATAGATGTCTCCCAAACTTTGAAATCTAATGGAGAATTCCCTGCAAGCTTTCAGAATTATTTGGTACCCATGACTCCTGTTTTAATTCCAATTTCTCCCTTTTGTTATAGAAATATTTATCCTTTGCATTGCCTTTCTTTGTAAATTGGAAGCAGATAACTTGCTCTCTAGGTTTCACAGGTCCAAGGATGGAAGGGAATTGAACCTCAGGACAGACCATACCCATGACCAATTTTGATTAGACCTTGTACTTAGTTTGTTACTGAAATGACTTAAGGCTTTTGAGGTATTGTGATGGAATAAATGTATTTTGTATGCATAAAGAACATGATTTGGGGGGGCCCAGAATGTGGAATGTGATGGTTTGAAGCTCTATGTACTCCAAATAGACATGTTCTTCAATTTAATCCATTCCTGTGTGTGTGGACCCATTGTAAGAAAAATCTTTTGATGAAACTACTTCAGTTAAGTTGTGACTACCCCAATCAGAATAGATCTTAATCTTCTTTCTGGAGTGCTTTATAAAAGAAGGAATTGCAGACAAAGAGAGAGAAAACTATGGAAGCAAGGAGCTGAAATCAATGAAACCCGGAAAGAGAAGGGAGAGACCAGGAAGCATTGCCATGTGGCTTGCCATGTGACAGAGGAGTCAGTGATCACTGGGAGACAGTCTTTTGTAAGAAAGCTTTGATTGGGAGATTTTTCTCAACCTCAAACTGTAAGCTAATAAATTCCCACTGCTTTAATTCAACATATTTCATGATATCTGCTTTAAGCAGCCTAGGAAACTAAAACATGTTTCCTACTAATTCTCAATAAGGTGTTAGCTAATGACAGACTTGAGGAACAGTCCCTTCTGTTACATTTGTTTTAAATAACTAATGCAAATACCTAACATTTATTTAGCTATTTATTTAACAATGACTCTTGAACACACACTATTATAAGCAATGTATGTGCACTAACTCATTTTATCTTCACAACAACCCTGTAAGGTAGGTGTTATTATCATCAACAATTTTTTACTAATGAAAAAAATTAATAAATGTATACATTCATTATGGTTATTAGGCTTAATAGTCATTCATTAATTATTCTTCCTTTCATTACAATGTACTTAAGTACATTAGGTGCATTCAAGTATATCTTAAGGCCTCACGTGAGAAGGTCACAGAAAATAGATTCTCAGATGTGGGAGTTTGCCAAACATATGGTCGTGAAAACTGACTTTTCACTGGGAACCAAGGTCAGAAAAATGTTTCAGAGGGGAAGAGAAAGAAGAAAGGAAACTATAGATGAAGGAGTCTTTGTCAACATCATAGAAGCTCAGGCTTTCTTTGTCATAATCCATAAACACGCCACCCAGGCCCAGAGTTGCTTCACATACTGAATTAACTGTGGGAAATTAGTGGAGAGACTATACTAATTGTCCATCTTCAAATAAAATAGAAGGAATACTTCCTTATACTCAGTAGAGAATGTTATCTCTTGTTCTGGAGTCTTTACAGGCTCCAAGAACTCAATCCAAGGAGGGCACCATATCTACATTCAGTAATGCCTGCAGAGGTAAAGCCTTGATTTCCCATTCCACAAAACTTTCTGCTCTCTGGGACTCCTGGGATAAGCCATGATGATCATATCCAAACATCATCCTTCAGACATCTTTGGAAAGATTTATTTCATAACTGACCATTACATGATCCAGAGTTGTCCACTTTGGGGTTTTTAGCTTATCCAGGATCCCATTGATGCTCCAGAAATGGGTCTTGGGGTGCACTGATTGGGGTTTCAGCATCTACACCAGGTCAGACCTTTCTAGTAGAGTTCCCAAGTCCTGGAGTACTCCATATCAAGCTTGTAACATGTTTCAGACATCTCTCTGTACATTGCTCTCAGGTTTTCTATGTGTTTGGCCATTCTAGTTTCACTGTCTTTGAGTTTTTCTTATTAACATTTTAAAATAGCCCCTGACTCATGGGTAGTTGTGATGATGAAATGAGTTAATACATATACAATAGAGATAACAGTTCCTATGTAAATGTTAGCTACATTTATTAATTGCACCCATTTTCCAGAAGCAGGGAGTGAATCCCAGAGAAGTTTAAGTCCCTGCTGACCTTTGATAAACTCTCCAAGTGAAGATCTCTTAAGAGATCCCATCTCTGCACTCTGACATCATCCCCTTGAAGCTGTACCCCATTCTGGGCTAGAAAGCAGCAGCACAGGCAAATCTGGGCCTAAGTAGTCACCATCCGAGGAGCCACTTACCCTTGGAGAGCTGGATGAGTGGACCTCAAAAATAAAGCCCTCTGGAGGAAGATGGCCAAAACCCAGTTTCCCTAGGAAACACAGAACCAGAGCTTATTCAGCTAGCCAGAATTTTCACTTCCATTGCATATATTGATCCTCATGCTTGAGAGGTCTTTGGTGCTTAACAATGTATTGTTTTCATATATTTTATCTCAATTTAGCCTCACAATAGACCCCAGAGGTGGTAGAGGTGGCATGAAGACTTCCAGTTAGGCAAAGAGGCTGCTAAAACCTAGAAGAAGGAGAGCTCTCCACAGGATTTGTAGCAAAGTCAGAACTAAAATTCAGGTCCCACTTGCCTCCCACTTGCTGTGTGTCAGAAAAATTCTTTTCCCTTCATGGCCACTCAATGTCCCCATCATCTGTGAAATGAAGAGATTGGAACAGATGGACAATAGGGCTCCTCACCTACATCAACATCCCTTGGCATTCAGATTTTCCACTTCACTCTGCTTTTGCTCTGGGCCCCAGCCCTTGTCTGGGCTATCACCCCAAGAAAGATAGCCAGTGTCTCCATGCAACCAGCAGAGGGCACAAAAAGCCTTTCAAAGAAAGCCACTTGGAAATGAACCGCTGGGTGAGAGGGTGGTTTCCAGTCTCCTGCTGGAGACTATTACAGGCTTAAACGGGAGGAAAGAACTATAGAAGGGATGGTAAAAAGGTCCTTAGGATCTTCCCGGTTAAAATTCTCATGGCTCAGATATAGAAACTGAGGCCAGAGTGGAAAAGGGATGGGTCCAATGTCACAAAGAAGTCAGAGATAGAAACGAGACTAGAAGCCAGTGCTTCCTGATCCTCTTTCAACTGAATCAGTGGCTACTCTAGAAATGTCTTGAATTGTTTCTCTGGCTGCACATTATTCATATTTATTAATGATTTATCAAATTTCAATAACAACAGCAGCAGCTGCCTCATTATGGATGCTCACATGTCATGAATTATGATAGGTTAGGCCCCTTACATATACTGTCTCCTTTGATCTCCAAAACAGCCCACCAAGGTAGAGGGTGTGAGTCCCCATTTTAGAGATGAGAAGGCAAGTCATGTTGAAGTCTTTGTGCCTCCAAAGCCTATGTTTCTAAAGAACGCACAAGACCTCTCCATGCCCAATTAAGTTAGCTCCCTAGTAAGGTGACCCTTTCCCTGGCCCTGGTAAACTTGGATGTACAGTGCCCATATGCAATTATCAGCACCCATATGCAATTATCAGCAAATGGAGCTGTGTGTTTGCTTGCTTCCTTGCTTGTTGGTATTAAAATCACTGTGATAAAACTTACTTCCAACCACAATACACCAATTTTTATGTCCTTAAATGATAAATATGGAAAGAAAATGTTTGTAACCATATTAACATCTTTCTTGGAAAAGTGGGCTTATTGCTTCTGTCCTGATGGGGGTCAAGTTTTCTGATAGCAGAATGTGAGAGAGATGACAGGGACAGGCAAAAAACTACCAGGCTATTTCATCTCCTGTCACTACCACAAAGAAGATTTTAATTAACTGCCTTTAAAAAATACTTTGCCCTAAAATTATTTGTAACCATATTAGACACCCTTATGAAGATATCCTTAAGCCTCAAAGCCAGAGAGTTCATTCTAAGTATCTATTCAACATTCCTCTTGCTACAATTCTAGCACATTTCTTTTTTCTATGAGTGCAAATGTGGTGAGCAGCTACTTGTCACTGCTCAAATCAAATGCCTTGAAAACTATAAACAGATTGAAGCACAAGACTTAGAGTCAAAAGTGAGATTTGAACCCAAAGTATGTCACTATCTGAATGACTTTGGATGAGTCATTCAATCTTTCTGAGCTTCAGTTTCCTCAGTGGTAAAATGAAGATAATCTCTCCTACCTCATAAGTTTGACAGCATCCTGTACAAAGTTACCACTCAGTGAGTGCTGAGAGAAGAATATTACAAAACTGCCCTCAGCTTATATTCTTCAAGCCAAATAGCACAGAGTGTTGTTACTTGAAGATTCTAGAGATCTATCAAATACCAAGTACTTCCCCCTCCCTTTCACAGAAAACTGAAGCCCAGGGAGATGAACTAACTTGTCTCTGAGTCATACAAACAGGACACAGAGCTGGGACAACAAATCTAGGTATCCTGACATTCAGTCAAGAGGCTTTCCTTGGCCTCACTCTCTGGAACCTCCACTCCTATTAGGGAAAGGGCAAAACTGGGAAAATGTCTCACTGGCCTAACAAAAAGTAAAAATGAAGGCTGGCTTGGGCATCATTAAATTGCCCTGGTCACTCTCCCATCATTTCCAGAGATTCAGGGTATGGTAAAAGGCTGAACTGAGGTGCTACTGAAGGGGCAAAAATGGTCTTGGGTTTCAGAACCATTCAATTCTGCAGCACCTTACAGATGGAAGTTTTCTCTGGGGGCATTTCTGGTGGGAAGCAGGGGAATGGGGGCATGGGAGTTTAGCTAGTTTCTCAGTACTAAATGTTTCAAATAGGAATTTGGAAAAGTCAGCCATCACCTTAACTGAGCACTGCCAACAACTGTGGAAGCCTTTTTGGCGTTTTCCTCTGCGCCCAAAACACCCAAGCCCAAGTGGGTCTCCTGGGGTGGCAGACCATGCCTGGGCCACTCCAAGGGCCTGCCAGATTACTGCTCTTCCATTTTTCAGGACTTTTAAAGCTTGTCCATGACAACCTCTGTGGGGACCCTCCTGGAACTGGTGCTCAGCTTGGGGGATTCACTGGCACTGTCATCTTCCTTGAGGAAGCTGACCATGGTCTCAATATCTTTGTCGAGCTCCTCAGAGGAGGAGTGCTGTCTGGTGAAGGTGTGTGTCATGTCTCAGAAAAAGAACTTTAAATATAAAAGGGAATTTTTGACTCAAGGGCCCCTCAGTTTCTCTTGCAGAACTACATGTGACAAACAGATCCCCACACATGCTGGTGCCACACCCACCTGAAAACACTGCACCCACCTGAAGGTGCTGTGCTCATCAGAGGGCATCACATCCATCAGAAGAAACAGACATGTGGTCAAGGACTGCTCTTGCCTGGTAACTCTCACCCCCCTAGCAGGTTTTTGCTTTAAAACCACAAGCTCTCAGAAAGAGAGCTGGAGTCGCTTTCTTTCCTTTTGTTAATAGTTCCCACTTGCTTTCTCTCTGCTCAATAAATCGGTTGAGCTTTGACTTGCTGTCTTGCATGGATTCCTTAAGAACTTTGTGTCTAACATCTGGTGCCAAAACCTGAGATGGAGGTCTGACTGAGGCTTAGCTTTCCAGCCCCTTGGGGTGACGGGACTGCCTTCCAGTTGACCCCATTCAGAGATCAGACTGAGGTTTGAATTTCTGGCCCCTCAAGGCTACAGGAACATCCTTCCAGTTGACTCCATCTGCTGAACCACACAGTCATTCAGGTTTCCATGCACTTGACAGCTTGAGTTCACCAACTCAGACCATCTTGATGTGATGCCTACTCACCTCCATGGCCCTCAAACATCTACAGCTAATTTGGCTCTAGACAAGTGACACCTTCTGCCCAGATCCTCCCTTTGAGAGTTTTGTTCAGTGTCTTAACAATGCTCTGGCCTGCTCCCATGCAGAGCTTAAGCTTGTTTTAATGCAGCCTCAGTTTCAGTGCCTATAAACCTGACTACCCAGTCAAAACTCTCCAATGCTCTGGGAGCACTTTTACCCATGCAGCAGTCAAAGCAACTTGGGAGATGCCTTGAACAAAAGACTGCATACACATTCCTGGTCCTTGACAACAAACCAGGGCTGCCTGCTTTGTTACTGCAAAGGATTATGGATCTGGGTTGTTAATCTCTCTTGACCTATGTCTTGGGTAACCTCATAAGCCTCCAAGGGAACAGTAACTTATAAGCCTCCCATGAGCAGTTTTCCATGAGCCTCCTACAAGCAAGGCCCCAACACCTGCCTGCCTTACATCCCCAAGGAAACCATAAGCCTCCCAGGGAGCTGGTAACAGTAAATTTCCAAGAAAGCAATAACTCATAAGCCTCCCAAGAGCAAAATTCTGTAAGCCTCCCACAAGCAGATTTCCACAAGCCTTCCTCTCCTCACATAATCATGTGCAATGCCCAGTCAGTTCACTGTGACTCTAAAACTACATTTCCCCATAAATCTACTCCCTTTGGATATTTACTCTATAATCTCAATAAGCCCCAATTAAAAGGAGAAATAAAACCAAAGAAACTTATTTTTCTCTGCAATGCAATTTGGCCACAATGCCATTTAGACAACAAAAACATTGGCTGGAAAATGGCACTTTTAATTGGCAAATTCTCACTGAACTTGATAATTTTATTTGGTACAATGACAAATGGTCTGAGTCTCCCTGCTCTCAGGCTTTTCAGACTCTCAGGTCTCAATCTTCTCTGTGCCATTCTGTCACTTTGTGCCAAATCCTCCCCCTTCATGAAAAACCTTCTAAACCTTCCTCTGCCCCTCCCTCTATGGAAGCTAATGATAAGGAATCATAGAAATGATAACCACTTCTCCTCCTTCAATCCCACTGACCATCCCCTTCCTGAATACGGTCCCTTTCCACAGCTCTCCCCAACCTTCTCTGCTCCCCTCCCCTCCTCCGCTGTCCTTCCCCCCTCCATACCCTCCCCTATTTCCAATAAACCTTCTCTTACTTTAGCACCCTCCTTTTATCTCCCTCTCCCTGATTCTACCCAATCTCCCCAACCTTTTTCATCTCCTTTCACCCGATCTCATGGTCCAGTGCCAGTAGAAAACACTCATTGAAGGGCATGTTTCTCCTATGAGAAGTAGCAGAATGAGAAGGCATAATGAAAGTTCATGTTCCCTTTTCTCTTTCAGACCTAAGCCAAATTGAGAAATGGTTCAGGTCCTTCTCAGCAGATCCAACTAAATTTACAAAAGAATTTGTTTAATCAAATTGTATGACTTAACTTACCAGGATGTTTATGTTATTATAACTTCCACTACAACCCCAGAAGAAAAAGACCTTGTTTCCCATGCTGATGAGCTTCTTGCTGATAACTCTGTTGCTTCCCATGGCATGCAAGGAACAAATGCAGTCCCCAACAGCAGACCCAATTTGGGACTATCAGGACCAATCCCTGTATAAAAAGAGAATGGAATATTTTCTTACTTGCATTATTGAAGGGATGAGGAATGCAGGTTTCAAAGCTGTTAATTATGATAAAATTTCAGAAATAACTCAGGGGAAAGAAGAAAACCCAGCCTCCTTCCTAAATTGTTTGACAGAGGCTATTTGACCCACGGGTTCAGATGGCCTTCCCCTCCTAAACAGGTGTCACCAGCCCCAGAACTGGGTGACCTCCTCGGACTAGCTGCAGACAACTGATGAGGCCCAGGCTCTGGCATAGCCCTGACTGTAACCATCACTGCCTTGGAACCCAGGGTAACTTTACAGGTGGAAGATAAGCCCATTTCTTTCATTTTAGACATGGGCATCACATACTCTGTCCAGTCTGAGCATTCAGGGCAGCTCATTCCTTCCTCAATTTCAGTCATAGCTCTTACAGATCAATGCTCATTTCCATTACCTCTAGTTTGCAGTATAGAAAATCATAACTTTTCTCATAGCTTTTTCATAATTTTTAGCTGTCCAATCCTTTATTAGGGTGAGATATCTTATCAAAGCTTAAAGTAACACTTCAATTAACAGAAATAAAATATGTAGATAAACTGCCACAAAGCATCCTGCTCCTGTCTATGGGAGAAACACTGTCTTCCGTTAAGGAAATAGATCCACTCCATGGCCAGAAAAGGCAGATTCCTGGATATGGGATATGTCCATCCCTTCCATTGCTAAACATCATGCTTCTGTTCAAGTTTCTCTCAGGAAGCCCAGAGAATTTCCAAACAAACCTCAATATCCTCTCACCCCACAATCTCTTATGGGCCTAAAACCCATAGTCAAGAAGTTATTGACCTCTGGACTCCTCAGAGAAGCAGCCTCCCCAGCCAATATGCTTATCTTAGCAATAAAGAAACCAAATGGCACTTATTGGCTAGTCCAAAATCTTCGGGCAACTAACCAATCCACCATACCCATTACTCCTATAGTGCCTAATCCATATTCTATACTGTCCCAAATTCCCTCAAATACTAAGCATTATACAGTCTTAGGCTTTAAAGATGCTTTCTTTATTATTCCACTTCACCCCAACTCTCAATATCTGTTTGCTTTTACTTGGACTGACCCCATTACTAGAACTTCTAAGAAATTAACATGGACAGTTTTACCGCAAGGCTTTAGAGACAGCCTCATTTATTTGGGCAAGCATTAGTTTCTGACTTATAGATATTAAACTTATATCCCAGTAAACTGCTTCAATATGTAGATGACCTTCTACTGTGTGGTCCCTCTGAGGCCTTATCACAAAAGCACACAGTCATCTCCCTTTACTATTTACAGCTAAAGGGATGTAGAGTCTCTAAAGATAAAAGGCAGTTTTCTAAGCCTCAATCATTTACTTAGGACTCTTTCTCTTCTCTACTGAAAAAGGCATTACCACTCAATGCAAAGAGATAATGTTAAACATCCCCCTCCTCCAGACCAAAGAGGAACATCTTTACTTCCTCGGTTTAGCCAATTTTTTCTGGACCTGGATCCTTAATTTTGGGCTTATAGCTAAAAGCTTATATCAAGCCCTGTGGGAGACCTCTGGGTCCCACTAGACAATCCTTTAGCTATCAAACACTCATTCAGACAGCTTAAGATAGCTCTCACACAGGATCCCACCTTAGCTCTTCCAAATCCCAGCAAGCCTTTTACATTTTATGTAGACACCAAAGATGGCTTCACTCTTGGAATTTTAACCCAGACAAGTGAGCCAGACACCTGTGCAATTGCTTACTTCTTTAAAACTTTAGACACCCCTCTCTTAGGGCAGGCACTTTGTGTCACTCTTAGTCTCTGCAGCACTATTCATACAAGAATCCCTTAAATTTGGCATATGCTCAATTATCTGTCCTCTCTTCTCATAACCTACCTTCCCTTTTAATTCACCAAGCTATTTCTAGTGCCTCCTGCTCTAATACTCAGTCTCTACATGCACAGCTCCTTTACAATCCTCAGTTAAAATGTCCTATTCCCCTACAATTACTAACCCAGCAAAATTCCTTACTCTTCTAAAGCATCAGAAACCTATGCATAATTGTATAAAAGCTATAAATCATTTCCTTCACCCATTTCCTAACATACAAGTTTCCCCTCTGGTTCCTCCAGTTAGTACTTGGTTTATTGATGTCAGTGCTTTTAAAGACCCTCTAAGCAGTCTGGATATGCTACAGTATCTGCCTAGGAGATAATTGAGTCCAGACCTTTGCCTCTTGGCACCATTTCCCTCACCTGAGCTCTCAGTTTAGCAGCAAATATCCCTACTAATATTTATACTGACTCTAAATTTAACCAAGAAATCAGGATTTGAGGGATGATTTTGATTAGTGAATCATTATATAAAAATTCCTGTTTTGCTTTCTGGAATATTGGAGTAAACAGGGAAATATCTGAGATCTCTGAATTGTAGTCCAGCTGCTTTGGTATCTGAAATGAGTGTAAAAAGCCCTTGTCTTGTGCTTTTGTGATTATGAGAGCTGGACATTCTCTTGTAAAGCAAAGGCCCTAATGCTAATGAAGTTGGCCATTAACTGCTTCTTCCTTTTGGTTATGCTCTCCTATTGAAATGATAAATGATAGCTCTGCCTCCCTTCTTTTCAACTTATGCTCTCTTATTGAAATGATAATAATAGCACATTTCCTTTTCTGCTTTGAACTTACTGTCTGAAATGATATCATCTTCCCCTGCTGAAATCCTTAAAATTTTAGATTTTAAGTTTAGGGGTAAACTTGGGGAGACATATTTTGGGCTATTAGGCTGTTTGTTCTCCTGATACACGTATAGTAATAAACTCTTCCTGTCTTTGAAACCCTGGTGTCTCAGGAATTGGTTATTGAGCACATTAGGCAGAAAAATCCACGGCCTTTGCCCAGTAATAATTTGGCAACAATGAAAGGATGAATGCCTGAATCTCTGGAGCTCCAGCAGAGCAGGTCAGCCAGGTAACTGAGCTTTTTGTGGCTGCCAGGCTCAATTTAGTGTAGGGGCTTGGTCACTGGGCTTTCTCTGTTCTGCCAGCACTCCAGTGGCTTTTGGCACCTTAAGAAAGCTTCAAAGCAGATCAGGAAGTAAATAGGTTGTTCAAATCCCCTTGACCTAGGCCAGCGTCACACTTCTAAAAAGATCCCTTTGCGCTGACCTCTATACTTTCTGATTTTGGGTGCCAAACTATACAGGTTTTGCTGACTGGGTGAGTGGGTCATCAAGGTAAAAGTGTACCAGGGAATAAATAATGACTCAAGTCCCCTTGACCTAGGCCAGGGTCATGCTTCCAGAACAATTCCCTTTGCCCTGACCCCTACAACTTCTGTTTTGGGGTTCCATTCTGTACAGGGTCTGAAGCCCTGATCTAATCCAACAATTAACTGGTGTTTAATGAAATTAAGTAGACTTGTTTAAGTGTTAGCCAGTGTGTTACCTAGGTATTGGTTAATTGTTAAATTTGTATGTTTTATATCTGTTTAATCATTAAATGATGTATTCAGTGTGTGTTCTGTACAAGGTTTGAGACTCTGGCCTAAATTTGTCTGTTGACTACACTCTTAAAAAATGAGTAATCCAACAATTAATTGTTATTTAATGAAGTTAAATAAGCCTGTTTAAATGCTAGACAGTGTGTTACCTGGATAGTAGGAACTAATGTCTGTGTTAAGCACTTAATGCCTGTTTGTTAGTCTGGTTACTGCTTGATGAGTTCCTGCATTTGTATTGGTCAAACGTTCATAACTGGTTACTGATTATGGCAATTCTTTTAAAAAGAGAAGCTTTGGGCTGTATTGATAATTGAAAAGATTTTGGCCTTGAGTCTATAAAAGTGCTTTGTTTCTGTAACATGATTGTCATGGTCAGGTTCGTCTGTCAACTTGGTGAGGTGGTGGTGCCCATTTGTCTGGTCAGGCAAGTGCTGGCCTGTCTGTTGCTATGAGGACATTTCATGGACTTTAATCATGATTGTGTCAGTTGCATCCACAGCTGATTGCATTTGTAATCAGCTAAAATGAGTGTATTCTGTAATGAGTGACACTTAATCTAATCACTGGAAGGATTTTAAGGAGGATTCAGAAGAGACAGTTCTCTTCCTGTTTTGGCTGACAAGCCTCTCCCTTGGAGTCCATACAGACCCTTCATCATAGCCATCAGCTTCACAGTCTGCCCTATGGATTTTGGACTCTACATTCTCATGGTTATGTGAGACACTTTTATAAATTTATATCTATGGATATTTCCTCTGATTCTGTTTCTCCAGAGAACCCTAACTAACACAATGATCTGGCCTCAATATGATATAGAATGAAAATACTATCATTATAATTAAAGTTAATGATATTGCAGTTAGAATTGTTCTGCAAAAAGGTATAAATGGGATGAGATAATATATTCAATCCTTTATTTGTCCCTCTCAAAAGGATTTTTGTGTTTGTTTTTTGAGTAACTAATTTTCTATTTGTGTCTGTATGCATTTTCAATGTATGTTCCCATACCTTCAGATGGTAATAACAAATTAATAAGAAAATTCTTAAAGAGCTCTATTTGAACTAATTAGAAATAATTAGATGCCTGACATAAATATATAAATTGATACCTCTGAAGTAAAAGAGTAAAAATGAACTCTCTAAATAGAAAGATTCGAAACCTTAGTTTTGTAATTACTGTAAACAAACTGGGACATTAGAAAGAAACAATCCCTGGAATTTCCTTAAGGCAGAAGAGAACTGCCAAAGGGCTGCCTCTGGAAAAAGCAAAGACCTTTTCCAAAGGTCCTGGTCACAGCTTTTAGTAAAATAAATCTAATTGGAAATAGTTAAAAGAAGAGCATAGGAACTCTCAATTCTATGACCCTCACCTACTAAAACTTTCAAATCCAAACCCAGCAAGCTGGATATCTTTCTGTCAGTGCAATCAATTCCTGCCCTAAGACCCAGTCAACTAAAGCAGGTATGGATGAGGGCAAGGCACAGAAAGATATGGGAAGATGTGGTTTAGAATTATTTTTTTTTACTGGGTCTGGTGATTAGAAATGTTAAGCATAAAAATGCTATAAAATAGACTATATTTGTTAATATTATTTTTGCAGTGGTAATGATCAAATATTATTAATATATAAATAATCTTATGATAGGAATAACTGAATAAAATTTAATTACCAAATTTCAATAAGTAAAATGAAAGATCTATGTTAAAAAAAAGAAAGATCTTCAAAAGATAAGGAAAAGTTTTTCCTGGATTTAGATTTGGGACAAATTAAACAATTACAGTGTATTTTCTAGAACCTGATAGTCTATGTTTTACAATCTGTTGCATTTTAAGATATTATGAAGACAGATTTTTTCAACCTTTGATAAAAGGAATTTTATGATAAATTTTGAATTGAACAAAAACAATTTTATTCTCTTTGGTGTGTTCTTCCTAAATCTATATAAGCTTACTGACAAATTAAGCTAGTATTATAAATACATTCTAGAAATTCCTCTTAAAATAGCCTAATTAAATAGGTTAAGTTACATGAACTGAGTAATGTACCTGGTAATAATAACACTCATAAAAAGTATAATATTAAAAACATGCTAATGCTTCAAATATTCTATTTAAGAAATCAGTTATGTTTAGTTCAAAATAAATGGATTTTTGCTTGTTACTATTTCTTGAATCAAGATGGTGGCTTAGCAATGTGCGCATTTTAGTTCATCTTCCAGAACAACTACTAAATAACCAGAAACAGTACAGAACAGCTCCAGGGGCCACGTCAGTGACTGGACACCGAATGTACCCCAGTCTGGACAAGCTGGACCTGCTGTGAGCCCCCCCAGAACCATTAGTTCCTCAAGCTGTGGCAGCCAGTGCCCCTCCCCGACAGGCTGCTTCAGAGAGGGAAAAGGAAAAGGACTTTACCAGCAGCAGGGGCTAAGCCTAACCAAATGTCAATCATGGAATTAATCAACAAATTCTGACTACTAAAAATAGGCCCCCAGCTCATGTGAACCTGGTCAAAGTGGAGGTCACTCATTTTTGCCCCAGTGCCAAGGGGGCAGTACTGACAGAAAAAGGAAAAAAAAAGGAAACACAGGTTTTTGTGGCTGTGTTTCTACAAAGGCTTGACTGCCTTGGGATACAGTGGCAGGGCTTCTCAGGCTGCAACTGCCCCAAGCATAGGCAAAACAAGCTCCTTTGGGGATTTGTCTGGAGCCTGTGCCTTCCTCAGGGGAAGGGTGAAGCCTAACTCAGGTGGAATCCCTCCCTCAAGGCATTCAGAAACCAGGGCTTGGTAATTTGAAGCCATTAAAACCAGCCTACAACCTGTCCTCTGTCTCCACCATGTCCCCAGCAGGGAGAGTCTGCCAATGTTAAAGGTACAGCATCATCTTATTCTGGTGGGATCTGCAAGCAAACACATGCCACATACTGGGAAGGATAAAGAAAAACAGAGTCCAGAGACTTCACAGGAAAGTCTTTCAACCTGTTGGGTCTCACTCTCAGGGAACACTGATGCAGGTAACTCTTTCCTCCTGATAGGAGGCCAGTTTGGTCTGGGAAAATCTGGCAAGGGTCTATAATACCTAAGTAGACCCTCTCAAGTATTGGGGTCAGGGGAAAGGCACCATGCAAGCAGGGCAAGAAACAAGAAAACAAGAACTGAAAAATTCTCCCCTGTTAAACAAAACCTAAGCTAGTGGTTCAGAAAAAGCTTAATTCAATGTCAAAGAACAGAGAGACAACAAATTCATCCAAAAAGAAAACCCTAGGTAAAAGAAGTGAAAGCAATCTCCAGAATAAACTAATTAAGGTAATTACATGCCTAGACGCCAGCAAAAAATAACAAATCACACTAGGAAAATTGAAGATATGGCCCAGTCAAAGGAACAAGCCAACAATTCAAATGAGATACAGGAGCTGAAACAATTAATTCAGAACATACGAACAGACATGGAAAACCTCATCAAAAACCAAATCAATTAATTTTAACAGAGGATATAAAGAAGGCAAGAAATGAACAAAAAGAAGAAATCAAAAGTCTGAAAAAAACAAATCACAGAACTTATGGGAATGAAAGGCACAGCAGAAGAGATGAAAAAAAACAATGGAAACCTACAATGTTAGATTTCAAGAGGCAGAACATAGGATTAGTGAACTGGAGGATGGAACATCTGAAATCCTAAAAGAAAAAGAAAATATACAGAAAAAAAAGGAAAAATATGAGCAGGGACACAGGGAATTGAAGGGCAATATGAAGTACATGAATATATGTGTTGTGGGTGTCCCAGAAGGGGAAGAGAAGGGAAAAGGAGGAGAAAAGCTAATGGTGGAAATTACCACTGAAAATTTCCCAACTCTTATGAAAGACATAAAATTACAGATCCAAGAAATGCAGCATACCCCAAAGAGAATAGATCCAAAGAGATGTACTCCAAGACATTTACTATTCAGAATGTTGGAGGTCAAAGAGAAGGAGAGAATCTTGGAAGTAGCAAGAGAAAAGCAATCCATCACATACAAGGGAAGCCCAATAAGACTGTGAGTAGATTTCTCAGCAGAAAGCATGGAGATGAGAAGACAGTGGGATGATATATTTAAATTATTAAAAGAGAAAAACTGCCAACCAAGAATTCTATATCCAGTAAAATTGTCCTTCAAACATGAGGGAGAAATTAAAACATTTTCAGACAAAAAATCACTGAAAGAATTTGTGACAAAAAGACTGGCTCTGCAAGAAATACAAAAGGGAGTACTAGAGACAGATAAGAAAAGACAGAAGAGAAAGGTGTGGAGAAGAGTGTAGGAAGAAAGACTATGAGTAAAGGTAAAAAGAAAGAAAATTAGATATGACATATAAAATCCAAAAGGCAAAATGATAGAAGAAAGTACTGCACGTGCAGTAATAACACTAAATGTTAATGGATTAAACTCCCCAATCAAAAGACATAGACTGGCCGAATGGATTAAAAAACAGGACCCATCTATATGCTGTCTCTACTCAAAGGACATGAAGGCAAGGACACAAATGGACATTTGCACACCAACTTTTATAGCAGCATTATTTACAATTACCAAGAGATGGACACAGCCAAAATGTCCATCTACAAACAGGTGGCTAAACAATCTGTGGTATATACATACAATGGAATATTATGCAGCTGTAAGACAGAATAAAGTTACAAAGTGTGTAACAACATGGATGGACCTTAAGGACATTATGCTGAGTGAGATTAGCCAAAAACAAAAGGACAAACACGGTATGGCCTCACCGATATGAACTGACATTAGTGAATAAACTTGGAATACTTCGTTGGTAACAGAGACCATCAGGAGATAGAAATAGGGTAAGATATTGGGTAATTGGGGCTGAAAGGATACTAATTGTGCAACAAGACTGAATATAAAAAGCAGAAATGGACAGCACAATACTACCTAATTGTAATACAATCATGTTAAAACACTGAATGAAGCTGAATGTGAGAATGATGGAGGGAAGAGGCCTGGGGGCATAAATGAAATCGGAAAGAAAGATGATAAAGATTGAGATGGTATAATCTAGGAATGCCTAGAGTGTATAATGATAGTGACTAAATGTACAAATTTTTAAAATGTTTTTGCATGAGGAAGAACAAAGGAATGTCATTACTGCAAGGTGCTGAAAATAGATGGTAATTAAGATTTTAAAATTTCAACTTATGTGTGAGACTAAAGCAAAAAATGTTTATTTGATACAAAATTTATATTTTGGTTAGTGCATTTCCTAATATAACTTGTGTAGATAGTTTGGTTGTGCACCATAAGTACATGGAACCTTGGGTAGGACATGAGATTTTGTGGGTTTGTCCAGAGTGATGCCCCAATGAATCCCAGAGTGATTTTATCAGTGAGTGGAAAAGTATTTGCAAAGTCCCCTTCAGGGAATGGTGTGAACTGGGGAAAATTCAACCTCCCCTAGTTGAATTCTTGATACTTGCACAAGCAGTGTTGACAACCAGTCTTGGGGTTTGTTCATATGAAACTTAACCCCACAAAGAATAGGTCAAGCCTACTGAAAATTAGGCCTAAAAGTCACCCGCAAAAGAGCCTCTTTTGTTGCTTAGATGTGGCCTCTCTCTCCAGCCAACACAACAAGCAAACTCACCACCCTCCCCAGTCTACATAGGACATGACTCCCAGGGGTGTGGACCTTTCTGGCAACCTGGGACAGAAATCCTAGAATGAGCTGGGACTCAGCATCAGGATTGAGAAAACTTTCTCAACCAAAATGGGGAAGAGTGAAATGAGGCAAAGTGTCAATGGCTGAGAGATTCCAAACAGAGTCGAGAGGTTTTCCTGGAGGTTATTCTTATGCATAAAGTAGATATCACCTTGTTATCCAAGATGTAATGGAGAGGCTGGAGGGAAATGCCTGAAAACATGGAGCTGTGTTCTGGTAGCCATGTTTCTTGATGATGATTGTATAATGATATAGCTTTCACAATGTGACTTTGTGATTGTGTGGGGGAACAAATGTTAAAATAAATTTAGTTTGAAATGCTAGTGATCAATGAAAGGGAGGGGTAAGGGGTATGTTATGTATAATTTTTTTTCTGTTTTTGTTTTATTTCTCTGTTGTCTTTTTCTTTTTCTGAGTTGATGCAAATGTTCTAAAAAATGATCATGATGATGAATATGCAACTATGTGATAATATTGTGAACTGCTGATTATATATGCAGAATGGAATGATTATATATTAAGAATGTTTGTGTTTCTTTCTTGTTATATATTTTTAAAAAATTTTAAACATTAATAAAAACATTTTTAAAAATGGATATTTTGTAGCTTTGATTACTTGAATTTCTAAGAATCTGGCTTTTGGTTACCTCAGTATGTGAAAGAATCTGAATTTGTAGTGGATTTGCTAATGTCAATCAGAATATTTCTGTTAGCAAATGCTGTCATAAAAAAAGAAAACCTAATTCTTAGCTTAGAAGAGTTTATATTCTAGTTAGAATATACTTGTACCAGGGCATAGTGTAAAAAAATCACAATGAAGGAATAAAAATGCTGGAAGGATTAAAAGCAGAGAGATAAAAGAAAGACCTAAAAAGTTTTCATGGAGATGACATATGCAAAGCGTTTAAATAAGTAGCATTTAAATAAATAGAACTCTGAACTGTTTTTAGAAACCGCAACTTAATTTTGTAGAATAACACATTCCTGGCATTATTTCTCAGCTGGGAATATTGTTGAAAATTTTTGAGTTTTTTTCTGGATTTAAATCCCTTAAATATCAAAAAGCTGATTATATTTCAAACTTGAGGGTTTCCTGACCTCTGACGGTAGTGCTGAATTGGACTGCGAGATTTTAGGTATATTATAAAGTAATCATTTGTGTGTTCTGAGTATAAAGTGTATAAATGCTTGGCTGCTTTCTAAGCCCAAGCATATATTTCTTCCTTCTTTCCTTATTTTGCAGTATCTCTCTCTTTCCTTTCATAAATACTGCTATTGGAAGGAAGTATACGGGTTCAAAAGCTTTGTGTATCCTATTTTTTAAAAAAAGAAAGCTTTTGTGTTAAGTTGAGTATTCGTACAAAACTAAAGTTTAGTTTTCTCCCTATTAAAATAATGTGAACATCATAATAACATCCTTGTTAATGTTTATGTTGGCATTATCATTTATTTCAGAAGACAAGTCTTCTTGTAAAGAAGGATTTTATAAAACTTAACAGTAGCTAACTTTTCTTATGTAAAGAAGGATTTTATAAAGAAAAGAGTTATGGGCCCCATCAGGCTAAAACAACCTGGGACTTCCCAGGGGCGGTTATCTGCTGCCTTTGTTATGCAAGGTTTTCTGCTGCCTTGGTTATGCAAGGTTGTAACTGCCGGAGAAAGTTTATCTAAGAATGCAACTGAGAAGGTTGAGTAAGGGAGTTTTGCATGAGACAGCTGCTTCTTGCAAGAAGCAGCTCCCATGACTCATGCGCGAAAAATGTTTGTTATCTGCTTCTTGCAAAATGTTCGTTATCTACTTCCTGCATAAAGCAGAACCTGTAACTAATGTTCAACCCTCAAACCCCACACCCTTATCCTGGCCCTCAAAAGGCTTCCCAAAACCCAGGTTCGGGGCTCTCTGTTCCTGCGTGTTCAGTGAGCCCCACGCATGTGTGGTAAATAAACCCCTTGCGTGTTGCATGAGAGAACGTCTCTTGGAGTCCTCCTTTGAGCGGCAAAACTCTCAAATTCTTACATTTGGAGGTCCCACCGAGACCGGTTCTTCATAGGGGAAGGCTCCAACAGCTCTTTCTCTCGGGGTAAGTAAGGCCTTTTTGTCTGAGGTGCGATCGCTTAGTCTGTCAGACTGGCAGTGACTGTCGGGGAGTCGCGTGAGCACTCCCCGACCGCAACCGACAGACGTGTCAAGGGTTGCAGGTCACTCTCCCGAGGGACGCCTCGGGATTGGGGGACCTCCGGGGATGCCTGGAGGCTTCCTACAGGGCCGACTCTGATTCTGTTTCCCTTCTGACGGGGGGAGACTCGATCACAGTCATCAGGCCAGTCTGAGCTGTGTCTTTGAAACTGTGTAAACGTGGTGTGCCGGCTCTGTGTCTGTCTGTCTGTATTTGTGTGTTAGGAATTGTTTTTGTTTTACCAAAGATGGGTCAGAGAATGTCGACTCCACTTTCTCTGACCTTAAGACACTGGTCGGAGCTCAGGGAAAGAGGTCAGAATCTATCTCTTATTGTAAAGAAAGGCAAATGGAAGACCTTCTGCTCGGCCGAGTGGCCCTCCTTTAACGTGGAATGGCCTCGTGAAGGAACTTTTCATCTACCCTTGATTCGGGCCGTCAAGTCAGTCATCTTCCGCCCTGACCCGTATGGCCACCCGGACCAGCAGCCCTACATCATGGTTTGGCAGGACCTGGGTGAAAACTGACCTCCATGGGTAAAGCCATTTCTTACTCCTCTTGGTCAACATGACTCTCCCTCTGTACTCCCAATCAAGGTGCCGGGTCCTTCTCAAGCTCTGAAACTCTATCCTTCTTTGTCTCCTGCAGTCCTACCGGAATCCCAATCGGATCTAATCCTCTTTGATGCAGGTCCTTCTTCCCCTCCTCCCTACTCTTCAGCTCCGGTACAGGAACCCCCCTCTCTTAGCTCACCTTCTCCCTCCTCTAGTTCTCTCTCCCCGCCCTCTTCCATTTCCTCTCCGCAGGTTCACCAACAGACGATCCCAGATGAACCAGGACCGGCACATAGTACACGAAGCAGACAAGCACTAAGCCCATCTGATGTGGCGGTCACTCTCCCCCTCAGACCGTATGGGCCTCCAGTGGATGACGGACACGGGGGAGAAATGCCCGCTCTACAATACTGGCCCTTTTCCTCCTCTGACTTATATAACTGGAAAAATAATAACCCTCCTTTTTCCGAGGCTCCCACTAGGCTGACTGGATTGGTGGAGTCCCTTATGTTCTCTCACCAGCCCACTTGGGATGATTGTCAACAACTCCTGGGGACTCTCTTCACCACGGAGGAGCGAGATCGGATCCTACTGGAAGCCAGGAAGCAAGTTCCTGGACAAGACAGGAGACCCACCCAACTCCAGCATGTCATCGACGATCAGTTCCCGCTGCACCGCCCTAATTGGGACCTGAACACCTCTGAAGGTAGGGAGCATCTGTCCATCTATTGCCAGACTCTAGTAGCGAGTCTCCGAGCAGCCGCACGCCGGCCCGCCAATTTGGCCAAGGTAAGAGAGGTTATTCAGGTAGCGGACGAATCGCCCTCGGTCTTTTTAGAAAAACTAATGGAAGCATACCGTAGGTATACTCCCTTTGACCCTCAATCGGAGGATCAAAGAGCCTCAGTGGCCATGGCCTTTATCGGCCAATCAGCTCCAGATATTAGACGCAAGCTGCAGCGCTTAGAGGGGTTGCAGGACCTAGCCTTGCGAGATTTAGTCAAAGAAGCTGAAAAAGTGTTTTATAAGAGAGAAACAGAGGAGGAAAAAGAACAAAGGAGAGAGAGAGAGAGAGAGGAAAAAGAGTTGGTAAGAGAGAAAAGGAGAACAAAAGAATTAACAAAGATCCTGGCCACAGTAGTTGAAAGAAACACTGAAGGTAGAGGACGAGCTGGAGAAAATCCCTCTGGTCGGCGTTATCGTACCCCTCTTAGTCCAGACCAGTGCGCCTACTGCAAAGAAACTGGGCACTGGGCCAAAAACTGTCGAAAAAACGGAGGGGTACTAGGCCCCCAAATTGGCAACAACCGGCCACATTGGCTCTAGAAAGTGAGGACTAGGGGAGTCAGGGCTCGGCACCCCTCCCCGAGCTCAGGGTAAAATTTAATGTGGAGGGGGTACCAATTAATTTTGAAGTCGACACAGGAGCAGTAGTGTCGGCCCTCCAAGAACCTATAGGCCCGCTCTCTACAAAAAGGTCCTTAGTGCGGGGAGCAAATGGCAGTCGCTACCGCGCCTGGACTTCCAAAAGAACCATGGACCTGGGGAAGGGGAAGGTTCAACACTCCTTCCTAGTTATCCCTGAGTGCCCTGCCCCGCTTATGGGAAGAGACTTGTTAACTAAACTAAGGGCGAGAATCACCTTCAATCCTAAGGGGCCAAAGGTGGAATTTTTAAACCCGCTAGTAAGCCAACCTGTAATAACTGCCCTCACCTTGCCAGTCGAAGAAGAATATCAGCTGTACGTAAAACCAGAACAGCTCCACAGTTCAATTCCTCAGGCCTGGCTTGAAGAATTCCCTAATTCCTGGGCAGAAGTTGCTGGGTTAGGGTTGGCAGTCAATCAGCCCCCAGTAGTAGTGACCCTAAAGCCCACCGCCTCTCCAATTCAGGTAAAACAATACTACTTAAGCAAGGAAGCCCGGGAAGGAATCAAGCCCCATATAGAGAAATTCCTTGGCTTGGGAGTACTTAAGCCCTGTCAATCAGCCTGGAACACTCCCTTATTGCCGGTCAAAAAGCCAGGGACTAGAGACTATAGACCGGTGCAAGACTTACGGGAAGTAAATAGCAGAGTGCAGGATATACATCCTACGGTGCCAAATCCCTATAACCTGCTCATCACTCTCCATCCTGAAAAGACTTGGTATACTGTGCTTGATCTAAAAGATGCTTTCTTCTGCCTGCCCTTGCATAAGGACAGTCAACCCTTGTTTGCTTTCGAGTGGATCGATCCAGAGACGGGATCCTCGAACCAACTGACTTGGACACACTTGCCCCAGGGGTTCAAAAACTCCCCCACCATTTTTGACGAAGCTCTTCATAAAGACTTAAGCTCCTTCAGAATTCAGCATTCCAGAGTCACCTTGCTACAATATGTGGACGACTTACTGTTGGCAGCAGACACTAAGGAGGACTGTGAGTATGGAACCCGAAAACTGTTAAGTGAGCTCGCCACACTGGGGTACCGAGCCTCGGCCAAAAAGGCCCAAATCTGTAAAAGGGAAGTAATCTTCCTGGGATATACTCTTAAGAATGGAAAGCGATGGCTCACCGAGGCTAGAAAGAAAACTGTAACACAGACACCCCCGCCCACGACCCGAAAGCAGCTACGAGAGTTCTTAGGGACAGCGGGATTCTGCCGGTTGTGGATCCCAGGGTTTGCAGCCCTTGCTGCCCCATTATTCCCCTTGCTCAAAGGGAGCGCTGATTTCCAGTGGGGAATAGAACAGCAGGAAGCCTTCAACAGCATTAAGAAAGCGCTCCTGTCAGCTCCAGCTTTAACCCTCCCAGACGTGAATAAACCTTTCACGCTGTACATAGAAGAAAGGAGAGGCGTGCCTAGAGGGGTCCTAACACAGGCTTTAGGCCCCTGGAGGAGACCGGTGGCCTATCTGTCCAAGCGATTAGACTCAGTTGCCAGCGGATGGCCACGCTGTCTCAAGGCCATCGCGGCAGCTGCCCTCCTGGCAAAAGACGCAGACAAACTCACTCTAGGACAGAAGCTGACCATAATAGCCCCTCACGCCCTGGAGAGCATAATCTGCCAGCCTCCAGATAGATGGATGTCAAATGCCAGAATTACCCACTATCAGAGCATCCTCCTAGACAAAGACAGGGTGACTTTCAGGGGCCCGTCAGCTTTAAACCCAGCTACCCTGTTCCCGGACGAGACTGCGGGTCCTGTGCTGCACACTTGCCAAGAGATATTAGCTGAAGAGACCGGAATCTGCAGAGACTTAAAAGACCAACCATTACCTAACTCAGAGGTAACCTGGTTGTCGGACGGAAGCAGCTTTCTCCAACACGGTAAGAGGCGAGCGGGAGCAGCGGTAGTCAGTGGGACAAAAGATATTTGGTCATCTAGCCTCCCGGAGGGAACATCTACCCAAAAAGCTGAACTAATTGCCCTCACAAAAGCTCTAGAATTAGCAAAAGAAAAATGAGCGACTATCTATACAGATAGCCGTTATGCCTTTACTACTGCCCACGTACATGGGGCAATTTACCAACAAAGAGGGCTATTAACCTCAGCCGGTAAAGAAATCAAACACAAAGAGGAAATTCTTAAACTCCTGGCAGCAGTCATGTTTCCCAAAGAACTAGCCATTGTCCACTGTGCTAACCACCAAAGAGGCTCAGACCCAATAACCATGGGTAATAAGCGAGCAGATGAAGAAGCAAAAGCAGCAGCATTAAGGGACCCTGTAAACTTGGTCCTAATAACCAAAGAAAACCAGCAACCCCCTGAAACACTATCTGAGGTTACACCCCAAGGAGAATCGGAAGCCCTAGCTTACATACAGCAGGTCCACCAGCTCACTCACCTGGGGACAGGGAAACTACAGCAGCTCCTGCAAGACCAGAGGGAATTGTACCCTCTGGTAGCCTCAAAAAGAAGAGAACTGGCGGATCGCGTAGCTAGAGAATATCAGGCGTGTCAAATTGTGAACGCCTACCCCACCAAAGCTCCTAACGGAAAAAGACTAAGGGGAACTCGACCTGGGCAGTTCTGGGAAGTCGACTACTGAAATTAAACCTGCAAAATATGGACTTAAATACTTACTAGTTTTTATAGACACCTTTTCAGGATGGGTTGAAGCCTACCCAACTAAGAGAGAAACGGCCCAGGTCGTAGTCAAGAAGATTATGGAAGAAATTTTTCCCCGGTTCGGTCTACCAAAGGTAATAGGGTCAGATAACGGACCCGCATTTGTAGCCCAGGTAAGTCAGGGTGTGGCCAGGATATTGGGGATTGATTGGAAATTGCATTGCACATACAGACCCCAAAGTTCAGGACAGGTAGAAAGAATGAACAGGACAATTAAAGAGACCCTAACCAAATTAGCCATAGAAACTGGCTTGAAGGATTGGACCATGCTCCTGCCTTATGCCCTGTTCAGGGCCCGGAATACCCCTTCTGCTCTCATGTGTATTCTAACCCCTTATGAAATCTTGTATGGAGCGCCACCTCCAGTCAAAGACATGTCCTCCATTCTAGAGATTAATAGTTCCCTCCATACCCCCTTGCTTGACAGGCTGCGAGCCTTGGAAAAAGCCCAGCGGTTCCTGTGGCGGCAGCTCTCCACCTCCTACCAGCCAGGAGACAACAGAACTCTGCATCAATATCAGGTGGGAGACTTCGTCTACGTCCACCGCCACCAGGTACAGACTCTTGAACCTCACTGAAAAGGACCGTATCAGGTACCCTTGACCACCCCCACCACAGTCAAGGTCGATGGTATCGCATCCTGGATCCATGCGTCTCATCTCAAACCTGCGCCTTCGCCCTCTGAGTCCCAATGGAAACTGGAAAGGACTGACAATCCTCTCAAGCTGCGGGTTCGTAGGGTTACTACTCCTTCTCCTCCTTCCCCTAGGGGAACCCAATTCCAACCCGCATAAGCCTTGGAAATGGACAATAACCAGATGGGATGATGGGAAGACTATAAAAACTTGGGAGGGAGCAGGGGAGCCTTCTTTTCTAATGACCCCTTGTAATCTTACCACTCTGGGGAACGAGCCCTGTTGCGACCTGACCCCCATCTACCTATGTCCCGCATCCAATCAGGGAAAAAGTTACTGTAACAGCCCAGGACAGTATTATTGTGCCTACTGGGGCTGTGAGACTTTAGCTTCAAAATGGACAACCTTAGGCGACCCCTTCCTCAAAATAGGGTACCAGAAAACCTGTTCTAATCATGGAAGCTGTGGGTCTGATGGATGGCCCGGGGCCCACCATGGAACACTCATGACCGGCGGTAGGCCTACAACAGATTTCTCACAAAACCCTTGTGCTAAAATTTGGCTTAATATCACTAACCCCTCAGATAATAGTTGGATAACTGGAAAAACCTGGGGAGCCAGATTATACGAAACCGGCACAGACAGGGGGAGGCTAATACTAATTAAAAAGGAAGAAATTCCCCAAAAAGCTATCAGGGTAGGCCCCAACCCTGTTCTGGCTATGAAAAACCCAGGGCCTCGTGCGAAGCCTACGCCCCCAGGAAGGCCTAGCAATAGCTCCCTAATTCCCACTTCTTCCCCCCTTCTGACTCCCAATAGTACTTCTCTCTACAATCCAGAGACTCCTGGCGACCGATTATACAACCTAATTCTAGGAGCCTTTTCTGCCCTCAATCACTCCCGAGCTAATCTCACCCAGTCATGCTGGCTTTGCCTGTCAGCTTCGCCGCCCTATTATGAAGGAATAGCTATAAATAAGTCATATACCATCCTCCCTAATGGCACGTCTTGCGACTGGGACAGCGACCATAAACTCACCCTGTCTGAGGTTACGGGACAAGGAACTTGTATAGGTAACCCTCCTCCCCACATTAAAATCTTATGTGCCACCATTAATCAAACCCAAAATAATGATAAATTCCTTCAACCTCCCCCAGGTTTAAAGTGGACATGTAACACTGGAATTACCCCTTGTGTATCTACAAAGGTTTTTAACAACTCTGTCAACTATTGTGTGTTGGTTTCTATATGCCCCCAAATTCTCTATCATTCAGGGACAGAATTAGAAACTATACTATTAAGCCAAACCAGATACAGAAGGGAACCAATCTCAATAACCCTGGCAGTTCTTATGGGGGTAACCACCGCTGCTGGTATAGGCACAGGGACTGCTGCCATTGTACATAGCAATCAACAAACCACTCAATTACAGGCCGCGATAGATCAAGACTTAAACGAAATAGAAAGATCTGTCTCAGCCCTTCAGAACTCTCTAACCTCCCTTTCAGAAGTAGTTCTGCAAAATAGGTGAGGACTTGACTTACTTTTCCTTAAAGAGGGGGGACTATGTGCAGCTTTAAAAGAACAGTGCTGTTTCTATGCGGATCACTCTGGTGTTGTTAAAGAGTCCATGACAAAACTCAGAGAGCGCCTTCGTGAAAGACAAAAAGAACGAGAGGCGCAACAGGGGTGGTTTGAATCTTGGTTTACTAAGTCCCCCTGGTTGACAACGCTATTATCTGCTCTCGCTGGGCCTTTAATTGTGTTACTTTTAATAATAACTATAGGACCATATATTCTAAATAGAATTATACAGTTTTTACAAAGGCAGATTGGAAATGTCAAATTAATGCTCATCAGACAACAGTACTCAGTATTAAATAACCCAGAATATCTCTAAGATTAGAGATATGTACAAAAAGGAGTGGGGAATGTAAAGAAGGATTTTATAAAGCTTAACAGTAGCTAACTTTTCTTATGTAAAGAAGGATTTTATAAAGCTTAACAGTAGCTAATTTTTCCTGCTTAATTTAGCTATTTACATATATTTTAGCTTCTGAATGATAAAAATATCCAGCAAAAGCATTTGTGTCATTCTATATTCACTGCTATGCATTTGGTGTGAGATAAGAATTGTAAAGAAAAGAAGTATGGGCCCCATCAGGCTAAGAAAAACAACCCAGAACTTCCCAGGGGCGGTTATCTGCTTCTTGCAACAATGTTTGTTATCTGTTTCTTGCAAAAGTGTTTGTTATCTGCTTCTTGCATGAAGCAGCACTCGTGACCCATGCTCGACCCTCACCCCCCTCCTCCTACCTCTTAAAAACTTCCCCAAACCCAGGCTCGGGCCTCTCTGTTCCTGCGTGTTCAGTGAGCCCCACACATGTGTGGTAAATAAACCCCTTGCATGTTGCATGAGAGAACGTCTCTTGGAGTCCTCCTTTGAGTGGCAAAACTCTCAAATTCTTACAGCTTAGGCAAGACAAATGTCTTCTCTGAATATCCAGTGTCTTGCTATAAAGTTAGGGAATCAAAACAGGACTTTTGAGGTACCTTTAAGCTTTTTATTTCTAGCTTAATTTTTTAAATGTATTTCCTCAACTGTCAGGGTCTGATAATAATAGCTTTAAATTATGCCCTTATTTGCTTTTAAATGATAATCATAGCTTTTCTTAGTACACAGAGTAAGCCATGTACCATCTGTGTAGTATCTCCTCCAATCCAAATTATAAACAAATGAGGTCTACATTTATGAGGTTTTGCTCTGGAAAGGTCCTAAAGATTTAGTGGCCCAGTGGTTGTGAAGTGTGTTCCGGGTATTTGATTGTTAAAAATCTGTAAAGAACCCCATATGTGGCTTCACCTCCTCTCTCCTTTTTCTCTCTCTCTTTTTCTCCCCTGCAGGTAGAAACAACTGGCCAGCCCTCCTTCTGTGCCTTGGTGGACCCATCTCATACTATGACTATGGAGACTCTCAGCAGCTTCCCTACTGCCTCCTTCTCTGAGATGGTGCCCAGTAATTACCTGGTTCAGGCTTTTCTAGGCCACCATGAAGTATAAGGTTTAGCTGGGGAATTGGGGTTTGAGGAGCTGGAGGAGTCTGGGCAGTGTGACCAGGGTGATTTGAGTCTCACAGAAGAGGGTGATCAGAACAACAAGAAAACCAAAGTCAACAAGATCTGGAATTTGGTGAGTTGTAGAAAGGGAGCCTTGAGCTAGGTGAAGTGACCCCAGTCCATGATTTTACTAGGAGATACCTGCAAAACATCAAAAGTGAAGCCCAAAGTCATATTCATGTATCTAATGAAGTCATTTAAGAGGCTGAAGCTTTCACCTGGGGCCTCCAAGAATACTGTCCCTAGGAATGGCCATGCTCAGGAACCCCAGGTGGCTGCAGGTATCTATCAGATGAGCTACCAGACTAAGAAGCCCCAAGAAGCACCAATGCCCTTTTGCCACTCCTATGCAGGTCACACCAGGGGCCTGGAGCCAATCCTTGTGCATGTCTCCAGAAATGTGAACCAGAAGGTGCTGGTCTTTGAGGACTTTGGCATCCAAGTGGAGGAATATTCCTGGAAGAAGAAGGCCCCTGGGCAGTCCAGCAGTGACAAGTGGGCCCAGAGATACCTGAAAAGCATGTTACCTGGGGGGCTGCAAGATGGTGCTCACTAGGGTTGGTGATGCTAGAATCCAGGAACTCAAGGCTACCATTGAGGGCCATGCCTTGGAATAGTCACCATTACTGCCATACTGATAAGCATGGCATCATTTAGGAATCCATGCAAGACAGCGAGTCAAAGTGTAACAAATTTATTGAGCAGAGAGAAAGCAAGTGGGAGGCATTAGCAAAACAAAAAAAGAAAGTGACTCTAGCTTTCTTTCTGAGAGCCTGTGGTTTTAAAGGAAAAAACACACTGGGGAGTGAGAGTTATCAGGCATGAACATATCTATTTCTTCTGATGGATGTGGTGCCCTCTGATGGGTGTGGAATCTTCAGGTTGGTGGGGTGCTTGTGGCATGTCTCGGGCATCTCTTTGTCACATCTGGTTCTGCAAGAGAAGCTGAGGGGATCTTAAGTCAAAAAATCCCTTTTATATTTAAAGTTCTTTTTCTGAAGAGCTGACATTCCTGTCTTTTCTTTTCAATTTCTTATTTTTTTTCCTTCATAATAATTCTTACCATTTCTCTACTAAAGTTTCTTTTTTTTTTGGACATAGGTAAGCTCTGGGAATCAAACCCAGGTCTCCAGCTCAGCTGGCAAGAATTCTTGCCACTAAGCCATGTTGCGCCACCCTTCTGCCTTTCCTTATTAATAAAAATTGAATGAAGCTGGGGTTGGGTCTGGGTCAATGCCTTAGCTTAGCTCGAAGCAATTTTTAGAAGGAGTAGAGGTGTTGTGTTCATTTCTTTGGCTACTTCCTGCTGTCAAAAGGACATAGTTGGGGAAGAAAAAATTGCTTTGAGCCAAGCAGAAGCATCATTAACTGGGCTTTTGGGCATCGTCATTTGGGATGGATTGATAGCAGTGTTTTGTTGTGACAGAAGCAGGTCTTCAAATTTCTGTTGTAGCAAGAGCATGTTTTCAGAATTCTGCTGGTTGGTCATGGCTGCTATAGACCTGTGACCAAATCTAGATAGACATTGTAAGAGGCAGGGGCTAGGAGGAAAATTAACAAGAGGATAATTAAGGAGCCCAATGAGGGGGAGAAGTATATCTCATAAAGGGGTGGAGAAGAATAAAAGAAAATTTGAGAGAACGTTTTCTAGCCAAGATGAATCTGCATCTGCCTTTGCTAAGTTATTTTTTATTAGGGCCACATTTTCTTTTAGTATTTTAAAATTTTGTTCCACTTGACCTGTATTATTGATGTAAAAACAACAAGTTAAATTTACTATAGTAGGAGTCCTTCCTGTTGCAGTTAGGACATTCAGGTCTCTTCTATTTTGTAGGACTACTTTAGCTAAACTATTTAAAGATTGTTCTCATTCTTCTAAAACCTGGATGGTAGCATTCCATGTTTGTTGGAACATTTGGGATATATTTAAAATAGGGGTTTCTAGTATGGGGATGCCAACAAACCAGAAAAAGCTTCAATATATAGTGTGATCTAGCCCTGGGTTTTCTAGAATGGCATTGAAGCATCCTCTGACATGCTTAGGAGTTCAGTTTAGAGGTTTGTTGAGATGGTTTTCAAGAAAGGACCCAAGGTTTAGAATTTGCCCTGAGGAAGCCATTTCAGAAAGTAAGATTTGGGCCTCAGGGGCTTATGTAACAATAGTACAGATTCTTATCCAATCATCAGGGAGTAATAGGTAAGCTGTGTCTCTACATAAGAAATAATATCCTATGCCTATTATAGAAAGAGCTAAAAAGGGTCCTTTAAGCAGGAATTGGTGAGAGTTAATAGGGAGGAAGGCAGCTTGGGGGTTGAAGCTACCCCAGTTTGTAAGAAGTTCATCTTCACATAGGTGAAAATAGAAGGGCTTTCAGGGCTGAAGTATTTGATGTACTAGGCCTTGACAAAATGTATTGCAGAAAAGGAATTGGAGTAAATTGTTTCTCCTTGGTATTGCTGGGAATGAGGCATTAGCAGTTGGGTTGGCAGGGCTGTCTGTTACTTTATAGGTGATAGTTTTAGTACAGCTGGTCAGTTAAGAATTGTGATCTTCAGAGTTTTAGCAGGAGGCTCAATATGTCACTCTTCTGATGCAATTATTTTATCTCCAGTGATATTATGATTGGTTAGATTGAAAAGTTGGCCTGAGCAGGTTCCTAGCCCAAATACCAGGGTATTATTTATAGGGCGAGGTAATAGCATTGTCTCTTCAGTGTATTGGCCCATAGGTTATATAATTCAGTGCCCCAAAATAGAACACTAGTTTGACTTGTTAGTATGGTGAAATGGTTTAGGCTGTTGGGCACCCATTTGAGAAGGGCTGAGGTAAAAAATTAGGGTATAATTGCTAAAGGAACTACTAAGATGTCCTAAATGTGTAGGTTGGGGATTGGAAGAGTAGTGGGAGAAGCATAGATAGGGTCTATCCATTAGCTGAGGTACTGTTTCAGTGGGGCCTGGGCATCTCGAATGTGTCCATGTGGGAGTTTTTTTCTTGACTTTTTTTCTGACCCTATTTCTCTCTTATTTCTTGTATCAGTCTGAAATATACATTCTGTGTGTTTAGGTTGGTCATATGCATAAAGTATTTTGAATCCATAATATTGGAGAGTAATTGTAGACATTGTTTTTATGCTTACTGGAAAGACTGAGATAGAGAAAGAAGTAGAGTGTATAGACTTCAGACATATTCAGCGGTGTGTTTTGTTAAAGGTTGGGCAATGCTTTGGATAACAGGTGCAAATGTGTGCTGAAGTCAAGAAGATAATTGTGTTATTATAAGGAGGGACATCAGAAGCTGGAAAAGTGACACAGTGGAAATATGTTAGACAAGCAAGAGATTAGCTGTTAGGAGAATGAGAATGAAGGAGTACAGAGTAATTTGATCAGGGGTATAGTCTTGTAAATCTCCCTGAAGCCAAAGATCAGTAATGAATTCTAAAAGGGTGTGCAGAGTGTGTGTGTGGGGGGATGACCAAGCTAGATTTTTAGAGATTATTTGCAGAAATACAAAAGCAGAGGAAAAGCCACTCATAAGACTAGAGGACTGAATATGCCTTACTGCAGGGAAGAGGAAGAGGAGTTGTTTTGTTGTGGATATTTCCACCACCAAATTAGGGAAAAGTTCTTGGAAATAGCTAAGGTGGATTTCTTTTAGGAGAGCTACAATTACTATCTGAAGAAAGAATGCAAATGTAAAGATAGAAACTTCCAGGCCGCAGATACAGCAGGCCAAAGTACTCATCCTATGCTGGGACTGGTCTTGGAGATCTTAAGTTTAAGTGCCCCAGTAGGTGTGCAGGAATATTGTTGATTGAGGTCCCTCATCTGGCTGGTGAAGATGTCAGGCTCCATTTCAGCTAATTGTTGAGTCAGCTTAAGCCTGGAGAGATGAATCCAAAATGTTAACCCTTATAATTTAGCTGCTGTTGGGGTGGTGAGTAAAACTAGGTACAGTCTTGCCCAAAAGAGGGTTAAATATTTTGGCTGAAGATTTTTTAGATATACATAGTCACCTGGGGATATGTGAGGGTTAATGGGGCTTTGGGTAGCTTGAGGCAGGATGGTATTTATATAATCCCTAAGAACTGCCCAAATTTGAGTTAAAATAGGGAGGTAGTCTCCATAGGAGGAGACTGGAGGAGGGAGGTTGCCAAGTAATAAAGGCCTTCATATATTATTTCAAAAGGGCTTAACATATGGGGCTAGCATGGGGCACTTCAAATGTTGAGAATTGCAATGGTAAAAGTTTAAGCCATGGAAGTTGAGTTTGGGTTCTTAGCTTAGTTAAATGCATCTTAATTATGCCATTCATTCACTCTACTTTGCTCGATGACTGGGAGCTGTATGGGGTATGCAATTGCCAATGTATACCTAGGGCTTGAGACACTTGCTGTGTAATTTGGGAAATAGAGGCAGGGCCATTGTCTGATTGTATGGATGTAGGGAGGCCAAACCTAGGAATAATGTTTTGCAATAAAACAGTGGTTACTTCAGAAGGTTTTATGAGGTGATAGGGAAGGTGATAGGGAATCCATCCTGAAAAAGTGTCTTCAAAAACTAAGAAATATTTGAATTTTTTTTCACATGGGCAGGCATTGCGAGTAGAACCCAGGTCTCTGGCATGGCAAGCAAGAACTATCCACTGCTCCACCAACACCTGCCCTGAACTTTTTAATCAGTAGATTAGTAAAGTCGATTTGCCAGTCCTGCTCAGGGATTTGTCCTCTTGCCTGATGGAAAAGATACGGGGCTGGTTTGAGATTGCCCTGAGGGGTGGAGTGCTGATAGATGGTGCATATCTTAGTGATATGCTGAGGCTCCAAGTAAAGATTAGGATGATTTATGGTTTGAGATAGGAGAGAGGCTAGTGGCTTGGCACCAATATGAAACTGTTCATGCAGGTCAGTTAAAATTTTCTGTGCATGCTGTTGGGGCAAAATTACTTCATCATTTAGGTAAAACAATTCCTCACTGAGGATGGCACCAAGTTGGACCAAGTCTGTCTGCTCTAAGGTGGAGTAAGCAGGTGCTGGGGTGGGCAATATTAGAAACTGAGCCTGTTTTTTTGCTTCTTCATCTGCTGTTATTACCTATAGAGGTGGGGACCTTTCCATTTTGGTGAACCTTACAGTGAATAACTGCTACGTGGGCAAGGGTTTGTGCTGTCTGAAGGAGTTTAAAGATGAGAGTTTTATTAATAATCAGAGATTTTTTAGAAGTAAAATATCCTCTTTCTTTCTATATAGCTAAATGTAAATGAATAATATGAAAAGTGTATTTATGTTACTGACAAAGGCCATTGATTCTTCTGCCCAATGTGCTCAATAACCAATTCCTGAGTTTCAAAGAAAGAAAGAGTTTATCACTACACATGTAGCAGGAGAACAGACAGCCTAATAGCCCAAAATCTATCTCCCCAAGTTTAGGGGGTTCAAGGCTTTTAAGGATTTCAACAAGGAGAGATGAGGTCATTTCAGATAGTAAATTCAAAGCAGAAAAGGAGACGTGTTATTATTATCATTTCAATAGGAGAACCTAAGTTGAAAAGAGGGGAGGCAGAGCTATCATTTATCATTTCAATATGAGAACATAAGTTGAAAGGTGGGGAGGCAAAGCTATCAGTTCAGTATTAAGGTGGAAACCAAAAGGAAGAAATAGTTAATGGTCGACTTCATTAGCATTAGGGCCTGTGCTTTACAAGAGAATGACCAGCTCTTACAATCACAAAGGCACAGGATAAGGGTTTTGTACAGCCATTTCAGATATCAAAGCAGCTGGACTACAATTCAGAGATCTCAAGTATTTCCTTGTTTACCCCAATATTCCAGAAAGCAAAAAGAAAATTTTATATAATAATTCACTAATCAAAACCATCCCTCAAATCCCAATTTCTTGGTTACATTTCCTCAATGTCTTTTGTCCATTCCCCAATCTTGGGGGAAATTTGGATGATAACCACTCTGGATACTTCCTGCTCACAAAGGGGCATTGACCCTAAGGGTTTGGGAAGTGGAACTTCTTAGATTGCAGTTGGATATAATCTTCTAGGGGTTCCCAATGATATCTGCCTCCTGGAAATTGGTCAATTTCCTCTCCTTCAGGATTTTCACCTGTCTATTTTCCAATATAGGTCCTATGAAAGGGTTTAGGAGAGAAAAACTGGTTAGAGGGTGCTATTTTTATTTTATTATCATGTACCCATGGTTCTACTCCCATAAGTTTGACATAGGAGTGAGTTGTTAATAAGATTTAAGGGGGAAAAGGATGAACTGATTAAACCAGTTATTATTCTTGGAGAGTCCAGTATCTTTGGGTTTCAGAGCTTCTCTGGTATTGCAACAACCTGGAAGTTAAGTCTCTGAAAAACAGACTTAATAAGTAAAATTTTATAGAACACAGGATATCTTTTAGGGTTTCCAGGAACACTGTTGGTTGGGGTTTGCCATGCTGTGGCAGTTTGTAATATCTGGCTGAAACTTACATAAGAGTCACCTCCAGAATGCCCTCTCAAGTCGATTTGAAATCACTTAGCCATTGAAAGTCTATTTCTTTTCCTCTTTTTGGTCAGTTCATCCATGATGTCAGGGCTGGGTTCATCCCTGGAACTTATGTCTCATAGTGCCAGTTATGTCCTGCAATGCCAGGGACAGTGTCCCATGATGCCAGGGCTAGTTACATTTCACATTGTCAGTGCCAGATTTTCACCCCTGGGAATTATACCGCATATTGGGGGAAGCTCAGAGTTTGGCTTACAGAGAGACCACATTTGAGTAACAGCAAAGATTGTCTGGAGATGGCTCTTAGGCACCAATCCTAAGTAGGTTCAGTTTACTATTATAGAAATAAGTTTCTTAAGGGCAAGCCTCAAAATTGAGGCCTTGGCTTGTTAAATTGGGAACCCTTCTTGCTTAATAAGAAGTGTCAGGAATTCCCCCAGATGGGGAGGCTTAATATTTCTCAGTCCTACAAGGGACTTTGCAAACACTTTCACTTTCTGTCTCAAGTATTCTGAAATTCATCTTTGCATGACATGTATACAACATTAAGATTTTTTTCCTTATTGCAGGTCCCATATCAAATAAAGCTAAATTCCATTGTTTAACTGACTAGACATACTAAATTATATAGTGCAAATTTGACAAAATAAACAGTTTTCTTTTATCTCACACAAAAGTTAAAGCTTTAAGATACAGAAAATATTATTCTTTACCTTGTATATTGATTTACTTTAGTTTTAACCAGATCAGTTTCATCACATCTTTAATTGGAGTATCTTTCTCAGTATTTTTTTAACCATTGCTGTGTGGACCTATACTAACTTTTAGAGTTGGAGATCCAAATCTGAGTTTCAGGTGTCACACAGACTGTTAAAATTCCAGGGAACTACTGGCCTTTATACAGAGAGTACAGTACCTCAGAATTTAATGACAACAGTTAACACTTACTATCTGAGCTTATATAAAGCTTCTTTCAGACATGAAGAAAAACATTAGACAGTAGTTTTACATTAAGAAACCATAGCAGATGTTTTGTACTGTTACACTTTTACACATTTACCAGTTATGTTATTTAAAAGATAAAATATAACATATACAATAGCCTTTCTTTTAAAGTTGAGCACAGCCTATTCTAGATCCAGCCAGTCTGAACATCTTCTTTGACAGGGCAGATGTATGTGTGACTGATTAAGCAGAGGACTTTTCTAGTCCCAGCAGCCACATATTTATGAACACCCAGCTTTTTAGGACCACTATCTAATGCATCCTCGTAACATCTTTGTATTATATCCTTCTTAGTTAAAAAAAATAAAGTTTAGCACTTATGTTTTAAGTAGTAGAGCAAAGCAGTGCAGCTGACAGCTTGGCAGTTCCTGCAATCTGTAGCTTTTTTATTTTAACTAAAACCATGACTAACAATACCATACCATTGCTTAACATCATACAGATTAGTATCAGTATGTAACATGGACAGTGAGAACAATATCAAAATTTTAGGAATTTATACAATCTTTAAATATATGAATAAAATTTTATCTTTACAAATTTGACCAGAAGCAGGATAGAAAATCCCTTTTAACCACTTTAATATTTCCCAAACACTTCTTATGCAATAGGTCAAGCTATTTTAGCAGATTATTTATATAAGGTGAAAGAACAAATTATTTGCAACAGTTTTTCCCTTAACGGTGAGAATGTAAGAATTTGAGAGTTTTGCCGCGCAAAGGAGGACTCCAAGAGACGTTCTCTCATGCAACACGCAAGGGGTTTATTTACCACACATGCGTGGGGCTCACTGAACACGCAGGAACAGAGAGCCCCGAACCTGGGTTTTGGGAAGCCTTTTGAGGGCCAGGATAAGGGTGTGGGGTTTGAGGGTTGAACATTAGTTACAGGTTCTGCTTTATGCAGGAAGTAGATAACGAACATTTTGCAAGAAGCAGATAACAAACATTTTTCGCGCATGAGTCATGGGAGCTGCTTCTTGCAAGAAGCAGCTGTCTCGTGCAAAACTCCCTTACTCAACCTTCTCAGTTGCATTCTTAGATAAACTTTCTCCGGCAGTTACAACCTTGCATAACCAAGGCAGCAGAAAACCTTGCATAACAAAGGCAGCAGATAACCGCCCCTGGGAAGTCCCGGGTTGTTTTAGCCTGATGGGGCCCATAACTCTTTTCTTTATAAAATCCTTCTTTACATAAGAAAAGTTAGCTACTGTTAAGTTTTATAAAATCCTTCTTTACATTCCCCACTCCTTTTTGTACATATCTCTAATCTTAGAGATATTCTGGGTTATTTAATACTGAGTACTGTTGTCTGATGAGCATTAATTTGACATTTCCAATCTGCCTTTGTAAAAACTGTATAATTCTATTTAGAATATATGGTCCTATAGTTATTATTAAAAGTAACACAATTAAAGGCCCAGCGAGAGCAGATAATAGCGTTGTCAACCAGGGGGACTTAGTAAACCAAGATTCAAACCACCCCTGTTGCGCCTCTCGTTCTTTTTGTCTTTCACGAAGGCGCTCTCTGAGTTTTGTCATGGACTCTTTAACAACACCAGAGTGATCCGCATAGAAACAGCACTGTTCTTTTAAAGCTGCACATAGTCCCCCCTCTTTAAGGAAAAGTAAGTCAAGTCCTCACCTATTTTGCAGAACTACTTCTGAAAGGGAGGTTAGAGAGTTCTGAAGGGCTGAGACAGATCTTTCTATTTCGTTTAAGTCTTGATCTATTGCGGCCTGTAATTGACTGGTTTGTTGATTGCTATGTACAATGGCAGCAGTCCCTGTGCCTATACCAGCAGCGGTGGTTACCCCCATAAGAACTGCCAGGGTTATTGAGATTGGTTCCCTTCTGTATCTGGTTTGGCTTAATAGTATAGTTTCTAATTCTGTCCCTGAATGATAGAGAATTCGGGGGCATATAGAAACCAACACACAATAGTTGACAGAGTTGTTAAAAACCTTTGTAGATACACAAGGGGTAATTCCAGTGTTACATGTCCACTTTAAACCTGGGGGAGGTTGAAGGAATTTATCATTATTTTGGGTTTGATTAATGGTGGCACATAAGATTTTAATGTGGGGAGGAGGGTTACCTATACAAGTTCCTTGTCCTGTAACCTCAGACAGGGTGAGTTTATGGTCGCTGTCCCAGTCGCAAGACGTGCCATTAGGGAGGATGGTATATGACTTATTTATAGCTATTCCTTCATAATAGGGCGGCGAAGCTGACAGGCAAAGCCAGCATGACTGGGTGAGATTAGCTCGGGAGTGATTGAGGGCAGAAAAGGCTCCTAGAATTAGGTTGTATAATCGGTCGCCAGGAGTCTCTGGATTGTAGAGAGAAGTACTATTGGGAGTCAGAAGGGGGAAGAAGTGGGAATTAGGGAGCTATTGCTAGGCCTTCCTGGGGGCGTAGGCTTCGCACGAGGCCCTGGGTTTTTCATAGCCAGAACAGGGTTGGGGCCTACCCTGATAGCTTTTTGGGGAATTTCTTCCTTTTTAATTAGTATTAGCCTCCCCCTGTCTGTGCCGGTTTCGTATAATCTGGCTCCCCAGGTTTTCCCAGTTATCCAACTATTATCTGAGGGGTTAGTGATATTAAGCCAAATTTTAGCACAAGGGTTTTGTGAGAAATCTGTTGTAGGCCTACCGCCGGTCATGAGTGTTCCATGGTGGGCCCCGGGCCATCCATCAGACCCACAGCTTCCATGATTAGAACAGGTTTTCTGGTACCCTATTTTGAGGAAGGGGTCGCCTAAGGTTGTCCATTTTGAAGCTAAAGTCTCACAGCCCCAGTAGGCACAATAATAGTGTCCTGGGCTGTTACAGTAACTTTTTCCCTGATTGGATGCGGGACATAGGTAGATGGGGGTCAGGTCGCAGCAGGGCTCGTTTCCCAGAGTGGTAAGATTACAAGGGGTCACTAGAAAAGAAGGCTCCCCTGCTCCCTCCCAAGTTTTTATAGTCTTCCCATCATCCCATCTGGTTATTGTCCATTTCCAAGGCTTATGCGGGTTGGAATTGGGTTCCCCTAGGGGAAGGAGGAGAAGGAGTAGTAACCCTACGAACCCGCAGCTTGAGAGGATTGTCAGTCCTTTCCAGTTTCCATTGGGACTCAGAGGGCGAAGGCGCAGGTTTGAGATGAGATGCATGGATCCAGGATGCGATGCCATCGACCTTGACTGTGGTGGGGGTGGTCAAGAGTACCTGATACGGTCCTTTCCAGCGAGGTTCAAGAGTCTGTACCTGGTGGCGGCGAACGTAGACGAAGTCTCCCACAGGATATTGATGCGGAGTTCTGTTATCTCCTGGCTGGTAGGAGGTGGAGAGCTGCCGCCACAGGAACCGCTGGGCTTTTTCCAAGGCTCGCAGCCTGTCAAGCAAGGGGGTATGGAGGGAACTATTAATCTCTAGAATGGAGGATATGTCTTTGACTGGAGGTGGCGCTCCATATAAGATTTCATAAGGGGTTAGATTACACATGAGAGCAGAGGGGGTATTCCGGGCCCTGAACAGGGCATAAGGCAGGAGCATGGTCCAATCCTTCAAGCCAGTCTCTATAGCTAATTTGGTTAGGGTCTCTTTAATTGTCCTGTTCATTCTTTCTACCTGCCCTGAACTTTGGGGTCTGTATGCGCAATGCAATTTCCAATCAATCCCCAATATCCTGGCCACACCCTGACTTACCTGGGCTACAAATGCGGGTCCGTTATCTGACCCTATTACCTTTGGTAGACCGAACCGGGGAAAAATTTCTTCCATAATCTTCTTGACTACGACCTGGGCCGTTTCTCTCTTAGTTGGGTAGGCTTCAACCCATCCTGAAAAGGTGTCTATAAAAACTAGTAAGTATTTAAGTCCATATTTTGCAGGTTTAATTTCAGTAGTCGACTTCCCAGAACTGCCCAGGTCGAGTTCCCCTTAGTCTTTTTCCGTTAGGAGCTTTGGTGGGGTAGGCGTTCACAATTTGACACGCCTGACATTCTCTAGCTACGCGATCCACCAGTTCTCTTCTTTTTGAGGCTGCCAGAGGGTACAATTCCCTCTGGTCTTGCAGGAGCTGCTGTAGATTCCCTGTCCCCAGGTGAGTGAGCTGGTGGACCTGCTGTATGTAAGCTAGGGCTTCCGATTCTCCTTGGGGTGTAACCTCAGATAGTGTTTCAGGGGGTTGCTGATTTTCTTTGGTTATTAGGACCAAGTTTACAGGGTCCCCTAATGCTGCCGCTTTTGCTTCTACATCTGCTCACTTATTACCCATGGTTATTGGGTCTGAGCCTCTTTGGTGTCTAGCACAGTGGACAATGGCTAGTTCTTTGGGAAACATGACTGCTGCCAGGAGTTTAAGAATTTCCTCCTTGTGTTTGATTTCTTTACCAGCTGAGGTTAATAGCCCTCTTTGTTGGTAAATTGCCCCATGTACGTGGGCAGTAGCAAAGGCATAACGGCTATCTGTATAGATAGTCGCTCATTTTTCTTTTGCTAATTCTAGAGCTTTTGTGAGGGCAATTAGTTCAGCTTTTTGGGCAGATGTTCCCTCCGGGAGGCTAGAAGACCAAATAACTTTTGTCCCACTGACTACCGCTGCTCCCGCTCGCCTCTTACCGTGTTGGAGAAAGCTGTTTCCGTCCAAAAACCAGGTTACCTCCGAGTTAGGTAATGGTTGGTCTTTTAAGTCTCTGCGGATTCTGGTCTCTTCAGCTAATATCTCTTGGCAAGTGTGCAGCACAGGACCCGCGGTCTCGTCCGGGAGCAGGGTAGCCGGGTTTAAAGCTGATGGGGCCCCGAAAGTCACCCTGTCTTTGTCTAGGAGGATGCTCTGATAGTGGGTAATTCTGGCATTTGACATCCATCTATCTGGAGGCTGGCAGATTATGCTCTCCAGGGCGTGAGGGGCTATTATGGTCAGCTTCTGTCCTAGAGTGAGTTTGTCTGCGTCTTTTGCCAGGAGGGCAGCTGCCGCGATGGCCTTGAGACAGCGTGGCCATCCGCTGGCAACTGAGTCTAATCGCTTGGACAGATAGGCCACCGGTCTCCTCCAGGGGCCTAAAGCCTGTGTTAGGACCCCTCTAGGCACGCCTCTCCTTTCTTCTATGTAGAGCGTGAAAGGTTTATTCACGTCTGGGAGGGTTAAAGCTGGAGCTGACAGGAGCGCTTTCTTAATGCTGTTGAAGGCTTCCTGCTGTTCTATTCCCCACTGGAAATCAGCGCTCCCTTTGAGCAAGGGGAATAATGGGGCAGCAAGGGCTGCAAACCCTGGGATCCACAACCGGCAGAATCCCGCTGTCCCTAAGAACTCTCGTAGCTGCTTTCGGGTCGTGGGCGGGGGGTATCTGTGTTACAGTTTTCTTTCTAGCCTCGGTGAGCCATCGCTTTCCATTCTTAAGAGTATATCCCAGGAAGATTACTTCCCTTTTACAGATTTGGGCCTTTTTGGCCGAGGCTCGGTACCCCAGTGTGGCGAGCTCACTTAACAGTTTTCGGGTTCCATACTCACAGTCCTCCTTAGTGTCTGCTGCCAACAGTAAGTCGTCCACATATTGTAGCAAGGTGACTCTGGAATGCTGAATTCTGAAGGAGCTTAAGTCTTTATGAAGAGCTTCGTCAAAAATGGTGGGGGAGTTTTTGAACCCCTGGGGCAAGCGTGTCCAAGTCAGTTGGTTCGAGGATCCCGTCTCTGGATCGATCCACTCGAAAGCAAACAAGGGTTGACTGTCCTTATGCAAGGGCAGGCAGAAGAAAGCATCTTTTAGATCAAGCACAGTATACCAAGTCTTTTCAGGATGGAGAGTGCTGAGCAGGTTATAGGGATTTGGCACCGTAGGATGTATATCCTGCACTCTGCTATTTACTTCCCGTAAGTCTTGCACCGGTCTATAGTCTCTAGTCCCTGGCTTTTTGACCGGCAATAAGGGAGTGTTCCAGGCTGATTGACAGGGCTTAAGTACTCCCAAGCCAAGGAATTTCTCTATATGGGGCTTGATTCCTTCCCGGGCTTCCTTGCTTAAGTAGTATTGTTTTACCTGAATTGGAGAGGCGGTGGGCTTTAGGGTCACTACTACTGGGGGCTGATTGACTGCCAACCCTAACCCAGCAACTTCTGCCCAGGAATTAGGGAATTCTTCAAGCCAGGCCTGAGGAATTGAACTGTGGAGCTGTTCTGGTTTTACGTACAGCTGATATTCTTCTTCGACTGGCAAGGTGAGGGCAGTTATTACAGGTTGGCTTACTAGCGGGTTTAAAAATTCCACCTTTGGCCCCTTAGGATTGAAGGTGATTCTCGCCCTTAGTTTAGTTAACAAGTCTCTTCCCATAAGCGGGGCAGGGCACTCAGGGATAACTAGGAAGGAGTGTTGAACCTTCCCCTTCCCCAGGTCCATGGTTCTTTTGGTAGTCCAGGCGGTAGCGACTGCCATTTGCTCCCCGCACTAAGGACCTTTTTGTAGAGAGCGGGCCTATAGGTTCTTGGAGGGCCGACACTACTGCTCCTGTGTCGACTTCAAAATTAATTGGTACCCCCTCCACATTAAATTTTACCCTGAGCTCGGGGAGGGGTGCCGAGCCCTGACTCCCCTAGTCCTCACTTTCTAGAGCCAATGTGGCCGGTTGTTGCCAATTTGGGGGCCTAGTACCCCTCCGTTTTTTCGACAGTTTTTGGCCCAGTGCCCAGTTTCTTTGCAGTAGGCGCACTGGTCTGGACTAAGAGGGGTACGATAACGCCGACCGAGGGATTTTCTCCAGCTCGTCCTCTACCTTCAGTGTTTCTTTCAACTACTGTGGCCAGGATCTTTGTTAATTCTTTGTTCTCCTTTTCTCTCTTACCAACTCTTTTTCCTCTCTCTCTCTCTCTCTCCTTTGTTCTTTTTCCTCCTCTGTTTCTCTCTTATAAAACACTTTTTCAGCTTCTTTGACTAAATCTCGCAAGGCTAGGTCCTGCAACCCCTCTAAGCGCTGCAGCTTGCGTCTAATATCTGGAGCTGATTGGCCGATAAAGGCCATGGCCACTGAGGCTCTTTGATCCTCCGATTGAGGGTCAAAGGGAGTATACCTACGGTATGCTTCCATTAGTTTTTCTAAAAAGACCGAGGGCGATTCGTCCGCTACCTGAATAACCTCTCTTACCTTGGCCAAATTGGCGGGCCGGCGTGCGGCTGCTCGGAGACCTGCTACTAGAGTCTGGCGATAGATGGACAGATGCTCCCTACCTTCAGGGGTGTTCGGGTCCCAATTAGGGCGGTGCAGCGGGAACTGATCTTCAATGACATGCTGGAGTTGGGTGGGTCTCCCGTCTTGTCCAGGAACTTGCTTCCTGGCTTACAGTAGGATCCGATCTCGCTCCTCCGTGGTGAAGAGAGTCCCCAGGAGTTGTTGACAATCATCCCAAGTGGGCTGGTGAGAGAACATAAGGGACTCCACCAATCCAGTCAGCCTAGTGGGAGCCTCAGAAAAAGGAGGGTTATTATTTTTCCAGTTATATAAGTCAGAGGAGGAAAAGGGCCAGTATTGTAGAGTGGGCATTTCTCCCCCATATCCATCATCCACTGGAGACCCGTACGGTCTGAGGGGGAGAGTGACCGCCACATCAGATGGGCTTAGTGCTCGTCTGCTTCGTGTACTATGTGCCGGTCCTGGTTCATCTGGGATCGTCTGTTGGTGAACCTGCGGAGAGGAAATGGAAGAGGGCGGGGAGAGAGAACTAGAGGAGGGAGAAGGTGAGCTAAGAGAAGGGGGGTCCTGTTCCGGAGCTGAAGGATAGGGAGGAGGGGAAGAAGGATCTGCGTCGAAGAGGAGTAGATCCGATTGGGATTCCGGTAGGACTGCAGGAGGCAAAGAAGGATAGAGTTTCAGAGCTTGAGAAGGACCCGGCACCTTGATTGGGAGTACAGAGGGAGAGTCATGTTGACCAAGAGGAGTAAGAAACGGCTTTACCCATGGAGGTGGGCTTTCACCCAGGTCCTGCCAAACCATGATGTAGGGCTGCTGGTCCGGGTGGCCATACGGGTCAGGGCGGAAGATGACTGACTTGATGGCCCGAATCAAGGGTAGATGAACAGCTCCTTCATGAGGCCATTCCACGTTAAAGAGGGCTACTCGGCCGAACAGAAGGTCTGCCATTTGCCTTTCTTTACAATAAGAGATAGATTCTGACCTCTTTCCCTGACCTCTGACCAGTGTCTTAAGGTCAGAGAAAGTGGAGTCGACATTCCCTGACCCATCTTCGGTAAAACAAAAACAATTCCCAACACACAAATACAGACAGACAGACACAGAGCCGGCACACCACGTTTACACAGTTTTAGAGACACAGCTCAGACTGGCCTGATGACTGTGATCGAGTCTCCCCCCGTCAGAAGGGAAACAGAATCAGAGTCGGCCCTGTAGGAAGCCTCCAGGCGTCCCCGGAGTTCCCCCAATCCCGAGGCGTCCCTTGGGAGAGTGACCTGCAACCCCTGGACACGTCTGTCGGTTGCGGTCGGGAAGTGCTCACGTGACTCTCTGACAGTCACTGCCAGTCTGACAGACTAAGCGATTGCATCTCAGACAAAAAGGCCTCACTTACCCCGAGAGAGAGGGCTGTTGGAGCCTTTCCTTACGAAGAGTCGATCTCGGTGGGACTTCCAAATGTAAGAATTTGAGAGTTTTGTCACGCAAAGGAGGACTCCAAGAGACGTTCTCTCATGCAACATGCAAGGGGTTTATTTACCACACATGCGTGGGGCTCACTGAACACGCAGGAACAGAGAGCCCTGAGCCTGGGTTTGGGGAAGTTTTTAAGGGGGGAGGAGGGGGTGAGGGTGACATGGTTCAGGTTGCTTCATGCAGAAGCAGATAACAAACATTTTGCAAGAAGCAGATAACAAACATTGTTGCAAGAGCAGATAACCGCCCCTGGGAAGTTCTGGTTGTTTTTCTTAGCCTGATGGGGCCCATACTTCTTTTCTTTACAATTCTTATCTCACACCAAATGCATAGCAGTGAATATAGAATGACACAAATGCTTTTGCTGGATATTTCTATCATTCAGAAGCTAAAATATATGTAAACAGCTAAATTAAGCAGGAAAAATTAGCTACTGTTAAGCTTTATAAAATCCTTCTTTACATAAGAAAAGTTAGCTACTGTTAAGCTTTATAAAATCCTTCTTTACATAAGAAAAGTTAGCTACTGTTAAGCTTTATAAAATCCTTCTTTACAAAGCCACAAAGACAAGGGACCAGCAAGTAGGCATCCACTCTATGCCTCCCTCTCTTACTCATTCCTCCTTTCACCCAGGGAATGGGCAGAGAGTGAGCCCCACTGCCAGAATAACTGCTCAACACTGCCAGAATAACTGTTCAACACTGGTCCCTCTGTTGGACACCACCAAGATGAATCAAATACACACAGCTAGTGACAGGAGCTCACAGGCTTCTGAGGTCAACAAGTAGACATAAACAATTACAATACACCCTGATATGTGCTCTAAGAGATGCACACACAAGGGCTACAGAAGCCTAGATGAAAGGAGGGGGAGGACAGAGGACTAGAAGGGGACAGGGGCTGAGGAAAGTCAAATAGAAAAGATTAGAGGTCCCCTAAGAATGCTTCCCAGAGCAGCTGAAACTAGAACTGGGAGCTCACTCATGGCAAACCCTCTCTCCATCCATGGCTCTTTGTTCCTCTGCCCTGTATAGCCTGAGAGCAGGGCTTTCTAAGAGGAAGCACAGAAAGAAAACAGGTTGACATTCAAAAGCTGAGAGGAGAGGAAGTAAGTAGAGGAGAAAGGGAGCACACTGAGCTGAAAGCCCTAAAGATAGCTTCTGCCTTCCTGGTTAGTTTTGCCAAGGCCCAACTCACTAGTTCAGGGTATGCTTGTTCCTCTTGCTCTGGTCTTCAAGGTTAACTTCACCTGACCTGGATTGTACCTTTACTTTGTGTCCTTCCTGTATTTGTATGAACACCTGCAGAGAACATGTTTGACTCAGAAAATGTTCTAGTTAGAAGAGATCAGAAAGATGATTTAGTTTGGGAGACTGGGACCAAAGAGGGGCAAAAGACATGAATACAGCAAGTTAACAACAGGCCAAGAATAGAAGTTTCTCAGACCAGGAAAAGGCCTTTACCTCTGTCTCATACTTATCTGTGCATGTTTCTGAATCTGATTTCTTCAAGGCAATAATAACAGTAAGACTTGTAAGTGTCAGGTAATGGATGAAGATCTTCATATTTATTCATTTAGTCATCACAAGGATCCTACAGGGTGGGTGCCATTGTCATTCCCATTTTAAAGGGGTTAACTGAGGCAAGAAAAGTTTAAATGTTTTGCCAAGTTTCCCCACAGCCATTAACTAATAACACTGATATTTGAATCCAAGAGTATGGTTTCAGAGACCATGCCTTTAACCATTATGCTAGACTATATTCTCTTTTTATAACAGAGATTTGCACGCAAAGAATGCTCTACGCACAAGTCTGCCTGCCTGCTTGCCTGCTTCCTGACTTTCTTTAGCAGTGTCAGAGCAGAATGAGCTTTTAAAAAGGCATTTGGACACTTTATCAGGGCTAGGGCCCAGAGTGGGCCATCATAGGGGAAGAGGGTTTGTGGGAGATGACTGGAGTACCTGGTAACCTTCTTAGAGGAAGTCTTCTCAAATTGGGCAGATACAGTCAGACTCTTACTTTTGCCAGTTTTCTATCTGACCATAGCCTTTCCCCTTGGGATACAACTGTATCCTCCCAAAATAAAGTGCCCTGGGAGAGCCACAGTGGCTTAGCAGGCAGATTTCTTGCCTACATGCTGGAGACCTGAGTTCAATTCCCAGTGCCTGCCCATGCAAAAAAAATCTGAATAAAAACCATGAAACTTTACAGCACAAAGAGTGAAACCTAACATAAACTATGGACTACAGTTAATTATAAATTATAATCATATTGTTTCATAAATTACAACAAAGTTGCCATTTTAATGAAAAACATTAATAATAGATGAAACAGCATGTGTGATGGGTGGCATATGAAAATTGTGTACTTTCTGCATGATTTCTCTCAAACCTACAACTGCTCTAATAAAAAATGTACAATAATAAAAAAGAACATGTCCTGCAAATAGCCTGTCTTAGCCTCTAAGTACAGCTGAAATCAAAGAGAGCTTTGAGATCTAGTACACTCCACCCACCATTTCACAGGACAAAACTGAGGTGTCAAAAGTACACAAAAGTACACAGATGCACACTGCATTTTTATGTACAAGCTACAGCTGCAGAGCTGGAAGGAATGTTAAAAATCATCCAGCTGGGTTCCTAACACTGCAACAAGGTAACTAAGAATTTATGAGGCCAAGGGACTAGCCCCCATCATGCAACGTTTGAATGAAAGCTTAGAGCCAGGCTTCTGAATACACAATCCAAGCCATTGTGCCCCGTCTGTTTTTCTTGCACTATAGTGTACAAAAAAAACCACTGACAGAAAGGAAGACTATAAAACTGAATTTCCCTAATGAGGGAACTTAAGAATGAGCACAACAGAAATGTCTTATTAAGCATCCGATTTGTTCTAAGCATTACTTTATGAGTCTCAGAATTTAAACAGCATTAACAAAAGAGATATATGAAATGAAACCTTTATCCATGAATATGACAAGATTCATTGAACTAAAAAGACTCTTCCTGAGATAGATGTAGAGCCATCAGCACAGCATAAGAAGGGATCTCCTTTGTCACAAAGCAAACATTTATGCTGCTATGGAGCACTTAACACCCTGCATTTTTTTTGATCATTCTGTTCTACATATATATAATCAGTAATTCACAACATCATCACATAGTTGCATATTCATCATCATGATCACCTCTTGGAATATCTACATCCATTCAGAAAAAGAAAGAAAATGAAAACAGAAAAAAAATTATACATACCATACCCCTTACCCCTCCCTTTCATTATTCACTAGCATAATGTCATCTCTCTCATTCTGGTATTGGTAATTTGTGACCTCTTTTTTTTCTTGGTCATTCTGGCTAAAGGTTTATCAATGTTATCAATCTTCTTAAAGAACCAGCTTTTGGTTACATTATTTTTCTCTATTGTTTTCCTGTTTCATTGATTTCCATTATCATCTTTATTATTTCTTTCCTTCTGCTTAATTTGGGATTAATCTGTCGTCCTTTTCCTAAGTTTCTTAAAATGGAAGCTAAAATAATTTGAGACCAGAATTTCTTCTTTGTAATATAGGTGTTTAGTGCTATAATTTTTTTCTGTCACCGCTGCTGGAGCTGCACCCCAGAAATTTTGATGTTCTCTCCATTCTTTAATTCACAAAAATACCTTTATTGGGTACTTCTATGCATCAGGCACCATGGGTGTTGGGGATACATCAGTGAACAAAACAAAGTCCTTGCCCTTGCAGAATTGATGCTCCATTGGGGGAAAACAGAGTTTTTAAATGAAAATAAATAATAAGATTATTTCAGCTGAAAGAAAGTGCCTCTGAGAGCAATCAATAAACCACTGAGGGTGGGGATGTGTTCTAAATTAGATGGTCATGAAACACCTAAATGAGGGAGTGACATTTGAGTGGACATGATAAGAAGACAGTTGGGTCAATACCTAGGCCCAGAAAATGCTGCCAACCTGAATCGTCTGGCAAGTAAAGCTGGATGGCTAAGTTAAAGAATCAGTGAGTATTAAAGTAATTTCTAGTTTTTCCTCTGATTCCTTCTCAAAGCTCATACCCAAACCATAATAAGAGGTGACCCAGAGAAAGGTGATAGAAGAAGCCTGGGCTGGATGCATTTGCATTTTAACATAGACCAGGAGCAGTTGATAAACTTTACAAATTTTATTTATTTTTATTGTTCTAACATATATATATAACATAAAATTTCCCATTTTAACAGTCATTAAGTTTACAATTCAGTATCATTAATTACATTTGCAATGTTGTACTACCATCACCACCATCCATTTCCAAATGTTTTTCATAACCCAAAACAGAAACTCTGTACCCATTAAGCAATAACTTTCATTCCTTTTCCCCATGGTTCTAATGTATTTCTATATCTTTGAATTTGTTTATTCTAGATATTCCAAATAATTGGAGTCATACAATATTTGTATTTTTGTGCCTGACTTATTTCACCTAGCTTAATATTTTCAAGGTTCATTCATGTTATGCCATGTATTAAAACATCATTCCTTTTTATGGTTAAATAATATTTCATTGTATGTATATCACATTTTGCTTATCCATTAATTTGTTGATGGATATGTGGACTGTTCCCACTTTGGGTACTGTGAATAAAGCTGGTATGAGCATTGATGTATAAATATCTGTTTTAAATAAGAAAGCATTCCATGTAGGAGTTAATTGCTGGGTAATTATATATTTAGCTTTCTGAAAAACCATCAAACTGTTTTCCACAGAGGGGGTACCATTTTTACATTCCACCAGTAATGCACAAGGGTTGCAATTGGCCCATATCTTCACCAACACTGTTATTTTCTATTGTTGCTGCTTTTTAAATAATAACATTCTACAGGTATAAAGTGGTATCTCATAGTTTTTTTGGTATTAATTTGTTTTATTAGGAGTTTTGGTCTACAGAACAATCATGCATAAAATACATGATTCCAATATACCACCCCCCACCAACACATTTCATTGGGGTGGAGCATTTGTTACAATTGGTGATGACACTTTTTTGTAATTGCACTATTATTTTAACAGTAATTACCTTTGTTACAATTGATGAAAGATTATTAAGATAGTACTATTCACTATCATTCATGGTTTACATTAGCTGTATTTTCCCCCATATACCAGCCTATTATTAACATCTTATATTACTGTCATACGTTTGCTATAATTCATGAAAGAACATTCCTAGGCTTGTACTATTAACAATAGCCCATTGCCTACAATAAAGTTCACTGTGTTATACAGTCCTATGTCTTATCATTTAATTTTTTATTCTGGTAACATATATGGCCTAAAATTTCTCCCTTTAACCACATTAACCTATATAATTCAGTGCTGTTAATTGCATTCACAATAATGTGTTACCATCGCCACCATCTATTTCCAACCCTTTACAATCAACCTAAATACAAATTCTGTAAAAATTAACCATCAACTCTCCATTCTCTTATCCCAATCCATCTGCTGGTAACCTATATTCTAGATTCTAACTCTATCAGTTTGCTTATTTTAATTAGTTCATATCAGAACTAATTAAACTAATTAACTAATCACTCACCCCATGAGGGTTCTAGTTTGCTAGGGTGTTGGAATGTGATATACCAGAAATAGAATGGATTTTGAAAAAGGAAATTTAATAAGTTACAAGTTTACAGTTCTAAGCAAATGGAAATGTGCAAACTAAGGCATCCAGGAAAAGATATCTTAATTCAAGAAAGGTTGATGCATCTGTGTGGTAGTTAGTTTCAGGTGCCAACCTGGTCAGGTGAAGGTGTCTAGTTCTGTTACTATAGACATGAGCCAATAGTACATGAAGCTCATCTGTTGCTGATTGCCTCTGCAGCAGGCTAGAAGGTGTGCCTGCTGCAATGAATTATGTTTGATTTAGTTGGCTGGATACTTAAATGAGAGAGATCAATGTAGCACAGCCTGAGCAGCTCAGCATACCTCATCTCAGAACTCACAGCTGAGCCCAGGCCTTTGGAGACACAGAAAGGAATCACCCCAGGGAAATCTGTTGGAAACCAGAGGCCTGGAGAGAAGGCCGGCAGAGATCCCCTGTGCCTTCCCACATAAGAAAGAATCTCAGCTTAAAGTTAACTGCTTTTTCTCTGAAGAACTACATATTTTTAGTGAAATAAGTCTCCTTTTATTAAAGCCAATCCATCTCTGGTGTGTTGCAGCTAGAAACTAGAATAGATTTGGTATCAGAAGTGGGGTGCTGCATGTTGCAAATACCAGATATGTTGGGATGGTTTTTTGGATGGATAAGGGAAAGATTTTGGAGCAAATGAGAAGAGAATGATGGAGAAGCCCTTGAGTGCTTGAAGAGACTTTTGGTGTAAACAGAATCACTGCCATTCTGGACAAGGGGGACACAAAAAGGACAAATTGGAGTTTGCATAGTGAGAACCATGGAAGTTTGGGTCTGAAGCCAAGACACCTTGGGCTAGAAGAGTGGACCCATCCATATACATGGAGAGGGTGACTTTGCCCTGAAGGGTGAGGATGAGTCTCCCCCTCATTGCAGTGGAAGAGTTGTGCAGCCTCAGGCCTTGGAGAAGGTACAGCATCCTCCTTGGGGACTGGGGAGACCCTGGCTGCCACCACATGGAGGAGTTGAGCATGTGCCCTGGAAATGGCAGAGAGCCCAGGTGTGGCCCTGATGCTTGGAGAGGGTGGAGCCAAGAAAAAAGTGGTCTCCTCAATGTCCCCTGAGGTTGATTCAGAAAGAGACAGCCTACTGCACAGGGCATTTTCTAAAGCCAAAGGATAAATGACTTTCAGAATTTGAAATCCAATGGAGTTTGCCCTGCAGGTTTTCAGAACTGTTTAGGTCTTGTGACATCTGTGTTCCTTCCCATTTCTCCCTATGGAAATGAAAACATATGTCCTGTGACTGCCCCTCCTTTGCATATTGGCACTAGATAACTTGTTTTGAGATACATAGGTCCACAGCCAGAAGAGAATTTGTGCCACTTTAATATCATTTAAGGTGATGCATATAGTTGCTAAGTTAACAAGGGGTAGACATGTAGTAGTTAGGTTCAGGTGTCAACTTGGCAAGGTGAAGGTGTCTGGTTCTGTTACTGTAGACATGAGCCAATGGTACATGAAACTCATCTGTTGCTAATTATATCTGCAGTTGGCTAGGAGGTGTGCCTGCTGCAATAATGATGTTTGATTTAATTGGCTGGTGCTTAAATGAGAGAGATCAATGTAGCACAGCCCAAACAGCTCAGCATACCTCATCTCAGCACTCACAGCTCATTCCAGGCCTTTGGAGATGCAGAAAGGAATCACCCCAGGGAAAGTTGTTGGAACCCAGAGGCCTGGAGAGAAGGCCATCAGAGACCACCCTGCGCCTTCTTGCATAAGAAAGAACCTCAGTTGAAAATTAGCTGCCTTTCCTCTGAAGAACTACATGTTTTTAACGAAATAAATCCCCTTTTATTAAAAGCCAATCCATCTCTGGTATGTTGCATTCTGGCAGCTAGCAAACTAGAACAATCTGGAACACCTCTGTCAGCTGTGAAGTCACGTGGTTGGCATCTGCTGGGCCCCTTGCCTCTGGGCTCCATTGCTTTCAGCCTCTGTTCCTGTGGGGGCTCCTCACTGTGCTTCTCTAGCGCTGGCTTTCATCCCTTGGCTTCTTTTGGCTCTCTCCAAGTTCTGGCTTGCTTAAACATCTCATGGCAAGGCACATAGCAACATCTGCTGGCCTCCAAGCATCTTCAAACATCTGTGTCTCTGCTTTCTTTGTCAGCTCTGAAGTTTCTGTTGGCTCTAACATTCTTTACTGTAGTTTCTGACTGTCTCCAAAATGTTTCTTCCTTTAAAGGAGTCCAGTAAACTAATCAAGACTGACCTGGAATGGGTGGAGTCACATCTCCATCTAATCAGAAGATCACACCCACAATTGGACATGTCACATCTCTGTGGAGATAACCTAATCAAAAGTGATTGCCCAACAATATTGAATTAGGATGGAAAGAAAGCTGCTTCCATAAGATTGAGTCAGGATTTAAACATGTCTTTTTTGGGACACATAATCTTTTCAAACCAGTACAGTGAGATTATACAATATTTATCCTTTTCTGTTTGGCTTATTTCACTCAGCGTGGTGTCCTCAAGGTTCATTCATATCATCACAAGCATCATGACTTCATTTCATTTTATCGTTGAATAATACTCCAATTTTCCATTCACATCTATTGTCAGAAATATGTCTTTTTCTTGTTCAATTGTATTCTGACTCTTAGAAGAATTAAAGAGTAGTATATTGAGGATACAGTACAATTGGATTTTACATTTATCCTTTTACTTACCTTTACTGATAATCTTCATTTATTCCTGCTACTCCAAGCTATTATCTCATCTTTTCCCTTCAACCTGCAGAACATCCTTTAGTAAGTCTTGTAAGGCAGGTCTTTTGTTGATGAATTCTCTCAATTTCTGTTTACCTGTGAATATTTTAAACTCTCCCTCATTTCTGAAAGACAGTTTTGCTGGATAAAGAATTTTTGGCTGGCAGTTTTTCTCTTTTAGTACCTTAAATATACCTTACTACTGCCTTCCCTGGTCTACATGATTTCTGATGAGAAATTGGAACTTAGTCTTATTGAGGATCTCTTGCATGTGATGAATTGCTTTTCTCTTGCTGCTTTCAGAATTCTCTTTATCTTTGGCATTTGACATTCTGATTAGTATGTGTCTCAGAGTAGGTCTATTAGAATTTATTGTTTGGAGTATGTTATGCTTCTCGAACATGTATATTGTCTTCTAGAAGAGTTGGGAAATTCGGGGCCATTATTCTTCAAATATTCTTTCTGCCCCTTTTCCCTTCTCTTCTCCTTCTAGGACACCCATGATGTATATTTTCTATTGTGCCTTTCATTCCCCTAGGTTATGTTTCTGTTTATACTTTTTAGATATTCTATATGCTCACGCAATGTGTGAAATATCCTTTATTTCTTTATGTATAAATTCCACTGTATCTTTGAAACGATTTAGGAAATTTGTTTGACCTTCTATAATTAGTTGTTTCAACTCTGTATCTTCCCTAAAATTATCATTTGTTCCCTTGACTAAGCCATATCTTCTTGTTTCTTGGTGTGGCATGTAGTTCTTTTCTCTTCTGATGTTTAGGCATCTGATTATCTTTATTTGTTAACTCTGAACATCAGTTTCTCCCTCTTATCTAGGGTTTTATTGTTGATTGACTTTGTGTTAAGACTCTTCTTTGATGCTTGATCTAACTTATTCTAGACCTTTAGAGTAATCTGTGTTTAAACTGACCAGATTTTTTCAGATCCTCTTCATCTTATTCTTGCCTCAGATATGTGGTACAATTTTTAAGGCTGCACTTTTTTGTGTGTGTCATTGTTTCACCTCCAGGAGAAAGCTTCCTTTCCTTTGTTCCTTCCTCAGGAATCTTAATCAGTTCTGTTTTAGGTTGTTGGTTTTTTGTTTATTTGTGTTTTGGTGCAGAATTTTCTCCCCAGTTCCTATGATTTGTTTAAATTCTCTCCCTCACTCAATGCACCATTTTCCTTATTACTTTTTAATTCTGGGACCCTCCTGCCTTAACAGCATTCAGTTTCAACCTCCCCCCCCTTTTTCTCTAAATTTATTTTAGCATTTGTTCCCCCTACTATTCATCTCCACTCCACAGGCTCCACTCGTCCGCTGACAAGATAGACAAAAGGAGCACCAGACAAGGCCCCCACAATCACACAGTCATGCTGCAAAAGCCACATCACTATACAATCATCTTCAAGAGGCACGGCCACTGGAACACAGCTCCACACCCTCAGGCGGCTCCCTCCAGCCTCCCCACCGCACCCCAACCAACAAGGTGACATCCATTCAATGCGCAAGAATAAAGTCCAGGACTACTCGACTCTGTTTGGAATCTCTTAGTCATTGACACTTTATTTTGTCTCATTTCACTTTTCCCCCTTTTGATCAAGAAGGTTTTCTCAGTCCCCTGATGCTGAGTCTCAGCTCACTCCAGGATCCCCATCCCACGTTGCCAGGAAGGTCCACAACACAGGGAGTCATGCCTCATGCAGGCAGGGGAGGGTGGTGAGCCTGCTCATTGCGTTGGCTGGAGAGAGAGGCCACATCTGAGCAATGAAAGAAGTTCTCACAGTGGCAACTTCTAAGCCCAATCTTAAGTATGCTTGACCTATCTTCCACGGGGTCAAGCTTCACATGAACAACCCCCCAGATTAGGGGCTCAGCCTATAGCCCTGACCGTCTGCACTGCCTGTGAGAAGATCAAGAACTCAACTTGGGGAAGTTGAATTTCCCCCCTCCCACCACTCCCTGAAGGGGACCTTCCAAATACTTTTTTATTCACTGTTCAAATCACTCTGGGATTTATCGGGGCATCACTCTGGACAAACAAAGAAAATCTCATGCCCTATTCAAGGTTCCATATACTTCTGCTGTTCAATTAAGCTGTCTACATAAGTTGTATTAGGAAATGCACTAGTCAAAATATAAATTTTGTATCAAATAAACATTTTTTGCTTTAGTCTCACACATAAGTTGAAATTTTAAAATATTAATTACCATCTATTTTCAGCACCCTGCAGTAATGACATTCTTTTGTTCTTCCTCAAGCAAAAACAAGTGTTAAATTTGTACATTTAGTCACTATCATTATACACTCTAGGCATTCCTACATTATATCATCTCAGTCTTTATCATCTATCTTTCTTTCCAATTTCATCTGTGCCCCAGCCCTCCTCCCTCTATCATTCTCACATTCAGCTTCATTCAGTGTTCCAACATAATTGTATTACAGTTAGGTAGCATTGTGCTGTCCATTTCTGAGTTTTTACATTCAGTCCTGTTGCACAATCTGTATCCCTTTAGCTCCAATTACACAATATCTTACCCTATTTCTATCTCCTAATGGTCTCTGTTACCAACAAAATTCTCCAAGTTTATTAACTAATGTCAGTTCATATCAGTGAGACCATACAGTATTTGTCCTTTTTTTCCTGGCTAATCACACTGAGCATAGTGTCCTTAAGGTCCATCCATGTTGTTAGATGATTCATGACTTTATTCTGTCTTACAGCCTCATAATATTCCATCATATGTACATACCACAGCTTGTTTAGCCACTCGTATGTTGATGGATGCTTTGGCTGTTTCCATCTCTTGGTAATTGTAAATAGTACTTTTATAAACATTGGTGTGCAAATGTCCATTTGTGTCCTTGCCCTCTTGTCCTCTGAGTAGATTGCCGGGTCATAAGGCAACTTTATATTTAGTTTTTTGAGGCCCCCCCAAAGTGCCTTCCACAGCAGTTGGAGCATTTGACATTCCCACCAACAATGGATAAATGTGCCTCTTTCTCCACATCTTCTCCAGCACTTGTCATTTTCTGTTTTATTGATAATGGCCATTCTGGTGGGTGTGAGATGATATCTCATTGTGGTTTTCATTTGCATTTCTGCAATAGCCAGGGAAGTTGAGCATCTTTTCATGTGCCTTTTGGCCATTTGTATTTCCTCTTCTGAGAAGAGTCTGCTCATGTCTTTTGTCCATTTTGTAATTGAGTTGTCTGTCTTTTTGTTGTTGAGCTGAACAATCTCTTTATATATTCTTGATACTAGAGTTTTATCTGATATATCATTCCAGTCCATTTGTAGGCTGGGTTTAATCACTTCCCTTTTCCAGGCCCTGTGGTCTGAATTCCTTGAGGGAGTGATTTCACCTGAGCTGGGCCCCACCCCTCTCCCAGGGGAGACAGTCTCCAGGCAAGCTCTCAAACAAACCTGTTTCTGCCTATGCCTTGAGCAGTGGAGTCCGAGAAGCCTTGCAGCTGTATCCAAAGAGTAATCAATCCACAGAAACACAGCCACAAAAGAGAAAAAGAGAAATTCTTTTCAGAACAGGACCCCATTACTCGGGTTTGCCAGTCAAGAGCTTAAGTTGGTATGTTTTTCTGTGTATCTCCAGGTCCTATGTGCCCCCTCCTTTCCTACAGGGCCCAGAGCTTTTCAGAGCCAAAAAAACCTGTTTATTTTTCTTTTTCCATCAGTCCTGCCCCATCTGTGCTGGGGCAAAAACCAGTGGCCTCTGCTTTTACTCGTGGTTCAACTAAGCTGGGGGGTCTATTTTTAGTAGAATTTGTTAATTAATTCCACAATTGGCATTTGGTTGTGCTTGGCCCCTGCTGCTAATAAAGTCTCTTTCCTTTCCCCTCTGGGAAGCAGCCTGTGGGGGAGGGTCACCAGAACCCATGGCTTGGGGAACTCACAGTTCTGGGGGTGCTTGCAGCTGGTCCAGCTGGTCCACACTGGGGTACGCTGTGTGTCTGGTCACTGACATGGCCCCTGCAGTTGTTCTGTACTGTTCCTGGTATTTACTATCTGCTCTGGAGGATGAACTCAATCCCATATCCCACTAAGCCAACATGTTGGATCTCCACACATCATATTTGTGTGCTATTGTCAAAGAATTCAGACCATTTGTAGTATGTAAATGTTCTGTCTTCTGTTCTTAATTTAGTTTAGTTTTTTTAAAAAAGCTATACATTTACATGGCTCAAAATTCAAAAGGTCCAAAAGAGGTACATTTAAAAATATCCTTCCCACGCAGTACTCAATCACACAGTTCCCTCTTCCCTGAGGCACTGTTTCTAGTCATTGATCTCATTTCAAATTCCTGGGGCTCACTTTGTCCTCAAGTTTCACTGATATCACCGGTAAAATTTAAGTAGCTCATCGCACCTCACAGAGATGGAAAAATAAGCTCAAAAACAGTTTAGATAGGCTTACATAGAGGGCAAATCCTGATTACTGAGAGAATCTTTGAAATTAGTTAAGTGAAAAGACCAAAGCTCAGGGTATTAAATAGAATATTCTTCTATTTGTGAAAAAAGAGTGGGAGATAAATGCACATATTTGTGTTGTTTGTATATGTGTTTAAAAAACCCTCTGGAAAGCTACTCAAGAAATTAGTAGCAGTGGTTATTATGGAAGGAAGGGAAGGTAGCCTTTTTACTGTACATATTTACAGTTTCTAATTTTTGAACTATGTTTATTGATTTCCTTTTTAAAAATTATATTAATTAACTAAAAATAAGGAAAAAAATTAAATACACTTGGAGGTTGCCAGACTGCAACATGGTTATTTGTTCTTTGGTTCATTCATTCATTCATTGATCAATTAAAGTTTATGAGCACCCACTCGGGGAAGTAAAGAGAAGAATATAAGAAATACCATGTACTTATAACCTAGATTTAACAATTGTTTACATTTTGACATACATATTTTGCCAATTTTTTACTGATGCATTTTAAAGTAAATAACAAGGGGTGCAAGGGTAGTTCGGTGGTAGAATTCTCACCTGCCATGCAGGAAATATGGGTTCAGTCCCCAGCCCATGCACTTCCCAAACAAATAAAACAAAGAAACCAATGCAAACAAACAAAAATTCAACAAAATGGTGCTGCAATAACAGGATACGCACATGGACACGTAATGAAATGCAACCCTGCCTTATAGCATACCAAAAAAAAGTAAATCACAGACATCATGACATTTTACCCTTGAATGCTTCACTATGCATCTCAAAAAATAAAAATATTTTCTTCCATAACCACAATATCACTCATTATCTTCCTGTGCTGGTTTGAAAAGATTTATGTACCATAGAAAAAACCATATTTTAATCTTAATCCCATTTTTTAAAGGCAACTGTTTCTTCTAATCCCTATTCAGTACTGTATGTTTGAAATTTTAATTAGATTATCTCCCTGGAGATGTGACTCAATCAAGAGTGATTGTTAAACTGGATTAGGTGGAGATGTGTCTCTCCCCCATTCCAGGTGGGTCTTGATTGGTTTTACAGGAATCCTTTAAAAGAAGCATCAGTATTCACTCATCCTCTCTCTTAGGAGAGCCATCACAGAGAGAAAAGTAGGCCTGCTCAGTGAGGGAACACCTAGTCTTTTATTTAGGAATTATGGCCCCAAGAGTGGGCAATCTTATTTGGCAGATAAGCTTTTTTGATGGCAGTGAGAAAACCCAGATAAGACACTGAGCAGAATCCAGTATTACCAGGCCCTCTACAGAGGGGCCCCTTGACCCTCATAACCTAATCCAAATCCAGACCTGAGAAAGAGAATTTAAGCAGTTCCAACCTCATTCTCCAGATCTCACTTTTAACCACTATCCTCTTTGCAATTATTCCAACCCTGATCTTGATCTCTAAGACCTAAGGCCTTTCTTTACACCCCCCAGCCCATTCCCACTTCTAGAGCCCCTTGACTGCTCCATCCTCTTAGACTCCAATCCAGCTTCAGAAATGTACTCCAGACCTGTTCCATGCTGCTTGAATTCCCTTAGGCCAGTGCCTCCTTGAATTTCAAAATGAGGCCTACCTCTGAATTGCCAATTTCTGTGCTACCAAATTACCTTGTTAGACATTCTCTAATTCCATCCCCAACCACCACTTCGCCTCAATTTCTTGCCATCACCTCCTTGCTGTCCCTGCCCTAACATGTTGCTTCACTTCAGATGACACTTTCTGCTTGCTTACCTTGTTTACTTTCCATTACCTGAAGTGGGGTTGTCCTCCTCTAACTGCCTTCCTCCAGTGGGCAAGTCTAATTAGACTCCAGCCCTCCCTGGCCAACTACAATTAACTGTAGTGAAGCATACCAGACTCAGATTTATGGCAGGAAATATCAGGGAGCCATTTCTTTAGCCAATTAATTCCCCAAAATCAAGAAAAATCTTGTGCTTCTGCCCCTTTATGTCTTCTCATCAGGCACTCCTCAACAGTAGCTTTAGTCTTTGGCAGCAGGCCCTCAAGCTTGTCCTTGGGGCTGGGATTTCTTCCATTAAGGTGATTTTCCCTGTCCTCCTTATTTCTGGTTTACTGAAGGCATTTCTTTTTATTTGCTGGTGCCATTGTGAATTTTTTTAAAACATCTTTTTGGTTGTTTCTAGGATTTGGGAGGGGAGAGGGCCAAATCCTTGAGTTAACCCTTAATAATGACTGTACTTTTAAATTTAAATACTCTATTTTTAATAGTTAACACATTCACATGGTTCAAATTTCAAGAATAATATGTATAGAGTAAAAAGTTTTCTCTCTCCAAACCTCTAGTTTCTGTCACAGAAGTCAAACAATCTTCAGTTGTGTGCTTCTAATAATGATATGTAAATACAAGCAAACACGTACACACAATTTTCTCTCTGCAATGGTTGCATACTGTACATATGTTTCACTTTGCCTTACATTTTTCTTAAAAATATATCCTGGAGCTCATCAATTATCATAATATAAAGAGCTTTTAAAAATTCCTGATCCTTTTTCTTCACTTTTAAAATTTATATGTAGTAAAAATCACTTTCTTTTTTGCATGGTTCTATGCAAAATAGATAACCTGTTTTGTGTCCTGATGGTTTGTCTTTTCCCAAATGTCTCATCCTTTTTTATTGCTGCAAGATATTACATAGATCATACAATAGATTATATTTAGCTAATGTCCTACTGATGGACATTTTGATTACTTTCAAGCTTTTGTTTCAAAGACAACCAGATACTAAGAATTTATTCCATGCCAGACCCCATGCTAAGGGCACATTTAATTCACTTCTGTTGATAATCCTTCCAATAATCTCTCAAGTTAGCTGCTATTTTCTCCTTTTTCTGAAAAAGAAGTTGCAGCTCAAGGAAGTTAAATAACTTGCCCAAGATCACACAGCTAATAAATAGCAGAGCCGGAATTCAAACTCAAGTCTACCACATCCTCTACAATCTCACTAGTGCCTCTATACAACCCTGACAAATAAGTAGGGCTGACACTATCATTTTTTCCTATTTTATGGATAGGGAAACTGAGGTTCTGATATGTGATGCGATTTGCACAAGGTTACACAGCCAGATAATAGGCCATGAACCCAGGTCTTCTGACTTCTAATCCCATACACCCCCACTCTGCTGTGCTGCCTCAAAGATGTCAATTCAGTGTGGCTGAACAATATCTGCCCTTTGATATAGTCAGATGGATTTAGAATTTCACAACCATGGGCTTACATCTGGGTTCTGGCCACTCACTAGCTTTGTGACCTTGGAACAGTTAGTTATCCTCTCAGCACCTCAATTTTCTCATCTGAGAAACAGTAGTAATAATAACTTCCTTACAGGATCATTGGGGAATGTTTTGGTTTGCTAAAGTTGATGAAATGCAATATGCCAGAAATGGGACGGTTTTTACAATCGGGATTTATTAACCTACAAGCTTAGTTCTTAGGCTGTAAAAAATGCCCAAATTAAGGCATCAACAGGATGATGCCTTCTTATGAAGAAAGGCTGCTGGCAATCTGGACTCCTCTGTTACATGGCCAGGCACATGGCAACATCTGCTGGTCCTTAACTCTTGAATTTTGTTGCTTTCAGCTTCTGATTCCCCATCTGTGGTTTCCTTTCTCAGCTTCTTTACCTTTTTTACACTCTCAGTTTCTCTGGGTGCTTTATTTTCTGTCTTTTATCATCTTACAAGGACTCCAATAAGAGGAATCAGGACCCACCTTGAATGAGGTGGGTCACATTTAAAATGAAATAACCTAATCAAAAGGTTCCACCTACAATAGGTCTCATCCACAGAAATGGATAAAAAACATGAACCTTCTGGGACACAAACAGTTTCAAACTACTGCAGAAGACTTAATTGGGGCACTCAAATACATACATTAATATATTATGGAGGGAATTCAAACATCGGATGGAGGTTTAGACTAGATGATTTTTCAGGTATCTTCAAACCTTGAGATCCTGTGATTCAAGCCTTTTCTGAAGATTTTGGTACCCTTTTTCCAAATTTCCAGAACACTTGGCTTGAAGCACAGACTTTAGTACTTGATCATATACCCTTTAAAATATTCTGACATATTATATGTACAAAAGAACGTATAAAATATTTATGTGCAGCCTAAAGAATAAATATGAATACCCACATGCTCACAACCATGCTTAAGCCATAAAGCATTATTAATGAAAACCATAGAAGTCCTCTATGTGCCTCTCCCTGATCACATACTTCTTTCACTCAGAAGTAACCACTATCCTGAATTTTGCATATATCATTCCTTTGCTTTCCTTATACATTTCTACATCCTAAGCATATTTTCTTGACAATATATAATTTATTATGCCCATTTTTGAACTTTATATAAATGATACTTTTTGTTGATGTGTATAGTTGTAGTTTGTTCTTTTCCATTGCTATTGTTTGGTATTCTATTATGTGAATATACCACACTTTATTTATTCATTCTTCTTTTGATAGATAGTTGCATTGTTTCCATTTTGGAGGTATGCCAAACAATATTGCTATGAGCATTCTTGTGTCTGTCTTATGGGGCACACATGCAGGAGCTTCTCCAGCATATATACCCAAGAGTAAAGTTGCTGTATTGCAAGATAAGCATATTTCCAACTCTATTAAGCAAAGCCAAATAGTTTTCCAAAGTGGTTTGTGCCGATTTACAGTCCCATGAATAATGTATGGGAGTTTATTTTGCTGCATATCTTTATCCATACTGAGTATTGTCAGTCTTTTTCATTTTTGTCTATCTGATTGCTGTGAAAAGGTGTCTCCTTGTGGTTTTAATTTGCATTTCCATGATTACTAATAAGGTTGAGCATATATTTATGGACCATAAATGTTTTCACTTTTGTAAAATACTTATTTATATCTTGGACCCATTTTTTCTATTGGGTTGTTTGCTAGTTTTCCTATTGATTTTTAGGAACTCTTTATAAAATCATATACTTTTTTATTATATTCTCCTTGATGACACACATTTTCCTCACTCAGATTATAAGCTTCTGGAAGGCAGGGACCATCCTTTCTCTTTCTCTTGAATGCCCTCCCTTCACCCCACCTACTCAGCTGGGTCTAAAGACAATTGGATACTAAACAGAGGAATCTAGGAATGTTCAACTTGGATCAGGAACAAATTAGAATGAACAATCTCTTGGATCCTTGATCTCTGGAGTCATTGAGGGAAGTGTGTGTGTGTGTGTGTGTGTGTGTGTGTGTGTGTAACCACTTACACATTATTTAAACCCTGTGTACAAGGCTCAACATTCTATTGCATGATCTTGATTAAGCCACTCAATGGCCCTGAGAGATAGATATTATGCTCCTTACTTCACAATAGAAGAGTTCAGAGATGTAAAGTCAAAATATTTCCAGAATTTGTCCACTTCTTATCACCTGTACCATCAACCTGCTTGAGCCAAACTTCTGCCATCTCTAAAACACACCAAGCTTTCTTCTACATCAAGGGTTTTGTCCTTGTGGTTCCTTTTGCCTAGAGCACTCTTTCTTCAGTTTAATAGCTCACTTTATCATTTCATTGCAGTCTCTGCTCCAATGTCACATGGTAGAACTGTTACCATTGATATAGCAAATAACAACTTCCCTATCATTCTGTCCTTTTCTTCTTCACTGTCAGAGTATTTGCCACCATCCATGTTTGTTTGTTTATTGACTGTCTTTTACTGCTAGACTGTGAGTTCTGTGAGGGCTCCTTGAAATCAGGGTCCTTCTCTGATTTTGTATATCCCTGTATATTAACTCCTGGATAGGCTTGGGCACCTAGTGGCTGTGCACTAAAGATATTTTAAACCAAAAAGTCAGTTACTTGCCCAAAGTCACATAGCTAGTTACTGGTGAAGTTAACATTTTAACCCATATTTATGGGATTCAAATCTTGTCTTCTTTCTCCTGATCCATAGAAGTCTTGCTCCTTTATTCCAAGTCTCAAGAGCATATTTCAGACTGTACTTGGAAGGGAAGTGGCCTTGGGTGTAGGGAGAACAAGTAATAGGGACCAACAGAAAATAGACAAAAGTTATGCCTTGGGAACTTCACACCTATAAGGGAGGCTATTATTTAAAGAAAAAAATGGAAAATAACAAGCATTGGCAAGGATGTGGAGGAATGGGAACTTTATACATTGTTTGTGGTAATGTAAAATGGAGCAGATGCTGTAGAAAATAAATTGAAGGTTCCTCAGAAAGTTAAACATTGAATTACCATATGATGCAGCAATTCTGTTCATAAATATATACTCCCAAAGAATTGAAAAAAGGGGCTCAAACAGATACTCATACACCAATGTTTATAATAGCATTATTCACAATAACCAAAAGATGGAAACAGCCCAAGTATCTACCAGTAGATCAATGGATAAAAAAAAAATGTGGCATATATATATATATATATGCAATGCACTGTTATTCAGCCATGAAAAGAAATGATGTTCTGATACATCTATAACATGTATGAACATTTAAATAATTATGTTGAGTGAAATAAGCCAGGCACAAAGTAGATTAGAGGATATAAGTGGCCAGGAAGAGGGGTAAATGGGCAACTATTGATTATTAAGCAGAGTTTCTGTTTAGTCATGAAAAAATATTGGTAATGGATGGTGGAATGGAATCGCAACATTGTGAATGCAATTAATACCAGGTAAGTATATATTTTAAACAGTTAAAATGGGAAATTTTGTGTTACAATAGTAAAAAAAGTAATGGAGTAGAATTTTTTAAAGAAACGCCTTGGGAACCTGTATATCAGAAAAAGGCTAATCCTTTACACCAATGAGGAGAGGAGGCAGTGGGCAGAAGAAGAAGAGACAGACTGGACAGACTGACATAATGGAGGGGAAGTTGATGGCTATCTCTTTGTTGTGGTTTAAGAGATGCCAGGAAGATTCCCTGTTGCAAAATTTCTCTCCCAAGGGCCTCAGTTCTACTCTCAGTGATTCATTTCTTTTCAGTGACTTACCAATGGATTTTGCAGAAAAGACTGGTTGCAATCCTACTGACCTGAAAGGAAATTCTTCTCTGAATCTTGAGGTAATTCTTTGGGAAGATCTGAGGAGCAACTTGGGAAGGGGACTCCAGAGATCAAGAGGACCTGAGGATGGGCAGGCTCACAGCACACTGATGGAAGAAAGAGATAAAAACCTTATTTCTTTGCTGAGAGGTGTTTCAGCCCCTTGCTACTTAGAGTATAGTCCTTGGATAAGCAGCAAGGGCATCACCTCAGAGCTTGTTAGGAATGCATAATCTTAGGCCTCATCCTAGTCCTGCTGAAACCAAATTGCATTTTCTTGAGATTCTCCAGGTGACTTTTTTTTGGCTTAAAAAATTTTTTTTATTAGTTAAAAAAAATTACAGAAAATAAACACAGACATTCTTAATATGTGATCATTCCATTCTACATATATAATCAGTAATTCACAATATCATCACATAGTTGCATATTCATCATCATGACCATTTCCTAGAACATTTGCATCAATTCAGAAAAAGAAATAAAAATAAAACAGAAAAATAAAACAAAAACAGAAAAAAAACATATACACCATACCCCTTACCCATCCCTTTCATTGATCACTAGCATTTCAAACTAAATTTATTTTAACATTTGTTCCCCCTATTATTTATTTTTATTCCATATGTTCTACTCATCTGTTGACAAGGTAGATAAAAGGAGCATCAGACACAAGGCTTTCACAATCACACAGTCACACTGTGAAAGCTACACCATTATACAATCATCATCAAGAAACATGGCTACTGGAACACAGCTCTACATTTTGAGGCAGTTCCCTCCAGTCTCTCCATTTCCTCTTGGATAACAAGGTGATATTTACTTAATATGTTAGAATAACCTCCAGGATAACCTCTCGACTCTGTTTGGAATCTCTCAGCCACTGACACTTTGTTTCATTTCACTCTTCCCCGTTTTGGTCGAGAGGGTTTTCTCAATCCCTTGATGCTGGATCTCAGCTCATTCTAGGTTTTTTCTCAATCCCTCGATGCTGAGTCCCAGCTCATTCTAGGATTTCTGTCCCACGTTGCCAGGAAGGTCCACACCCCCGAGAGTCATGTCCACATAGACAGGGGGAGGGTTGTGAGTTTGCTTGTTGTGTTGGCTGGAGAGAGAGGCCACATCTGAGCAAAAAAAAGAGGCTCTCTTGGGGGTGACTCTTAGGCCTAATTTTAAGTAGGCTTGACCTATCCTTTGTGGGGTTAAGTTTCATATGAACAAACCCCAAGACTGAGGGCTCAGCCTATAGCTTTGGTTGTCCACACTGCTTGTGAGAATATCAAGAATTCAACTTGGGGAGGTTGATTTTTCCCCCATTCTGACCATTCCCCAAAGGGGACTTTGCAAATACTTTTCCACTCACTGATCAAATCACTCTTGGATTCATCAGGGCATCTTTCTGGACAAATCAACAAAATCTCATGTCCTACCCAAGGTTCCATGTACTTATGTTGTTTGACCAAGCTATCTACACAAGTTATATTAGGAAATGCACTAGTCAAAATATAAATTTTGTACCAAATAAACATTTTTTGCTTTAGTCTCACATATAAGTTGAAATTTAAAAATATTAATTACCACCTATTTTCGGCACCCTGCAGTAATGACATTCCTTTGTTCTTCCTCATGCAAAAACATTTTAAAAATTTGTACCTTTATTCACTGTCATTATACACTCTAGGCAATCCTAGATTATACCATCTCAATCTTTATTGTCTATCTTTCTTTCTGATTTCATTTGTGCCTCCAGCCCTCCTCCCTTTATCATTCTCATATTCAGCTTCATTCAGTGTTTTAACACAATTGTATTACAGTTAGGTAGTATTGTGCTGTTCATTTCTGAGTTTTTATATTCAGTCCTGTTGCACAATCTGTATCCCTTCAGCTCCAATTACCCAATATCTTACCCTATTTCTATCTCCTGATGATCTGTGTTACCAACAAAATGCTCCAAGTTTATTCAGTAATGTCAGTTCATATCAGTGAGACCATAGAGTATTTGTCCTATTGTTTTTGGCTAATCTCACTCAGCACAATATCCTTAAGGGTCATCCATGTTGTTACATACTTCATCACTTTATTCTGTCTTACAGCTGCATAATATTCCACCTTATGTAAATGCCACAGTTTGTTTAGCCACCTGTCTGTTTATGGGCATTTTAGCTGTTTCCATCTCTTGGTAATTGTAAATAGTGCTTCTATAAACATTGGTGTGCAAATGTCCATTTGTGTCCTTGCTCTCATGTCATTTGAGTAGAGACAGCATATAGATGTGTCCCATTCCCTAATCCATTCTGCCAGTCCATGTCCCCGATTGGGAAGCTTAATCCATCAACATTCAGTGTTATTACTGCCCAGGCAGTACCTTCCTCTATCCAGGTGATTTTTGTGTAAATAACAATTTGAGAAGCAGTGGAATCTAGAACAGGATAAGAAGCTTCACTGGAGGAAAGGTGAGAAATGGAAAGGTTGGAAAGAAGATGAACAGCAGAGCTGGGCAGTCTGAGGAAAGGGCTGGGAATCTGGGAGGTGGGATGTGGTCCTGCCAAGCAGGGCAAAGCAAGGCCCCAGATAAAATGAAGTAGGTAAATCTGAGTTAAGTTTGATTCAAATATCTCAGAAGATTCCCTCATGAAAATTAGAAAAAGTTACACCCTTTACACAGATGCAATCCTACTAATAGAAGGCTGGTGAGCAGAGCTCAGACCATATCAGCCACACCTGAGATCTACTGAATCAGAATTTGTGTTTTAACAAAATGTCAAGTTATTCATGTACACATTCAAAATATGAGAAGCTAGAGTTGTCATTTGCAGTTATAGTTTTTATTTTCCTTGTAGTATAATATTCCCCTTACTGATAATACTATGCCAGAAACTTCTAGAAGAGCAAAGATGCCTGGTTAAGTAGTGTTTGAGAGTTCCATTTGGTTCCTCTCAACTTCACTATCTTCTTGGAATGCTCTCACTTGTACTCCAGTGTTGCTTCCACTGTTTACCCTTTAATACAGCTTAAGCCTAGACACAGATGGATGTTGTGTTTCTCTGTTGAAACTAGAAGCCAGGAGAGAAAGCTAGCAAAAGTTGCCATGTGACTTGCCAAATGACAGTGGTGTCCAGAAGATAAAGACCCCAGCAGATGCCAGCCACATGCCTTCCCAGGTGACAGAGGTGTTCTGGAAGCATCCGACTTTCCTGAGTGAAGGTAACCTCTAGTTGGTGCCTTAATTTGGACATCTCTGTGGCCTAAGAACTGTAAACAGGCAACTTAATAAATTCCCTTTTTAAAAGCCATTTCATTTCTGGTATGTGGCGTCCTGGCAGCTTTAGAAAATGAAAATGTATTTTGTTATCAGGGAAGCAGGGTGCTGCTTCAGTTTGCAAATACAAAACATATTGGAACAGCTTTTTAAATGGATAAAGGGAAGATTCTGGAAGAGTTGTGATGAGCTTGATAAAGATGGTCTAGAATGCTTTGAAGAGACTGTTGATAGAAATGTGAACTCTAAAGATACTTCTGATATGGACTTAGAATGCATACGTTATTGCAAATTGGAAGGAAGGTGATCCTTGTTTAAAAGTGACAAAGAGAGCCAAGTTGGTGGCTTAGCAAGGTGTGGGATTTAGTTTGTCTTCCAGAGCAGCTAGTAAATAGCCAGGAACAGTACAGAAAAACTGCTGGGGCCATGTCAGTGACCGAACACACAGCATACCCCAGTCTGGACCAGCTGGACCAGCTGCGAGCCCCCCCCCCAGAACCATGAGTTCCCCAAGCTGTGGTGGCCGGCACCTCTCCCCAACAAGCTGCTTCCCAGAGGGGAAAGGAAAGAGACTTTACTAGCAGCAGGGACGAAGCACAACCAAATGCCAATTGTGGAATTAATTAACAAATTCTGACCACGAAAAATAGGCCCCCAGCTCAGCTGAACCTCGAGTAAAAGCAGAGGATGCTGGTTTTTGCCCTGGTGCATAGGGGGCAGGGCTGACAAAAAAAGGAAAAAGAAAAACGAACAGGTTTTTCAGGCTCTGAAAAGGTCTGGGCCTGCAGGAAAAGAGGGGGCACATAGGACCTGGAGATATACAGAACAATGTACCAATTTAAGCTTTTGATTGGCAAACCCGAGAAACGGGGTCTTGCTCTGAAAAGGATTTCTCTTTTGTGGCTGTGTTTCTGTGGATTGATTACTCTTTGGATACAGCTGCAAGGCTTCTCGGGCTCCACTGTCCAAGGTATAGGCAGAAACAGGCTTGCTTGAGAGCTTGTCTGGAACCTGTGCCTTCCCCAGGAGAGGGGTGAGGCCAGCTCAGGTGGAATCACTCCCTCAAGGAATTCAGACCCCAGGGTCTGGAAAAGGAAAGTGATTAAAGCCAGCCTACAAACCCTCTTATGTTTCCACCATGCCCGCAGTAGGGAGAGTCTGCTGAAGTTAAAGGTACCCCATCAACTTATGTTGGTGGGACCTGCAGGCAGAAAAGCACCACATACTGGGCAGGTTAGGAAAAACACAGAGTCTAGAAACTTCATAGGAAAGCCTTTTCATTTACTGGGTCTCACCTTCAGGGAAAACTGATGCAGATGACTCTCTTTCCTCCTGAGAGGTGACCAATTTGATCTCAGAAAATCTGACTGGCATCTATAATACCTAAGTAGACCCTCCTAAGGGTTGGGGGAAAGGCACCATACAGGCAGGGCAAGAAACAAAAAAACAAGAACTGAAAAATTCTGATCTATTAAACAAAACCTAAGCTAGGGGACTACAATAAGCTGAACTGAATGTCAAAGAACAGATAGACAACAAAGTCATCCAGTAAGAAAATCCTAAGGGGAAAAAAGTGAAAACAATCTCCAGAATAAAGTAATTAAGGTAATTAAATGCCTAGATGCCAGCAAAAAATAATGAATCATACTAGGAAAATTGAAGATATGGCCCAGTCAAAGGAACAAACCAACAATTCAAATGAGATACAGGAGTTGAAAACAATTAATTCAGAACATTCAAACAGACATGGAAAACCTCATCAAAAATGAAATCAATGTATTGAGGGAGGATATAAAGAAGGCAAGGAATGAACAAAAAGAAGAAATTGAAAGTCTGAAAAAACAAATCGCAGAACTTATGGGAATGAAAGGCACAGTAGGAGAGATGAAGAAAACAATGGAAACCTACAATATCAGATTTCAAGAGGAAGAAGATAGGATTAGTGAACTTGAGTATGGGACATTGAAATCCAAGAAGCAAAAGAAAATATAGGGAAAAGAATGGAAAAATATGAGCAGGGACTCAGGGAATTGAATGACAACATGAAGTACATGAATATACATGTTGTGGGTATCCCAGAAGGAGAAGAGAAGGGAGAAGGAAGAGAAAAACTAATGGGGGAAATTATCATTGAACGTTTTCCAACTCTTATGAAAGACTTAAAATTACAGATCCAAGAAGTGCAGCATACCCCAAAGAGAATAGATCCAAATTGACGTACTCTAAGACACTTACTAATCAGAATGTCAGATATCAAATAGAAAGAGAGAATCTTGAAAACAGCAAGAGAAAAACAATCCATCACATGCAAGGGAAGCCCAGTAAGACTATGCATGGATTTCTCAGCAGAAACCATGGAGGGGAGAAGACAGTGGGATGCTATATTTAAGATACTAAATGAGAAAAAACTGCCAGCCAAGAACTCTATATCCAGCAAACTGTCCTTCAAATAATGAGGGAGAAATTAAAATATTTGCAGACAAAAATTCACTGAGAGCATTTGTGACCAAGAGACCAGCCCTTCCAGAAATATTAAAGGGAGCACTAAAGACAGATAAGAAAAGAGAGGAGAGAGAAGTGTGGAGAAGAGGATAGAAATGAAGACTATCAGGAAAGGTAAAAAGAAGAAAAATTAAATATAACATATCAAATTCAAAAGGCAGAATGGTAGAAGAAAGAACTGCCCGTACAGTAATTGCTGCATATATTTGTAACTGTTGCCTCTTATCTGCCTTAACATGCCCTGACATATCCAGACATCTCTCGTTCTTGCAAGCCTTGCTATTCTAACCCCCTGCCTAGCAACTCCTGAGCATATATTGCACCACCTTTTCACCTCTTCTTCATTAGACCATGTACACTCCTCACCTCACCACCCATTATAATATTCAACACACCTCCTAGCCAATCCACATCCTACACGACACCATACCAGCTGCCCATCAAAGTTTCTTCACCTCTAATTAACTCCCCCTCACCAACCCTATATATTCTTTGTGTTTCCTCCTGTCGGGGTCTTAGCCTGTAAGCCTTGCCAGCCAGCTAGGTCCCGCAAGCCCTATGCAATAAATTACTGCTATTATTCTTTAGTCTCAGTTTATTGTGCTCGCGCGCCCTCCAGACCTTCGAGCCCCGTGGTCTCGGCTGACGCCGCTCTCCGGCCGAACCACATCCGAGAACGAGACCCCAGTGCGGTCGGGCTAGGCAAGCCCCAAGCCGCAAGTAATAACACTAAATGTTAATGGATTAAACTCCCCAATCAAAAGACATAGACTGGCAGAATGGATTAAAAACAGGACCCATCTATATACTGTCTACAGGAAACACATCTTAGACCCAAGGATAAATATAGGTCGAAACTGAAAGGTTGGGAAAAGATATTTCATGCAAATAACAACCAGAATAGAGCAGGAGTGGCTATACTAATATCCAACAAATTAGACTTCAAATGTAAAACAGTTAAAAGAGACAAAGAAGGTCACTATGTATTAATAAAAGGAACAATTCAACAAGAAGACATAAAGATCATAAATATTTATGCACTGAGCTAGAATGCTCCAAAATACACGAGGCAAACACTGAAAACACTGAAAAGAGAAAAAGACATATTTACCATAGTAGTTGGAGATTTCAATTCCCCACTGTCATCAATGGACAGAACATCTAGACAGAGGATCAACAAAGAAACAGAGAATTAGAATAACACAATAAATGAGCTAGACTTAACAGATATATATAGGACATTACACACCACAACAGCAGGATACACCTTTTTCTCAAGTGCTCATGGATCATTCTCAAGGATAGACCATATGCTGGGTCACAAAGCAAGTCTCAATAAATTTAAAAAGCTTGAAATCATGCAAAACACTTTCTCAGATCATTAAAGAATGAAGCTGGAAATCAATAATAGGCAGAGGGCCAGAAAATTCACAAATATATGAAGGCTCAAAAACACACTCTTACTTCTAGAGAAGATGGCGGCATAGTAAGACGTGCGGGTCTTAGTTCCTCCTCCATAACAGCTACTAGGGAAGTAGAAACGATACAGAACAGCTCCTGGAGCCACGACAGAGACCAAGAGGAGAGCGTGTCCCATTCTGGAATGGCTGACTGGCTGGGAGAATCCACTCCGGTGAGATCGCCGAGCGGTGCGGGCTTCCCCGGGGCAGGGTGGCAGGGGGCTGGAGTCCCTCCTTCCCTCCTTCCCAGGCCAGCTGGGAAAATTGGACAGGTGGTCCCCACAAGCCGCGGCAGCTGGCGCCCACCCTCACGCGCGGCCCCCCAGAGCAGCTGGGAGAATTGGATCGGAGATCTCCAAGCTGCGGAGAATGATGACCGGGGTCCCTTCCAAACACGTGGCTTCCTGGTCCAGCTGGGAATGGTGGATAGGCACTCCCCCAAGCGGCAGTGTCTGGCGGCCCCCGCCACGCTTGGCGCCCCGGGTCAGCTGGGAAATTTGGACAGGCGCTCCCCCAAGCTGTGGAGGCTGGCGCCCCCCCCCAACATGCTTAGTGCCCCGGGCCGGCTGGGAAATTTAGACAGGCGCTCCCCAAAGCCGCGGAGGCCGGTGACCCTTCCCACGTGCGGATCCCCAGACCAGCTGGGAGATTCGGATTGGCACTCGCCCAAGCCACTTTGGCTGGTGACCCCCCCCCCACAGCGAGAGTTTTCCAAAGTTAAAGGAGCCACAGCATCTTTCACTGGTGAGACCCGCAGACAGATGAGCACCACGAGCACCACATACTGGGCAGGATAAGAAAAACAGAGCCCAGAGATTTCACAGAAAAATCTTTCAACCTGCTGGGTCTCACACCCAGGGAAATCTAATTAAATGCCCAGACGCCAGTAGAAGATAATGGATCATGCTCAGAAAATTGAAGATATGGCCCAGTCAAAGGAAGAAACCAATAGTTCAAATGAGATACAGGAGCTGAGACAACTAATGCTGAATATACGAACAGAAATGGAAGACCTCTTAAAAACCAAATCGATAAATTGAGGGAGGACATGAAGAAGACATGGGCTGAAAAAAAGAAGAAATAGAAAAACTGAAAAAACAAATCACAGAACTTATGGTAGTGAAAGACAAAGTAGAAAAGCTGGAAAAAAAAAATGGATACCTACAATGGTAGATTTAAAGAGACAGAAGCTAGAATTAGTGAACTGGAGGATGGAACATCTGAATTCCAAAAAGAAACAGAAACTATAGAGAAAAGAATGGAAAAATTTGAACAGGGGATCAGGGATCTGAATGACAACATGAAGCACACAAATATATGTGTTGTGGGTGTCCCAGAAGGAGAAGAGAAGGGAAAAGGAGGAGAAAAACTAATAGAAGAAATTATCACTGAAAATTTCCCAACTCTTATGAAAGACCTAAAATTACAGATACAAGAAGTGCAGTGCACCCTAAAGAGAATAGACCCAAATAGGTGTTCTCCAAGACACTTACTAGTTAGAATGTAGGAGGTCAAAGAGAAAGAGAGGATCTTGAAAGCAGCAAGAGAAAAACAATCCATCACATACAAGGGAAACCCAATAAGACTATGTGTAGATTTCTCAGCAGAAACCATGGAAGCTAGAAGACAGTGGGATGATATATTTAAATTATTAAAAGAGAAAAACTGCCAACTAAGACTTCTATATCCAGCAAAATTGTCCTTCAAAAATGAGGGAGAAATTAAAATATTTTCAGACAAAAAGGCACTGAGAGAATTTGTGACCAAGAGACCAGCTCTGTAAGAAATACTAAAGGGAGCACTAGAGTCAGATATGAAAAGACAGAAGAGAGAGGTATGGAGAAGAGTGTAGAAAGAAGGAAAATCAGATATGATATATATAATACAAAAGGCAAAATGGTAGAGGAAAATATTATCCAAACAGTAATAACACTAAATGTTAATGGACTGAATTCCCCAATCAAAAGACATAGACTGGCAGAATGGATTAAAAAACAGGATCCTTCTATATGCTGTCTACAGGAAACACATCTTAGACCCAAAGACAAACATAGGTTGAAAGTGAAAGGTTGGGAAAAGATATTTCATGCAAATAACAGCCAGAAAATAGCAGGAGTGGCTATACTAATATCCAACAAGTTAGACTTCAAATGTAAAACAGTTAAAAGAGACAAAGAGGGACACTATATACTAATAAAAGGAACAATTAAACAAGAAGGCATAACAATCATAAATATTTACGCACCGAACCAGAATGCCCCAAAATACGTGAGGAATACACTTCAAACACTGAAAAGGGAAATAGAAACATATACCATAAAAGTTGGAGACTTCAATTCACCACGCTCATCAATGGACAGAACATCTAGACAGAGGATCAATAAAGAAAGAGAGAATCTGAATATTACTATAAATGAGCTAGACTTAACAGACATTTATAGGACATTACATCCCACAACAGCAGGATACACCTTTTTCTCAAGTGCTCATGGATCATTCTCAAAGATAGACCATATGCTGGTTCACAAACCAAGTCTTAACAAATTTAAAAAGACTGAAATCATACACAACACTTTCTCGGATCATAAAGCAATGAAGTTGGAAATCAATAATAGGCGGAGTGCCAGAAAATTTACAAATATGTGGAGGCTCAACAACACACCCTTAAACAACGAGTGGGTCAAAGAAGAAATTGCAAGAGAAATTAGTAAATACCTCGAGGCGAATGAAAATGAAAACACAACATATCAAAACCTATGGGACGCAGCAAAGGCAGTGCTAAGAGGTAAATTTATTGCCCTAAATGCCTATATCAGAAAAGAAGAAAAGGCAAAAATTCAGGAATTAACTGTCCACTTGGAAGAACTGGAGAAAGAACAGCAAACTAACACCAAAGAAAGCAAAAGGAAAGAAATAACAAAGATTAGAGCAGAAATAAATGAAATTGAAAACATGAAAACAATAGCGAAAATCAATAAGACCAGAAGATGGTTCTATGAGAAAATCAATAAGATTGATGGGCCCTTAGCAAGATTGACAAGAAGAAGAAGAAGAAAGAGGATGCAAATAAATAAGATCAGAAATGGAAGAGGAGACATAACCACTGACCTCACAGAAATAAAGGGGGTAATAACAGGATACTATGAACAACTTTACGCTAATAAATACAACAATTTAGATGAAATGGACGGGTTCCTGGAAAGACATGAACAACCAACTTTGACTCAAGAAGACATAGATGACCTCAACAAACCAATCACAAGTAAAGAAATTGAATCACTCATTCAAAAGCTTCCTAAAAAGAAAAGTCTAGGACCAGACGGCTTCACATGTGAATTCTATCAAACATTCCATAAAGAATTAGTACCAACTCTCCTCAAACTCTCCAAAAAAATCGAAGTGGAAGGAAAGCTACCTAATTCATTCTATGAAGCCAGTATCACCCTCATACCAAAACCAGGCAAAGATATTACAAAAAAAGAAAAATACAGACCAATCTCTCTAATGAATATAGATGCAACAATCCTCAACAAAATCCTAGCAAATCGAATCCAACAACACATTAAAAGAATTATACATCATGACCAAGTAGGATTCATCCCAGGTATGCAAGGATGGTTCAACATAAGAAAATCAATTAATGTAATACACCATATCAACAAATCAAAGCAGAAAAATCACATGATCATCTCAATTGATGCAGAGAAGGCATTTGACAAGATTCAACATCCTTTCCTGTTGAAAACACTTCAAAAGATAGGAATACAAGGGAACCTCCTTAAAATGATAGAGGGAATATATGAAAAACCCACAGCTAATATCATCCTCAATGGGGAAAAACTGAAAACTTTCCCCCGAAGATCAGCAACAAGACAAGGATGTCCATTATCACCACTATTATTCAACATTGTGTTGGAGGTTCTAGCCAGAGCAATTAGACAAGAAAAAGAAATACAAGGCATCAAAATTGGAAAGGAAGAAGTAAAACTATCACTGTTTGCAGACGATATGATAGTATACGTCGAAAACCTAGAAAAATCCACAACAAAACCACTAGAGCTAATAAATGAGTACAGCAAAGTAGCAGGTTACAAGATCAACATTCAAAAATCTGTAGCATTTCTATACACTAGTAATGAACAAGCTGAGGGGGAAATCAAGAAACGAATCCCATTTACAATTGCAACCAAAAGAATAAAATACCTAGGAATAAATTTAACTAAAGAGACAAAAAACTATAAAAAGAAAACTACAAAAAACTGTTAAAAGAAGTCACAGAAGACCTAAATAGATGGAAGGGCATACCGTGTTCATGGATTGGAAGACTAAATATAGTTAAGATGTCAATCCTACCTAAATTGATTTACAGATTCAATGCAATACCAGTCAAAATCCCAACAACTTATTTTTCAGAAATAGAAAAACCAATAAGCAAATTTATCTGGAAGGGCAGGGTGCCCAGAATTGCTAAAAACATCTTGAGGAAAAAAAACGAAGCTGGAGGTCTCGCGCTGCCTGACTTTAAGGCATATTATGAAGCCACAGTGGTCAAAATAGCATGGTATTGGCATAAAGATAGATATATTGACCAATGGAATCGAATAGAGTGCTCAGATATAGACCTTCTCATCTATGGACATTTGATCTTTGATAAGGCAGTCAAGCCAACTCACCTGGGACAGAACAGTCTCTTCAATAAATGGTGCCTAGAGAACTGGATATCCATATGCAAAAGAATGAAAGAAGACCCATCTCTCACACCCTATACAAAAGTTAACTCAAAATGCATCAAAGATCTAAACATTAGGTCTAAGACCATAAAACAGTTAGAGGAAAATTTAAGGACATATCTTATGAAACTTACAATTGGAGGCGGTTTTATGGACCTTAAACCTAAAGCAAGAGCACTGAAAAAGAAATAAATAAATGGGAGCTCCTCAAAATTAAACACTTTCGCGCATCAAAGAACTTCATCAAAAATGTAGAAAGACAGCCTACACAATGGGAGACAATATTTGGAAATGACATATCAGATAAAGGTTTAGTATCCAGAATTTATAAAGAGATTGTCCAACTCAACAACAAAAAGACAGCCAACCCAATTACAAAATGGGAAAAAGACTTGAACAGACACCTCTCTGAAGAGGAAACACAAATGGCCAAAAGGCACATGAAGAGATGCTCAATGTCCCTGGCCATTAGAGAAATGCAAATCAAAACCACAATGAGATATCATCTCACACCCACCAGAATGGCCATTATCAACAAAACAGAAAATGACAAGTGCTGGAGAGGATGTGGCGAAAGAGGCACACTTATCCACTGTTGGTGGGAATGTCAGATGGTGCAACCACTGTGGAAGGCAGTTTTGTGGTTCCTCAAAAAACTGAGTATAGTATTGCCATACGACCCAGTAATACCATTGCTAGGTATCTACTCAAAGGACTTAAGGGCAAAGAAACAAACGGACATTTGCACACCAATGTTTATAGCAGCATTATTTACAATTGCAAAGAGATGGAAACAGCCAAAATCTCCATCAACAGAAGAGTGGCTAAACAAACTGTGGTATATACATACAATGGAATATTATGCAGCTTTAAGACAGGATAAACTTATGAAGCATGTAATAACATGGATGGACCTAGAGAACATCATGCTGAGTGAGTCTAGCCAAAAACTAAAGGACAAATACTGTATGGTCCCACTGATGTGAACCAACATTCGAGAATAAACTTGGAATATGTCATTGGTAACAGAGACCATCAGGAGTTAGAAATAGGGTAAGATAATGGGTAATTGGAGCTGAAGGGATACAGACTGTGCAACAGGACTAGATACAAAAACTCAAAAATGGACAGCACAATAATACCTAATTTTTAAATAATCATGTTAAAACACTGAATGAAGCTGCATCTGCGGTATAGGTTTTTTTTTGTTTGTCTGTTTGTATCTTTTTTTTTACCTTTTCTTTTTTTTACTATTATTATTATTTTTATTTTTTTCTCTATATTAACATTCTATATCTTTTTCTGTTGTCTTGCTAGTTCTTTTCTTAAATCGATGCAAATGTACTAAGATATGATGATCGTGCATCTATGTGATGATGTTAAGAATTACTGATTGCATATGTAGAATGGAATGATTTCTAAATGTGTTAATTTCTTTTTTTTTCTTTAATTCATAAAAAAACCCCACACTCTTAAACAACCAGTGGGTCAAGGAGGAAATTACAAGACAAATCAGTAAATATCTCGAGGCAAATGAAAATGAAATCACAACATATAAAAACTTACAGGATGTGGCAAAGGCAGTTCTAAGAGGCAAATTTATTGCCCTATATGCCTATAGCAAAAAAGAAGAAAGGGCAAATTTGAGGAATTAGCTGTCCACTTGGAAGAAACTCAGAAAAACAGCAAATTAACCCCAAAGCAAGAAAAAGGGAAGAAATAATGAATATTAGAGCAGAAATAAATGAAATTAAGAACATGAAAACAATCGAGAAAATCAACAAAACCAGAAGTTGGTTCTATGAGAAAATCAATAAGATTGATGGACTCTTAGCAAGGTGGACAAAAAGAAGAAGAGAGGGATGCAAATACATAAAATCAGAAATGGAAGAGTAAACATAGCCACTGACCCCACAGAAATAAAGAAAATAATGAGAAGATACTATGAACAAATTTATGCTAATAAACTAGACAATGTAGATGAAATGGACAACTTCCTAGAAAGGCATGAACAACCAACATTGACTTGAGAAGAAATAAACAGCATCAGCAAACCAATCACAAGTAAAGAAATTGAATCAGTCACTAAGAAGCTTCCCCCAAAAAAAGTCCAGTACCAGATGGAGTCACATGTGAATTCTACCAAACATTCCAGAAAGAATTAGTACCTGTTCTGCTCAAACTCTTCAAAAAAATTGAAGAGGAGGGAAAGCTACCTAACTCATTCTACAAAGCCAACATCACCCTCATACCAAAGCCAGGCAAAGATATTATAAGAAAAGAAAACTACAGGCCAATCTCTCTAATGAATATGATGCAAAAATCCTCAACGAAATTCTAGCAATTCGAATCCAGCAACACATTAAAATAATTATGCATCATGACCAAGTAGGATTCATCACAGGTATGCAAGGATGGCTCCACATAAGAAAACCAATTAATGTAACACACCATATGAACAAATCAAAGCAGAAAAACCACATGATCATCTCGATTGATGTACAAAAGGCATTTGACAAATTTCAACATCTTTTCTTGTTGAAAACACTTCAAAGGATAGGAATAGAAGGGAACTTCCTCAACATAATCATGGGAAAAAAAGCAAAACTCACAGCTAACATCATCCTCAATGGGAAAAAACTGAAAACTTTCACCCTAAGATCAGGAACAAGACAAGGATGTCCACCATTACCATTGTTTTTCAACATTGCATTGGAAGTTCTAGCCAGAGCAATTAGACAATAAAAAGAAACACAAGTGATCAAAATTGGAAAGGAAAAAAAAAGCAAAACTCTCACCATTTACAGACGATATGATACTTTATGTCAAAAACCCTGAAAAGTCCACAGTAAAACTACTAGAGGTAATAAATGAGTACAGCAAAGTGACAGGTTACAAGATCAACACTCAAAAATCTGTAGTGTTTCTATGCACTAGAAATGAACAATCTGAGGGGGAAATCGAGAAAAAAATCCATTTACAATTGCAACCAAAAGAATTAAATATTTAGGAATAAACTTAACTAAAAGTACAAAAGCCCTACACAAAGAAAAGTACAAGAAATTGTCAAAACAAATCACAGAAGACTTAAATAAATGGAAAGGCATATCGTATTTATGTATTGGAAGACTAAATATAATTAAGATGTCAATTCTACCTAAATTGATTTACAAATTCAATGCAATGCCAATTAAAATCCCAAAAACTTACATTTCAGAAATAGAAAAACCAACAACCAAATTTATCTGGAGGGGCAGAGTGCCCCGAACAACTAAAAGTAACCTGAAAAAGCCTCCAATCTTGGGGTTTGTTGATATGAAACTTAATCCCACAAAGGATAGGCTAAGTCTATTTAAAATTTCTCTACCCCAAGAGAACCTCTTCTGTTGCTCAGATGTGGCCACTCTCTCTTGGCCAGCATAGCAAGCAAACTCTCTGCCCTCCCCCTCTCTATGTGACATCTGACTCCCAGGGGTGTGGACCTTCCTGGCAACATGGGACAGAAATCCTAGAATGAGCTGGAATTCAGCTTCAAGGGATTGAGAAAATCTTCTTGACCAAAAGGGGGAAAAGCAAAATGAGACAAAACAAAGTGTCAGTGGCTGAGAGATTCCAAAGAGAGTCAAGAAGTTATCCTGGAGGCTATTCTTAAATAACATTAAATAGATATCACCTTGTTAGTCAAGTTGTAATCGAAAGGCCAGAGGGAACTGCCTGAAAATGTGGACCTGTGCTCTGGTGGCCATGTCCTTGAAGATAATTGTATGATGATATGGCTCTCACAGTGTGAGTGTGGTTGTGAGAGCCTTGTGTCTGATGCTCCTTTTGTCTACTTTATCGATGGAGAAGTAAAACATAGATTAAAAAATAAATAATGGGGGAAAATGTTAAAGTAAATTCCATAGATTGAAATGCTGGTGATCAGTATAGAGGAGGGACAAGGGGTATGGCATGTATGAATTTTTTTCTGTCTCCTTTTCATTGCTTTTTCTGAATTGATGCAGATGCTCTAGGAAATAATCATGATGATGAATATACAGCTATGTGATGATAGCATGAGTTATTGATTACATAACAAGAACGAAATGATCATATGATAAGAATGTTTGTGTTTGTATGTGGTTATGTATATAAATAAAAAATAAATACATTTTAAAAAAGAAAGGGACGATGGGTAAGTGGTGTGGTATGTATGAATTTTTTTCTGTTGTATTTTTATTTCTTTTTCTGAATTGATGCAAATGTTCTAAGAAATGATCATGATGATGAATATGCAAGTATGTGATGATGTGAATTAATGATTATATATGTAGAACAAAAAAAATGATGTGTGTGTCGAGAGTGGGAACTTGCTGCATATATTTGTAACTGTTGCCTCTTATCTGCCTTAATATGCCCTAACATATCCAGACATCTCTCGTTCTTGCAAGCCTTGCTATTCTAACCCCCTGCCTAACAACTCCTGAGCATATATCGCACCACCTTTTCACCTCTTCTTCATTAGACCATGCACACTCCTCACCTCACCACCCATTATAATATTCAACACACCTCCTAACCAATCCACATCCTATACGACACCATACCAGCTGCCCATCAAAGTTTCTTCACCCCTAATTAACTCCCCCTCACCAACCCTATATATTCTTTGTGTTTCCTCCTGTCGGGGTCTTAGCCTGTAAGCCTTGCCAGCCAGCTAAGTCCCGCGAGCCCTATGCAATAAATTACTACTATTATTCTTTAGTCTCGGTTTATTGTGCTCGTGTGCCCTCCAAACCTTCGAGCCCCGTGGTCTCGGCTGACGCCGCTCTCCAGCCGAACCACATCCGAGGACGAGACCCCAGTGCGGTCGGGCTAGGCAAGCCCCAAGCCGCAATTGGCGCCCGAACAGGGACCTCTCTTCGTCTCCCCCTCTCCAGCCGCCGCTCGACAAGGTAAGGGCCCCCGCTCTCTCCGGCTGAGAGCCCCTCCAACCTTTCACTAGTATAAATGAATTATTAGCTCTTGTTAATATCTCTCTTAGCGTTAGTGTGGGCAGCAATATTAGCACAAATCGCCCCTAAAGATTGGAATTTAGTAAAAAGACTTTTGCTTGCCATAACGTTTCTCTGCGCTGTAGGGTGTATTACCCTGCTACTTTTTCTCCCTTAATCGGTAGAACTCAGCCCCCATCCTCCTCCGGCTCACTGCTACAACTTACCTCTTATCATGGGCAATCGCATTTCAATACGCCAGGCGCCGCAGGTCCGTGCGCTGGCAGCCCTGTTAGACACTCATAAATGCAAGGTTTCAGTTCGCCAGCTCCAAGTTTATTGGGACCTTCTGCTCCCATTCAACCCATGGCTTGTCAATTGCCACTTGTGGGACCCGGCTACCTATGACCAACTTATCGAACGGGTCACCCAAAAAATGGAGCATGAAAACAAACGTTTCCCCCCCGGGCTCCTGCCCACGCTTATTACCATCCGTTCTTGCCTACACGGTTCGCGGCCACCGTCCGATAGCGCCCCCCAGGAAGCCTTATCAGCAACAAATTCTGCTAATTCAGAGGAGTCTCATAATAACTCCGACCCGGACTCTGAATCCTTATTTGAGCAGCTAAATAACGAGCTCGAGCTCTGTCCTCCTAAACTTAACAATCTGGCGACAGACCAAGATGGCGAACTTCCTCCTTCTTGTTCGAGCAAAGACAAAGAAAACCGGAAGTGCCTATATCCCGCCCTTCCTAAAGATGGCGGTTTCACGCATCCTGCCCTTCCTAAAGATGGCGGTTTCGCGCCATCCGGTGAGTCACTTCCTCCTTCTCCTTCAATCAAAAAGGAGAGGTGCCTCCCAGCTGCCCCCCCTCCACAGAGGGAGGAGCCTTGTCTGCCATCTTGTGCTCTAGCCCCACCCTGTCCGCCATCTTGTGCTCCGGCCTCCTTGCCGGCAGTGCCTTCCTGGCCGCCATCTTTTGCACCGGGCAACTCTCCAGGCCCATTATTTTGCGCCTCCGCCCCTCAATCGGCAGCGTCATTATGGCCGCTCAACGCTGGCGCATCTAACGGCCCGGCTGCCCCTCAACCTATTTTGCCACCGCCGGTCGCTTGCTTCCCTATGAACGTTGCCCCTACACCGCAGCGCCCGCTCCCCTGGTACCCCTTGGAACCAGAGGACACCAAGCGGCTGCGCAAAGCGGTAAAGGAGGATGGATTTGCCAGTCCGTATGCAACCCACCTCCTTGAAGAAATCTCAACAAACCTGTGTACTCCCCATGATTGGACCTCCTTAGCACGGGCTATTCTTACACCTGGCCAGTACGTTGACTGGAGGGCCCACTTTAATGCTGAGGCGGAAAAGCAAATCACACTCATGCACCAGTTTGAGCCCCCGGGTCTCGGTGTGCCTCTCGAAGCTTTCTTAGGGATGGGTCCCTATGTTAATCCTGCAGTATACCTGCAAGCCCCAAATGGATTCTGGATACAACTGAGGGAAGTCGCGATGCGAGCCTTCCGCTCCTGTTCCGCAGCTAAGCCCGAAAAATTCACTAAACTTACACAAGGCAAAGACGAAGACTTCGCCTCCTTCGTCTCACGGGTTACTGAGACATGTGAACGCAAAGTTCTGGGTGAACAAGCACAAACCGCCCTTGCCAAAGAGCTTATTTTTGAAGGAGCAAGTCCGGCCTGCAAACAGGCCATACTGCCCATCAAAGAAAAGGCCATGCATGACTGGGTGCTCGCTTGCAGTAATATAGACTCTAGTGCGGCCTCGTTAGCTCAGGCCATTGCCACTGCCATGGCCCTAACGTCTGGCTGCTTCAGGTGCGGAAAAACGGGGCATTTTGCAAAAAACTGTACCACCCCTAGCCCGCCGCCTACCAAGCCACAGTGGCAGCAGCGCAAGCCCCCTACGCCCTGCCCTCGCTGCAACAAGGGCTATCACTGGGCTCGAGACTGCCGCGCTAATAACAAAGCGCAGCCTTTAAACTTGAAAGGGGGCATGTCTCAGCCCCGCCCCCAAGAGACACAGACCCGGGCCAAGACCGGCCCCAAACCATAATGTGGTCAATCCCTATAACCCCCAACAAGCCCACCCGCGAAATTAAAATAAACAGTCGCTGGTACACAGGCACCGTTGATTCTGGGGCAGAAATCTCATGTCTGCCTACCCGCCTTATAGCCCAATGGAAAACAGAGGAGGGACCCTCCGTTATCGGAGCCACGGGCTCTGCTCCCTCCCTGCGCGCCGCCTCTCCCATTAAATGGGAAGATAATGAAGGTCACTCCGGTACCTTCCGGCCACTCTTTCTAAACACCATTGACCAAATCTTATGGGGGCGAGACATTCTAGCAGCCTCGGGGGCATATATTACCACGCAGCCCCCCCAAGAATGTTTCCTAACCACCATTGGCCAAGCCCTCTGGGGACGAGCCATTCCCACAGCTACGGGGGCCAGTGTTACCACACAGCCCCCCCAATAATTTGCGCCACTGCTCGCATAACACCTCCAGCACCCACTCCTCTTCAATGGGATACAGAGGAGCCTATTTGGGTGGAGCAGTGGCCTTTACCTTCCCATAAATTAAATATACTCAAAACCCTCGTCCTAGAGCAACTAGAAGCGGGGCATATCGAACCTTCCACCAGCCCCTACAATTCGCCTGTTTTTGTTATTCACAAAAAGGCCGCAAACAAATTCAGACTCCTTCATGACCTTCGGGAGATTAATAAACACATACTCCCCATGGGCTCTCCACAGCCTGGGCTGCCACACCCGGTAGCCATCCCAGCACATCTTCACGTGGCCACAATAGACATCAAAGATTGTTTTTCCTCAATTCCATTACATGACTCTGACAAGCCAAAATTTGCCTTTACGGTTCCAGTCACCAACCACGCGGGGGCAGCGCAGCATTATCAGTGGAAAGTGCTCCCCCAAGGCATGCGTAATAGTCCAGCTATCTGCCAGGCCTATGTCGACTCCGCAGTGTCTCCACTGCGCGACCAGGCCCTCATCATTCATTATATGGATGACATTCTCATAGCAACCGAGGACTCCAAGCAGCTCAAGGAACTTGTTTCACAGTTACAAGTCAACTTACAAGGTCTAGGGCTTAAAGTTCAGCCAGACAAAATCCAACTCTGCGCACCATATACCTTCCTGGGGTTCACTATAGACCAAAAGGTAACCCCTACAAAATTTCAGTTCGCTATCCCCAACAAACTAACCTTACATGAACTGCAGCAACTGTGTGGGCAAATAAACTGGGTGCGCTCAGCCCTGCCAATAACCACAGCGGAGCTTCAGCCACTATTCAAACTCCTAAAAACTGGAGAGCAAACATCCAAAGCTATCACACAGCCCATTAAGTTAGACTTTTGGGCAAAACTAGCTCTCCAAACGTTCAATGAATATTTCTCCAAAAGCCAGCTCGATCGGTTTAAACCGGAGCTCCCCCTTCAGGGGCTAGTCCTAAATACATATTTTACCCCCACAGGGGTACTCTGGCAGGAAGGCCCCCTACTATGGGTCCACCCTGCCAAAAGTAAACTCAGAAAAATCTGCCCCCAAACAAAAATGTGGGTGTGCCTTGCCCTCGACTTAGTCAAAACAGCTATACACCTCTTTGGGCGTCCTCCCGACACCATAATCTGGCCTTTTGATGAGAAACAGACTACATGGCTCATCCAAAGTAATGTAGACATGCAACTTCTAATGGAGGGCTTTACTGGTAATTTTGACAACCATTACCCATCACACAAAATATTTCAGACGGTGCTTCACTTCCCACTGCCGCCCAAATGTCCTTATTTCCCATTCCCATCTTCTTCCCCTATCCCAAATGAAACCACCGTCTTTACGGATGCGTCAAAAACCAAGTTCGCCCTTGTGGTGTACCTACCAGAACAAAAGGACCCCCTTTGTTTTACCCAGTTCCATCAATACTCTGTGCAGGTCGGCGAACTTCTCGCAGTAGAAGAAGCCTTCAGAAAGTTTCCTAGCACGCCACTCAACATCTTCACGGACAGTTTATACACCTACCAAGTCTGTAAAGTGTTGGCGCTAGCTACCTTCTTTCCAGATACTTCCAAGGCCATAGATAGAGCCTTAGTCTCATTAAAAAATCAGCTTGAAAAAAGACAGGCCCCCTGGTTCATCGCTCACATCCGCAGCCATTCCGGCCTCCCCGGACCGCTTGCGGCTGGCAATGAAGCAGCTGATAGAGCAGTCTCTGTCTCAGCTGCCAACACACTCGGTGACTCCATTAATACAGCCAAACAACTCCACTCCAGGTTTCACTTTTCAGCCAACTCCCTACATCATCTTTGCGGTCTGCCCAAGGAAACCTGCAAACACATAGTTCGCAGCTGCGCCACTTGCGCGCCCTTTGCGCCACTTGGGCCTCTACAACCGCAAGGAGTCAATCCCCGTGGCCTTAAGCCAAATGCCAGGTGGCAAATGGATGTTACCCACATCTCTTCCTTTGGGCGTCTTAAATATCTACATGTCATTATAGACACTTATTCAAGCATGTGCCATGCAGTCCCCCTACCGGGCGAAACTGCCAAACATTGCATCAAGGCACTTCGCCAAGGAATTCTCTTTATGGGCATTCCCTGGGACCTGAAAACAGACAATGGCCCTGCCTACCGCAGCGCCTCCTTCACAGCCTTCCTGCGCCTATATAACATCACCCACCACTTTGGAATCCCTTATAACCCACAGGGGCAGGCTATGGTAGAATCTTTAAATCGCAGGCTAAAAATCCAAATAGAAAAGGAGAAGAATAATCTTCCCCAAGCCTCACCAAGTGACCTTGTCACAGCTGCCCTCATACACCTTAACTTGCTTACATTCGATAAACAAGGGCTATCTCCCCTACATAAACACTGGGGACCTTCATACAGGCCTTCCCTAGTCCCTTCAGTTCACTGGCGTGATCCAGCCACCAATACGTGGCAAGGACCCGCCCCTCTCCTTGCCCAGGGGCGCGGTTTTGCTTGTGTCTTTCCAGAAAATGAATCCCAGCCAATCTGGATCCCCGGAAGAAACATCCGTCCGGCCACGGCGACCGAGCAGACGCCACAGACGCAGACTGAGACAACTGAAAAAGAGGCTAGACCGCCTCCACCTTGAGGAACCCCAATCATCACCCCAGCAACCCCCAACAGCTGCCAAAATCAGGTGCGTACGCCGACATGCTCGGTGCCTGGTTTGGCAGCTAACCCATACAGATCTAAAATCTACAGAGCCTCTCTGCCACAACCCAAATAAGGAAATGAAACGACAACTTCTTCATCTCTATGATGAAGCTCGAAAACGTTGTGGTAACCCCCCTTCTAGCTTAAAGCAAATCCTTCTAATAATGCTCACGCTTCTTCCCACAGCATCCGCAACAACACCCAGGGAACTCTGGGCAGCCATTCAGCACCCCCCCGGAGTCCTGTTCCTCACACCCGACAGCCCTTTTTTTCCTCAACTGCAGCACTTCTCATGTAATCTCCAGCTCCCCTGTAACCCTCTTCACATAAAAAGTGAAAGTCCACTCAACATCTCCGTTAATCCGCCCCGCTCAGCATTCCTTTTTATTAGCAACAAAACATCTAATCCAGGCCAATTTCCCTGCAAATCAAATTCTATTTGCCCTCCAACCTTCCCAAACTGCTTCCCCCTACTTTGTAATAACGGGTCGGAACTCTTCATACAAGCCTTTTCTAATGAAAACTTCATAGAAAAATTCATAAAAAACGCACTCCCCAACCCGAAACAAATGTCTGCATACTTTCTACGCTCTGCATGGTGGTCAATTCCCCCTAAGCCTCAGGCAAATGTCACCTCCACCCACACAACTCCTCCGGGTCGGCCTTGTTCTAGCCCACATTCAAACAAAATGCATCCTCCGCGCTCTCTGCCAATCAACAAATTTACCTGGCTTGAGTGCCATCGCCCTGAGCCACTTATAGTCACACCCTCCTACGCACTTTACTCCCCAAACCTACCCATGGCTGCCCCTAATATCAGCTTTATCACTGTTAAAACCAATATCAGCATCCCGTTTCCTCTCCCTACTAACTCCAGAGACGTTTCCTCAGACCCCGTATACGATGTACCCGTTTTTTCCTCCCATTATGCTTGTGGCAAATATGCATGCCTCGACCTCCGCCCCCTCACTTGCGTCCAAAACTGTCAGCTCTGCAACGGAACCACCATATATGATACAACACACCGGTGTGAGCCTAACTATACAAGCTGCATCAACATTACCACCTATATTTTCGTAAGCCCCCCCTTCTTTTTCTTTCTGTGCCCTGAAGCCCCCCCCTCATCAAAATGCATACTGGCTAACTATTGGAACACTTCTTACCCTTATGCCTTTATCGTCTTGCAGCCTAGGTTACTCTGGATTCCGGTCAACGCCACCACCTGGATGGCCCCCCAACTCCCTTACATTCTAGGCACGGACAGCTTACCCGACTTAAAGCATACAAAACGAGACTTCGGTATCTCCGCTGCCATCGCCGCCGCCATCGTCGCCGCTGTAGCAGCCAGTACTGTTGCCGCCATAGCCCTCACTCAAACCTCTACCACTGCTGAAACCCTCCTCAACGTGTCCCAAACGGCCGCCCAAGCTGTTGGGACGCAAGAAAATATCAACCATCTAATGCATAGCGCTGTGTTCAACTTACAACAGCAAATAGACTTAATTGCTCTAGACATAGAAGCCCTTTATGAACTTGCCTCCTCCGCTTGTGATGGGCGATACCCCTTCACTAAGCTCTGTGTTACTCCTGTCCCGGTTAACCATTCCATGCCCCGTCTCTCCTTGCGAGACTGGATCTTCACCGCATACAACGACTCATACTGGAACCAAACACACAAACTACAAACACACATACTAAATCTTCAAAATACCATACTTCCCAAAGTTTCAGCCTCCATATTCACTGAACTAATAAACAAATTCGCCTCATTCTTTCAACCCTCAAATCTCATTTTCTATGGAATCCTATTGCTTGCCCTAATTATCGTTCTTATTATATTCAAATATATATGCAAACAGCTCTCTCGCCATAAACAGCAAACTAAACTTCTTGCCCTGGCAGCTCTTGAACTTCAAAATCCTTTTTCAGATGCGGGTCATCGGCAGCAAGCGCAGGTATGGTTAGCTAGTGTTGCCCACCCTCAGGACTGATCACCCTGTGGGAGCGTGGCGGGTGCAAATACCGGTTAATCCGCATTCCGCCCCTCGGGAGCTTAGTGGACCGCCTGCCACCCTGCTAAAACCCAAATGCATCTCTTCTACCTCCTTCTAAAAATAAAAACTACTCAACCTTGGGGAGCGTAGCTAGCACAATACTAGTTAGTCCGCGTGAGCCCCTCGGAAACCTTGCGTACCAGCCTTCAATGACGCCCCTTCCTCTCCGCTCTTTAATTAAATACAAGGGAGGAATTGCTGCATATATTTGTAACTGTTGCCTCTTATCTGCCTTAATATGCCCTAACATATCCAGACATCTCTCGTTCTTGCAAGCCTTGCTATTCTAACCCCCTGCCTAACAACTCCTGAGCATATATCGCACCACCTTTTCACCTCTTCTTCATTAGACCATGTACACTCCTCACCTCACCACCCATTATAATATTCAACACACCTCCTAACCAATCCACATCCTATACGACACCATACCAGCTGCCCATCAAAGTTTCTTCACCCCTAATTAACTCCCCCTCACCAACCCTATATATTCTTTGTGTTTCCTCCTGTCGGGGTCTTAGCCTGTAAGCCTTGCCAGCCAGCTAAGTCCCGCGAGCCCTATGCAATAAATTACTACTATTATTCTTTAGTCTCGGTTTATTGTGCTCGTGCGCCCTCCAAACCTTCGAGCCCCGTGGTCTCGGCTGACGCCGCTCTCCAGCCGAACCACATCCGAGGACGAGACCCCAGTGCGGTCGGGCTAGGCAAGCCCCAAGCCGCAGGAACTGTTTTAAATTTACTGGGCCTTAAGAGACCTAACAACTAAATGCAACGTGTGGTGTTTGATTGAATCTTTGAATAAATCAGTTACCAGAGTCATTGTGAAAAACTGCATATATTTAAATATAGACTGATTTTAGATGTTGATGAATCATTGTTAATTTTTACAGGTGTGTTTAATGGTACTAGGACTATGTAGGATAATATCTTCTTTAAGAGACACATTCTGAAGCATTTAGAGATAAAATATCATAATATCTAGAATTTACTTTTAAAAACTTCATCTCTTACATAAACTACTATCATTAGTACAAAAGACTTCCAACTGTTCTCCGTCTCATATCTCAGCCCAACACCCAACTCCCATTAAGCATCCTTCACACTACCATTAGGGTTTCCTTTTTTCTTTTGTATGCTATGTGGTGGGGTCATGTTTCATTATTTTTCCATGTGAGTATCTCATTATTGCAGCACCATTTGTTGAATATTTTAAAATTTGTTTGTTTGTTTTGGGGGAAGTGCATAGGAGTGGAACCTAGATCTCCCACATGGCAGGTGAGACTTCTACCACTGAACTATCCTTGCACCCCAGGATTTCTTTTATAAAACAAAGATAGGGTAAAATCACTTCCTTCTACAAAAGTCTTCAAGAGATGGTGCAGTGACCTGGCAATCTGACTTATTGTTATATATCCAATAGAACTGAAACAAGGACTTGGACAGATATTTACACACCAATGGTCATAGATGCATTATTCATGATAGCCAAAAGATAGAAGCAGCCCTAGTGCCCATAAATAGATGAGTGGATAAACAAAATGTGCTATATACAGCAAATAGAATATTATTCAGTGATAAAAAGAAATTCTCATACAATCTACAACATGAACGAACCTTGAAGATATGTTGTGTGACATGAGCCTGACAAAAAGAGACAAATACTGTATGATCTCACTTATATGAAATATCTAGAATAAGCAAATTTCACAAAGGCAGATAGTAGACTACAGATTATCAGGGGCCAGGGGAGAGGGGAAGGTGGAATTCTTGCTTAATGGGTGCAGTTTCTATTCGAAGCCATGACAAGATTGAGGCAATAGATGTTGGTGATGGTGGCACAATATTGTGAATGTAATTAATACCACAAAATTGTACACTTGAAAGTGATTAAAATGGGAATTTTTAAGTTGTATATATGTTACAACAATAAGTTTAAAAAATCTTCGGTACCTCCCCATTGCTTATATATAAACTCTAAAATCCCTAAATTGGTAATCAAGGTTCTGTTTTTGTAACAGTATATACAAATATTCACATTAAATGGGATAGACTCTAAACAGCCTCATGCCTGTTCAGATATTGATACCAAATTAATTTGGGGGTTTTGATGTGTCAACTTAGCTCGGTTATGGTGTCCAGTTACTTAGTCAAGCAAGGACTGGCCTGATAGTGACTGTGAGGATATTTCATGGATTTAAATCATTAGTCAATTGATTGCATCTACGGCTGATTGCATATACAATCAACAAAGGCATTTGCTTTCAGCAATGAGAGAAGTCTCATCCAAGCAATTGAAGGCCTTAAAAGTAGAACCAGTGATTTCAGGCATCAGAAAAAGGACTCTCTATCTCTTGAGCCGATCAGCTTTTCCTGGGGAATTCAGCAAAACCTTCATCAGAGTCCCCAATTTTCAGCCTGCCTATAGAGTTTGGATTTATCAATCCCCATGATCACATGAGCTAATGCCTATAAATTTCACAATATTGATATATACATATATATATATATATAGTGTGTATATACATATGTATCCTGTTGTTTCTGTTTCTCTGGAGAACCCTGACTAATATGGGCTCAACTTACGGTTTTCAGAGCTTTTTGGATTTTTGGAACTGTGGATAAGAAATTGTGGTGTTTTCCCTATTTTAGAAATGAAAAAAGTGAGGCATGGGAAGACTCAGGAAATTGCCCAAAATCTGGCAGCTAATAGGTAACAGAGCAAGGAATGAACTCAAGTAGCCTACGTGCAGTTTTTGGTGCTGTCACCCAAATTTGCCAGATTGCCTTTTCTCCCAGGCTCACCTCTCCCTCCTCCTTCTGTTGACCTCCCACACCCAAAGAAGGACCAAATGTCCCTGTTACCACTTTTCATCCCTCTCTCCTGCACTTGTTCAAATCCTATTCCTCCTTCAAATTACACTTCCAACTCTGATCCCCCTAGTCAACATTAATTAACCCTTAAGGCCACTGCAGTGCTTCACGTAAACCTCCCCCATATTGTGTGGGGTTTGCGTCTACCTCTACCTTTCACCATACTGCAAGTTCCTTGTGAAGGCAGTAACTCTACTGTACTTGCACAGCCTCCAAGTAAGCACTTGAGGGAAATTTTCTAGAATAATGAATTTGGTCATCTTCTGCATAGAAGTAAGAATTGATACCATGAAATTAAACTAGAACCCTTAACCTGAACATTGTAGAAGAGGAGAGAAAGAAATCAAAGTAATGAGAGAGAAGGTGACATATTGTCAGAGACAACAGGGTTAGCATGATAAAGGGGCAGAGTCATGTATTCCTCAGAGACAAAATGGAAAGAAAATAACAGGAGTGAACAACCATACAGAAAAAAGCTGAGGCAGACCAGAACAGGCTTGGGTGAGGAGGGTAGCTCAGTAAGTTTCTTGGAGGAGGAAAAATGAGAATGACCTTTAGGGAGGCCAGGGTGGGGATAGGGCTCTTTGAGCCCAAAAGGAAGAGTCCACATAAGGGCTTATACAGAGTGGCAGTGACTAGCTCCATTCAAAGTCCCCTTGTAGCCCCTCAACTGCCAGCATTTCAAAATAACACATCAGTGTTATCCAATGGATATTGCCTAGGAATAGCAGGTCACTGGCTTAGGCAGCAGCAGGTTCCAGACTCTCTGAAAGCTAGAATATAGAGGATTCCTCAATATAGCACATATGGGAGCACTTTATAAATGATACAGTTCTATATACAGTATACAGTACATGAGTGCCACTACCTTTACAAAATCTCCATGTACTACCTTAAGCCACTGAAACTCACCCACCACAGAACTCCTTTTGGCACAATGTCTGTGCCATCCATTTGGTCCTTATTACACACTGTCTTTGGTTTTAGGGAGATAAATACGAGTTTATCCCAGACCTACATGGGTTCAAACCTCCCCTTTACCAGTTGATGGTTGAGTGACCTTGGGTAGTCTTGTCATCAGTAAAATCCTCAGTCTTGTCATCACTAAAATGATTCTAATAATCATATATACCTCACAGGGGTGTTATGAGGGAATGGTCCAGTACAAAGACAAGGAAACCAGGTAACATGACTTCCTCTAAATTCACTTTGGGCCCCCATATAATCCACTTCAATTATCTTTTTTGTTGTTTTGATATGATGCTTAATTAATTTTTTTATAAATAGTTTTTATTAGAGGAGTTGTAGGTTTACAGAAATACCATGCATGAAATCTACAAAATACAGGGTTCACATATCCTACTACCATATTATTGATACCTTGCATTAGTGCAGTACATTTGTTTTAATTCTTGAAGGAACATTTTTTTAATTATACTATTATCTATAGCTCATTATTTTCAATTAGCGTCACTGCGTTGTAGCCCTAAACTGTTTGTGTTTTAAATTTTTATTCTAGTAATACATATACCACATAAAGTTTCCCTCTTTTAACCACATTCACATATAAAATTCAGTGCTGTTAATTAAATTCACAATCTTATGTGACCATCACCACCATCCAAGACCAAAACTTTGCAATCAACCCAAATTGAAATTCGGTACAATTTAAAAATTAACTCCCCATTCTCTACTCCTAACTCAGCCCCTGGGAAACTATATTCTAGATTCTGACTCTGTGAATGTGTGTATTCAAATTATGTCACATAAGTGAGATAATACAAGTTTTCCTTTTGTGTCTGGCTCATTTCACTCAACACGATGTCTTCAAAGTTCATCCATGTTGTCTCATGAATCAGAACTTCAGTCCTTTTTGTTTTTTTTACTTCGGTCCTTTATAATGCTGAATAATATTCCATTATATATATATCATATTTTGTTTATAAATCCATTGGTTAATGGACATTTTGGTTGCTACCATCTTTTGGCATTTATAAATAATGCTGTTATGAAAATCACTGTGAAAATATCGGTTTGAGCCCCTGCTTTCAATTCTTTTGGGTTATATCAAGTAATGAGGAAAAGCCAAACAGTCTTCAACATCCACTGCATCATTTCACATTCCCACAAACAATGAATAAGTGCTCCTATTGCTCCACATTCTCTCCAACATTTGTAATTTTCTGTTTCTTTAATAGTAGCCATTCTAATGGGTGTGAAGTGGTATCTCACTGTGGTTTTGATTGAATTTCCCTAATAGCTAATGATGCCGAGCTTTTCATATGCTTTTAAACAATTTGCATATCCTCTTTAGAGAAATGTCAATTCAAGTCTGTTGCCCATTTTTAAAATTGGGTTGTTTGTCTTAGTGCTGAGTTGTAGGATTTCTTTAAATATTCTGATAGTAAACCCTTATCAGATATGTGATTTCAAAATATATTCTCCAAATGTGTAGGTTGCCTCTTCACTTTCATGATAAAGTCCTTTAAAGTATTTAGTTTTGATGAGGTCCCATTTATCTATTTTTTCTTTTGTTGCTTGTGCTTTGGGTATAAAGTCTAAGGAGCCATTGCATAGCACAAGGTCCTGAAGATGCTTCCCTACATTTTCTTCTAGGAATTCCATAGTCTTAGTTCTTATATTTAGGTCTTTGATCCATTTTTAGTTGATTTTTTGTATATAGTGTAAGATAGGAATCCTCCTTCATTCTTTTGCATATGGATAGCTAGTTCTCCCAGCACCATTTGTTGAAGAGACTATTCTTTCCCAATTGAGTAGACTTAGCAGCCTTGTCAAAAATCAAACACTAAATTTTATGCCATTGGTTTATATATCTGTCCTTATGCCAATACCATGATGTTTTGACCACAGTAGCTTTGTGATGAGCTTTAGATTAAGAAAGCATGAGTTCTCCAACTTCATTTTTCTTTTTCAAGAAGGTTTTGGCTATTTGGCACCCCATGCCCTTTCCAAAAATTTGATGGCTGCCTTTTCCATTTCTTCAAAATAGGCTTCTGGAATTTTGAATGGTATTGCATTGAATCTGTAAATACGTTTAGGTAGAATTAGCATCTTAATATTTAGTCTTTTAAGCCTTGAGCTTTGAACATCCTTCCATTTAAATATATATATGTGTGTGTGTGTTTATTTCCTGTAGCAAAGTTTTGTAGTTTTCCATGTGTAAGTCCTTTACATTCTTGGTTAAATTTATTCTTAGATATTTGATTCTTTTAGTTGCTATTGTAAATGGAATCTTTTCTTGATTTCCTCCTAAGATTTTGTAGAAACACTACTGATTTTTGCATGTTGATCTCCTACATTGCCAATTTTCTGAATTCACTTATTAGCTCTACTAACTTAATTGTAGTTTTTCAGGGCATTCTATATCCAGGATCATGTCATCTGCAAATAGTGAAAAGTTTACTTCTTGCTTTCCAATTTGGATGCATTTTATTTCTTTTGTTTGCCTAATTCCTCTGGCTTGAATTTTCAGTACAATGTTGAATAACATATTTGAGCATCCTTGTCCTGTTCCTGATTTCAGAAGGAAAGCTTTCAGTCTCTTGTCATTGAGTGTGATGCTAGCAATAGAGTTTTTCATATATGTCCTTCATCATGTTCAGGGAGTTCACCTCTATTCCCATTTTACTAAGTGCTGTTTCTTTTTTATCAAGAAAGAATGGTGAATTTTGTCAAATGCTTTTTCTGTGTTAATTGAGATGATCATGTGGCCTATTCCCTCTGTTTTGTTGATGTGATGTATTACATTAATGATTTTTCTACATTGAAACACCCTTGCATACTTCTTGTCTATCTCTCTTGCATACATGGGATAAAACTTACTTGATCATGGTGTATAATTCTTTGTTTTTTTTGAAGAAAAGATTTTTTTTTAATTAGAGAAGTTATAGGTTTACAGACAAATCATGATAAAATGTAGAGTTACTATATACCACCTTATTAATGCCTTGAAAAGACATTGAATGGTACATTGATCACAATTGACACTTCTGCGTCTGTATTCAGCTGGCAGATCCTCTGAACCCTGGAATCAGTTGAGGTGATAGAATGATTGGGCCTTTCCCTCTCCATGTAGTTTCTTCAGCAGGAGAGCTGGATTTCTTACATGGCAGTTCATGCAGGAACTGAGGATGTGAATACTTAATTCATTGGATCCACCATAATTTTAAATAGTTCTCACCAAGAAAGTAAATTCTCCATATTTCTTTGTCTGAAATATATCTTTAAATTGACCTCTTAAGTGAATGAAAATATAGCTGGGTATAGAATTTTGAGTTCACAGTCATTTATCTTTTGTGCTTTGAAGATTTTATTCCATTGTCTTCTGGATTTTATTGTTATGTCAAGTCTGTAGGCAGTCCAAATGTTAATTTTTTTAGAGTAATCTGTCTCAATTTATGGTTTTTAACGTTCAAAAGGGGACTTTGTATACAGAAAAAGTTATTTACAGCTAATTATAATTTAAATTTATATTCCAGTTTTAACATTACAGATGAAAACATTATTTCTTTCCTTAAGCCTTTAATTTTTAAATAATAGAAAATATAAGCATAATAGCATTTAATTATTCTTCAATGTTTAATTCAAATTGAAAAAAGAAATAACTCTAATTAGGTCAAATAAATAATAGTCAATTAAATTATATTAACATTTTAAACTGAGTTTGTTGACTTCATTATGTTGTTTTTTAAGCACTTAAAATATCTGAGAAAATAAACTTGAACATTACAACCTTGCTGAAAACTTTAACAGTTCTTGTAAATCTAATAAATTAAACCTATAAATATAGTAAATTCAGTTATCTTAAAGATCTCATATGATTTATAAGCTTATTCATATTTTAAAAAAATTGTCAACTCAATACCAGCAACTATTATATCAATTTCTCTTTTGATATGATATATTAAATAACAAATTATAATTATATTAGACTTTATTTACTTTATCACTTCATTATTTAATTTCAAACCTTCCCAGAATTAAAACAATTTACCAGTCATTTACTTTAGAAATAGAATGTGAATCTTAGATTATTGATTTTAAATTTTATTAAAGTATTTGTTTTTAAAAAAGTGAAGTATTAAAGTATTTGTTTGAAAAAAAATCTACTCTATAACCAATCTTTATTTGTTATCCTAGAACAAAAATTGAATGATAATGCTATTTGTATTCTGATAGATGCCTAGGTACTACTGTGATCATTGTAGAGAGTTTTTAATGTTAATAGAAATGCTGTTTTATGAATTTCATTTACTAAAACCTCCATATGGTAACTTAAATTCATTACACTTACAGTTTATGTATAATTATTTCAATTCAATTGGATTAGATTTGCTAGTATTTATTGAGGATTTTTGCATCTATATTCATGAGAGAAATGGGTTTGAACATTTCTTTTCTTGTAGTACCTTTATCTGGCTTTGGTTTTAGGGTGATGCTGGCCTCATAGAGTGAGTTAGGTGGTGTTCCTTCCTCTTCAGTTTTTGTGGAAGAGTTTGAGTAGGATTTGTCTTCATTCCTCTTGGAATGTTTGGTAGAATTCTTCTTTGAAACCATATGATCCAGGGCTTTTTTTGTTGAGAGGTTTTTGATGATGATTCAATCTCTTTACTTGTGAATGGCCTGTTGAGATCTTCTATTTCTTCTAGAGTCAGTGTAAGTTTTTTGGGGTGTTTTTGGAATTTTTCCATTTCATCTAGGTTGTCTAATTTGTTGGCATTCAGTTGTTCATAGTATTCTCTTATGATCCATTTTATTTCTGTGGATTCAGTAGTGATGGCCCCCTCTCATTTATGATGTTATTTATTTGTTTCTTTTTTCTTTTTTTCATCAGCCTGACTAAGTCTTTGTCAATTTAATTGATATTTTCAAAGAACCAACTTTTGGTTTGTTAATGCCATTTATTGTTTTTATTCTCTATTTAATTTAATTCTTCTCTCATCTTTATTACTTTTTCCTTCTGCTTGTTTTGGGTTTAGTTTGCTCTTCTTTAGCTAGTTCCTCCAGGTGTGCATAGAAATCATTTATTTTAGCTCTTTCTTTTTTGAATGAAAAAAATGTGACTATACATTTCCCTCTCAGGACTGCCTTGGCTGCATCCCATATATTTTGATACATTGTGCTATCATTTTCATTCATCTAAAGAGATGCACTGACCCCTCTTGTAATTTCTTCTTTGACTCATTGTTTGAGAGTGTGTCATTTAAATGTATTTGTGATTTTGCAGTTCTCTGCCCATTTACTTCCAGCTGCATTCCATTGTGGTCATAAAAGATATTTTGTATAATTTCAATCTTTTAAGATTTATTGAGACTTGTTTTGTGATGTAGTGTGTGGTCTAACCTGGAAAACAATCCACTTGAACTGGAGAAGAATGTATATCCAGTTGCTGGGATGCAATGTTCTGAACATGTCTGTTCACTTATCATATTATTCCAGAACTCATTTCTTATTAATTAATTAATTAATTCTTATTAATTCTTTTGATGAGAGTGGTATATTGATGTCTACAAATATTATTGTAGAGGTGTCAGTTTCTGTCTTCAGTTTTCCAAGTGTTTGCTTCATTTATTTTTGGACACCATGGTTAGCTGTATAAATATTTATGAATGTTATTAATTTTTTGGTTGATTGACCCTTTTATTAATACATAGTGTCCTACTTTGTCTCTTGTAACAGCTTTTGACCTAAAGTCTGTATTACCTGATATTAGTATAGCTAAACCAGCTCAATTTGATTGCAATTGTATGGATTATTTTTTCTATCCTTTCACTTTCAATTTATGACTGTCTTTGGGCCTAAGCTGAGTCTCTTGTAGATGGCATGTAGTTGGATCATGATTTTTATCCATTCTTCCAATCTGTGGCTTGTGAGTGGGTGTTTAATCAACTAACTTTCAGTGTTATTACTGCAAAGGCAGTACTCCGGCAGTTTTGTCCTTTGGTCTTCATATGCATATTTTTGTTTCTTATTTTCTTCATTGCAGTTTCCTTTTCTGTATAGTTGATGTTTTATGATGTATCTGACTGATCCCTTTCTCATTTCTGTTTCTGTTTTTTTTAAACTTTTTTTATTGTTAGTATAACATATATACAAAGCAAAGAAATAAAAAAGCAATAGTTTTCAAAGCACTCTTCAACAAGCAGTTACAGGACAGATCCCAGAGTTTGTCATGGGCTACCATATGATTCTCTCAAATTTTTCCTTCTAGGTGCTCCAGAATATAGGAGACTAGAAGGAATATATATATTTTTATCACCACACACCACAATTAGTTGTACAACTTATTTCAGAGTTTGACATGGGTTACAATTCCACAATTTTAGGTTTTTACTTCTAGCTATTCTAAGATACTGGAGACTAAAAGAGACATCATTTTAATGATTCAGCAGTTATATTCATTTGTTAAATCCTATCTTCTCTGTATAACTCAACCATCACCTTTGATCTTTCTATCCTTCTCTTTAGAGGTATTTGGGCTATGGCCATTCTAAATTTTTCATGTTGGAAGAGTCTGTCACTAATATGGTGTATGGAGATGGAACTATCTGATGTTCTGGAGAGGCTGGGCCCTCTAGGTTTTAGGACCTATCTGGTCCAGGGACCCAGGTTGTAGGTTTGGAGGTTGTAGGTCCCTGGAAAGTTACACTAATGCATTGGAATCTTTGTGGAATCTTATATATTGCCTTAGGTATTCTTTAGGATTGGCTGGAATGGTCCTAGCTGGGGATTGGTTGGTTATGATAGGTAGTGATGTCTAATCAAAGCTTGCATAAGAACAACCTCCAGAGTAGCTCGACTCTATTTGAACTCTCTCTGCCACTGATACTTTATTAGTTACACTTTTTCCCCCTTTTGGTCAGGATGGAATTATTGATCCCACAGAGCAAGGGCTGGATTCATCCTTGGGAGTCATCTCCCATGTCTCCAGGAAGAATTTCATCCTTGGATGTCATGTTCCATGTAGGGATGAGAGCAATGATTTCAATTGCAGAGTTGGGCTTAGAGAAAGTGAAGTCACGTCTGAGCAAGAAAAGAGGTCCTCCAGAAGTAACTGTTAAGCATACTTATAGGTAGGCTAAGCTTCTCTGCTACCTACATAAGCTTCACAAGATTAATCCTCAGGATTAAGGGCATGGCCTATTGATTTGGGTGTCCCTAAAGTCTGACACAATATCAGGGGATTTCCTGATGGTAAACTTTAAGAGTTCCACATTTTTTTCCTCCCATTCCTCAAGGGACTTTGCCAATACTTTTTGATTATCTGCTTAATATACACTAGGATGTATCCAGGAATTACTTTAGGCTGTACAGGATTAAAGTACCTCTTTTTTATTCTGGGCTCCCTGTGATTCAATTGTTCAAATGAGCTATACAGATAGGTTGAGTTAGAGTATGCCCTACAAAAAATTTCCGTTCCAGACCAAATAAACATGTCTTTCATTGGTCTCAAAGAGTATGTGTGATTCTAAAATACAGACATTGTCTTCCTTACTCCTATGTTCTGGATAACTTTAACCACAACCTGATCGGCTTTGTTCTTATCTCTAAATATCAGGTTTTATATATACATCAGCATCTTGAACTGTAGAAATAATAATTACCACTCTGAACTAAATGTGTCTGCCATAAAAGCTTACAAACTAAGCCCATGTTTTCTTGTATGCATTTTCTAAAGGCGACCATACCATGGTTGTTCTTTTGTTTTTGGCTTATTTTGCCTCACTAAATGTCCCACACATTCATTCACATTGTTGCTTGCCTCACGACTTCATTCCCTTTCTGCAGCAGAACAACAACTTTCATTCATTAGTTCATCATTATTTGCCAATCTACTACTCAGTCAAATACATCTTTAAGCCACCTGCATTCATCAAGGATCGTGCATAGTGCCCAAAGTCCACAATCCATCAACACTCAATTTTAGATAATTTCATCGTTTCCGAGAGAAAGAAAATGAATAAACACACCCTTGCCAAATATGAAATCTAAACCTCATCTTAACTTTTGTCCCTCCTCCCATTATTTACCTCAGCTGTTGCTGTGGTAGTGGTGATGTTTTCCTGTTAAATATAGCCCATAGCATGCAATAGCAGTTTTTCCCCTGCAGCTTGGACTTAAACACTCTTTGTACATGTATCATACCTTTGAAATATTTCTGTGTTAATCAGTGGGACACATAGGTCTATAGAACCCCTTTCAATCTTGTTCATCTTCAATATGGTAATATTACTTATAGACCCACTAGAGAACTGCCTTCACTTCTATCTATTCCCTTACATTGAGTTCAATCTCATTAGCCAACCATTCATCCATCTCCAGTTTCTATGTATCTCCAAGTCCCTTATGTTCTGTATTATAAGCCTCCAATTTCATCTTTTCCATGGTCATAAAAGTGGAATCATGTAGCATCTATACTTTCGTATCTGGCTTATTTCACTCAGCATTATGTCCTCAAAGCTCATCCAACTTGTCATGTGTTTCAGGACATCATTTCACCTTAGTGTAGCATACTATTCAATTTTATGTATACACCACATTTTGTTAATCTACTCATCTGTTGATGGGCATTTGGTTTGTTTCCATCTTTTGGTGATTGTGAATAATGCTGCTGTGAACTTCGGTGTGCAAATATTTGTTTGCTGTTGGGTGCAGATGAGACAGAAGCCACATGCTTACTGCAGATATATAGCAAAGCTATCTCTGTGGGAATAGGTATCTGATGTCCTGAAAAGACTAAAGTGTTGCAAAGCTGCTTGAGTCTGGGGTGAAAGGAGGCCTTGGGAAACATGTGTAAATTTGACTCATCTGGGCACAGGGAAACAGATGGTTCAGTCTTTTGCTTCCCCCTTCCCCATTCTTTAGTTACACTTTTGTTACTTTCTTTACCTTGCAACCTTATAAAATAAACAGTGCTGAACTTCTTGGGGTCTTTGAGTCTCTGTCAGAGTTCAGAGTTCCACCTGGTCCCAGCCTTAACCATATCTTTGTCTTTTGTCTTTCTTATTTCCCCGTTGCCTCCCTTCAGTCCCAACACTGAGCCATACTGGTCATGGCAGGTGGTGCCCAAACAGGGACCTGAATATGGAGGAACTCTAAGCTGAGATGAGGGAACGCTCTTGTGGTGTGTGCACAATTTGGAACTAAGGTAAGGGGTAGTGCATAAAAGTATAGCCAGGTGTAATAATCATGGGACATTTTGGTTGAAGGGAACAGGAGTTATATGTGAGTATGTTAAAGACCATGCTTAAGGCTAGGGGAGGAAATATTAAGAAAAGCTAGCTTAATACCTTTTTAGATTTTGTTCAAGAAACTTGCCCTTGGTTTCCTGAGGAAGGAACGGTCAATCCGGAGACCTGGATTAAGGTGGGAAACCGGTTAAGAGACTGTTACACAGTAGAAGGTCCAGATAAAATATCCATTTATACCTTTTTTATGCTGGTCCTTAATTCAGGAATGTATTGCTCCTGGCCCACATAGTGGCTGGCTCCCAAAAACTGAGACAGCAGAGTCATGTTTTGAGGAAACTCTATAGAAAACTGTACTGGGGTGTGACAGTCTTAAATTATCCTCAAAGAGCTCTGCTTCTGTAGAACCTACCGCCCCCTGCCCAGTTCTGAGAAACTGACCCTGCATAAACCATCAGATGGGTATAATGAAATAAAATTACAGGAGAAAGTAAGAACAGAAATGTATAGTTCTGACCCTGAGGAGAGGGAGGAGAACTATCTAAATTCAGTTTTCCAAGACATTCATTTGAGTATTGCTGCTAGTGGGGCTCCTAGTAGTAGGAAAGTGACCTTTGAGTCTAAAACCCCTTCTTCTGCATCACTATCCCCCCTACAAAAAAACATTTTGGGAGCTCAAGCTGTGGGTGATGATATCACTAGGTTTCAGGTTTCTTCTGTCCTGGAGAGACTAGACCCTAACAATTCCACTAATTTTTTATGTTATCACAAGCCAATTCCTTTTAAAACTTTGAAAGACTTGAAATCAGTTACTGCCATGTGTGGTGCCACTTCTCCTTTTGTGCTTGGCTTGTTGGAGACCCTCGGAACCTCTCCCATGGCTCCACATGACTTGTTGACCATAGCTAAAGCCTGTCTTCAGTCTGGGGATTATTTGCTGTGGAAAACTAGCTTTCATGAACTTTGTGTGGAGCAAGTAGGGTGTAATCAACAGCATCAAATTCCCATAATGGCACAAATGTTTACGTGAGTGGGACCTTTTGAACATGTACAACAACAGCTTTGTTTCACCTTGCAGGCATATTAACAGATTGCTGTAGCCACCCAGAGGGCTTGTCATGAATTACCCAATAAAGGAGGAAAGATTTTAGACATCACTACGATCAGGCAGGGTCCCAAAGAGCCTTTTCAGGACTTTGTAGCTTAATTGTTTACCACGGTTGGGCATATAGTGGGGGATGTTCAAGCACGAAAATTAATGGTAAAGCAATTGGCCTTTGAAAATGCTAATAAAGCCTGTAAGAAAGCTTTGCAACCCTATAGAAAAAAGGCCAATATTAAAGAAATGATTCATATTTGTGCGAACATTGGGCCCACCCATATTCAGGGATTGGCCATGGCTGCTGCTCTCAGAGAGGTGTTTCAAAGCCAAGAAAAGAGGGGTGGAAACTGTTTCAAATGTGGTAAAGCAGGACATTTTTCAAAGCACTGCAAAGCTGTAGGCAAAAACCTGTCAAAAATGTTGCAAAGACCTCCAGACCCTAGAGTAATGGGCACATGTCCCCGGTGCCAATGCGGTAAACACTGGGCCAATGAGTGTCAGTCTCAAATTGATATCCATGGCCAGCCTTTAGGATTCCATCAGGGAAACTATCTTCAGGCCTGGGCCCAGCTCCACCAAATAGTAGGAGTTATTCCTCTCAGCCTAGTCACACCCAAAACCAGCAATTCATTCAGAACCTCTTCTGAGTAACCCCAGGGAGGGCAGGATTGGACCTCAGTCCCACCTCCAGATATGTACTAACTCCAGAAATAGGACTGCAGGCCATTCCTACAAGGGTATATGGGCCTCTCCACAGAGGGACAGTCAGTATAATACTAGTGGGAAGTAGCATGTCTCTTAACGTGTTTCAAATTTTACCTGGGGTTTTAGATGAAGATTATACAGGGAAATGAAGGTTATAGCCCTCACTACTTATACTATTGTTCAAAAATAGCACAACTTCTCATTTTCCTTAGCATTAAGGCCAGAAAAGTGCTAATGTCTGAGCCTCAAGGAAGTAAAGGGATGCCACATCCAATGTGACATACTGAAGTCAAGCTGTTCAAAAGGATAGACTACAGTTAGACTTACAAATCAATGGAAAATTGTTTAAGGGTATTATTGATACCGGGGCTGATGTATCTGTCATCAACTCTCAACACTGGCCAAATGCTTGGCCTTGCCAAAATGCAAGCTCAGAGCTTCAAGGTATTGAGGGTGCTACAGTCCCTCTGCAAAGTGCTCAAGCCTTTTGATGGGAAGATAAGGAAGGAAACATAGGCTATTTCACCCCCTATATTCTTTCAAATCTCCCTGTTAATTTGTGGGGAAGAGATATTCTGGAACACGTTGGAATAATTTTAGTTAGCCCTAGCAGTATTGTCACTCATCAAATGTTTCAACAAAATTTTATACCTTATAAAGGACTAGGGAAACACCAGCAAGGGCAGATGGAGCCCATGCAACCAATCAGGCATCAAGGTAGAAAAGGCCTAAATTACCAGTTTCAGGATTTTTAATGGGGGCATTGGTCAAAACTCCCACCCAATTGTGTGCATCTCCAATTACTTGGCTTTCAGATGACCCTGTCTGGGTGGACCAATGGCCCTTAACAGGAGAAAAATTGCTTTCAGCTGAACAATTAGTCAAAGAGCAGCTAAATGCTGGACATATTGAGCCTACTAATAGTTCATGGTATACACCGATTTTTCTTATTAAAAAAATTGGGAAAATGGCATCTATTACAAGACCTTAGAGCCATTAATAAAACTATGGAAATTATAGGTCCTTTGTAACCAGGTTTGCCATCTCTAACAGCTATCCCTTCAATTCATGATTTATTTGTCATAGATTTGAAGGATTGTTTTTTCACTATTCCTTTACATCCTAGTGATTGTAAAAGATTTGCAATAATTGTTCACTCCCTAAATCATCAGGCTCCTGTAAAAAGGTATTGCTGGAAATTTTTACCTCAAGGCATGGCAAGTAGCCTGACACTCTGTCAAAAGTTTGTGGCCAAAGCTGTATAACCTGTCTGGCAACATTTTCCTGATGCATATATCATTCATTATATGGATGCTATCTTAATCAGCCATGCTGATAAATGCAAATTAATTGATGTTTTCAGTGAGCTAGAAGTTTCTCTCACTGCTCACAGACTTCAAATAGCCTCCATAAAAAAAATCCAGAAAGTCACTCCTTTTTCATATCTAGGACAAATTATAGAAAAATCTATCCCCAAAAATTGGAAATTAGAACAGACTGTTTAACAACCTTAAATGATTTCCAAAAGTTATAAGGGGACATTAACTGGCTCAGACCGAGACTACAATTAACTACAGGAGACCTATCCCCTTTGTTTAAAACCTTACAATGTGATCCTTCACCTACCTCTCCCTGAAAGTAGTCAGAGGAAGGACACCTAGCCATTCACAAGGTTGAAACTGTCATGAAGAAAGCACAACTTACTTGTTTTAATCCAGACCAAAACCTGCATCTTATTGTACTAACCACAGCCCATATGTCTACTAGTGCACTGTGGCAGGAAAATGGGATCTTGGAATGGATACACTTGCCACATTATCCCTCCAAGGTGCTTACTCCTAGTGGCTCAGATAATTGGCAAGGGTAGAACATGGTTATTACAACTTGTAGGCCTTGAACCTCAGTATATCACAGTTCCTTTTACTGTTCAACAGCAAAATTGGCTATGGCAATTTTCTAGTTCTTGCAGTTGCCTTTAGTCAACTTTACTGGTCAACTGAAGACCCATTACTCAACTAACAAAATTTTGCAATTCATTCATGCAAATGGCATTTGTTTTCCCTCAAGTCATAGTTCAAACTCCTTTGCCCAATGCCCATACTTTGTTTACTGATGATTCAGGTACAGGAAGGGCAGGATATTACTCCACCATGTCAAAGGTAATTCAAACATCATTTCAGTCAGCACAACAAGCAGATATCCAAGCCATTATTTTAGCTCTTACTGACTTTGCCAATGAAAACCTAAATATCTACAGTGACAGCAATTATGATGTTTGTATGATGAAAATTATAGAAACTGCCATCACTGGACACACTAGTAATGAAGAATTATTTCATCTATTCTTTACAAACTTCAGTCACTAATTATGGTCTGTAAGCATCATTGCTTTATCGGTCATATACATGCCCATTCTAACTTACTGAGTCCTTTAGCTTTTGGCAATGCAATGGCTGATCAATTGGTAGCAGTTGTCACATTTTCTACTCCTTATGAAGAGGCTGTTGTAGATCATAGCCTCCATCATCAAAATGCCATGGCACTAAGAAAACAATTTAAACTTACTAGAGAACAAGCCAGACCAATTGTTAAGCAACGTGGTCAGTGCAGCACTTATCACCCAGTTCTTAACACAGGCATCAATCCAAGAGGCTTAACTGCTTATTACCTGTGGCAGATGGATGTTACTCACATCCTGGCTTTTGGATGTCTGCATTGGGTCCATGTTTCTATTGATACTTTCTCAGGTTTCATTTTTGCCCCGACACAACTGGAGAAAGTGCCAAACATATAATCAACCATTGCCTTGCTGCTTTCCCCTGAAACCAACTATCTCCATTCCAACAGAACAGAGCTTTGCCAAAACTCGATGCCCAGCAAAAGAAAAACCTATCAGCAAAATAATGGACCTGGTTATATATCAGCAAAATTTCTAGCATTCGCTCATCAACTACACATTGAACTTAAAACAGGTATTCCCTATAATCCGCAAGGTCAGGTAATCCTTGAATGAGCACATTCAACACTTAAAACACAAATTTTAAATCTAAAAACGGGGAGCATGTACTATGCCCCTACACCATATAATCTAATTTGGGGTAGAGGTCATATGATCTAATTGGGGGTAGAGGTCATATGATCTAATTGGGGGTAGAGGTCATGCTTATGTTTTTCCAGAGAACTCATCTAAACTGGTGTGGGTCCCCGAAAGGTTTGTGAGGCAACATGAACCCAGAGGGCAATCTCATCCTGCCATTCAAGAAATTGAGGATTATCCCCAAAATAACCATGACTGCCAAGGCAGGACCCCTGAAACCAACTATCTCCATTCCATCAGAACAGAGCTTTGCCAAGACTCAATGCCCAATGGCTAAAGCAACGAGGGTTGAGGCATACCCTACTTGTGGTCAGTTGAAGAAATTAACATCTGATGCTCAGGAAGTCACTTGTAGACAAGGCATGGAAAAAAACCCAAGATGTCTCCTTACCATGGTGTCCCTGGTAACTATTCAAGTAAGTATGGTAAGTGGCCACCTAGAGCAAAACCAAACCTATTAGACTTATTTTCCTAACCGTCCCATAGCACATATAGTTACCTGGGATGGAGAATCAATACCAATATTTACTAATGATACTCACCTTGTTGGGGGACATACTGATGATCATATTACTCCCGAGCATAAGTTATTTAATTATTCAGGTTTTGGTCTCCAAATATCTATCTGCATTTCCATAAATAAAAATAAAGCTTATTGTCTTGAATCACAACCTCAATTTAAAACTACAATTTTGTCCATTGGGTCTTCCTGGATAGATGAAATGTTAAAATTTCAAGGATTTAATGACACCAGCCTTGAACCCCTTAATTCCAGCCAACCTAGGCCACCTTTTCCAGTGTGCCATCCTCATAAGTGGGTCCAAGGGATCTATCTCCCTTGGAGACAGTGTATATATACACAACCTGTGAGATATGAGATAACGAGTAACAAAAGTATTTTTGACTAGTCCTAAAATGTCAGTGACACCAGTAACAAAAAGAAAAATACCACTGGAGGATTTATTACAACCATCCTCACAACCAGTGAAGGACATTATCAAAAAGAAATTTGGAAACTTGCTGTGGCCACATCTTTCATTAACTGAACTAGCCGTAGTCTTGTGGACTTAGGAGATGTGGGGGCCAAAAGTACTGGATTCCGAGCATGTGTTCAACACCCTTATGTGCCACTCATTGGGAATGTTAACATCAACAAAACTGAAAATCATTATTCTATTGAGGGTATCAATTGAAATCTTACCAATTGTATAAACTGAACAATTCAAGCATCTGGGTCCCAAACTGTTGTACTTTACCAGCCCTCTTTTGTTATGATCCCCACCAATATCTCTGCACCTTGGTTTAGTGATAGAGGTCTTCAGGTATTAAAGGAAATACATAACCAGCTTGCTCAGCCTCATCAAGCACTGGGATTAATTATTTTGGGGATACTTACTCTTGTCACATTATTAGTCACTTTAACCATTTCCGCAGTTGTTCTTTCTCAAAGTATACAAAATGCCCATTTTGTTAATAACCTAGCTCAAAACAGTTCTGTTGCCTTGCAAGAGCAAAATAAAAATAGATATTAAATTAGAACTCAAGCTTAATGTTTTAGAGGCTGCAGTCATAGGCATTGGCAATGAGGTATAAAGTTTAAAATTCAGACAAAAGTTGCTATGCCATGCTAATTATCAGTACATATGCGTGACATCAGCTCTGTATAATCAATCACTGTGGAATTGGTCTAAAGTTAAAAAGCATTTGCAGGGAGTTTTGAGCCACCATCAATTTAAATTTAAAACAATTAGATGAAGAAATTCTAAGCATGCAAAAGAGTCACCATGAAGTTGTTGATCCTGCTTCAGTGGCATGAGACATCTTGAGTGAATTACAAGACTTTAATTCTCTAAACATTTTGAAATGTTCAAGTTGGTATTTGATGGATATAATCCTTTTGCTACTAATTTTGTTTCTTATAATTTCAGTCAGAATCTGAATCCTCTGAAGCCAAATCCAAACCCTCCAATTAAACACCATCGAACTGTGTTTAAAAAAATAAAAAAGGGCTAGATGTCAGGTGTGGATGAGACAGAGGTCACATACTTGCTGCAGATATATAGCAAAGCTGTCTCTGTGGGAATACGCATCTGATGTCCTGAAAAGACTCAAGTGTTGCAAAGCTGCTTGAGTCTGGGATGGAAGGAGGCCTTGGGAAACATGTATAACTTTTGTCTCATCCAGGCACAGGGAAGCAGATGGTTCAGCCCATGCTTTCTCCTTCCCTGTTCTTTAGTTACACTTTTGTTACTTTACCTCACAGCTCTATAAAATAAACAGTGCTGAAGTTCTTGGGGTCTTTGAGTTTCCATCAGAGCTCAGAGTCCCACCTGGTCCCAGCTTTAACTATATCTTTGCTTCTTGTTTTTCTTTCTTAATTCCCTGTCACCTCCCTTCAGTCCCGATACTGAGCTGTGTTGGTCATGGCAGTTTGTGTCATTGCTTTCAGCTCTTCATGGTATATACCAAGTAGTGCTATTGCTGGGTCACAGGGCAACAATATTTAGTTTCCTAAGGAATCGCCAAACAGTCCTCCATAGCACCATTCTATGTTCCCACTAGCAGTGTATAAGTGTCCCAATTTCTCTACATCCTCTCCAACATTTATAGTTTCCTATTTGTTTAATAGCAGCCATTCTTATAGGTGTGAGGTGGTATCTCATTGAAGTGTTGAGCTGCATTTCCCTTATAGCTAGTGAAAATGAACATCTCTTCATGTGCTTTTGAGCCAGCTGTACTTGCTCTTCAGGAAAATGCCTATTCATATCTTTAACCCATTTTATAATTGGGTTGTTTGCTTTTTTGTTGTTGAGTTGTATGATTTCTTTGTGTATACAGGATAACAAACCTTTGTCTGATGTGTGATTTTCAAATATTTTCTCCCATTGAGTTGGCTACTTCTTCACCATTTTGACAAAGTCTTTTGAGGGACGGAAGCATTTTATTTTGAGGAGTTCCCATTTATTTATGTTTTCTTTTGTTGCTTGTGCTTTGGGGGTAAAGTTTAAGAAGCTACCTCTTATTACTAGGTCATGAAGATGTTTCCTTACATTTTCTTCTAGAAGCTTTAAGGCACTAGTTCTTATATTAACTTCTAGTTAATTTTCCTATAGGGTGTAAAGTAGGGGTCCTCTTTCGTTCTTTGGCTATTGATATGCAGTTCTTCCATGACTAATTATTGAAAAGACTATTTTGTCCCAGTTGAGAGGATTTGGAGACCTTGTCAAAAATCAGTTGACCATAAATTTGGTGATCTATTTCTGCAATCTCGGTTCGATTTCATTGGTCAATGCTTCTCTTTGTGCCAGTATCATGCAGTTTTGACCATTCTGGCTTTACAATAGGTTTTAAAGTCAGGAAGTGTTACTCCTCCCACTTCGTTCTTCTTTTTAAGGATGCTTTTTAGCTATTTGGGGTTTCTTTCCCTTCTAGATGAATTTGGCAACTAGCTTTTCCAAGTCTTCAAAGTAGGTTGTTGCAATTTTGATTGGTACTGTGTTGAATCTGTAGATCAATTTGGGGATAATTGACATCTTAACTATATATAGCCTCCCTATCCATTAGCAGGGAATATCTTTCCACCTATTAGATCTTCTTGGACTTATTTTAGCAATGTTATGTAGTTCTCTGTGTACAAGTCTTTCACATCCCTAGTTAAGTTCATTCCTAAGGACTCGATTCTTTTAGTTGCTATTTTGAATGGATTTTTTTCCTTAACTGACTCTTCAGTTAGGTCATTGCTTGTGTATAGAAATGTTATTGATTTTTGCACATTAATTTTATATCCCACCACCTCGCTGAATTTGTTTATTAGCTCAAGTAACTTTGCTGTAGATTTTTCAGGATCTTCCAAACATACTATCATGTCATCTGCAAATACTGAAAGTTTATCCTTCCTTTCCAATTGGGATACCTTTTATTTCTTTCTCCTATCTGATTGCTCTAACTAGAACTTCTAGCACAACGTTGAATAATGGTATTGACAGTGGGCATTTTTGTCTCATTCCTCATCTTAGGGGGAAAGCTTTCAGTCTATTTCCATTAAGTATGATGCTAGCTATCAGTTTTTCATATATTCTCTTTATCATATTGAGGTATTTAGCTTTGCAGTGTTTTTATCAGAAAAGAATGTTGGATTTTGTTGAATGCTTTTTCAGTTGTACTGGGCACACCAGCAGAGGCACTGTATTTTTTGTACACCAGGCCAGGGCAATTGTCTTGGCGGTGGCAAAGCATCATCAAAGGAGGCCCTAAGTTTTTATCCTTTAGGGACCTTGGCTGTTTGGAATACCTGCAGCCAGTGAAAGCCTATCATTGTTGAATTAGTATTAGAAGCACACCTTACTCAATGAATAAAGTAGTAGAGGCATTTCAATTCTGTTGCAGGGACCATATTTAAGGCATTATGGAGCTCTGACTGTATGCTTTCTTCCTCCCTCTCCACAAATATGAGTGTGGAAGGCACCAAAACCTAGTTTAATTTTTATTTTGCTAGTTGAAAGGATCTTTGAAATAACCCAGTGAAATTCAATTCCCAAAGTTTACATATGGGGGACTTTAGGCCCAGAGAGGTGCTAGGACTGCCCTAAAGTTACAATACCAGTCAGTAACATAACCACTGAATTCCTTGTGAAAGCCTCTTTCAACTCTACCAGACCAGAAGGTATTGTCACCAACCTCATCTTTACCTGAGATCTGGGAGAGTCACCACTTAGATGAGCACAGTGTCTCCTTTTACAATGGGAGGGAGTTATTTTTCTCTCTCTTAAACATCTTGTATCTTAACTACCAGGCACACACACACATGTATACACACACACACAAACATCCCTTTCTTATCAAAGAAAGGTGTCTCCAGTTGCCCAAACTGAACAACCTGGACTCTCAAAAGCTCAGCCATCCCTCTAGGTGTCCAACTGGAACAATTATCTTATAGTTAAATGTGCATTTTGGCCAACCTAATATTTAATCAGGGGCTACTTTTGCAGGCTACATAAGAATAACCATTTCTTGCCAAGCCTGAGTTTTCAACACAGGGAATAGGATTCACAGAATGGGTACAGGCAGGAGTCTGACCCAGACAACCCTCAGGTTCTTTCCATTCTTAAAACAATCCCTGACACCTTGATTGAGGATTCTGCATGGCAAGTTCTGAAAAGGCCTATTAGTTACACAGTACAAATTCCCACATTAAGTTGTATCCCCCATAATATAGCAGCCAAGTAGGTGGTTCTTCAACCTCTTCTGCATAAAGGCTTCTGGTGACCTGAAACTTACTGCTTCCTGGCGAACCTATTTCATCATTGAACAGATCAGAATAGTGGTAAGCGTTAAATGGGATAATTTATGAAAAGCGCTTAGTAGTGTCTAACACATAATAAAAGCACTCCTCCCTCCTTGACTATTAGAAAGTGTTTCCTTATAGTAAGCTGAATTCTGCCTCTGGATAGCTTCCACCTTACTGAACTCTGACCCATCCTGGTTCTCCTTTCTGGGGTCACACAGAACAATTCTAATCCATTTCCATATGACAACTTTGCTTTTTAAGACAGCACCCCTGTCCTATCTCCTTTCTCTTACCAGGATTCACTGCACACTCCCCACCCATCAAGATTACATCTCCATAAAGGCAGCTTAAAGTTGGCTTCGCTTTGGACAAAATCGTGACATTGTCACCAGAGACTGTCATTCAGTTTCTGTCTGCGGAGTTGGGATAGACAGAACTGCATTCACCCTGTGGCCCCTCGCCCTCACTCTGCACATGTAAAGGGAGCTGAGCTCCACACTCTGGACAGCCTAGTGAGGGACCCTCAGAGGAACCAACAGCTTTCCGCTGCCAATGGCAGCTTCCCCGCCTTCTCTTGCTCACCTCCCCCTCCTCCTCTCTTTCCCATTTCCCCGTCCCACTCTTTCGGGAAGACACCTGGGGGGTGGGTAAGCTTTCCCCTCAATTGCTGTGGGGCCACTGGGGCAGGGCACCCCAGCTCACCTCCCTACCCTGGAGCACCTCAGCCACCCCTGTAAGACTCTCCGGGTAGCCCCCTTGTCTGCCTGCCACTTTCCCCGAGCTAGTGGCAAAACTGGATCATTCCTCTGGAGGCGCAGGCAACTGCTTGGCATGGAGGAGACAAGAGGAGTTACTCTGCGAGCAATGAACAGCAGCACTCCATCGGGCCGCCGGACCAGACGGTAGGTGGGTCCACACCTCCGCTGCATTCCTTCTGCGGCACCTTGTCAAGTGGCTGACAGATCTACCAGACCTACCAGACGCACCAGACGCACCCTAACCCGCTGCCAAGCGAGGCGACAGCTGGCGCAGCGGCGGTTTCGGAGGGAGTGCCGCTGCAGCGCGGGCTCGCCAGCCCAACAGAGAGAGCCGCCGATTTTGCTCCGATAGCCCCTGGTCCCCTGCCAGGTCTCACATTGCCGCGACTGCCCACAGCAGATTACATGCTCCAGGGAGCGCTTGTGGGGCTGCACGAGGCTCAGGGCGGAGGAAGTTTTCAACCGAGCAGCTCTGGGTCCCTGCCTCTCCCAGCTACTGGACATCGGGGCAGCGGGTTCTTCGGGTTCTTCGGGTCAAAGACTGTTGTGGGGTGCACCAAAAGAGAGACCACACAAGTCAAAGCAATTTGCAAGCCAATTAGGAGTCTTTATTAGCTGACTGGCTACTGCCTCAGAAACTCAACAAGGAGGAATTAGAGAGCAGCCCTGAGGAGTTCTCAAGGGGGACTTATAAAGGTAAAAACCACAAGCGTATCCACAGAAGCAGGAAAAAGGACATTATCTTTTTGAGCCACATCTTGGTTTGCAGCTGTAAGAATGCAATCTTATCTACAGAAGCAGAGAAATGCCATTTGCTCTTGCACAATACATCCCATTCTTTTTGTTTCTTAACAATGATTATTGTTCAATTTTTAACTCTTGGGAACTTCCCGCCCTGGATCTTGTGACTCCGATTCCTTCTTCTTGCTAGGGCCTGATTTATTGCCTGATTTATTGCTCCTGACTCCCCACAAGACCACGGAAGATGGAGCTGAAAAGGCGAGTGAAGAGAGTGGGGGCAAAGGGAAGAGCGGACTTAACTCTGAAATTCAGGTCGGAACTCAGCTGCTAGCCGGGAGAAAGGTGGCCAAAGGCCAATACACTCCCGGAAGCGCTTCCCAGAGGTGAACTCAGGTGACCTCGCCACTGCTGGGGTACGGAGGTGGGAATCCCCAGCTAGTGGTGCATGCAACTGTGAGGGCTGGTCAGTCCGCTGCACCCTAATGGCCGCCCCCTCCCCCGCCCCATCCTACTTCCAGCCCGTTGTCTGCTCTGGTCTTGCATACTGGCTTGGTTTGCCAAGCTCCCACTTGTAACCCAAACATTTCATCAGTCTAATTGCTGAGCTTCCGAGAATAAATGACCTCGCACGGGGCCGCCAGTGGAAAGGGGTTCGCCCGGGAAAAGAGAATCACCTGCAGCCGCCGCCCGAGCGCCCTACGGAGAGCCAAACCCTTTCCTTGAATCCTGCCTCGTGTCCTAGGAGATACTAAGCTTGCAGGGAAAGGGGAGTGGGGTGGGAGGGCGCGACCAACTGTCTACAACCTTTTCCCTGGATCCGTTCAATCCACTCCTCGAAGTTTCCGGAAGATTGCGACCCCCAGGAGGGCAGATTCTTTGTGTGTTAATCACAGCGTGCATTTTTAATTTCCCTCCCCTTTCTTTCTTATTAGTGCTGTAATCATATGCTCCTGACCAACAAGCCTGGGACCATTGAGAAAAGACTTAGGTCCATTGAGGTGGACTGGGGAGTTTGGATGATGTTTTCCCTTCCCTCTCACTAGACGTGTACTAGGAATAGTGAGCTCTGCCTAGGTCATGCCTCCAGGTTTTGCTCTCTAGGTGGAAAAAACAGACTTTAGAATTTTCCAAGAGGGCTTAATGGATACCCCTTTGCTTTCAAATAGAGAAATCAGGATACTCAACTGGCAATTATTCTAATAAATCTGCATCACGTGCCAGGAAAAAAAACGTGGAAATCATTTCAGCATTCTTGAAAAACAACAGTCTGCAATGGAGGTAATTGTGTGTGGTCGGCTTTAGTAAGACTTCCTTACAATTAGACAGAAAAGCAACCTACTCCACCAAATGAATGGACCTGAACAAATTTATCATGTAAAGGCAGCCTGCCAGCATCATACAGAAGCCAAACCTGAGACATCCTTCCTATCTCACTTCCACCTCCTTTTCAACATCCCTCTACCCACTTCTGCTCATGTTCTTCTTGCCAGGGTATATAACAACTGATGGATGACTGAGAGCATTGAGCCAGCTTCAAACTGAGATAGAAACCTTGAGCAGGTCACTTCACTTCTTTGGAGCCTCAGTGTTCCTCATCTGGCAAATGGCTGTAATAAGAGGATTTACCTCACAGTTTAGAAAGGATTCAATGTGATGCTTGATGCCTGACCCATAGCAAAGACTCTGTAAACTCATTTCTCCCTTCCCTTCCAAAAATGAAAGATAGTGAGTCCCAGATCTCCTATGTTATACATGGACCATTAACCCCATTGGAGGCAGAAACAGATTTCTGAGGGAAAGGGCCTGGCCTCCTGTTTTAGAAGTAGACCACTTTACTCTTTCCTCATGGCCTACTTTGATGAACTCATATTAGAGGTTTTATAAACAAGGGTTAGGGTGCTGTGATGGTGGCCCAGTGGCAGAATTCTCACCTGCCATTCCAGAGATCTGGGTTCAATTCATGGTGCCTGCCCATGCCAAAAAAAAGTGGAGGGCGGGCCACGGTGGCTCAGCAGGCAGGATTGCTTGCCTGCAATGCCAGAGGACCCAGGTTCGATTCCCAGTGACTGCCCATGTGAAAAAAGAAAAGAAAAAGTAAAAACAAGGTTCTTCCTACATGCTATATACAGTGGCAGGCACACTGTTGACATGAATGCATACTTTGATTGCTATAGTTATTCCTCTTCATCATAATCATCATTATAATAACAACAATAATATCAGTGCTAACAGCATCTTTAATGGAGAAGGAGACAGAGATAGATGCAGGGGTATTAACCTTTCTAAGACAGGCCTTTCTATAGTCTACCCATGTGGAAACAAAATCCAAGAAACCTTGATGATGAAGGACAAAAGTTCAAGAGGTTACCTTATCCAGCTGCTTGTCTCCAAGCAGGCCCTTGTTACAAGGATAATTCTTGAGTGCCAAGCTTCCCAGATAAAGACAGGCATTCAAGAGGTCAACAAATATTCACTGAATACTACACTGGAGGCGACCTGACTGGGTCCCATAAGTGACACAGAGATGGAAAAAGCCCAGATCCTGCTCTCAAGAAAACCTTGTCAAGCCAAGAGATAAGGCAAATTAACAAACAACAGGTCCCCTACCTAGCATCTTCTGTCTCTTATTGTTCTAGAGACTGTAGAAAATTGCACTAATATTTTGCAAACAAATTGCCAGTATACACTTTTCCTGTTGAAAGTCAAGTGGTGCATACATCCTCTTTCCTTAAACCTTTTACCACAGCCTAGTTAATACTTGACAAGGTCCCCCAGATGTAGACTTCAGTTCTTTTTGGTAGTGTGGGCTACCATTTCTAATCACCTGTTTATTACAGTACTGAAGAGGCTACAATCATGTTTCTGAACTCCATATAGGCCAGTTGATGTTGGCAAGATAAAAATTCTAGCCCTGGCCCTCACCTTTCATCCCACTAGCTGCTTTCCAGTTCTATACCTTCATCTGCTGTCTTCCCTTGACCTTAAACATATCTTTTGTGATAGGCTGACTAATCGCTCCCCAAAGATGTCCATGTTCTAATCCCCATAACCTGTGAATATGTTACTTTCATGGAAAAAGGGGACTTTGCAAATGTGATTAAATTAAGGATCTTGAGATGGAAAGATTATTCTGGATTATCAGGGTTTGCCCAAAACCAATAAGCACATGTATCCTTATAAGAGGGAAACAGGGAGATTTTACACACCCAGAGGAAAAGTACAGATGAAGATGAAGCAGAAGGAGTTTTGAAGATGCTGACCTTGAAGGTTAGAGTAATGTGGCCACAAGCCAAGGAGTTTCAGCAGCCATTGGAAGCTGGATGAGGCAAGGAATGGATTCTTTCCCAGAACCTCTAGAAGGAACCACCCTGCAGACACCTTGACTTTAGCCATTTAAGACTCATTTAAGACCTCTAACATCCAGAATTATAAGAGAATAAATTTGCATTGTTTTAAGACACTACATTTGTGGTAATTTGTTACAGCAGCCTTAGAATACTAATACACTTTTTAAAGTTTTTTCTAACTTTTTGATTGTATAGTGTAACATATGTACAAAGAAAAGAAATAAAAAAATAGTTTTCAAAAAAAAGCTAATATGCTTTTATTGCATCATATTTAATTCTATCTTATCTAATTTATTATTCATGTCTGAGACTCCCTACCATAAGTTACGATGTCCAGCACAGGGCCTTGGATTTAGTTGACATTCAATAAATTAATGAATGAATTTTGTTCTAATGAATGAATGAATGAACTGACATAAACGTGGTTTGAGATATGGCATGGTGAGAGAATGCCCAGCTCATTGTAACCCATAAATATTGTTGATATACCACTAAAGGTATGTTGGGTTCTGTTGGTGTAGTTCCTCCTATACAAAGAACAAGACATTATATAGTTCCTAAACATCTTAAAGGATGTCAATTATGAAATATGGTATGCTGAAGAAGGTACTTTGAGATCTGGGTTTTAACTCTCAGCTCTGCTATCAGCTCCTACTTCATCTCCAAAGGTCACTGGCTGGTGGACTCTCTGCTTTGTGGTGCTGCAGCATTCTCTGCTTTCTCTGAATCTCCTAAATGTTTACTCTTTTATAGGACTCCAGTAAACCAATCAACACCCACCTAAATGGGTGGAGACATGTTGACCCTAATCCAGTTTAACAACCACTCTTGACTAAATCACATCATCCAGGGAGATGATCTGATTATAGTTTCAAACATACAGTAGTGAATAGGGATTATTCTACCTTTATGAAATGGGATTTTGATTAAAACATGGCTTTTCTAGGGGGCTTACTTCCTTTCAAACCAGCACAACTCACCAAATGCCCCTCCAGGAGCACCCTCCTTTTCCTTAGGCCAAGAAGTCTATGAAATTGACACCAGGGTAATGGGTAATGGACTAGCTACCGAAAGTATGGACTTCTACCTCCACCTTTCTACCCACGCTGACCCTCATTGAAACAGCATCCTTGTATTCTGGGTTCCTAGGTTAACTATAGTTGGATAGCAGACCCCACTCCATGCCAATCTCATCCCCACCTTCTGCACTTAGACACATTTACCTGTCCAGTCAAGCCAAGCATTGCTCTTCCACATAGCCATGAAAGAATCTGGCTTGCTTCATGCTCTAAAAGGACTTGTTTTGCATAGTAAGAACCCTGGCCTGGGAATCTGGAGAATTTAGTTCAAGTTTTGGCTTTGCTACTGATTTTCGTCATTTGGGTCTCAGTTTTCCTACCCATTGCTCAGCTCTACTATCAGCTATAAGAAGCAAAGCACAGCACTCTCAAAGCTGTTTTCCAAGTATAAAGTGCTTTGAGTATGAGGTAAAAATGCAGTAGGAAGGATGAAAGTGAAATATTAATCACTTTTCCAAAGTTAGATGAGAATCTCCATCCAGGAACACATTTTAGAAATGGGGAGATAGCTGTGTTTTCTAGGTTCATTTCTATGGAGATAGACTCAGTAATCACCCAGGATTTACAAATTTGTTACAGTACAAATTACTCGATTGCATGAATTAACACCCTCAGTTATAATTGGGGCAGAAGGACTTTGTGAAGGTAGGGGGTGGGTGAGTGAAGAGTCAGTGAAGAGCGTACTTGATCTTTATCCCCAAGAGCCTCAGAGAGCACCTATTGAAGGCCCTTCAATGCCTTTCCTGAAGGCTCATTCCAATAGCAGAGCAACAATAGGTCTGACATGGTATTTCCTCACATCTGTGGCAGGCAGGTGCCCATAAACCTATGGAGGGTTCAGAGCTTGCAAGATAGTAACAGGGCCACATTACGATGACAATAGTACAGGACTGTGGCTGATAACATATTCATCAACTTCACTTTTGGGCCATGAGCTGGCCTTGAGAGAGACTTTCCTAATTTCAAAGTCCTAGCAGTGGTTATGTCTCTTTTATCTATTTATTTTTTTCTTTTTCAATGACAAGCAAAAGTTAACCCCCACTCTCTCAGTCCAGCATTGTATAGAAAGCACAAAGAGAACTGACCCTTTTGCCCTCTTCCATCCCATGAGGAACAGGACTATAGGTATCCATGGAAAACCACTACTTGCTCAGACCAGCCACTTTTTCTCTCATGTCCTTATCTGCTGCTTCCCCATCTCTGGTCTGAAGTGGTATTTCCTCATGTGTGTAGCAGGCAGGTGCCCATGAGCCTATGGCCTGGGGGAGTGGATTGAGAGGGATTTCCCCTACTGTTTTTGAATCAACAGATCACTGGTGTTTGATTTCTAAGCCGCCTCATTGCCTTGGATCATTTAAGGCTCGGAGTATGGTATTTCTCAGGCCTTAATGTATTAAAGAAAGGCTTCAAGACAGATTTTCACCTACTGATTACCTAAGGGGACATGATTTCCTGAGGCTCTGGCCTTGGGCTTCAGACCGTAAACTCACCAAACCATATTTCTTCAGGCACTGGATTTAGTATAGGTAATTTGCCCTTTTATTAACACTCTCAGCAGCATCCAGTTTTAATTGGTTGCTTTGACAACTACCACCTCGGTTCCAGGTACTCTGCCACTTAGACCTTCACACTAACTTCCTGTTTTCCTTTTTTCCCTTGCCCCCTACTTCATTCTAATCTCCACACAGCAACCAGAGGGATCCTTTTAAAACACAAGTCACATTGTATTATCTACTCAAAACCCTTCCATGACTTCCTTGGTCATTTAGAGAAAGACTCTTTACTATAAATTAGAATTACCTAGGAAGTTAAAAAAAAATACATATTACTCCCTTTCTCCCTCCCTATCCCCACAAGACAGGAGTGGTGGTATCTGGACCTTGGAATTTTTCTCAAAGTTTCTCAGGTGATTCTAATGGCAGCCAAGATTGCAAACCACTGCCGTAGCAGGTTTGGTCTCGAATACTTCTCCGACCTCCTCTCTACACTCTTCCGCTTTTCCACTCTTCTCCAGCTATACTGCCTCCTCCTTTTTCCTCAGCAAGCCGAACATACTCCCATCTTAGAGTCTTTGTCCTATTATCTCTGCTTGAAATGCTCTTTCCCCCAGGTCTCCATTGGACTCATCCTCTAACTCCCTTTAGGTTTTTGCTCAAATATCACCAAGTCAATGTGGCTGCCCCTGACTGCCCTATGGTCCCTTACAGAGGGCAAAGATGCCTAGAATCAAGTTTGAAAATTAGAGGAGTGTGCTAATATTACCCTTAATTCTATCATCCTAGGACCCTCCACAAACTGCTCCCTGCTGTCAAGTTTTTCTCTATTGATCTTCTTTTATTCATTATTCCTTCTGCATCTGTCTCCAAACATCTCCTTTTTCTTCTCTATCTCTAAAGTAACCACCTGGCAATTACAGTAATATATCAAAGGCCTTACTTGAGTGTTATGCATCTGTGATGATCACTTTGCATATACTGTTTCATGTGTCTAATCATATAGTATAGTATATAAACTGGAAAGGGAAGTGGAGCTATTATTTTCACAGCCACCCCTTAGCCACAGGTCCAAAGATCCTACAGGTTGGTTAGAGCTTTCAGAAAGGAAAAAGACCCCCAGGAAGAGGTAGTGCTTCGGATCTTGGGCTTGGTTTATTACTTTCTGAGGAAAAGGTAATCTGAGAGCTGTTTATTAATTAGTGACCCACCATGTCCAGCTGCAAGTGTTTTGCAACCCCATTTGGCACAATGAAACTTGCCCCCCCCTTGGCATTCTGGGCTACCTTCCTCAGGACAGGCGTAGTGTTGGGTATGCCATAAACCTTGTTCCAAGGGGAGGGTAATGCACCCAAATTGTTGGGCCGGAATTCCGGTTGCCCCTGACCCCTGTAACCAAAACTTTGTTTTTTCTGAGGGTTCCAGTGGTTCCCGAACAACCGGCAAAGATCAAAGTGGGGGGATGGTTGGGAGGGAGTGGTGGTTTTAGCCACCACTACTCCATCCACTGTCCTAGTGAGTTCCCAGGTATGGTTTATAACCTGATGAGGGTTTTTCCCCACAACCCCCACCAGGGATATCAGGAGGATCCAGAGGGATTTCTGGAAAGTCTTATCTTTAGTGGATCCTCAGTTCACTGGATGGTCCATTTTCCGGGGAGCTGGTCCAGGGCAGCCTTCTTGATTGGGGTGTGATGAATCCAGTGTTGTTTTCCCACAACTTTTACTGCTGTTGGGGTTGTGAGGATTACTGGCAGGTGTCCTATCCACTGGGCCTCCAAGGAGGCTGGCTGAAGCCTTTTAATGCAGGTCTCTGGGCTGCACCTGAAATAGATCTTTGTTAGGGGCAGGATTTGTTGGTCCCAGATGGGCTGCCTTCACCAGTTCCCGGGTGTGCTGGGTGGCAGATTGCAAGGCCTGTAATGATTTTAGAAGAAAATGGCTTTTTAGTTCAGCTATTTTCTCTTCCCCCAACTTAGGAATCAGTGGGGGTGGTTGCCCAAACATGATTTCATATGGGGTAATTCCCTTAACATAGGGAGTACATCTAGTCCTTAGGAGGGCAAATGGAAGGAGACTCACCCAGTTTTCGCCAGTCTTGAACTTTAGTTTATTCAAAGTTCCTTTTATTGTTCTATTCATTCTCTCAACTTGCCCTGAACTCTGTGGCCTATAAGTACAATGTAATTTCCATTTGATATTTAGTATTTTTGCTAACAATTGGGTAATTTGGGTGATGAACGCCAGCCCATTTTCAGACCCCATTGCAGTTGGGAGGCCAAATCGGGGAACAATTTCTGAAACTAGTTTTTTTACTACTATTTGTGCTGTCTTGGTTTTGGTAGGGAATGCCTCAGTCCATCCAGAGGTGTCAATGAAAACCAGCAGTTATTTGTATCCATACGGACCAGGTAACATTTCCGTGAAGTCTATTTCCCACTGTTTTTCTGGGGCTTGTCCCCACATCCTGGTCCCTTGGGGTACCTCCTTCCCTTGGCCAGAATTTACCTGGGCACAGATGTGGCATCTAGATTATATCTGCTGGGCTTATTGTTGCAGTTGGGGAATGTAGTAATTTCTTTGTAATAGTTCAGTTAGTTTCATACTGCCCAGGTGTGTACTTTGGTGAACCTGGGCAACCAAATTGTGCTCCAGGTGCTCTGGCACTAGGATTCTCCCATCCAGGAGAATTTTCCAACCATCCAGATCTATTCCAGTGCACAGAGTTTTGCCCCATTTAATTTCTTCCCCAGTATAATTTGGAAGGTTCGGCAGTGCCCATCTCAGTAAGACAGGAAGTATCTGCAGCATCCCCATTGGTTTCTGGGCAACCTCTTTTGCCGTTTTATCAGCCAGGGCATTTCCTCTGGCGATTTGAGTTTCAGCAGTCCTTTGCAATGTATAATGGCTGCCCTTTTCAGCAACCAGATAGCCTCTAGCAAGGCAAGTATTTCTGGTATATTTTTTATTTCTTTTCCTCCTGATGTCAAAAGTCCCCGCTCCTGATATAGTGCCCCATGGACATGTGCAGTGGCAAAGGCATATCTGCTGTCCATGTAGATGTTGACAACCTTTTCCTTTCCCCACCTTAGAGCCTGGGTCAGAGCTATCAGTTCGGTCCTAGGGCCTGAGCCCAGATGACTCGGTCCACAGTTACCACTGCTGCCCCCGCATACCTGATTCCCTCTGAGACCTAACTGCTCCCGTCTGTATATAATTCTTCATCAGGATTTTGCCAGGGGTTGTCAGTGAGGTCAGCCCTCAGGTTTGTGAGGGATTCCAGGACCTCACAGCAGTTATGGATGGGCTTGGACAGGTCATCATCCAGGAGTAAGGTGGCAGAGTTAAGGGCTGTCACTTTCAGGAAGCGGATTCTCAGGGGATCTAGTAGCAGTACTTGATACTGGATTATCCAGGCATTTGAGAGCCATCTCTCCAGCAGGCTTTTTAGTAATGTTTCTTCTGAACGTGGGGCCACTATTTGTAAATCCTGCCCCAGAGTTAATTTGGATGCTTCTTTAACCAAAATAGTGGTGGTGGCAATGGCCTGGAGGCAGTTTGGCCGTTCGGCTGCTACATAGTCTAGCCTCTTAGACAGGTAGGCAACCAGCCCTTTCCATGGTCCTAATATTTGGGTTAGGACCCCTTTTGCTATTCCCCGGGCCTCAGCAACATGCAGTTGAAAGGGTTTTGACAGGTCAGGCAAGGTTAAGGCAGGAGTGCTTACAAGCACTGTTTTAGTGTTTTAAAAGTCTTTTGCTCTGTTCAGTCCAGGTTAGAGTTTTCTCTTTTTCCCCTCTACTAGTATACAGGGGTTTGGCTATTTCTGCAAATCCGGGAATCCAGAGTCGGCAATATCCAACTGCCACCAGGAATTCCCGTACCTGCCTCTCTGTCTTTGGTTAGGGTATCCTTAAGATAGCGTCAACCCTACTCGAGGATAGTGACCTCCTTCCTTCCTTTAATTTAGTATCCTAAGTATATTGCTGAATTTGTGCAGTTGGTTTTTTTTAGTTGAGACCCGATAGCTTAACTGGGCTAACTCCTGCAGTAAATTTTCAGTTGCTTTTTTACAGTCTGACAGGTTATTAGCTGTCATTAAGAGGTCATCCACGAATTGTAGCAAGGTTATTTCTGGATGCTTTTGTCTAAAGCTGGCCAAATCTTGACTTAAGTCTTCATCAAACACGGTGGGGGAATTTTTGAAACCCTGCGGCAACCGGGTCCAGGTCCATTGTCCAGAGAACACCCCCCCCCCGGGTCAATCCATTCAAAAGCAAAAATGGGTTGACTTTCCTCAGCCAGAGGGAAGGAAAAGAAGGCATCCTTTAAGTCCAGAACAGTATAAACCTGTTGGCTGGGAGGTAACAGGCTCAGGAGTGTATATGGGTTAGGCACAGTAGTGCGAATAGTTTCAACTCTTTTGTTCACTTCCCGGAAGTCTTGTATTGGCCGGTAATCCTTGGTCCCGGGTTTTTGGACCTGGAGAAGGGGGATGTTCCAGGCCGAATGGGAGGGGACTAGAATGTCTGCCTCCCAGAATCTTTTGATATGGACTGCAATGCTTCTTTTAACCTTTAAGCTTATTGGGTATTGTCAGATTCTGACAGCTGTGGCGGTGCTAATCAGCTGGACAACAATGGGGGGCGGTGGGCAGCTAATACTGGTAGGTTAGTTTCTGCCCATATGCCCGTTATTTTTTCTTTAAATTCTCGTAGGTATGGGCCTGGGGCCGACAGTGCCGCCTCTGCAGTAAGTAAATATTCTTCTGATAAGGGGCAAGTGAGGAGGATTGCTGAGGGGATGGTATTGAAGGAGAGCTCAGCCGAATCATTTCTGAAAGAGGTGGTGGCCTGTAATTTTTGGAGGAGGTCCCTTCCCAAATGGGGGTATGGACACTCTGGCATCACAAGAAATGAGTGGGTGACAGTTCCTTCCTCAAGGTTAGTGATCCTAGTCATTGTCCATGGGTAAGACTTTGTCTTCCCCCCTGCTCCCTATATGGGCATTTTTTCCTTAGATATGGGCCCTTCTGCCTGCTGGAGGACAGAGAAGGTAGCCCCAGTATCCATAAGAAATTTTATAGGCTTGCCCCCAATTTCTAAGGTGACCCTGGGCTCCCAAGGGCTCAACAGAATGGAGCCCTGGCCCCATCAATTTGCCTCTTCAACTAGAATGGCAGACAGTTTCAGTCCTTTAAGTCCTCTTTTAGGGCATTCATTTTTCCAATGTCCATTCTCTTTGCAGTAGGTGCATTGGTTTGCACCTAGGCCCAACCTTTTTACTTGGTTCCCCTTCCTTTTTTCAATGGTTTCCCATCTACCTTTCTGTTTTTCCTGTTCAGCCATTGTGGATACTAAAATTCTGGCTATTTTTTTGGACTGCATGGTCCTGGGGTCATCTTTGTTATCAAAAGTCTTTTGGGCAAATCTTTATCAGTTCGGACAGCACCTTGCCCTCAAATCCTTCTAATTTTTGTAACTTTTTTCTTATATCTGGGGCTGACTGTGTGACAAATGCTGTATTTACAGCTCACCTATTTTTTGGTATCTCTGGATCTATAGAGATGCACAAGTGGTATGCCTCAAGGAGGCACTCAAGGAAAGCAGCCGGAGATTCATCCAACTTTTGTATAGTTTTGCTTACCCTAGATTAGTTGGTCGGCTTATTGACCACCATATTCCCCTGAACAGAGTCTGGTGATACCGATCAAGAGCCTCCTTACTTTTATCAGTGTTGGGGTCCAATCTGGGACATGTGGAAGGGAACACAGCCTCTAATCAGGTTGGCTTGATAGTAGGCTGTCCATCAGGTCCAAGAATTAACTTCCTCCCCTGTCTCATGACCCAGTCTCATTCTTTGGAGGTGAAGAGAGCCTGGAGAAGGTGTTGGGAGTTATCCCAGGTGTGCTGGTGGGTAAAAAAGACAGTCTCCAAGAGGGAGATGAGCACTTGGGGCTTTTCAGAGAAAGAGGGATTTTGGTTTTTTCCAATTATACAGGTTGCTAGAGGAAAAGGGGACATAATTCATGAAAGGTGGGTGGTCATCCTCTGGGGCAAGGCCAAGCTGTCTTAGGGGTAAAATTGGGGCCCCAGAAGAATCTGGTGACTGTGCACCAGAAGAAGTGTGGTAAGCAGAGCCACTTCTGGTATGGGGGTGCTGAAGGTCACCTCCCAGCTATCAGAGGGGCTGATTGCCACCTCTTCGCTGCTTCTCCCTGCTGGTCTCAGAGGGGGAGGAGGGGCTATCAGATATGGGGGAGGGTCCATTAAGAGTGGATCCTCTGGTGGTCCCATCAGTACTGGGAACCTGTTAGTCTTTTCTTTCATACTTTTCTTTAGTATGAGGGCTATTTTGGTTTTGGGGGGGTCTTTATTTTTGGGATCCCAGGCAAGACTGTAACCACTTGGGTTTTTCTGTTAAAATTTCAATCCAAATTAGTATATAGGGGATCTGGTCAGAGTGGTCTGGATCACCAAAAATTGTCATTTGGACTCTATGACCTATAGATAGGTCTGTGGTTCCCTCGGAAGGCCATCCAGAACCAAAAGTTGGCCACTCCCATGAGCAGAATTTCTCCAAGTCAAAGGTGTTGACAGGGGCTCCTTAATCTCCAGCCTTCCACTGAAATTCCTGAAAAATTTTCAAAAAACATTGAAGGGGACTACAGACAGATGAGCTTGACTGACCCATGGCAATTATGATAAGAATGACAGAGAATGTGATGAGACCAACAGATGAGAGAAAGGACAAACTAAACCAAGACACACAAAGCCTTATCCTTAATTGATTCCTAACCAGAAGCCCTGGGCAACATCTTGCTCTGGGACCTAACCTTGGAAGTAATGCTGCATCCAGCCTTCCAGAGGTCCCTGACCTGGATCCAGTAACAGACCTGTACTCACTGGTGAGGTTTCCAGAAACAGATGACTCCACCAGATTTTGTATAATTTCAGAGGGTCCTGTAGGACCAGCCCAGTCTCTGGTCCTTGCCTGGGGCAGAGGAACATCTCTCCAAGGCCTTCCCCTAGGCTGGACCTCGGTTCCAGGGGCAATCCCCAGGACCTGTGGTCACCAGATGTCCATTAGGGATAATCTTGCTGGATGCTCCAAATGTTGTGGGGCATACCAAAAGAGAGACCATACAATTCAAAAAAATCTGCAAGACAATTTGTAGTCTTTATTAGTCAGCCGGCAACTGCCTCAGAAACCCCCAAGAAGGAAGATTCAGAGAGCAGCCCTGAGAGGTTCTCAAGGGGGGCTTATAAAGGCAAAAACTGCAAGCTTATCCACAGAAGCAGGAAAGGGGCATTATCTTTTTAGAGCCACATCTTGGTTTGCAGCTGTAAGCAAGCAAGCTTATGTACAGAAGCAGAAAAATGCTGTTAGCTCTTGCAAAATACATCCCATTCTTTTAGTTTCTTAACAATGATTATTGTTCAATTTTTAACTTGTGGGGACTTTCTACCCTGGATCTTGTGACTCTGGATACCTTCTCCTTGCTAGGGTCTGATTTATTGCTCCTGACCCCCCACAATATGACACAAAATACGGTATGCACAGAGATTATATCTAGGCATAAAAGAATTCAGACAGAATTTAAAAGAAAGTTTTCTTTTTAATAGTATGCTAGGGCACCAGCTGGTGATAGAGATAATCATAGGCATCTCTTCCTAACTCCGTGTTCAGTGACATCACACTGGTATCTTGATATTGGTGATGGCTGGAGTATTTACATCATTTACATTGGCAAAGACTGCAAATCAGGGTTGCTAGTTTGTTAAACATTTACAACACACCCCTGAACATACCCTGCCTCAATTCTCGAAAGATTTAAGGGGCAGCTGGAAGATATGATATCATATCTGGGTGTTTTATGCCCAAGAGTCTTGGGTCTCCTACTTTAGATTGTATACTCTATAGGGACAGAACCAGCTTTTATTCTTACATGTTTTCCCAATACCAAGTTCAATGTCTGGCATACTCTAGATGCTCAATAAAGTTTTCCCACTCAAGTGAAGAACATAATCATTTTTTTCAAAGTTCACATCTCCTTGAATTTGAGTACTTCCTCTATTAATCTTGTGTATATGTGATAGTGTAAAACAGCACAGCTGTGCATCAGGAGAGATGTACCCTACTGCAGGGTTGCCATACTGTGCAATTCCAGATGAATACAATGGGAATTATGCATCCCGGATGAATACAATGGAAATTGTGCTCCCTGGGGTTGTATGACAAGGTATCTCTGAGTCTTAATTCTGCCATTTCCTGTCTGTGTGACATCACTGTGGCCATTTGTGATCAGCTTCCATTTCAGCCCCTATAAAATGGCAGATTTAACTTAAGCAGTTGTTTAAGTCTTTAAAAACTTTGTTTTGTTTTATTATTTTATTTCATTTTTAGCAGTGGAACCCTTTCTTCCAATGAAAGCTAGCATAGAAACCCAGCATATAAAACAGATATAAGTAGTGCTGTTTTAGTTGAAGTTATGGTGGGGACTCAATCACCCACTTGGCTGCCAGCTATAGTTTCCAGCCAGTCTCCCATCAAGACATCTTTGAGGAATTACTGAAGGACTGAAAACCACTGGACTAGCTAGCTTGTCCTTAAGAGACCTTCCACCTCTGTGATCTCTCATTCAATGGTGGGTTTTGAATTACTACAATTCTGGGAAGTTAGCCCTCACCAAAGTGGTCCTCAAATCTTGTTGGCATCAAATAAGACAGGATGGCAGCTGGCCTATGACAGTTCCATACTCTTTTTTTCCAATTCTGCATGGAGGATAAGATAATAAGACCTCGCCATATCCTTTCTCCACATCCTTATCCCTGCAAGGCCAGTCTCTAAAGAGGTTTCACCCTATGGTTTAACTTGGAGACTTGGATTGAGGAATGAAATAGTAGCTTAGGCTTCCTGTCTGGCATTTTTTTTTACTACAAAAGATGAGATGCCTGCTTCCCAACCAATCCCCAAGTCTGCTTACTTCCAGCCACATCAGATTAATGACTATTTCTTCAATCTACTTGTCTGTCTTTATGCAGGTTTTCCATATATACTTTCTAAATAAACAAGCATCTTACTATGTGCCTGCCATTGGGCATAGAGTAAGGAACAAAACAAATATGGGAGCCTGCCCATGTCAAAAATATATATATATTTATATTTATATGAATTTATATTTATATGAATATAATTCATTTATATGAATTTTATATTTATATGAATATATATATATATATATATATATATATATATATATATATATATTCATGGAGCTACTGTTCTAATGGAACTGTTCCTTCTTTCTGGAATTTTATCCCCACCCTCATCACAATTCTTATTCACTCAGAAAACTCCTACTCATCTTTCAAATCACAACTCAAATGTTACCTTCTCTGTTGAGTAGTCTCCCATAGTACCAAACACCACAATAGCATTCATTTTATCTTTTCCACTAAAATAGGAACTTCTTAACACCACAATGTTGCTTCCTTTATCTTTTTATGGCCCTCCCACCCTTTATCTGGCACAGAATAGGTACTCAATAAATGTTGAAATGAGCACCACTTCTGTAGATATTATCACTCTCAAAGTACTTTCACATACCTGATCTATCTGTCTCCTCAAAATAACCTTGCAAGGTAGGCAAAACAAGGATTACTATTCCCAGGTTACAGGTGAGAAAACTGGGTCCCCGAGTGGCTCTTCAGGCCCTCAAGTTCAAGGGTAGCCCGTAGCTGGTTCCAGCAACCCTATCTCAGTGTTCTTTCCTGTCAATCACACTGCTGCCCTGAAGGCCTTAAGAGACCTTTCAGTGCACATTGCAGTCTGCAGACAGATTTTGGGAGGGTGCTGCACACTTTAAAAAAATTCAATTAGTTATAAATCAGGAGATTTCACATTAAAAATTCTAGATTTCTACCATCTATTATGCATTTACATATGGCCACAACTGGCTAAGGCTGAGGAGCAATTTCTCCTTTTAGTCAGAGGATGCACTCTTCAGTTTGCCAAAATCTTCATCACTCCCTATTGTATTCATTTGCTAAACATTGATCTTTATATGGATCATTTGAGTTTGCACCCCCAGACTAGTCTGACCTCCACCTTTTGAAAAATGAGGAGATGAAGACCTATACAGAGTAAAGAACTTGCTCAAGGTCACAGAAATAATCTATGGTAGTGAAATGTCAAGGGCTTTCTCTCCCAAGAACAGGTATCTCTCCTCTGCCCTGGGCGGCATGACCTATGAACAGCTGCCATCTTATGAATGTACTTTGGCAAGCTGAATATCACTTTGGCCTTCCCTGCAGCTTGCTAGAGTGCCTAGAGCCTTGTCAGGCTACACCTGTGAAGGGAGACACATGTAACATAGGTTGGGACATGTTTCCTCCATATGCAGTGTGTTCAAGAAAGAGAGAGAATGATACTGATCCAGAGATATCAAGGAAAATGAGATTTTGAATGCTATTGGGTGGGGAGCCAGGCTCAGACAGTCAGGGCCTTTGGGAACTTGCCATGGGATTGGGGTCTGGGCCTCAGTTTGGAAGGCCAGAAATGGAATTTATTGCCCTCCCTAGGGATTCTCAGGCTCAAATCTCTACTAGCCAAATTCTTCAAAGCTTGGTATAAATAAAGGCAGATGTCAATTCACTCATTTCCCCTTGGAAACAATGCTACTGAAGTCATCACAACATTCAAAGGCCTTCTATTCTGGTACATCAGTACATTCAGGAGGCTGAATGCATCCCCAAGAGGCCTCTTGGTCATTTCAGAATTAGGAAAAAGGAGATTGAATATTCAAGGACATTTCCCTTGATTCAGCAAAACTGGTCTCCACAGCTCAAGTTTTTCTCCTTTGAGTATTAGAGCAGTACTCATACCTTAGAAATTAGAAAGCTACATTGTTGCCCGCACACCACCCACCAAAATGTGCTCTCTGTTATGCGAAAACACAATTTTCTCTGGCAAGTTATGACACATTGGAATGGAATCATCAAATTTTCAATTAGGAGGTGCTAAGACATCTCGTCTTATCCCTTCATTTCATAGATAAGGAAACTGAGCTCCACTGAAAGAGCAGGACTTGCCCAAGGTCAGGTAGCCAATTATAACAAAACTCGCATCCAAACTCTAAGGCTCTCAACTCCCAAGCCAGAGCACTTCCCTTTCCAGCAGTAAATGGGTAACACCTTTTTGAGGATCAGCTTATTTTTCTGACTGACTACAGACACACCAGGGTCCCATCAACAGCCATTTGCACATACTGTCTTCGGTTTTTGGCTGTATCACTTCTGTAGACAGATAGCTTCATCAAATATGGATTGATTCTTACTAGTTTGAATCCCTGATGAAGGTCTTCCATGCTTTTACATCTCTAACTTGGGACAGTACTTTCTTCAGGTCTTGGGGGTCTTAACATAATGCACATGGTGAGTTGTGGTTCCTGGCCCTGCCAGAAGAGCTTCTTTCATATTTGGAAGAAGTAAGACTCTGGAGCAAGGCTACTATCCTCCTGAGTACTTCCCTCACATCTCAGTTTCCTTTCCTTGAAAAACAAGGGTAAAAGTCATAACCCACTTCCCAGGAGACTCATTGGCAGTGATGGGAAGCCTTCAGCATCCATGAAGCATTAAAGAAGGTTCTTCCCTTCACGGAGGACTGACTTGCATCTGGAAGTTTCCTAAGAGCCTATACATCTTCCCTATTTGGTATTCCAGAGCTCCTGTTCCTTTTTGGAATTGTTAATGCAGTCTGCATAGTTGGCTCTGGCCTCAGCAGCTCTTTGTCTTTTGGCTTTATCCCTCACTCTTATTTATATCCAGAGTGGTGACCCCATGTGAAGACAATCTCCATCTGCCTTTAGCACCATAGCTAGGTGAGGGCACATTCATACACACACATGCATAGACACACACACCCTCCCCACACACACACTGCCTGGATCCCAGTGGCAGCTATGTTTCATATCAGAGATGGTTGGGTAAGCAAGACAAACAGCAAACTTTTAGCCTTGCCAAGAATGGAATTAAGACATGTTAGAGGGGCTTTGCCCTAATGCTAACTATGCAAAATACTCTCAGGTCTAGATTTAGTCTCAGATTTTGCCAGATAGTTTTGGAACCTGGTCTTCCTATACATTTTGAAGCTTAGAAGAGGATTAAGTATGCCTCAGATGCATTCTGAAGGGCAATTGAAAATGCCCTCTCCTTTTTCCTCCTCTTCCTCCTTCCAAAACCATCGTCCAGATTTCACTTTCATCCTCCCCCCAAAACAAGAGCTAAGTACCTCCTGAAGGGGTCAGGAATATGCTCTGTCCTCTTAGGAAAAACAATTTCGAAGTTGTTGTTATTTTCAAGGTATGTTTAAAATGTCCAGAAAGGAAGAATGGTTTAGTCTTTATGATAAGGAAAATTTCTAGGAAAGAGCAGCTTTGAAATTTCTCCTGGAAGAAGTTGGGAATTATAATATTTAATTATATTAATATTATAATGTATTTATACATAATATTAATGTATAATATTATAATGTCAACTAAATTCAAAGGGGAGACCAGCTGATCTGATCCACATAGTTTAATGTGGTATATAGGAGAGGCCAGAGACTTCTGGAATTTTACATACTTTAATCCAGAGCTCTGGGGACCAAAGGACTAGGAATAAAGAAAGCTGAACCACATTGGAACAATGGCTGCATGAAGCTTAGTCAAGCCTGAAGTCCTAAGACAAGAATACAAGAATTTTGATAGACGTTAGAAGGAGGAAAGTAAACTAATATTTAAAGAACATCTACCATAGGCCAGCCACTGTGCTAGACACTTTACATATGTTATCTTATTCAATCATCATAATAAATCTGTGGGCATGATTATTCCAATCCTACATATGAGAAAATTGAGGCATAGAGAGGGTGATACAAATTTGGTTTCTCAGCATGCATTCCCTTCCTTTCAATAAAAGGTACATGGTTTTCTTTCAAGGATCCAAGCTGACCTCTATTATGTCCTTCAGGCAGGGTTTTCAGGGTGAGGCATGTGAACCAGGAATGACTAATCAGCATTCTGAATTCCTATGCACAGTGATCGGTTCAGGGAACTACACATGGTCCATGGTGGTTCAATCACTGTGAATCCTGAACTTTCACAGAATTTCCAGGAAATATCCCTTCCCCAATAAACACACAAAGTCAAGCCTGAAATGTTCTAGTATAGAGTTGTGGCAGCCATCTTGTCATCCTAAAAAGAGAACCTGCCTGAGTGTGACACCAACTGGAGAAGGCAGGGCTGATCCTGACAGCCTTTGAACCCAGAATCAAGCTGCACCTACCCCTGAACTTTTCAGTTGCATGAGCCTACACATTCCTTTTTTTTCTTAAGTCAATTTTAGTTGGGTTTTCTGCCATTTATAATGAAAACAATTCTTACTGGTAGAGTGAGTGATTTGTTCAAATTCACCAACCTGATAAGTGGAAGAACTACAATTGGAATGTATGCAACTAAGCCTTTTCTAAACTATGTTGCCTCCTAGAGAATCTTTAAATCCTCTAGGCCAGTCCCCTTCTTTAATCGACCTTTAGTCCTTTTATAACCTGAGCAGTCTTCTCTGGTTATGTTTCAGGTGATTAAGAACCTTCTTAAAAGGTGGGAGCAACACTAAACACAGTATTTGGGCATGACCTGGTAAGTCTTAGACAGAAAGTGATGACTGCTTCCTTTCTTCTAGAACATATATATCTGTTAATGCAGCCTCAGATCATGTTAGCTTTTATAAAAGACATGCTCCACTAAATTTGTCACCATGAAATTAACTTTCAACTAAAACCCCTTAGTTCTTTTTCATATATGCTATTGCAAAACCATATCTCTCACAATCTGAACTACTACTATTAGGTTTTTAAAAACAGCTTTGGTACAAATATAAAAAAATTATAAATTTAATGATTTTAGTCACACACCATACAGTAAGTGTACAGTCAATGGCTTTTGGCATATACACATAGTTACGCATTCATCACCATAGTCAATATGAATCATTCTCATTTCTTCTGAAAAAAATCCATATCTTTTTATCTTTCTATTATTGTCATTTAGCCTTGGTATAGTGCCTTTCTTACGATTAATGAAAGAATACTGCAATGTTATTATTGACTATAGATCTTAGTTTGTGTTAATTGTATTTTTCCCATATACCACCCCATTATTAACACCTTATAATAGTGCCACGTTTTTCTGGTTCATGTAAGAAATTCTTCATATTTGTACAATCAACCACCATCATTGTCTACTCTAGGTTTTGCTAAGCTATACAGTCCCAGTTTTTATCTTCTAGCTTCCCTACTGGTGACATACATGACCTAGGCTTCCTCTTTCAACCATATTCATATTCAGCTTTGTTATTACACTTACAGTATTGTGCTACCATCACACAGCATTGTGCTATCCATTTCTGAACATTTACAGTAAACTTTATTAAACACTCTCTACTCCTTAAGCATTAATTGCCCAATCTCTATCCTCTTTCAATCTCCTGATAACCTATGATTTCAAATTTAACTCCCAGGGTTTTCTCATTATAGTTAGTTCATACTCATGAAATGATATAATATTTATCCTTTTTTCTGGCTTATTTCATTCAACTTAATGTCTTCAAGATTCATCCATGTCATTGTCCTATTAGGTTTTTAGAATTATTTTTACAATTCAGTGTTTTAGTATATTCAAAAAGTTGTGCAACTATCACCACTATCTAATTCCATAGCATTTTCATTGCTCAAAAATAAACCCTGCACCCATTAGCCATTACACCCAATTTCCCCCTTACTGCAGCTCCTGGCAACCACTAATCTACTTTCCGTGTCCTCAGATTTGTCTATTCTAAACATTTCATATAAAAAAGAATCTTGCAATATATGGTCTTTTGTGGCTAGCTTTTTTTTCTTATAACATTTTCAAGGTTCATGCATGCTGTAGCAGGTATCAGTAATTCTTTCCTTTTCTGGTCGAGTAACGTTCCATTGTATGGATATTCTGCATTTTTGTTTATCCATTCATCAATTGATGGAGATATAGTTTTTTTCTACATTTTTGGCTATTGTGGATAATGGAAACTCTACGTTCAAACTTTTAAGGAAATGCCAGACTGTTTTCTACAGTAGTTTCACCATTTTACATTTCCACTAGCAATGTATGAAGGTTCAAATTTTCTCTCCAACACTTGTTATTGTCTGTATTTTTTATTATAACCATTGTAGTGGCTTAACTGGCATCTTGTTGAGGTTTTCTTAAATTAGAGAAGTTGTGGGTTTACCAAACCATATTATGCATAAAATACCAGATTCCCATATACCCCTCTATTATCGCAATGTTTTATTGCTGTGGTATATTTCTTATGATTGATGAAAGCACATTTGTATAATAAACTATTAACGGGTGGGCCACAGTGACTCAGCAGGTAGAGTTCTCGCCTGCCATTCCAGAAACCCAGGTTTGATTCCCAGTGTCTGCTCATGAAAAAAAAAAACTTTTATGAAAAAGAAACTTTTAACTATAGTTCATAGTTTAACTTAGGATTCACTGCTTGTGTTGTGCAGTTTCACTGATTTTTAAAAAAATTTTATTCTATTATCATATATGAAACTCAATGTTCCCCCTTTTAACCACATTCAGATGTATATTTCACTGCTGTTTAAAATGTTTATATTGTTGTGAACATCACCACCATCCATTACAAAAACATTTCCATCATTAGAAACAGGAGCTTGGTATATTTATTTTAAGCCTTAAATCTCTATTCTCTATCCCTACCCCTTCCCCATGGTAACCTACATTCTAGATTCTAACTCTATGAGCTTTCTAGTTATTTCATATCAGTAAGATCATAAAATATGTGTCATCTTGTGACTAGCTTATGTCATTCAACATGATGTCTTCAATGTTCATCCATGTTGTCACATGGATCACAACTGCATTCCTTTTCATGGCTGAATAATATTCCATTGTGTGTATGCAGATCATTTTGCTCCTCCATTCCTCAGTTGATGAACATGTGGGTTGCTTCTATCTTTTCATAATTGTAAATAATGCCACTATAATGTCAATATGCAAATATCTGTTTGATTCCCTGCTTTTCATTCTTTTGTATAAGTGGAAGTGAGATTGCCAGGTCATATATGAGAATTCCATAATTTACTTTCTGAGGAACCACCAAACTGTCCTCTAAAGGAGCTGCATGATTTTACATGCCTATCATCAATGAATAAGAGTTCCTATTTCTCTGCAACCCCTCCAACACTTGATGCTTTTGTGCTTTTTTTTGATAGTAGCCATACCAATGGTTGTGAAATTGTACCTCATTTTGGTTTTGATTTGCATTTCTCTAATGTCTAATGACATGAAGCATCATTTCATAATTTTTGGACATTGTATATGTTCTTTGGAGAGATGTCTAATTCAAGACTTTTGCCTGTTTTTGTTGGTTTGTATGGCTTTCTATTATTGAATTGAAGGATTTCTTTATATATTCTGGATATTAAACCCTATCAGATATGTGATTTCCAAATATTTTCTCCAAATGTGTAGGTTATCATTTTACTTTCATGATAAGTCCTTTGAGACACAAAAATGTTTAATTTTGATGAGGTCTAATTTATCTACTTTTTCTTTTTTTACTTGTGTTTTGAATATAAAGTCTAAGACACCATTGCCTAACACAAGTTCTTAAAGATGCTTCTCTGTTTTCATCAAGGGTGTTGAAAGTTTTGACTGTTATATTTAGGTCTATGATCCACTTTGAGTTAATGTTTGTATATAGTGTTAGGTTAGGGGTTGTTCTTCATTGTTTCATAAATAAAATCCACTTTTCCAAGCACCATTTTTTGAAAAAGCTGTTCTTTTCCAATTTAATAGTCTTTGGCCCAGTGTCAAAAAATCACCTGGGGCCATAACTGTGCGGGTTGATTACTCAATTAAATTCAATTCCATTGGTCTATATGTTTGTTCTTGTGTCAGTAGCATGCTGTTTTGATCATTGTAGCTTTGAAATAAGTTTCAAGATCAGGAAGTGTGAGTTTTCCAACTTCATTGTTAATTTACAAAATGGCTTTGGCTATTCAAGGTCCTTATCATTCCATATAAATTTGGTGATTGCCTTTTCCATTTCTACAAAGAAAGCTGTTGGAATTTTGATTGGGATTGCACTGAATTTGTAAATAATTTTGGGTAGAATTGAATTCTTAATAATATTCAGCTTTATAATGCATGAATATGAACTGTCCTAACATTTATTTAGGTTTTCTTTGATTTCTTCTAGCAATGTTTTGTAGTTTTCTTTGTACAAGTCTTTTACATCCTTTGTTAGATTAATTCTTAGATATTTCATTTTTTAGTTGTTATTGTAAATGGAATTTTTTCTTAAATGCATCTTCAGATTGCTCATTGTTAATGCATAAAAACACTGCTGATTTTTGGATGTTGACCTTGTACCCTTGCGTTTTGTTGAATTCATTTATTAGCTATAAGAGCTTTGTGGGGGATTTTTTCAGGTATTATTGCATATAGGAACATGTCATCTGCAAAAAAAATTATTTCTTCCTTTCCAATTTGGATGCTATTTATTCCTTTACTTTCCTAATTGTTCTGGCTAGAACTTCTAGCACAATGTGGAATAGGAGCATTGAGCTACCTTGATGGATTCCTGATCTTAGAGGAAAAGTGTTCAGTCTTTCACTATGGAAAATAAATTAGCTGTGGGTTTTTCATATATGATCTTCATCTCATTGATGAAATTACTTGTATTCCTAGTTTTCTGAGGGTCTTATCAAGAAGGGGTGCTGGATTTTGTGGCATATTACATTAATTGATTTTCTAATGCTGAACTTCCTTTGCATGCTAGGGAGAACTCCCACTTGATCACTGTGTATAATTCTTTTTAAAATGTATTTATTGCAAACAACAAACAAACATACAAGCACTCTTGACATACAAGCATTTTTGACATGGTTACAATCAGTGAGTCACAATATCATTGCATAGTTGTGTTTACATCACCATGATCATTTTTTGAACATTTGCATCTTTCCAGCAAAAGAAAGAAAAAGAATCTCATACATATCATACCTCTTACCTCTCTCTCTCATTGGCCACTAATATTTCAATCTACTCAATTTATTTCAACCTTTGTTCCCTTATTATTTGCTTATTTTTATCCATATTTTTTATTCATCTGTCCACACTGTAGATAAAAAGAGCATCTGACCCAGGGTTTTCACAATCACACAGTCACATTGCAAAATCTATATCATTGTACAGTCATCTTCAAGAAGCATGGCTACTGGAACACAGCTCTACAGTCTCAGGTACTTCCCTCTAGCCACTCCAATACACCATAAACTAAAAATGGAATATCTGTATAATGCATAAGAATAACCTCCAGGATAACCTCTCTACTCTGTTTGAAATCTCTCAGCCACTGACACTTTATTTTGTCTCATTTCTCTCTTCCTCATTTTGGTCAAGAAGGTTTTCTCAATCCCTTAATGCTGAGTCCCAGCTCATCCTAGGATTTCTGTCCCACACTGTCAGGGAGGTTTTCACTGCTGGGAGTCATGTGCCACATAGAAGGAGGAAGGCAGTGGGTTCACTTGCCATGTCGGCTGAGAGAGAGAGAGGCCACATCTGAGCAACAAAAGAAAGTTCTCTGGGGGTAACTCTTAGGCCTAATTTTAAGGAAGCTTAGCCTATCCTTTGCAGGGATAAGTTTCATAGGGGCAAACCCCAAGATTGAGGGCTTAGTCTATTGATTTGGTTGTTCCCACTTTTTGTGAGAATATCAGAAATTCTCCAAATGAAGAAGTTGAATTTTTCTCCCTTTCTCTCCATTACCCCAAGGGGACTTTGCAAATATTTCCTTATTCACTGTTCAAATCACTCTGAAATTTATTGGGGCATCACACTAACCTGGACAAACCAACAAAATCTCATGCCCTATTCAAGGTTCCATGTACTTATGGTGTTCAATTAAACTGTCCATATAAGTTAAATTAGGAAATCCACCTGTCAAAATATAAATTTTGCACAAAATAAACATTTCTTGTTTATTTTGTCTCTAGTCTCACAAAAAAGTTGAAGTTTTAAAATATGAATGACTGTCTGTTTTCAACACCCTGCAATATTGACATTCCTTTGTTATTCCTCATGCAAAAACATTTTTTAATTTGTATATTTAGTCACTATCATTGTACAATCTAGGCATTCCTAAATTATACCATCTCCATCTTTATTGTCTATCTTTCCTTCTGGTTTCATATGTGCCCCCAGCCCTTCTCCCTCTATCATTATCACATTCAGCTTCATTCAGTGTACTTACATTATTGTGCTACAATCAGGTAGTATTGTGCTAATCATTTCTGAATTTTTACAATCAGTCCTGTTGCACAGTCTCTATCCCTTCAGCACCAATTACTCAATCTCTATGCTACTTCTACATCCTGATAAGCTGTGTTCTTAGCTGAAATTATTCAAATACACACCTTAATGTTAGTTCCTATTAGTGAGACCATACATTATTTTTCCTTTTATTTCTGGCTAATCTCACTCAGCATAACGACCTCAAGGTCTATCCACATTGTTACATGCTTCATGACTTTATTCAATCTTAGAGCTGTATAATATTCCATTGTATGTATATACCACAGCTTATTTAGCCACTCATCTGTTGATAGACATTTGAGCTGTTTCCATCTCTTGGCAATTGTAAATAATGCTGCCATAAACATTGGTGTGTAAACGTTCATTTGTGTCCTTGCCCTCATGTCCTCTGAATAGATACTTAGTAATGGGATTGCTGTATCATATGGGCAATTCTATACTTAGCTTCCTGAAGAACCACCAAACTATCTCCCACAGCAGCTGTACCATTTTACATTCCGACCAACAGTGGATAAGTGTGCCTCTTTCTCCACACCCTCTCCAGCACTTGCTGTTTTCTGTTTCTTTGGTAGTGCCCATTCTAGTGGGTGTGAGATGATATCTCATTGTGGTTTTGATTTGCATTTCTCTAATAGCCAGGGAAGTTGAGCATCTTTTCATGTGCCTTTCAGCCATTTGTATTTCCTCTCTGATAAATGTCTGTTCATTTCTTTTGCCCATTTTTTAAAACTTTTTTATTAATTAAAAAAATTAACAAGCAAAACATTTAGATATCATTCCATTCTACATATACAATCAGTAATTCTTAATATCATCACATACTTGCATATTCATCATTTCTTAGTACATTTGCATTGATTTAGAAAAAGAAATAAAAGGACAACAGAAAAAGAAATAAAATGATAATAGAGAAAAAAAACTATACGTACCATACCCCTTACCCCTCGCTTTCATTTACCACTATTTCAAACTGAATTTATTTTAACACTTGTTCCCCCTATTATTTATTTTTATTCCATATGTTCTATTCTTCTGTTGATATAGTAGCTAAAAGGAGCATCAGACATAAGGTTTTCACATTCACAGAGTCTCATTGTGAAAGCTATATCATTGTTCAATCATCATCAAGAAACATGGCTACTGGAACACAGCACTACATTTTCAGGCAATTCCCTCCAGCCTCTCCACTACATCTTGAACAACAAGGTGATATCTACTTAATGCGTAAGAATAGCCTCCAGGATAACCTCTCAACTCCGTTTGGAATCTCTCAGCCATTGACACTTTGTCTCATTTTACTCTTCCCCCTTTTGGTCGAGAAGGTTCTCTCAGTCCCTTGATGTTAATTCTCAGCTCATTCTAGGGTTTTCCTCAGTCCTTTGATGCTGAGTCTCAGCTCATTCCAGGATCTTTGCCCCACGTTGCCAGGAAGGTCCACACCCCTGGGAGTCATGTTCCACACAGAGAGGGGGAGGGTGGTGAGACTGCTCGTCATGTTGGCTGGAGAGAGAGTTTTGCCCATTTTTTAATGGGGTTGCTGGTTTCTTGTTGCTGAGTTGAAGAACCTTTCTTTTATGTTCTGGATACTAGACCCTTATCTGATATGAGGTTTCCAAATATTGTCTCCCATTGGTAGGCTGACTTTTTACTTTCTTTTCAAAGTTCTTTGGTGAACAAAAGTGTTTAATTTTGAGGAGGTCCCATGTATCTGTTTCTTTCTTCAATGCTTGTGCTTTGGGTGTAATATCTAGGAAACCTCCTCCTATTACAAGTTTTATAGGATATTTTCCTACATTTTCTTCTAACAGTTTTATGATCTTAGCTCTAATGTTAAGGTCCTTGATCCAGTTTGAGTTAATTTTTGTATAAGTTGTGTGATATGGATCCTCTTTCATTCTTTTGCATATGGATATTCAGTTCTTTAAGCACCATTTATTGAAGAGGCTGCTCTCTCCCAGGGGAGTTGGCTTGACTGCCTTGTCAAATATCAGTTGTCCATAGATGAGAGAGTCTATATCTGAACACTCTATTCTATTCCATTGGTCAGTATATCTATCTTTATGCCAGTGCCATGCTGTTTTGACCACTGTAGCTTCATAATATGCTTAAAGTCAGGTACTGTGAGACCTCCCATTTCATTTTTCTTTCTCAAGATATTTTTAGCTATTTGGAACACCCTGCCCTTCCAAATAAATTTTGTTCTTGGTTTTTCTATTTCTGGAAAGTAAACTTTTATAATTTTAATTGGTATTGCATTTGAATCTATAAATCAATTTAGGCAGTGACTTTTTGGAGATGAAGAAGGAAAATACCTTCCAGGGAGCTTTATGAAACAAGAGGTCAGGAGAGAAGCCAGCAGATGCCCCCATGTTCAACATGTGCCTTTCCAGCTGAGAGAGAAATGCTGAGCATTATTAGTCTTCTTGAACCAAGGTATCTTTCCCTGCATGCCTTAGATTGGACATTTCTGTAGACTTGTTTCAATTGGGACCTTTTCTTGGCCTTAGAACTGTAAACATGCAACTTATTAAATTCACCTTTTTAAAAGCTGCTCCATTTCTGGTATATTGAATTCAGCAGCTAGTAAACTAGAACAACGTCTTAACTATATTTAGTCTTCCAATCCATGGACACAATATGCTCTTCCATTTATTTAGATCTCTGTGATTTATTTTAGCAATTTCTTGTAGTTTCCTTTGTATAGGTCTTTTGTATCCTTAGTTAAATGTATTCCTAGATATTTTTATAATTTTTTATTGTATAGTATAACATATATACAAAGCAAAGAAATAAAAAAACAATAGTTTTCAAAGCTCTCTTCAACAAGTAGTTACAGTACAGATTCCACAGTTTGTCATGGGCTGCCATACGATCCTTTCAGATTTTTCCTTTTAGCTGCTCCAGAATATAAGCGACTAGAAGGCTTATGTGGTAGTTAGATTCAGTTGTCAACATGGCCAGGTGAAGACACCTAGTTCTGTTGCTGTGGACATGAGCCAATGGTACATGAACCTCATCTGTTGCTGATTACATCTGCAGTCGGATAGGAGGTATACTTGCTGCAATGAATGATATTTAACTTAATTGGCTGGTGCTTAAATGAGAGAGCACAATGTAGCACAGCCCAAGCAGCTCAGCATACCTCATCTCAGCACTTGCAGCTCAGCCCAGGCCTTTGGAGATGCAGAAAGAAATCACCCTGGGGAAGGTTGTTGGAACCCAGAGGCTTGGAGAGAAGGCCAGCAGAGATCACCCTGCGACTTCCCACGTAAGAAAGAACCTCAGTTGAAAGTTAGCTGCCTTTCCTCTGAAGAACTAATTAAATAAATCCCCTTTTATTAAAAGCCAATCCATCTCTGGTGTGCTGCATTCTGGCAGCTAGCAAACTAGAACAGCTTAAATATATATAATTTTTATCATCACAATCGACTTTTTCCTTCTCTTTTGTGAAAAATAACATATATACAAAAAAGCAATAAAATTCAATGCACAGCACCACAATTAATTGTAGAACATATTTTGGAATTTGACACAGGTTACAATTTCACAAATTTAGGTGTTTACTTCTAGCTGTTCTAAGATACTGGAGACTAAAAGAGATATCAATTTCATGACTCAGCCTTCATATTCATTTGTTAAATCCTATCTTTACTGTATAACTCCACCATTATGTTTGATCTTTCCATCCCTTTCCTTAGGGGTGTTTGGGCTATGGACATTCTAACTTTTTCATATTGGAAGGGTCTGTCACTAATATGTGGTTGGGAGATGGAAATATTTGATGTTCTGGAGAGGCTGGATTCTCTAGGTTTCAGGGCTTATCTGATCCAGGGACCCAGCTGGAGATTGTAAGTTCCTGGAAAGTTACTCTAGTGCATGGAATCCTTGTGGAGTCTTATATATTGCCCTAGGTGTTCTTTTATTCCTAAATATTTTTTATGTTGGTTGCAAATGTAAATGGAATTTTTTTCATGACTTCCTCCTCAGATTGCTCATTACCAGTGTATAGAAATACTAGATTTTTGAGTGTTGGTCTTGTACCCTGCCACTTTACTCTACTCATTTCTTAGCTCTAGTAGTTTTGCTGTGGATTTTTCAGGGTTGTCAACATATAGTATCACATCAGTTGCAAACAGTGAGAGTTTTACTTCTTCCTTTCCAATTTTGATGCTTTGTACTTATTTTTCTTGTCTAATTGCTCTGGCTAGAACCTCCAACACAATGTTGGATAATAATGGTGACAGTGGACATTCTTGTCTTGTTCCTGATCTTAGGGAGAAAGCTTTCAGTCTTTTCCCATTGAGGATGATGTTAGCTGTGGGTTTTTCATATATTCCCTTTATCACGTTGTAAAAGTTCCCTTCTATTCTTATCCTTTGAAGTGTTTTCATCAAGTAAGGATGTTGAATTTTGTCAAATGCCTTTTCTGTGTTGTTGGAGATGATCATGTGGGTTTTTTTTGCTTTGATTTCTTGATATGGTGTATTACATTAATTGATTTCCTTATGTCAAAACATACTTGCATACCTGGAGTAAATCTCACTGGACATAGTGTGTAATTCTTTAAATGTGCTGCTGGATTCAATTTGCAAGAATTTTATTGAGGATTTTTGCATCCATATTCATTAGAGAGATTGGTCTGTAATTTTCTTTTCTTGTAGTATCTTTGTCTGGCTTTGGTATGAGGGTGATGTTGGCTTCATAGAACCAGTTATGTAGCCTTCCTTCCTCTTCAATTTTTTTTGAAGAATTTGAGCAGGATTGATACTAATTCCTTCTTGAATTCTTTGTAGAATTCTATGTGAAGCCATCTGGTCCTGGACTTTTCTTTTTTGGGACTTCTTGATGACTGATTCAATTTCTTTACTTTTGATTGGTTTTTTGAGGTCATCTATTTCTTCTAAAGTCAATGTTGGTTGTTCATGGTCTCTCTAGGAAGTTGTCCATTTCATCCACATTGTCTAGTTTGTACCATGTCTACTGCTAATGGTATCCTCTCATTACTTCCTTTATTTCTGTGGAATCAGTGACTATGTCTTCTTTTCCATTTCTGATTTTATTTATTTTCATCCTCTCTCTTTTTCTTTTTGTCAACCTTGCTAAGGGTCCATCAATTTTATTGATTTTTTCAAAGAACCAACTTCTGGTTTTGTTGCTTTTCTCAATCATTTTCATGCTTTCAATTTCATTTATTTCTGCTTTAATCTTCATTATTTCCTCCTTTTTGCTTCCTTTGGGATTATTTTGCTGTTCTTTCTGTAATTCTTCCAAATGGATAGTTAATCCCTCTATTTTTGTTCTTGCTTCTTTTTGATATAGGCATTTAAGGAAATAAATTTCCCTCTTAACACTGCCTTTGCTGTATCCTATAAATTTTGACATGTTGTGTTTTCATTTTCATTTGCATCAAGGTATTTGCTGATTTCTGTTGTAATTTCTTCCTTGACCCACTGGTTGTTTAAGAGTGTGTTGTTTAGCCACTATATATTTGTGAATTTTCTGGCCTTCTTCCTGCTATTGATTTCCGATTTCATTCCTTTTTGATCCAAGAAAGTGTTTTGCATGATTTCAATCTTTTAAATTTTATTGAGACTTGCTTTGTGACCCAGCATATGATCTGTACATGAGAATAATCCTGAGCACTTAAGAAAAAAGCTTGTCCTGCTGTTATGTGGTGTAATGTTCTATAAATGTCTGTTAAGCCTAGTTCGTTTATTGTATTATTCAAATTCTCTGTTTCTTTATTGATCCTCTATCAAGATATTCTATCCATTGATGAGAGTGGGGAATTGAAGTCTCCAATTATTATGGTGCAGGTGTGTAGTTCTCTTTTCAGTGTTTTGCCTCATGTATTTTGGGTCACTCTGGCTGGTGCATAAATATTTATGATTGCTATGTCTTCTTGTTGAATTGTTCCTTTTACTAATTCATAGTGTCCTTCTTTGTCTCTTAATTGTTTTACATTTGAAGTCTGTGCCAGTTTTAAAGGATTTATGTACTCTAGAAATCCCATGTTTTAATCCTCATTAGTCTTGTGGGAGCAACGGTTTCTTTTAATCCTTATTCAGTAATATAGGCTGGGAACTTGATTAGGTTATCTCCACGGAGATGTGATGCAATCAATTGTGGGTAAACTAAAGCTTGATTAGATGGAGACGTGTCTCCACCCGTTCTATGTAAGCCTTGATTAGTTTACTGGAATCCTATAAAAGAGTAGACATTTTGGAGAGAGTGCCCTTTTGAGAACAAGGAGAGAGCTGCAGAACCATGATGGAAGGACAAGAGAACCAGAATCCACCAGCCAAGAACCTTCTGGAGATAAGGAAGGAAAATGCCTCCTGGGAGCTTCATGAAGCAAGAGGCCTGGAGAGAAATCTAGCAGATGTGCCATGTTCACCATGTGCCTTTCCAACCGAGAGAGAAACACTGGACATCTTCAACCTTCTTGAACCAAGGTATCTTTCCCTGAATGTCTTAGATTGGACATTTCTATAGACTTGTTTTAATTTGGACAATTTCACAGCCTTAGAACTGTAAACTAGAAACTTATTAAATTCCCCTTTTTAAAGGCTGTTCTGTTTCTGGTATATTGCATTCTAACAGCTAGTGAACTAGAACAGATTTTGGTACCAGGAATGGGGTTCTGCTTTAGTTTACAAATGCCAAACATATTGGAACAGCTTTTGAAATAGATAAGGGGAAGATTCTGGAGGAGTTGTAAGAAGCTTGATAGAAAAGGCTTAGAATGCTTTGAAGAGACTGTTGATAGAAATGTGGACTCTAAAGATATCTCTGACCAGGTTCTGGATGGAAATTAGCCATATGTTATTGTAGACCAGAAGGGAAGGCCACCCTTGTTTTAAAATGTCAGATAATCTGGCAAATTTTCCAGTGGCTTTGGCTTGAAGGCAGATTTTTATGGCCATGAACTTGGATATTTAGCAGAAGAGATTTCCAAATTAAATTTGGAAGATATAGCCTGGTTTTTTCTCACAGCTTATAGTGAACTGTGACAGAAAGAGATAATCTGAGAACTGAACTATTGTGTACAGAGAAACCAGAAATTAATGTTCTGGAAAATTTTGGACTTTCAGGAAGGGAGACCACAGAGAATAGTGCCCTATGTGAGGATTTAGCTAAATGTGGAACCAGTCAGCCATTTCTGACAAAGCCAGGATTGGACATGGAGTTATCCAGGAATGATTTGTGGAAACTCATTATGTCTGATGGGTATGACCCTTCCTTACTACATAGAAAACCAACAAGAGTGCTGTGGGACATGTATAAATAGAGCCACTGCCAGTCTGGAATGGGAGGCTGAGAAAAGAGACAATGTGAAAGTAAAATAACTTCAGAGGCAGAACCATAGAGGTTGAGGTCTGAAGTCAAGAAGCCTCAGGCTAGGAGAGCAGATACACCGAAGCACATTGAGAGGTCAGTTTGCCCCAAAGGCAGAGGATGGGTCTTCCACCTCATTGCAGTGCAAGAGTGCTGCTGCCTCAGGCCTTGGAGATGGTGCAGCACACTCCCTGGGGATTGGGGAGATCCTGGCTGCCACCATGTGGAGTGGTTGAGCGTGTGCCCTGGAGATAGCAGAGAGCTCAGCTGCAGCCCCGATGTTTGGAGAGGGTTGAACCAAGAAAAATGTGTTCTCCCCATTGCCCCCAAGGTTGCATTCAGAGAGAGGCAAGCCACTTCATAGGCTTTTGGAAAGGGTGGGACTGCTGTTTTCTAAAGCCCCAAAGATAAATGACTCTCAGACTTTGAAATCTAATGGAGTTTACCCTGCAGGCTTTTGAGACTATTTGTATCCTGGGACCCCTGTGTTCCTTCCTCCCTATGGAAATTGGCATATGTATGCTATGACTGTTCCTCCTTTGTATCTTGGCAGCAAATGATTTATTCTGAGTTTTACAGGTCCAGAGAGAGCAGAGAAAATTTTGTCTTAGGGCACACCATGCCTTTAGCTTTATTTGATGAACTTTGTGCTTTTAATCTTGTTTTGTATTTGTAATGTTAATGAAATGGTTTAAGATTTTCTGATATTGTTAAGAAATGAATGTATTTTGTATATGAGGAAAACATGTCGTTTTTAGAGTCCAGAAGGTGGAATGTGCCAGTTTGAAAGGATTCATGTACTCTAGAAAAGCCATGTTTTAATCTTAGTCAATCTTGTGAGAACAACGTTTTCTTCTAATCCCTATTCAGTACTATAGGTTGGAAGCTTGATTAGGTTATCTCACGGTGATGTGATTCAATCAATTGTGGGTATTAAACTTGATTAAATGGAAACATGTCTCGACCCATTCTACATGGGTCTTAATTAGTTTACTGGAATCCTATAAAAGAGGAGACATTTTGGAGAGAGAGCCCTTTTGAGAATGAGAGAGCTTCAGAATCATGTTAGAAGGATGAGAGAAACACAATGTCCACCAATCAGTGACCTTTAGGAGGTGAAGAAGGAAAACACCCCTGAGGGAGGATCATGAAGGAAGAGGCCTAGAGAGAAATCTAGCAGATGTTTCCATCTTTGCCATGTGCCTTTCCAGCTGAGAGAGAAATGCTGAATGTCATCGGCCTTCTTGAACCAAGGTATCTTTCCTTGGATGCCTTAGATTGGACATTTCTATAGACTTGTTTTAATTTGGACAATTTCACACCCTCAGAACTGTAAACTAGCAACTTATTAAATTCCTCTTTTTAAAAGTCATTCCATTTCTGGTATATTGCATTCTGGAAGCTAGCAAACTAGAACAAAGTCTAATTTTTCAGATATTAACATAGCAACTCCTGCTGTTTTCTCATTGTTGTTTACATGGAATATCTTTCCCAACCTTTCACTTTCAACCTATGTTTGTCCTTGGGTCTAAAATGAGTCTCTTGTAGACTGCATAGAGATGGGTCCTGTTTTTTAAGCCATTCTGCAGTCTATGTTCTTTTGATCAGAGAGTTTAATCCATTAACATTTAGTGTTATTACTGTAAGGGCAGTACTTCTACCATTTTGCCTTTTGGATTTTGTATGCTATATCTAATTTTTTCCCTTTTTACCTTTACTGATAGTCTTCATTACTACACTCTTCTCCACACCTCTCTCTCTTGTCTTTTCCTATCTGCCTCTAGTGCTCCTTTTAGTATTTCTTGCAGAGCCACTCTCTTGGTCACAAATTCTCTCAATGATTTTTTGTCTGAAAATGTTTTAATTTCTCCCTCACTTTTGAAAGGCAATTTTGTTGGATATAGAATTCTTGGTTGGCAGTTTTTCTCTTTTAATAATTTAAATATATCATCCTGCTGTCTTCTTGCCTCCATGGTTTCTGCTGAGAAATCTACACATAGTCTTATTGGGCTTCCCTTCTATGTGGTGGATTGCTTTTCTCTTGGTGCTTTCAAAATTCTCTCTTTCTCTTTGACATCTGACAGTCTGATTGGTAAGTGTCTTGAAGTATATCTATTTGAATCTATTCTGTTTGGCGTATGCTGAACTTCTTGGATCTGTAATTTTATGTCTTTCATAAGAGATGGGAAATTTTCAGTGATAATTTCCTCCATTAGTCTTTCTCCTCTTTTTCCCTTCTCTTCTTGTTCTGGGACATCCACAACATGTATATTTGTGTGCTTCATGTTGTCATTCAATTCCTTGAGTTCTTGCTCATAATGTTCCATTCTTTTCCTTATATTTTCTTTTGCAAGTCAGATTTCAGATGTCCATTCCTCCAGTTCACTAATCTTTTCTTCTGCCTCTTCAAATCTAACATTGTAGATTTCCATTATTTTTTTCATCTTTTCTACTCTGCCTTTCATTCCCATAAGTTCTATGACTGTTTTTTTCAGACTTTCCATTTCTTCTTTTAGTTCACCTATTGCCTTCTTTATATCCTCCCTCAACTTGATGATTTGATTTTTAAGGGGTTTTTCCATGTCTGTTTGAACATCCTGAATTAGTTGTTTTAACACTTCTATCTCATTTGAATTGTGGTTTGTTCCTTTGGGCCATATCTTCAATTTTTCTAGTATGACATTATTTTTTGCTAGCATCTAGGCATTTGATTTCCTTAATTAGTTCATTCTGGAGATTGTTTTCACTCTTTTACCTAGGATTTTCTTGCTGTATGGCTTTATTCTCTATTCATGCTCTTTGATATTCAGTTCAGCTTATTCTACACCTCTAGCATAGGTTTTGTTTAATGGATCAGAATTCTCCAGTTTTCATTTTTCCATTTCTTGCCCTTCCTATATGGAGCCTTTATTTAGGAGAGTTTACTTAGATATTATAGACTCTAATCAGATTTTCCCAGGCCAGACTGGCTTCCTCTCAGGAGGAAAGAGACAGCATCATTAGTTTTCCCTGAGCGTGACATGAAGCAGGCTGACAGACTTTCCTATGAAGCCTCTAGACTCTGTTTTTCCTATCCTGCCAAATATGTAGTTCTTGTCTGCCTGTGGTTTCCCACCAATGTAAACTGATGTGGTGCCTTTAACTTCAGCAGACTCTCCATGCCAGAGGCCTTCTCAGTTGGAGCCTGAGAAGCCTTGAACGTCTCTCTAATGAGTTGTTAAGTAGCAGAAACAAAGCAAAAAAGAATCCTTTTCAGAGCAGGACCTTGTTCCTTGGTTTTGTAATCAAGATTTTAAGTTGGTACACTGCTCTATGTATCTCAAGGTTCTATGTGTTCCCCCCCCCTTTTTAGCATCCAGACCTTTTCAAGTAGTTTGTGCAGTCTGATCCAAAATGCCTCCATTTTTTCTCCCATCAGTCCTACCTCCCCTGTGCTGGGGCAAAAACTCCTACTATCATTGGGTTTTATTTGAGGTTTATCTGAGCTGGGGGCATATTTTCAGCAATCAGAATTTGTTAATTAATTTTGCAATTGGAGCTTGGTTGAGCTAAGCCCCTGCTGCTAGTAAAATCTCTTTCCTTTCCCCTCCAGGAACCAGCCTGTGGGTGTGGGGTGCCACGGCTTGGGGGAATTACAGTTCTGTGTGGGATCATAGCTGGTCCAGCTTGTTCCAACTGGTGTATGCGGTGTGTCTGGTCACTAATGTGGCCCCAGTAGTTGTTCTATACTGATCCTGGCTATTTACTAGCTGCTTTGGAGGACAAATTAAATTCCACAGCTCACTAAGCTACCATCTTGGAACTGCCTCTGTATAATGTTTTTAAAAGTACTTTTAGAGTCATTTGCTAATTTTCCCTTGTTTGGTTTGGTTTTTCCTTTCATTTATTTACTTATTGCTTCTTGTTTATGCATTTACCATCACAATCATTTTTTTTCCTTTTTATGAAAAATAATATAAATTTAAAAAGCAATAAATTTCAAAGCACATCACAACAATTAGTTGTGGAATAGATTTCAGAGTTTGTTAGGGGTTACAATTACACAATTCTAAGTTTTTACTTGTAGCTGCTCTAAAACACTGGAGACTAAAAGAAATATCAATACAATGATTGTATAATCATGTATAATGTCAAAAGTCAACAGTCCATCAACATTCTCAGTTTTAGATAATTTCATTGTTTCCAAGAGAAAGATAACCAATAAACACACCCTCACCAAATTGAAAATTCAAACCTCCTTTTAACTCGAGTCCCTCACCTAATTATTTACCCCTGGTTTTGCTGTGGTGCTATTGATGTTTTCCTGTTAAACATAGCCCATAGCATGCAATAGGAGTTTTCCCCTTATACCCTGAACTTAAACACTCTATGTATAAGATTCATACTTTTGCAATAGTTCATGCAAGAACTTATTTATATTTGTAGTGTTAATCAGTGGGACACGTGGGTCTATATAATCCCTTGCAATGATGTTCACCTTCAATATGGTAATGTTACTTATAGATCCACTAGTGAATTGCCTTCATTTCTATATATTCCCTTACATTTACTTACGTTCAACCTCATTAGGTAATCATTCATCCATCTCTAGCTTCTGTGTATCTCTATGTTCCCTATATTCTGTATTATAAGCCTCTGATTTTATTTTATTATGGTCATAAAAGTGGAATCATGCAGTATTTATCCTTTTGTGTCCAGCTTATTTCATTCGTATTATCACCTCAAGGCTCATCCATCTTTTCATGTGCTTCAGGGTGTCATTTTGTCTTACTGCTGCAAAATATTCCATAATGTGTATATACCACATTTTGTTAATCAACTCATCTGTAGATAAGCATTTGGATTGTTTCCATCTTTTAGCAATTGTGAATAATGCTGCTATCAACATTGGTATGCAGATGTCTGTTTGTGTCCGTGCTTTAAGCTCTTCTGGTATATGCTAAGTAGTGGTATGGCCAGGTCATAAAGAAACTGAATATTTAACTTCCTATGGAACCATCAAACTGCCTTCCATAGTGGCTGTACCATAATATATTTCCATCAACAGTGCAGAAGTGTCCAAATTTCTCCACATCCTCTCCAACATTAGTAATTTTCTGTTTGTTTAATAGCAGTCATTCATATAGGTGTGAGGTGATATCTCATTGTATTCTTAATCCGAATTTCCCTCATAGCCAATGAAAACGAGCATCTCTTCATTTGCTTTTTTTTCTTCATGTGCTTTTCAGTCATCCGTATTTACTCTTCAAAAAAATGCCTATTCATATCTTTAGCTCATTTTATAATTGGGTTGTTCACTTTTTTGTTTTTGAGTTGTTTGATTTCTTTATGTATACAGGATATCAACCTTTATCTGATGTGTGATTTCCAAATATTTTCTCCCATTGAGTTGGCCTTCTGGAAAGTTCACTTTCCTGGAAAACTCTTTTGAGGGACAAAAGCATTTGACTTTGAGGAGTTCCCACTTATCCATTTTGTTGTTATTGTTGTTTCTTCTGCTTTGGGTGTAAAGTTTAGGAACCTAGCTCCTATTTCTATGTCTTGAAGATGTTTCCTTACACTTTATTCAAGCAACTTTATGGTACTGGTTCTTATATTCAGGTGTTTGAACCACTTCGAGTTAATTTTTGTATAGAGTCTAAGGGGAGGGTCCTTTTTCATTCTTTTTGCTATTGGTATCCAGTACTCCCATGACTGTTCATTGAAAGGCTATTTTGTCCAAGTTCATTGGATTTGGAAGCCTTGTCAAAGATAAGTTGACCATAGATGCAGTGGTCTATTTCTGCACTCCTGATTACATTCCAATAGTCAATAATTCTAACTTTGTGCCAATACCATGCTGTTTTGAACACTGTAGCTTTGTAATAAGTTTTTTTAATTAATTAAAATTTTCTTTTAGAATACCAGAAAACACCGAACAAATGCAAACATTTTTAACTTTTGATCATTCCATTCCATATATAATCAGTGATTCACAATATCATCACATAGTTGCATATTCATTGTCATGATAATTTCTTGGAAAATTTGCATCTATTCAGAAAAAGAAATAAAAAGAAAACAGAAAAAATTCATACATATCATACCCCTCACCCTTCCCTTTCATTGATCACTAGCATTTCAATCTAAATTTATTTTAACATTTGTTCCCCTTATTATTTATTTTTATTCCAAATGTTTTACCCGTCTGTTGATAAGGTAGACAAAAGGAGCATCAGACACAAGGTTTTCACAATCACGCAGTCACATTGTGAAAGCTATATCATTACACAATCATCTTCAAGAAACATGGCTACTGGAATACAGCCCTACATTTTCAGGCAATTCCCTCCAGCCTCTCCATTACATCCTAACAAGGTGATATCTATTTAATGCATAAGAATAACCTCCAGGATAACCTCTCAACTCTGTTTGGAATCTCTCAGCCATTGACACTTTATTTTGTCTCTTTTCACTCTTCCCCCTTGTGGTTGAGAAAGTTTTCTTAATCCTTTGATGCTGAGTCTCAGCTCATTCTAGAGGTTTTCTCAATCCCTTGATCCTGAGTCTTAGCTCATTCTAGGATTTCTGTCCCATGTTGCCAGGAATGTCCACACCCTGGGAGTCATGTCCCACGTAGACAGGGGGAGGATGGTGAGTTTGCTTGTAGTGCTGGCTGGGGAGAGAGGCCATATCAGAGCAACAAAAGAGGTACTCCTGGGGGTGATTCTTAGGCCTAATTTTAAGTAGGCTTGACCTATCTTTTATGGGGTTAAGTTTCATATAAACAAATCCCAAGATTGGGGGCTCAGCCTATAGCTTTGTTTGGCTGCAGTGCTTGTGAGAATATCAAGAATTCAACTTGGGGAAGTTCTCACCATTCCCTGAAGGAAACTTTGCAAATGCTATTTTATTCACGGTTTAAATCACTCTGGGATTTATCGGGGCATCACTCTGGACAAACCAACAAAATCTCATGCCCTACTCAAGTTTCCACATACTTATGGTGTTCAATTAAGTTGTCTACATAAGTTATATTAGGAAATGTACTAAACAAAATATAAATTTTGCATCAAATAAGCATTTTTTTGCTTCAGTCTCACACATAAGTTAAAATTTTAAAGTATTAATTGCCATCTATTTTCAGCACTTTGCAGTAATGACATTCCTTTGTTCTTCCTCATGCAAAAACATTTTAAACATTTGTACATTTAGTCACTATCATTATACACTCGAGGCATTCCTAGATTATACCATCACAGTCTTTATCGTTTATCTTTCTGATTTCATTTGTGCCCCCAGCCCTCCTCCCTCTATCATTCTCACATTCAGCTTTATTCAGTGTTTTAACATAATTGCGTTACAGTTAGGTAGTATTGTGCTGTCCATTTCCAAGTTTTTACATTCAGTCCTGTTGTGCAATCTGTATCCCTTCAGCTACAATTACATTACACTATTTATATCTCCTGATGGTCTCTGTTACCAATGAAATTCTCCTGGTTCATTCAGTAATGTCAGTTCATATCAGTGAGACCATACAATATTTGTCCTTTGTTTCTGGCTAATCTCACTCATCATAATGTTCTTAAGGTCCGCCCATGTTTTTAAATACTTCATAACTTTATTCTGTCTTACAGCTTCATAATATTTCATCATATGTATATACCACAGTTTGCTTGGCCAATTCTCTGTTGATGGACATTTTGGCTGTTTTGATCTCTTCACAACTGTAAATAATGCTGTTATAAACATAGGTGCGCAAATGTCTGTTTGTGTCCTTGCTCTCATGTCCTCTGAGTAGATACCTCGCAATGGTATTGCTGGGTCATACGGCAATTCTATATTTAGCTTTTTGAGTAACCGCCAAACTGCCTTCCACAGCATTTGTAACATTTTACATTCCCACCAACAGTGTGCTTCTTTCTCCACAACCTCTCCAGCACTTGTCATTTTCTGTTTTACTGATAATGGCCATTCTGGTGGGTGTGATATGATATCTCATTGTGGTTTTGATTTGCATTTCTCTAATAGCCACAGAAGTTGACCATCTCTTCATGTGCCTTTTGGCCATTTGAATTTCCTCCTTTGAGAAGTTTCTGTTCCAGTCTTTTCCCATTTTGTAATTGGATTGGCTGTCTTTTTGTTGTTGAGTTGAACAATCTCTTTATATATTCTCGATATTAGACCTTTATCTGATATATCGTTTCCAAATATTGTTTCCCATTGTGTAGGCTGCCTTTTTACTTCTTGACAATGTTCTTTGATGTGCAAAAGTGTTTAATTTTGTGGAGTTCACATTTATTTCTTTCCTTCTTCAATGTTCTTGCTTTGGGTGTAAGGTCTAAGAAACTGCCTCCTAGTATAAGATTTATAAGATATTTCCCTACATTTTCTTCTCACATTTTTATGGTCTTAGATCTAGTGTTTAGGTCTTTGATCCATTTTGAGTTAATTTTTGTATAGGGTGTGAGATATGGTTCCTGTTTCATTCTCTTGCATGTGGATATTCAGTTCTCTAGGGACCATTTATTGAAGAGACTGTTCTGTCCCAGGTGAGTTGGCTCAACTGTCTTATCAAAGATCAATTGTCCATAGATGAGAGGGTCTATATCTGAACACTCCATTTTATTCCATTGGTCAGTATATCTATCTTTATGCCAGTACCACACTGTTTTGACCACTGTAGCTTCATAATACACCTTAAAGTCTGGTAGCATGAGACCTCCGACATCATTTTTTTTCTCAGGATACTATTAACTATTGGGGGCTCTCTGCTTTTCCAGACGAATATGGTTATTGGTTTTTCTGTTTCTAAAAGTGCATTTTGGGTATTTTAATTGGTATTGCATTGAATCCGTAAATCAATTTAGGTAGAATTGAGATCTTAACTATATTTAGTATTCCAATCCATGAACATGGTATGCCCTTCCATTTATTTAGGAATTCTGTGACTTTTTTTTTATTAATGGAAAGAAAGAAAAAAAGAAATTAGCACAACATTTAGAAATCATACCATTCTACATATGCACTCAGTAATTCTTAACATCATCACATAGATGCATGATCATCGTTTCTTAGTACATTTGCATTGGTTTAGAGGAACTAGCAACACAACAGAAAAAGATATAAAATGTTAATATAGAGAAAAGAAATAAAAGTAGTAATAATAGTAAAAAACAAAAAACCCTATAGCTCAGATGCAGCTTCATTCAGTGTTTTAACATGATTACTTTACAATTAGGTATTATTGTGCTGTCCATTTTTGAGTTTTTGTATCTAGTCCTGTTGCACAGTCTGTATCCCTTCAGCTTCAATTACCCATTGCAGCTCTGTGACCTTTTAACAATTTCTCGTAGTTTTCTTTGCATAGGTCTTTTGTCTCTTTAGTTAAATTTATTCCTAAGTACTTTATTCTTGTAGTTGCAATTGTAAATGGAATTCATTTCTTGATTTCCCCCTCAGATTGTTCATTACTAGTATATAGAAACACTTCAGATTTTTAAGTGTTGATCTTGTAACCTGCAATTTTGCTGTACTCATTTATTAGATCTAGAGGTTTTGCTGTGGATTTTTCAGGGTTTTTGACATATAGTATCATATCATCTGCAAACACTGAGAGCTTTACTTCTTCCTTTCCAATTTTGATGCCTTGTATTTCTTTTTATTGTCTAATTGCTCTGGCTAGGACTTCCAACACAATGTTGAATAATAGTGGTGATAGTGGACATACTTGTCTTGTTCCTGATTGTAATGTGAAAGTTTTCAGTTTTTCCCCATTGAGGATGATATTAGCTGTGAGTTTTTCATATATTCCCTTTATCATTTTGAGGAAGTTCCCTGCTATTCCTATCTTTTGAAGTGTTTTCAACAGGAAAAGATGTTGAATTTAATCAGATGTCTTTTCTCCATCAATCGAGATGATCATGTGGTTTTTCTGCTTTGATTTATTGATATGGTGTATTACATTAACTGATTTTCTTATGTTGAACCATCCTTGCATACCTGGGGTGAATCCTACTTGGTCACAATGTATAATTCATTTATTGTGTTGCTGGATTTGATTTGCTAAAATTTTGTTGAGGATTTTTGCATCTATATTAATTAGAGAGATTGGTCTGTAGTTTTCGTTTTTTGTAATATCTTTGTCTGGCTTTGGTATGAGGGTGATGTTGGCTTCGTAGAATGAGTTAGGTAGCTTTCCCTTCTCTTCAAATTTTTGTAAGTGTATGAGCAGGATTGGTACTAATTCTTTCTGGAATGTTTGGTAGAATTCACATGTGAAGCCACCTGTTCCTGGACTGTTCTTTTTGGAGAGCTTCTTAATGACTGATTTAATTTCTTTACTTGTGATTGGTTTTTTGAGGTCGTCTATTTCCTCTCGAGTCAAAGTTGATTGTTCATCCCTTTCTAGAAAGTTGTCCATTTCATCTACATCATTGTATTTAATAGCATAAAGTTGTTCATAGTATCCTCTCATTATTTTCTTTATATTTGTGGGGTCAGTGGTTATGTCTCCTCTTCCATTTCAGATCTTATTTATTTGCATCTTCTCTCTTCTTTTTGTCAATCTTCTTAAGAATCCATCAATCTTATTGATTTTCTCATAGAACCAATCTCTAGTTTTGTTGATTTTCTCATTTGTTTCCATGTTCTCAATTCCTTGTATTTCTGCTCTAATGTTCATTATTTCTTTCCTTTTGCTTGCTTTGGGGCTAGTTTGCTGTTCTTTCTCCAGTTCTTCCACGTGGACAGTTAATTCCTCAATTTTTGCCCTTTCTTCTTTTTTGATAAAGGCATTTCAGCAATAAATTTCCCTCTTAGCACTGCCTTTGCTGCATCCCATAAGTTTTGATATGTTGTGTTTTCATTTTCATTTGCCTCGAGATATTTACTGATTTCTCTTTTAATTTCTTCCTTGACCCATTGGTTGTTTAAGAGTGTGTTGTTGAGCCTCCACATATTTGTGAATTTTCTGGCATTCTGCCTCTTATTTATTTCCAAATACATTCCTTTATTATCTAAGAAAGTGTTTTGCATGATTTCAATCTTTTTAAGTTTACTGAGACTTGCTTTGTGACCCTGCATATGTTCTATCCTTGAGAATGATCCATGAGCACTTGAGAAAAAGGTGTATCTTGCTGTTGTGGGGTATAATTTTTATAAATGTCAAGTCTAGCTTATTTATTGTATTATTCAAATTCTCTGTTTCTTTATTGATCTTCTGTCTAGATGTCCTGTCTATTGATGAGAGTGGGGAATTGAAGTCTCCAACTATTATGGTAGATACGTGTATTTCTGTTTTCAGTGTTTGTGTCATGTATTTTGGAGCATTCTGGCTCGGTGCATAAATATTTATGCTATGTCTTCTTGTTGAATTGTTGCTTTTATTAATACATAGTATCCTTCTTTGTCTCTTTTAACTGTTTTACACTTGAAGTCTAATTTGTTGGATATTTGTACAGCTACTCCTGCTCTTTTCTGATTGTTCTTTTCATGCAATATCTTTTCCCAACCTTTCACTTTCAACCTGTGTTTATCCTTGGGTCTAAAATGTGTTTCCTGTAGACAGCATATAGATGGGTCCTGTTTTTTAATCCATTCTGCAGTCTATATCTTTTGAATGGGGAGTTTAATCCATTAACATTTAATGTTATTACTACACGGGTAGTACTTTCTTCTATCATTTTTCCTTTTGGATTTTATGTATCATTTTTAATTTTACTTCTTTTCACCTCTACTGATAGTCTTCCTTTCTACACTCTTCTCCACATCTCTCTCTCCTGCCTTTTCATATCTGTCTCTAGTGCACCCTTTAGTATTTCTTGCAAAGCCAGTCTCTTGGTCACAAGTTCTCTCAGTGATTTTTTTCATCTGAAAATGTTTTAATTTCTCCCTCATTTTTGAAGAACAATTTTGCTGGATATAGAATTCTTGGTTGGCAGTTTTTCTCATTTAATATCTTAAATATATCATCCCACTCTCTTCTCACCTCCACTATTTCTGCTGAGAAATATACACATAGTCTTATTAGACTTCTTTTGTATGTGATGGATTGTTTTTCTCTTGCTGCTTTCAAGATTCTCTCTTTCTCTTTGACCTCTGACATTCTGATTAGTAAATGTCTTGGAGTATGTCTATTTGGATCTATTATCTTTGGGGTGTGCTGCATTTCTTGGATCTGTAATTTTAAGTCTTTCATTAGAGCTGGGAAATTTTCGGTGTAATTTCCTCCATTGGTGTTTCTCCTCCTTTTCCCTTCTCTTCTCCTTCTAGGACACCCACAACACGTATATTCATGTGCTTCATATTGTCATTCAATTCCCTGAGTCTGTGCTCATATTTTTTTCCATTATTTTCCCTATATTTTCTTTTTCTTGTTGGATTTCAGATGTTCTGTCTTCTGGTTCACTAATCCTATATTCTTCCTTTTGAAATTTAACATTGTAGGTTTCCATTGTTTTTTTTTTATCTCTTCTACTGTGCCTTTCATTCCCATAAGTTCTGTGATTTGTTTTTTCAGGTTTTTGATTTCTTCTTTTTGTTCACTCCTTGCCTTCTTTATAACCTCCCTCAATTCATTGACTTAATTTTTGACGAGGTTTCCATGTCTGCTCATATATTCTGAATTAATTGTTTCAACTCCTGTATCTCATTTGAATTGTTGGTTTGTTCCTTTGACTGGGCCATATCTTCAATTTTCCTAGTGTGATTTGTTATTTTTTGCTGGCCCCTAGGCATTTAATTACTTTAATTAATTTATTCTGGAGATTCTTTTCACTTCTTTTACTTAGGGTTTTCTTGCTGGATGAATTTGTTTTCTGTCTGTTCTTCTACATTCAGTTCAGCCTTTTCTGGACCTCTAGCTTAGGTTTTGTTTAATAGAGGACAATTTTTCAGTTCTTGTTTTCTTCTTTCTTACCCTGCCTGTATGGTGCCTTCCCCCCTCCCCCCCCTTAGGAGGGTCTACTTAGGTATTATAGACCCCAGCCGGATTTTCCCAGACCAAGCTGTCCTCCTGTCAGGAGGAAAGTGTCAGCTGCATCAGTTTTCCCTGAGGGTATGACCGCGCATGGTGAAAGACTTTCCTGTGAAGTCTCTGGGCTCTGTTTTTCGTATCCTGCCCAGTATGTGGTGCTTGTATGCCTGCAGGTCCCACCAGCCTAAGATGATGTGGTACCGTTAACTTTGGCAGACTCTCCCTACTGAGGGCTTGGTGGATACAGAGGAGAGGTTGTAGGCTGGTTTTAATGGCTTCAAATTATCAAGCCCTAGGTTCTGAATTCCTTGAGGGAGTGATTCCACCTGAGTTGAGCCTCACCCCACCCCTGGGGTGAGCACAGGCTCCAGACAAGCCCTCACACAAGCTTGTTTCTGCTTATGTCTGTGGCAGTTACAGTCTGAGAAGCACTCCTCTGTTTCTTTTCTTTTTCTGCTAACCCTGCCCCCTTGGTGCTGGGGCAAAATCAGCGACCTCCACTTTGATCAGGTTCACCTGAGCTGGAGGACTATTTTTAGCCATTAGAACCTAGGAATTAATTCCACAGTTGAAGCTTTGTTGCCTTCAGCCCCTGCTGCTGGAAAAGTCTGTTTCCTTCCCCCTCTTGGAAGCAGCCTGTGGAGGGGGGCACCAATTGCCATGACTTGTGGTGCTCATGGTTCTGGGTGGGCTCGTAGATGGTCCGTCTGGTCCAGACTGGGGTATGCTGTGTGTCCAATCACTGACGTGGCCCCAGAAGCTGTTCTGTATTGTTTTTAGTTATTTAGTAGCTGTTTTGAAGGATGAACTAAATCCCACACCTTGCTAAGCTGCCATTTTGGCACCTCCTCCTGTAATGAGTTTTTTAATCAAGACGTGTCAATTCTCCCACTTCACTCTTCTTTTTTTAGGATGTTTTTAACTATTCTGGGTCCCCTTCCTTTCCAAATGAATTTGGTAACTAGCTTTTCCAAGACTTCATAGTAGGTTATTGGAATTTTCATTGGTACTGAGTTGAATTGGTAGGATAATTTGGGTGGGATTGTCATCTTAACTCCATTTAACCTCCCTATCCATGAGCAGGGAATGTTTTTCCAAGTATTTAGATCTTTTTTGATTTCCTTTAGGAATGTCATATAGTTTTCTCTGTACAAGTCCTTCATGTCCCTAGTCAAGTTCATCCCTAAATACTAGATTCTTTTTGTGCTATTTTGAATAGAATTTTTTCCTTGATTGACTCCCCAATTAGGTCATTGCTCATGTATCAAAAAATTCCTGATTTTTTGCATATTAATTTTATATCCTACCACCTTGCTCAGTTTGTTTATTAACTCAAGTAACTTTGTTGCAGATTTCTCAGAATCTTCCAAATATAGCATTGTAAGAAAATTAAATTTAGCTTTCACACAAGATGGCACCACAGGAAAGGGCTACAGAATAGCTCAAACCAGTTTTGTAGGCAGGGAAGAAGAGCACCTCTGACATAAGCTTAAAGTTGGCACCAAACAGGTAGAAACAAGTTCAAATAAATAGCAGCCAGTGTCATTGAAATATAAAGCATAACCAAAAGTGGGAACCTTCTGCCAGAAATTTTAATTAGATTATCGAGATAGACTGTAACCTCTGAAGTATCTTATTAGCAGAGAAACAGGGGAGGGTCTGTGAGCTAGGCATAATTATTACCATTATGGCGTTCTATTGTTTGGCCCACCAGCCACCATTTTGTGTTAGGCTAGGCACCCATTCTTGCAAGATTGTGCATAAGTTCTTTTCTTCACAATCAGGTGAGCATTTATTTGCTCTCAAGCATGGTGTTTTTTTCTAACGATTTGGGATCTTGTTCGGGATCTGACGCTTTGGAGAAGGACCCCCAGGGAGGATGAAAGGAAGGTGCTCCCTGCTGATTAAGCAGTCTCAGACTCTGCCATTGGGGTCCCACCTCCAGCAGCCAGAAGTTTCTGAAACAAGATGCTGATATCCACCAATTGTGAAAAAGAAAATGGAAAGGGGAATTACGTCTCACAGTGACCAGGCAACTCTGTGCATTGACCAAGGTAAGGAAAAACTATTAAGCATTGCCTTGGTGGTCAAGATTAATTCTAATGAGCCTGGTGATGAGTAAGCAAGTGCAGAGTCCCAATCTGTGTTTCCCTTCTCCCACAAGGGAAGGGGCCAGAGTTGGACAAAGTGAAGGGGCATTGAGATAAATGAACCCAGGCAAGATTCAAAATAGGTAGAGGCAGTTGGCTGGCCGGGAAAAAGGGAGAGCGTACCTATAGGATCCCCAGGATCATCCCCCTGGATAGTCCATAAGGAGAATGCTGGAACATTGGCAGGCCAAAGAAAGAAAAATGTACATTTGGACAAAAAAAGCATTGTGCTGCCTGATATATTCTGGCCAAAATATGGGGCAGATGAGGATTTCCTTTGTGTGAGATGTTTAAAGTCTCACTATACAGGGGATAAAATTGGCTGTACACAAATCTCAGAAATTAAATAAAGTCTTTGAGGTGGCTCAAGGAAAACACAGCTAAAGCTACCCACTAATTTTTACCCCTTAAAAGGGACTTAAAGAAGTTACCCAGAGTTACTAATATTCTGGTAATTTTCTAGTTTTGTCTCTGGTTCAATACAACTATTTCAAAGTGGTATGTGACCACTTGATGCAGAGTCTGGGTTTCTCTATAATAGATCCCTTTGCCAAATGCAGGAATTGCAGACACGCTACTTATAAGAGTAAGCAAATGGGTGCATAAAACTATCTTGATGTGGGGACGTTTTCCTGTAGGAGTGCAGTCTTGATGAAAGTGTGAATGTAGGAATTGGACTCGTAGGAGGATCAACAGGTGATCCTGCCTTTAAAGATGCAGGATCACCTGTTCCTTCTTTGGTGCAGGTGTGGGCTTTTGTTTGTTACTTGTCTCTCTGAGGTGTTGTATGAGAGGGATGTGGAAAGTAGGTCTGGTGTCTTCTAACAGGACCTGCCAACTACTTCTGAGCAATAATGTTGGCATTGTTTTGGGTGGCAGAAAAGATGCTTGTTTTCTGATTTATTTAGGCAGGTAGTTGAGTCAAGGATAGGTTGAATGATTAAAGAGCCACAAGGTGTGCTGGTTAGAAAGGATGTATGTACCCTAGAGCAGCCATGTTTTAATCCTAATCCCATTTTGTAAAGGCAGCCATTTCTTCTAATCCCTATTCAGTACTGTATGCTTGAAACTGTAATTAGATCATCTCCCTGAAGATGCGACTCAATCAAGAGTGGTTGTTAAACTGGATTAGGTGGAGTCATGTCTCCACCCATTCAGGTGGGCCTTGATTAGTTTACTGGAATCCTATAAAAGGGAAAACATTTTGGAGAAAGAGGAGATTCAGAGAGAGCAGAGAATGCTGCAGCACCAAGAAGCAGAGAGTCCACCAGCGGGTGCTTTGGAGATGAAGAAGGAAAACGCCTCCCGTGGAGCTTCATGAAACAAGAAGTCAGGAAAGAAAGCTAGCAGATGATGCCATGCTCGCCATGTGCCCTTCCAGTTGAGAGAGAAACCATGACTGTGTTCACCATGTGCCATCTCACTTGAGAGAGAAACCCTGAACTTCATCGGCCTTCTTGAACCAAGGTATTTTTCCCTGGATGCCTTTGATAGGACATTTCTATAGACTTGCATTATTTGGGACATTTCCTTGGCCTAAGAACTGTAAATTAGCAATGTATTAAATTCTTCTTTTTTAAAGCCATTCCATTTCTGGTATATTGCATTCCAGCAGCTAGCAAACTAGAACACAAGGGATTCTTGGCTAAACTAAAGAAGCAGCTTTTCCAGCAAAATCTTTGAGGTATTACATTTTTTAAAGGAATGAATTTAAATGAAACTCCCTCTGCTTAACTGCAAAAATTGAGGGACAAAGTAAGGAAATATTCAGGGGTAGATCCTGATAGTCCTGTGGCCCAAGGATGTAAAGGGGTTTTGGGCTGTTATTTAGAAAAAGATCCAGAAAATAGAGAGGTGAAAGGATAAACCATTAGGAGCGTTATTAAGAAAGTCTCAAAGTGTATTTTAGTTATGATGTTTTGCTGTACCTGAGGGGGGGAGGCGCTCAGAATTTCCCAGTGTCGGAGCTGTGAAAGGACACTCTGGAGCTCTCAGCTTCGAATCTGCTCTGGAGAAGCAGCATGAGGGAACCAAATAATCACTGGGCTTCTCCTCAGTGCCAGGTGATAGGAGTCTTGTTTACTCAAGAGTGAAGCAGAAAAGAGGTGCTGAAAACAGGCTCTGCTTGCTGTGACCGCTGAGCACATGCCAGCCCCGGCAACTCTATAGCCATTAGCTGTGTAGTGGTCACTACTGCATGGCAGGACCTACAGTCTCTGCTGAGCTCAGGAACACAGGCAAACCAGAGCCACCTGGCAGACCAGGGGCAGGGGAAGGGAAGAGGCAACGGGGCTGAGAGCTTGGGCTGGACACCCACCTGGCTCCTTCCTCTAAGCCCCCAAACCCCTCCACTATGAGTGGCCCACCCCTGGACTCACAGGAATGTGAAGCCACTGGTCCCTTTGGAGGTGGGGACCAGTGCCAGAATTGGGCCAGCAGAATTGGGCCAGCAGGGATGGGCCAGAGATAGGCTTGGCTGAGGGGCCAGTGCAAACACTTGGCTGGGTGTTCCTCAGGCTGCCCACCAAGTGAAGAAACCAAGTCACTTGGCAAGATGGCTTCTCCTGCAATGGCATTGATTATAGTGGGTTGTGAAAAGGGAAGAGTAAAGCAGGAAGCAACAAGCTAAAGTCATGTAGAGCACAGTTCACTGCATGGTTAAGAAGGGAATAGAGATAAAGTAAGGAGGAGACAGGCAGAGGTGAGCTAGAGAAACAGTTGGGGCCAAAGAAGATAAAGGAATGAGGAGGGCACAAGACTCAGGGTGTGTTAGCACTGTGGGAAATCTTGTAATTTCAAAAGGGAATGTCTGGATTTAAAGAAGGAAGGTAGGGGAATGCCCATGATGAATTTTGAAAATTAGGGAGGTCAAAGCCTTCTTGTCTCAAGAGCCCACAAGGAACACTTGGTAAATCTAAAGGTGGGTCCATATCAGAGAGAAATTACATTTTTGGTGGACACTGGGGCAGCTCAATCTTCTGTGACCCATGTTGCAAAGGGTATCAAATTCTCGGTAGCTCCCTCAGTTTTAGGGTTAAAAAGGGAAAGATTTAAAGTCTCCATTTTGAAACCTACTTATATCTATTGGGAAGATATCCAAATTATAAGCCCCTTTCTGTATATTCTAGAAGCTGGGAATAGCTTGCTGGAAAGGGACCTAATAATACCCATGTGACTGGGTAATGGTCATGACCCAAAACTACTACATCAGCCCTTGGAAAGGGTGGGATGACCACTTTCTAAAGCCCCAAAGATAAATCACTCTTAGACTTTGAAATCTAATGGAGTTTGCCTTGCAGGTTTTAAAAACCCTTGGGTCTGGTGACCCCTGTGTTCCTTCCAATTTCTCCTTATGTAACTGGGAATATGTATCCTATGACTGTCCCTCCTTTGTATGTCAGCAGCAAATGACTTATTCTGAGTTTTACAGGTCCATAACCAGAGGAGAATTTTGCCTTAGAACAGATCATGCCAGTAGCTGACTTTTGCAAAGACCTCTTCCTTAAGAATTATGCACTAGTTTTATCCTCTGCTCTGTCACCCCTCAGGCACCTTGGCTTGCTGGCCCAGACCCCACCTCTTGAATTGGCTACCAATCAACTTCAAGCCAGCAGTTGGGCCCTCATCAAATTGCTGAAAGAGTCCAAACTCCAGCCAGCCTGGGAAGGATTTTGACAACTGAAATGGCCATCTAGATGGCAGACACTCACTACACCCAAGTGAAAGAACCAATACATAAGCCAGATGATAAGTACTCAACAGCACAGTCTGATTCCTGGGAAATAATTCCAACATTGTACCCTTTAAAATCACATTAAATAGACAATTGTTGGGAGGGTAAAGGGGGCTTTTGGATTTGGGGTTTGGATTCTCTACTTTAATTTAACATAGTTAATAGTGACCTGGGCCCTCAAAAATAGTCTTACCCACGGAAGACAAATGAGGGATCTGGGACCCAATTTTAAAATGAGAGTAATTATACCAGTCATAATGTTCCAAATTAGGATGTAACAAGCCCTTTTAAATTGTTAATGAGAGGAGTTCTGGGCCAAGATGGCAGCTTAACAATATGTGCATTTTAGTTCATCCTCCAGAACAACTACTAAATAACCAGAAACAGTACAGAACATCTCCTGGGGCCACGTCAGTGACTGGACACACAGTGTACCCCAGTCTGGACCAGCTGGATCAGCTGTGAGCCTTCCCAGAACCATGAGTTTCCCAAGCCATGATGGCCAGTGCCCCTTCTGCACAGGCTGCTTCCCAGAGGGGAAAGGAAACAGACTTTACTAGCAGCAGGGGTTGAGCCCAATCAAATGCAAATGCCAATTGTGGAATTAATTAACAAATTCTGACTACTGAAAATAGGCCCCCAGCTCAGGTGAACCTGGTCAAAGCAGAGGTCACTTATTTTTGCCCTGGCACCAAGGGGTAGGGCTGACGGAAAAAGAAAAAAAAAAGAAACAGAGGTTTTTGTGGCTGTGTTTCTACAAAGTCCAGACTGTCATTGGATACAGTGGCAGGACTTCTCAGGCTGTAACTGCCCCAGGCATAGGCAGAAACAAGCTCATTTGAGGGCTTGTCTGGAGCCTATGACTTCCCCAGGAGAGGGGTAAAGCCCAACTCAGGTGGAATGCCTCTCTCAAGGAGTTCAGACCCCAGGGCTTGGAAATTTGAAGCCATTAAAACCAGCCTACAAACTCTCCTTTGTCTCCACCACACCCCCAGCAGGGAGAGTCTGCCAAAGTTAAAGATACTGCATCATCATATGGTGGTGGGACCTGGAGGCAGACAAGCACCACATACTGGGCAGGATAAGAAAAACAGAGTCCAAAGACTTCACAGGAAATTCTTTCAACATGCTGGGTCTCACCCTAAGGGAAATCTGATGCAGGTGACACTTTCCTCCTGACAGGAGGACAGCTTGGTCTGGGAAAATCCAGCTGTGGTCTATGATACCTAAGTGGACCCTCCTAAGGGTGGGGGGTAAAAGGCACCATACAGGCCGGATAAGAAGCAAGAAACAAGAACTGAAAAAATTGTCCTCTGTTAAACAAAACCTAAGCTAGAGGGCGGGCCACGGTGGCTCAGCAGGTAAGAGTGCTTGCCTGCCATGCCTGAGGACCTGGGTTCGGTTCCCGGTGCCTGCCCATATAAAAAAAAAAAAAAACCTAAGCTAGAGGTACAGAAAAAGCTGAACTGAATGTCAAAGAACAGACAGACAAATTCATCCAGCAAGAAAACCCTAGGTAAAAGAAGTGAAAACAATCTCCAGAATAAACTAATTAAGGTAATTAAATGCCTAGACACCAGCAAAAAATAACAAATCACACTAGGAAAATTGAAGATATCATCCAGTCAAAGGAACAAACCAACAATTCAAATGGGATACAGGAGTTGAAACAATTAATTCAGAATATATGAGCAGACATGGAAAACCTCATCAAAAACCAAATCACTGAATTGAGGGAGGATACAAAGAAGGCAAGGAATGGACAAAAAAGAAGAAATTGAAAGTCTGAAAAAACAAATCACAGAACTTATGGGAATGAAAGGCATGGTAGAGGAGATGACAAAAACAATGGAAACCTACAATGGTAGATTTCAAGAGGCAGGACGTAGGATTAGTGAACTGGAGAACAGAATATCTGAAATCCGACAAGAAAAAATATATACGGAAAAAAATGGAAAAATATGAGCAGGGACTCAGGGAATTGAAGGACAATACAAAGCGCAGGAATATATGTGTTGTGGGTGTCCCAGAAGGAGAAGAGGAGGGAAAAGGAGGAGAAAAACTAATGGAAGAAATTATCACTGAAAATTTCCCAACTCTTATGAAAGACTTAAAATTACAGATCCAAGAAGTGCAGCATACCACAAACAGAATAGATCCAAATAGGTGTACTCCAAGACATTTACTAACCAGAATGTCAGAGGTCAAAGATAAAGAGAGAATCTTGAAAGCAGCAAGAGAAAAGCAATCTATAACATATAAGGGAAGCTCAATAAGACTATTTGTAGATCTCTCAGCAGAAACCATGGAGGTGAGAAGAGAGTGGGATGATATATTTAAATTATTAAAAGAGAAAAACTGCCAACCAAGAATTCTATATCCAGCAAAATTGTCCTTCAAAAATAAGGGAGAAATTAAAACATTTTCAGACAAAAAATCACTGAGAGAATTTGTGACCAAGAGACCAGCTCTGCAAAAAATACTAAAGGGTGCACTAGAGAAAGAAACGAAAAGACAGAAGAGAGAGGTGTGGATAAGAGTGTAGAAAGGAAGACCATGAGTAAAGGTAAAGAGAAGGAAAGTTAGATATGACATATGAAATCCAAAGGCAAAATAGTAAAAGAAAGTACTACCCATGCAGTAATAACACTAAATGGTAATGGATTAAACTCCCCAATCAAAAAACATGGACTGGCAGAATGGATTGAAAAACAAGAGCTATCTATATGCTGTTTCTACTCAAAGGACTTGAGGGCAAGGACACAAACAGACATTTGCACACCAGTGTTTATAGTGGCATTATTTACATTTACCAAGAGATGGAAACAGCCAAAATGTCCATCAATGGACGGGTGGCTAAACAAACTGTGGCATATACATATGATGGAATATTATGCAGCTGTAAGGCAGAATAAAGTTATGAAGTATGTACCAACATAGATAGACCTTAAGGACATTATGCTGAGTGAGATTAGCCAAAAACGAAAGGACAAATACTGTATGGTCTCACTGATATGAACTGACATTAGCGAATAAACTTGAATATTTCGTTGGTAACAGAGACCCTCAGGAGATAGAAATAGGGTAAGATATTGGGTAATTGGAGCTGAAAGGATACAGATTGTGCAACAGGACTGAATATAAAAACTCGGAAATGGGCAGCACAATACTACCTAACTGTAATACGATTATGTTAAAACACTGAATGAAGCTGAATGTGAGAATGATAGAGTGAAGAGGGCTGGGGCATAAATGAAATCACAAAGAAAGAGAGATGATAAAGATTGAGGTGGTATAATCTAGGAATGCCTAGAGTGTATAATGATAGCGACTAAATGTACAAATTTTTAAAATGTTTTTGCATGAGGAAGAACAAAGGAATGCCATTACTGCAGGGTGCTGAAAATAGATGGTAATTAATATTTTAAAATTTTAACTTATGTGTGAGACTAAAGCAAAAAATGTTTATTTGGTACAAAATTTATATTTTGACTAGTGCATGTCCTAATATAACTTGTGTAGATTGCTTGGTTGAACAACATAAGTACATGGAATCTTGGGTAGGACATGAGATTTTCTTGATTTGTCCAGAGTGATGCCCCAATGAATCCCAGAGTGATTTGATCAGTGAGCAGAAAGTATTTGCAAAGCCCCCTTCAGGGAATGATGAGAACGGGGAGAAATTCAACATCCCCAAGTTGAATTCTTGATATTCTTACAAGCAATGTGGGCAACCAAAGCTATAGGCTGAGCCCCCCCATCTTGGGGTTTGTTCATATGAAACTTAACCCCACAAAGGATAGGTCAAGCCTACTTAAAATTAGGCCTAAGAGTCACCCCCAAGAGAGCCTCTTTTTTTGCTCAGATGTGGCTTCTCTCTCCAGCCAACACAACAAGCAAACTCACAACCCTCCCTCTGTCTACATGGGAAATGACTCCCGGGGGTGTGGACCTTCCTGGCAATGTGGGACAGAAATCCTAGAATGAGCTGGGACTTGGCATCAAGGGATTGAGAAAAACCCTAGAATGATCTGAGACCCAGCATCAAGGGATTGAGAAAACCATCTTGAACAAAACGGGGAAGAGTGAAATGAAACGAAGTGTCAGTGGCTGAGAGATTCCAGAGTCGAGAGGTTATCCTGGAGGTTATTCTAACACATTAAGTAGATATCACCTTGTTATCCAAGAGGAAATGGAGAGGCTGGAGGGAACTGCCTGAAAATGTAGAGCTATGTTCTAGTAGCCATGTTTCTTGATGATGATTGTATAATGATATAGCTGTCACAATGTGACTGTGTGATTGTGAAAACCTTGTGTCTGATGCTCCTTTTATCTACCTTGTCAGCAGACCAGTAGAACATATGGAATAAAAATAAATAATAGGGAGAACAAATGTTAAAATAAATTTAGTTTGAAATGCTAGTGATCAATGAATTCGAGGGGTAAGAGGTATGGTATGCATAATTTTTTTTCTGTTTTTGTTTTACTTTTCTGCTGTCTTTTTATTTCTTTTTCAGAATTGATGTTAATGTTCTAAGAGATGATCATGATGATGAATATGCAACTATGTGATGATATTGTGAATTAATGATTATATATGTAGAATGGAATGAACATATGTTAAGAATGTTTGTGTTTCTTTTTTGTAATTTTTTAAAAAAATTTATTAAAATTTTTAAAAATTGTTAATGAATGCAACTGAAAGTTTAAAGCCCCAAACTGTACAGTTTGATGAAAGTCAAACTCAGCAAAGTCACCAAAAGGGAAGTGGAACAAAAGAGTTTAGGCAAAGGTTTTATCTCAGGGAAAAACAAAACCAGCCAGGTAGCATTTCAAGAGAAAGAGAAAAATGGTTGCTCTGAGGTGGTGGGTGGAGTGGGTGGAGTGGGAATATGGTTTTGCTTTACAAGGTCTGAGGGCCTTATTTGTAGAATTGGCAAAAAATTTCAGGCATTGATATTACCCCATGAGATGGTTACAATATTGGTTTGGGGGATGGAAAGGGGTGGCACTGTCCATTCTAACTTCTTTCACCATTATAACTGGGGTACTCACAGAACTTAGGTGCTACATTATGCCACGTGTCTAAGGGTTACTTCAGAGACTCATTAAAAACCCCTTAAAGAGGAAGATCCCTGAATGTGAAAAGGCTTTTATCAGGTTTGAAGAATGACTAAAATGCGAAAACTAAAGAAGTTAAAAAAAAAAGAGGGGGGAATTTGTTAGAAAATTAAGTTTAGCTTTCACATAAGATGGGGCAGGAAAGGGCTTCAGAATAACTCAAATTGGTTTTGCAGGCAGGGAAGGAGAGCACCTCTGATGTAAGCCTAGAATTGGCACCAAACAGGTGGAAACAAGTTTAAATAAGTAACACCCTGTGTCATTGAAATATAAAGCATAATCAAAAGTGGGAACCTTCCGCCAGGAATTTGAATTAGTTAGACTATCTGGATAGGTTGTAACCTCTGGAGTATCCAGTCAGTGGAGAAAAGGGATAGTCTGTGATTTAGTCACAGGTATTACTATTCTGGCATTCTATTGTTTGGCGCACCAGTCACCATTTTGTGTTCAGTTAGGCTCCCGTTCTTGCAAGATCATGAATAAATTCTTTTCTTCTTCACAATCAGGTGAGCATTCATTCATTTTCAAGTACGGCATGTTTTTTTTTTAACAGTATCACGTCATCTGCAAATAAAGAAAATTTTAACTTCTTCCTTTCCAATTTGGATGTCTTTTATTTATTTTTCCAGGAAGATTGCTCTAGCTAAAACTTCTAGTACAATGTTGCTTAACTGGTGACAGAGGGCATCCTTGTCTTGTTCCTGATCTTAAGGGGAAAGATTTCAGTCTCTCACGATTGAGCACAATGCTGGTTATGGATTTTTCATATATGCCTTTTATCATATTGAGGAAGATATCTTTGATTCCTATTTTTTGTAGTGTTTTTATCAGAAAAGGATGTCGAATTTTGTCAAATACTTTTTCAGTGTCAATAGAGGTGATCATATGATCTTTCTCTTTTGATTTGTAAATGTGCTCTATTACATTAATTGATTTTCTTGTGTTGAACCATCATTGTATTCCACGCATAAATCCCACTTTGTTGTGGTGTATAAGTCTTTTAATGTGTTGTTGGATTCTATTTGCTAGGCTTTTGTTGAGAATTTTTGGATCTATTTTCATTAGAGAGATTGGCCTGTAGTTTTCCTTTCTTATAAGATGCTATAACATCTCTACCTGGTTTTGGTATTAAAGTGATATTAGCTTCACAAAATGAGTTAGGTAGTGTTCCTTTTTCCTCAATTTTTTAGAAAAGTTTGAGGAAGATTGGTGTTAGTTATTTTTGGAATGTTTGATAAAATTTGCCTCTGAAGCCATCTGGTCTTGGGCTTTTCTTTGTAGGAAGCTTTTTGATGACTGATTGATTCCCTTTACTTGTGATTGTTTTGTTGAGATTTTCTATTTCTTTTTGAGTCAGTGTAGCTTGTTCATGCTTTTCCAAGAATTTTTCCATGTCGTCTAAGTTGTCTAGTTTGTTGGCATATATTTGTTCATAGTATCTTCTTATGATATATTTTTTTATTTATTCAGGGTCTGTGGTCATGACCCCTCTCATTTATGATTTTTTTTTGCATACTCTCTTTTTTATCTTTGTCAGGCTTGCTAGTGGTCCATTGATTTTATTGATTTTCTCAAAGAGACAGCTTTTGACTATTGATTCTTTCTATTGTTCTTATGTTCTCTAATTCATTTACTTTGCTTTAATTCTTATTATTTATCTTCTCCTATTTGCTTTGAGGTTAGTTTACTGTTCTTTCTCAAGTTCCTCCAGGTGAGCAGTTAAGTCTTTGATTTTTACTTTTTTTTTAGGTGCATGATCCAGGAATTGAAACCAGGTCTCCTGCGTGGAAGGCAAGCATTCTACCACTGAACCATGCACACCCTTTTTTCTTTTTTAATATAGGCATTTAGAGCAATAAATTTTCCTCTCAGCACAACCTTTGCTATGTCCCATAAGTTCTAATATGTTGTATACATTTTTTTCATTCATCTCCAGATAGATACCGATTTTTCTAGCAATTTATTCTTTGACCCAGTGGATTTTTAAGAGTGTGTTGTTTAATCTCCATATATTTGTGAAAATTGTCATTCTTTGGTGGTTATTGATTTCTATGGTTTAGAAATATTTTCTTGAAGATTTTTGCTTCCACATTCATAAAAGTTATTGGTCTGTAATTTTCTTTTCTTGTTGTATCTTTCTCAGCCTTTGGTATGGAGTGATGTTGGCATCAGCAAATGAATTAGAGAGTTTTCCCTCCTCCTCAATTTTTTGAAGGGTTCGAGCAGGATTGTTATTAATTCTTTTTGGTATATTTGATAATATTCCCCCTGTGAAGCCATCTGGTCCTGGTATTTTTTGCTGGGAGATTTCCAATTGATGATTCCATATCATTAGCAGTTATTGATTTCTTGAAACTTCTATTTCTCTCTGTCAGTGTAGGAAATTTGTGTATTTCTAGGAATTTGTCTGTCATCTAATTATCCAATTGTTCATAGCACCCAGTTATGATACTTCTGATTTTAGTGATGTCAGTAGTAATTTTCTTCTTTTGATTTCCAATTTTAGTTATTTATGTCTACTTTTTATTTCTTCATCAGTCTATCCAAAGGTTTGACAGTTTTTAATATCATCAAAGAACCAACATTTGGTTTTGTTGATTCCCTGATGTTCTTTAAGTCCTCTAATTCATTTATCTCTGTTCTCATCTTTGCTATTTTCTTCCTTCTGCTGGCTTTGGATTTAGTTAGCTATTTTGTTCTGGTTCTTCCAGTTTGATGTTAAGTCTTGGATTTGAAATCTTTCTTCTTTTTATGGTAAGGATTTATTACTATAAATTTTCCTCTGAAGACTGCTTTTCTGCATCCCAAGGTTACTTGTATTGCATTTTAATTTTCACTCACCTCAAGACAATTCCCTTCTGATTCCTCTTTAACCCATTGATTATTTAAAAGTACATTGTTTATTTCTGCACCACATAGGGTGGCCCTGGTTGCAGAGACTGAGGAACTGAGAGGCAGAGGACTGGAAATTAACACAGGAACACAGAGACCACAGGAGTGCATGGGTGGTGAGATGAGCACTAGGAAGTAAGCTAAACCACATTCCTTGAATGTGATACCTTCATCAGTGCAGCCCCGTGACCAATTACATCCCACACACCCCACACACCTGAACCCCATCACCCACCCCTACTTCCCATACTACAAGTGCCTTCACCTCACTTATCCACAGCATGCACACCCATCCCACACCCCCATCCTACACCCCCACCTCAAGTGCAGTCCAACCAACCTTTCCTGCACCCCTCCTGAGCGCTACTTCCCCATCCCTGCACCCTGAAAGCTGTCACCAGTGCATAAAGGCTGTGGGCACATACATCAATACCCAGGCTACATCTGCCCCTCACCCATTGTGTCACACAGCTTCACCCCACCACCCCGAGTTCTGTGCATCAGTTTATGGAACTTCTTGACCCACACATGTGGGCATGGCACTCAATCATGCTTCCCAGCTCTGAGAAAGCACTGACCTGCACAGTCAGGTCACATCCACCCCCACCCATGAACACATAATGCTGACCCACTGTCATAGCTCTGCACAGGCTCACAAAGGGCCCCATGTCTTAGATCAGTGCACACCAAGGTTTATGCCCCCCAAACCTGTGCACTTGCACAGCTACATCTTCCCTGGCTGCTGGGTGTCCATGTTCACAAGCACCAGCATAAAACCCCAAACTGCACCTATATCTGTACTGCAATTCATCACCATACTGTTGTGCCTCACCCCATACCCTGCATCCTGCTACACATCCACCCCACAAGCACAAGGCTTAAGACTACTGAAGGAAATCATCTCCTTAAGTAAATCAATAAAAATATTTACAAGGGATGAAAACAACAGAAGACCACTAAACATATCACAATTTAGACAGATATAACCCAGTCTAATGACCAAATTAAAACACCAAAGGAGACACAGACATTGGAACAACTAATCAAAGATGTTCATATCACTCTACAAAATAAAATACGTGGGATGGCTAATGACATAAGGAGATCAAGAAGACTGATCTGGAAGTGGCAAGATAAAAAAAATGTACTACATACAAGCGTAACCACATAGGACTTAGTTCAGACTACTTAACTGGCACCATGGAGGTGAAAAGGTAGTGGTATGATATATTTAAGATCCTGAAAGAGAAAGATTTCCAGCCAAGAATTCTATATCCAGCCAAATTGTCCTTCAAAACTGAGGGAGAGATTAAACTTTTCACAGACAAACAAGTCCTGAAAGAATTGGTCAACAAGAGGCCAGTCATACAAGAAATACTAAAGGGAATTCTGCCAATAGAAAAAAAAAGACAAGAGGGGGAGATTTGGAGGAGGACACAGAATTTAAAAGTACCAGTAAGTGCAACTTAAAAGATCAAAAGAGAAAGGGGGGAAAGAATATATATTTCTGACAAATAAAATGAAAAGATAAGATGGTGGATTCAAGAAATGCCTTTTCAATAATAAATTTGTTAATGGACTAAACTTACCAGTTAAAAGATACAGATTTGCAGAATGTATTAAGATATATAATTCAGTGATATGCTTCTTACAAAACTCATCTCAGACAGAAGGGTACAAATAGATTGAAAGTGAAAGCATGGAAGAAGATTTCCCTCATGAATTGTAACCAAAAGAAAGCAGGAGTAGCTATACTAATATTGGACAAAATAGATGACAAATGTAAAGACATCATAAGAGACAAAGAAGGATACCATATATTAACTAAAAGGACAATTCATCAAAAAGATATGGCAATCACAAAGGTATATGATCCCGATCAAGGATCTCCAAAGTACACGAGACAGACACTGGTAAAACTGAAGTGAGTGATAAATGCTTCAACAACAATAATGTGAGACTTCAATACATGACTCTCTTCTATAGATAAAACAAACAGACAGGAGATCAACAAGGAAATGGAGAAGTTAAAACAACTTGATAGATGAATTAGACCTAACAGACATATATAGGTCATTGCACCCCAAAACAGAAGGATATATATTCTCCTCTAGCCCTCATGGAAAATTCTTCAGGGTAGATCATATTCTGGGGCACAAAATAGGTCTTCATAAATTTAAAAACATTGAAATTATTCAAAGAATTTTCTCTGATCACAGTGGAATGAAGCTGGATCTCAATGAACTACAAGGAATGAGAACATTCAAAAATACATGGAGATTAAGTAACACACTCATAAACAGCCAGGATTTCAAAGGAGAAATTGCTAGAGAAATCAGTAGCTATCTCGAGATGAATGAAAATGAGAATACAACTTATCAGAACTTATGGGATGTGGCAAAGGCTGTGCTGAGAGGGAAATTTATTGCCCTAAATGCCTATATTAAAAAACAAGAAAGAGCAAAAACTGAGGACTTAACTTCTTACCTGGAGGAGCTTGCAAAAGAACAGCAAACTAACCCCAAAGCAAATAGAAGAAGAGAAACAACAAAGATTAAAGCAGAGCTGAGTGAGTGAGAGAACAAAAGAATATTAGAAAGAATCAATACAACAAAAGTTGGTTCTTTGAGAAAATCAATAAAATTGATGGGCCACTAACAATACTGACAAAGAAAAAAAAGAGAGAGGATGCAAATAAACAATATCAGCAATGAGAAGGGGTGTGTTAAAACAGACCATGAAGAAATAAAAGAAATCATAAGAGGATACTATGAAAAACTATATACCATCAAACTAGACAAGCTAGATGAGTTGCACAAATATCTAGAGACATATAACAAGCCACACAGACTCAAGAAGAAATAGAGGATTTCAACAAACCAATCACATGTAAATAGATTCAATCAGTCATTAAATCTTCCTTCAAAGAAAAGCTCAGGGCCAGATGATTTCACAGAGGAATTTTATCAAACATTCCAAAAAGCACTAACAGCAATCCTGTGCAAACTTTTCCAAAAAGCTGAGGTAAAAGGAACTCTACCTAACTCACTTTATGAAGCTAATATCAGTTTAATAGCCAAACTGGGTAAAATGCTATGAGAAAAACTACATATCAATCTCCCTAATGAAAATAGATATAAAAATTCTCAAAAAAATTTAGCAAATAGAATCCAGCAAGGCATTAAAAGAATTAAACAGCACATCCAAATAAGGTTTATACCAGGAATGCAAGGATGGTTCAATACATGAAAATCAATTAATGTAATACAGCACATTAACGAATTGAAAAGGAAAACTCGCATGATCATCTCTATTGATGCTGAAAAAGCATTTGACAAAATTCAACATCTTTTTCTGTTAAAAACACTCCAAAAGATAAGAATCAAAGATAACTACCTCAATATGATAAAGGGAATATAAGAAAAACTGATAGCCAGCACTGTGCTCAATAGAGAGAGAGACTGAAAGCATTCCCCCCCTAAGATCAAGAACAAGGCAAGGATGATCACTGTCACCACTATTATTCATCATTGTGCAAGAAGTTCTACCTAGAGCACTCAGGCAAGACAAAGAAATAAAAGGCATCCAAATTGGAAAGGAAGAAGTAAAACTTTTATCATTTGCAGATGACATGATAGCATACTTGGAAGATTCTGAGAAATGTACAGCAAACTTACTTGAGCTAATAAACAAATTTAGCAAAGTGGCAAGATATAAAATTAATGGGCAACAATCAGTAATGTTTGTATATACAAGCAATGACCTAACTGAGGAGTCAGTTAAGGAAAAAATTTCATTCAAAATAGCAGCTAAGGGCAGGTGATGGTGGCTCAGCAGGTAGAGTTCTTGCCTGACATATTGGAGACCAGGGTTCACTTCCTGGTGCCTGCCCATGTATAAAAAAATAACAACTAAAATAATCAAGTACTTAGGAATGAACTTAACTAGGGATGTAAAGAACCTACACACAGAAAACTACATAACATTGCTAAAGGAAATCAAAAAGATCTAAATAGGTGAAAAAAACATTTCTTGCTCATAGATAGGAAGGCTAAATATAGTAAAGATGTCAATTCTACCCAAACTGATCTGGAATTCAACACAGTACCAATCAAAATTCCAACAACCCGCTTTGAAGGTTGGAAAAACTAGTTACCAAATTCATCTGGAAGGGAAAGAGACCCTGGATAGCTAAAAGCATCCTTAAAAAGGATGAATTGGGAGCATTAACACTTCCTGACTTTAAAACCTATTATAAAGCCACAGTGGTCAGGATAGCATGGTACTGGCATAAAGATAGAGGCATTGACCAATGGAATTGAATCGAGAGTGGAGAAATGGACCACCAAATCTATGGTCAATTGATTTTTGACAAGGCCCCCAAATCCTCTGAACTGGGACAGAATAATCTTCTCAATAATTGTAATGGGAGAACTGGATATCAATAGCCAAAGGAATAAAAGTGGACCCCTATCTTACACCCCATACAAAAATTAACTCAAAGTGGATCAGACACTTAAATATATGAACTAGCACCATAAAGCTTCTAGAAGAAAATGTAGAGAAAATCTTCAAGACCTAGTAATAAGAGGTAGCTTCCTAAACTTTACGTCCAAAGCACAAGCAACAAAAGAAAAAATAGATAAATGGGAACTCCTCAAAATCAAATACTTTTGTCCCTCAAAAGACTTTGTTAAAAAGCTGAAGAGGCAGCCAACTCAATGGGAGAAACTTTGGAAGTCATACATCAAACAAAGGTTTGATATCCTGTATACACAAATAATTTATACAACTCTATAACAAAAGAACAAACACCCTATTGCAAAATAGGGTAAAATATGAATAGGTATTTTTCTGAAGAGCAAATACAGATGGCTCAAAAGCACATGAAGAGATGTTCATTCTCATTGGCTATAAGGGAAATGCAGATCAAAACAACAATGAGATAATACCTCACACCTATAAGAATGGCTGCTACTAAAAAACAGGAAACTATAAACATTGGAGAGGATGTGGAGAAATTGGAACACTTAAGCACTCCTGGTGGGAATGTATATTGGTGCAACCGCTATGGAAAACAGTTTGGTGGTGACTTAGGAAAGTAAATATTGAATTCCCCTATGATCCAGCAATAACACTGTCCAGAACAGCTGAAAGCAATGAAAGAAACAGACATTTGCATACCAATGTTTCTGCAGCATTAGTCACAATTGCCAAAAGATGGAAACAAACCAAATGCCCATCAACAGATGAGTGGATTAACAAAATGCGTTATATACATATGATGGAATATTATGCAGTTGTAAGGTGAAATGACTTCCTGAAGCACATGGCAATATGGATGAGCCTTGAGGACATAATGCTGAGTGAAATAAGTCAGACACAAAAGGATAGATACTGTTTGATTCCACTTTTATGACCATGGTAAAGGTAAAATCAGAGGCTTATAATACAGAATATAGGGGACTTATAGGAGACATTGAAGCTAGAGATGTGTGAACGGTTAGCTAATGAGGTTGAATTCTGATGTAAGGGAGTAGATAGAAGTGAACGCAGCTCTCTATTGGTTCTGTAAGTAATATTACCATATTGAAGATGAACAAGATTGAAAAGGGTTGTATAGACCTACGAGTCCCACTGATTAACAATAGGAATATAAATTAGTTATTGCAAGAACTACTTCAAAGGTATAATTTGTGTACAAAGAGTGTTTAAGTCCAGGGTACGGGGGAAAACTGCTATTGCATGCTATGGGCTATGTTTAAAAGGAAAATATCAGCACTGGCAAAGCATCAGCAGAGGTATATATTGGGGGGGCAGTACAAGAGTTAAGAGGTTTAGATTTCCTATTTGGTGAGGGTATGTTTATTGGTTTTCTTTCTCTTGAGAACAATGAAATTATTTAAAATTGAGAGTGTTGATGGACTGTTGACTTTGGTAACTATACATGATCCCTGATGAATGCAGGTGGCTGAAGGATGCACTGATTGAGAAGTAGATTGGCAAATGATGGTGTATACTTAAGAACTAATGGTGTGCTGGTACAAAAAGGGACAAAGTCATGAGGCAAGCGATGATGTGAATGAACATGTGGGGCATTTAGTGAGGCAAAATAAGCCAGAAACAAAGAATAACAATGATATGGTCTCCTTTAGGAAATGCTTACAAGGAAACAGGGCCTAGATTGTGAGCTTTTATAACAGACAAGCTTAGTCCAAAGTTGTAATTATTATTTCTGGATTGCGAGAGGCTGCTATATATATTTATAACCTGATATTTAGAGATAAGAACGAAGAGTAATTCAGAACACAGGGTTAAGGAAGACAATGTCCCTATTTTAGAACCACACATACTCTTTGAGACCCAAGGAAGAAAGATTTATTTGGCTTGGAACCAAAATTTTCTGTAGCACATAGTCCAATTCAAGTTCTCTGTATAGCTCATTTGAACAATTGAAACACAGGGAACCCAGAATAAGAAATAGGTCCTTTAATTCTGTGTAGTCTAATGTAATGCCTGGATACATCTTAGTGTATATTAGGCAAATAATCAAAAAGTATTGGCAAAGTCCTTTGAGAGATGGGAGAAAAAATATGAAACTATTAAACTTCACCATCAGAAAATCCTTTGATACTGTGTTGAACTTTAGGTACACCCAAATAAATTAGGCCATGCCCTTGATCTTGAGGCTTACTCTTGTGAAGCTTATAGGTAGTGGAGAAGCTTAGTCTATCTATAGGTTTGCCTAAGCGTTACATCTGGAGGACCTTTTTTGTTGCTCAGATGTGGCCTCACTCTAAGCCCAGCTTTGCAGGTGAGGTCATTGCCCTCCACTCTACATGGGACATGACATCCAGGGGTGACAGTTTACCTGGAAACATGGAGATGGTTACCATGGACAAATCAGGCCCTGGAATTGTGGGATCAATAATTCCATCATGACCAAAAGGGGGAAAAGAAGTGTAACTAATAAAATATCAGTGGCAGAGAGAGTTCAAATGGAGGCAAGAAGCTACTCCGGAGGTTGCTCTTATACAAGCTACAGTCAAACATTGCTACCTATCGTTACCTGTCAAGCCCCAGCTGGTCCTAAATAACACCTAGGGCAATATATAAGATTTCCAAGTGTTCCATGCACTAGAGTAACTTCCCAGAAACTTACAACTTCTAGATGGGTCCCTGGATCAGAGAAGTCCTGAAACCTAGGGGGCCTAGCATCTTCAGAACATCAGATAGTTCCATCTCCGTAACGCATGTTAATGACAGACTCTTCCAACATGAAAAAGTTAGAATTGCCATAGGCCAAAAACTCCTAAGGGGAGGGATAGAAAGATAAAATGTGATGGTGGAGTTATACAGAGAAGATAGGATTTAACAAATGAATATGATTGCTGAATCATTAAATTGATATCTCTTTTAGTCTCCAGTATAGTATTTTAGAAAAGCTAGAAATAAACATCTAAAATGGTGGAATTGTAACCCATATCAAACTCTGAAATATGTTCTGCAACTAATTGTGGTGCTGTACTTTGAAATTCATTGCTTTTTGTGTGTGTTATTTTTCACACAAAAAAGAAAGAACAAGTCGATTGTGGTGATAAAAATATATTTAAGCCTTCTAGCCTCCTATATTCTGGAACAGCTAGAAGTAAAAATCTGAGGATCATGGTATTTCCATATGATCTGGGATCTGTCCTGTAAGTACTTGTTGAAGACTTCTTTGAAAACTATTGCTTTTTTATTTGCTTTGTATAGATGTTATACTATACAATAAAAAAGTTTTTTAAAAAACACAACTAAATGTGGGCAGAGAAGCTAAGCCAACCTATAGTTGTACCTAAGAGTTACTTCCAGAGGACCTCTTTGTTGCTCAGATGTGCCTTTCTCTCTCTAAGCCCAGTTCTGTAAGTAAAATCATTACCTTCCCCAATATGTGGGACATGACATCCAGGGGTGAATGTCTCCCTGGCAACATGCGATTTGACTCTGAGGGATAAGTCTTTCCCTGGATCATGGGAATGACAATGCCTTCCTGACAAAAAAAGGGGGAAGGAATTGTAACAAAATGAGGTATCAGTGGCTGAGAGAGTTCAAATAAATTTGAGAGTTTACTCCGGAGGCTATTCTTGTGCAAGCTTCAGGTAGATATTGCTTCCTATCATAGTTTATCAAACTTCAATCAAAACCATTCTTGCCAACCCTAAAGAACACCTAGGGCTCCATCTGAGATCCTAAAAAGGTTGCATGTGCTATGATTACTTTCCAGAATCCTATAACTTCCGATGGGTTCCTAGGCTAGATAATTCCTGAAACCCAGAAGGGCCAGCCTCTCCATAACATCAACTAGTTCCTTCTCCCATCCCATATTTTCAATAGCCCTTTCCAACATAAAAAGTTAGAATGGACATAGCCCAAAAACCTCTAAAGATTGAGGAAAAGATCAAAGGAGAAGGAGCAGTTATAACTGAGAAGATAGGATTTAACAAGTGAATATGACTGCTAAATCATTATTTTGATATTTCTTTTAGTCTGCACTGTTTTGGAACAGCTAGAAGGAAAAAACTAAAATTGTGCAACTGTAACCCATACCAAATGCTGAAATCTGTTCTTCAACTAATTTTTATGGTGTGTTTTGAAATTTATAGCTTTTTAATTATATGTTATTTTTCACAGTAAACAAACATAAAACTACATTGTTTAATTCCCACATACAAGTGAAGTTTCCATTTATCCTTCTGTTATTGATTTCAAACTCCATTCAGTGGTTGTCAGAGAAGATTAAGTGTATTTCAATATTTCAAAATATTTCAAATATTTTAAAATTTATTGACAATTGTTTTGTGTCCTAAGACATGGTCTACTCTGGAGAATTGTCCATGTGCATTTGAGATGAATGTGAATTTTGTTGTTGTTTGATGAAAAGTACTCTATATTTGTGTGTTATCTATTTGGTTTAGACTAATGTTCAAGCCTTGTTTTTCCTTATTGATCTGTCTAGATATCCCTTCCATTATTGAAAGTGGAATATTAAAATCTCCTACTATTAATGTAGATACATAGGTTTCTCCCTTTATCTGTCAGCATTTGCTTCATATATTTTGGGCTCTTCTCTTAAATGCATATGTGCTTATAATTATTACATCTTCTTGTTGAATTATCCCATTTATCAATACATTATCATCAAACTTGTCCCTCATAACTGCTTTTGACTTAAAGTCTATTATATCTGATATTAGTGTAGCTACCTCTGCTCTCTTTTGGGTACTAAATTGCATATTTTTTCCATCCTTACATTTTCACCTACTTGTAGCGTTCAATTTTAGGTCAGTTTCTTGCAGAAAGCATACAGTTAGGTCATGCTTTAATTTTTTTTAGCCATTATGCTAGTCTCTGCCTTTTGACTAGTGAGTTTAATCCATTTCCATTTAAAGTCACTATTGATAGTGCAGGACTTTCTTTTTCCATTTTTCATTTAGCCATTGCATGTCTTATGCCATTTTTGCCCCTCAATTCTTCCCTTAATGCTTAAGTTTATATTTAATTGATTTTTTTGTGTGTTGTACCAAGTTGAGTACCTTCTTTTTTGCACCTGGATATATTTCCTTTTTCCTTGTAGTTACCATGGTTCTAAAATTTAACATGCTAAATAGAAACATCATATTTATTTTGTCACCAACTTAACTTCAGTACCACACACATGTACTTTACTTATACTCTTCTGTTCCATACCTTTTCTGTACTTGTTACTACTTATATCTTTGTATATTGCATGTCCAAAACCATAGATTCACCATTACTTTTTATGCATTTGCATTTTAGCACCTGTAGGAAGTAAGAAGTAGAGTTACATAAGAAATAATAAACTACAAAAATACTGGCATTTATAGTGATCCAAATTATTATCTTTAGCACACAAATTAATTTCTTCATGCTTCTTTAAACCACTGTTTAGTGTTCTTTCCTTTCAGTCTGAAGAACTCCACTTAGTACTGCTTATAAGACAGGTCTAGTGGTCATGAAGTCTCTCACATTTTGATTATCTGGGAATGTCTTTGTCTTGCCCTCATTTTTGAAAAAAAATCTCACCAAATATAAAATCCTTGATTGGCAGTTAGAAAAGACCTTTAAGCATTTTAAGTATTTCAATGCACTGTCTTCTTGCCTCCTTGGTTTCTGATAAGAAATCAACACTTAATCTAATTGGGGCTCCCTGGTATGAAACACATTGCTTTTTCCCTTGCATCTTTCAGAATGTTCCCATTCTCCTTTGTATTCAATAGTGATTGATATACAAGGGGTGAGTTTTTCTTCATATTTATCCTGTTTGGTGTTCTCTTGGCTTCTTCAATGTACGTATTCATGTCCTCTGCTAATTTGGGAATTCTCTGTCATTATTTATTTGTGTATTCCTTCTGCCCCTTTCTCTCTTTCTTCTCCGGTGACTCCTATAACACATATTTTGGTATGTTTGATGGTGTCCCATGGAGTAGTTTCACTTTTAATATTTCTTTTTAGTTTCTGCTTCTCAGCAACAGTCATTTCAATTGTCTTGAATTTGAGTTCATTGATTCTTTCTTCTGCCTTCTTCAATCTGTTGTTGAAACATTCTTGGGAATTTTTCATTTCAGCTATTGTAGTCTTCAATTTCAGAAGTTCAATTTGGTTCTCTCTAAACATTCCTATCCTTTTATTGAAATTCTCTATTGCTCATCCATTTTTTCTTGGTATCTTTTTGTTCTTTCTCTTTATTTTCCTTCATATCCTTGGGGATTTTTATAATAATTTTTAAAGACTATGTTTGGTGTGTCTACATTCTGGTCTTCTTCACTGGTATTTTCTGGATTTTTATTCTCTTCTTTGGGTGGGCCATCATTTCCTGTTTCTTCATTTGTCTGGTACTCTTTTTTACACACTGTATATTTTAATAATTTTAAATTTTAACTCTTCCATTTATTCCCTGAGATGTCTGTTTCTTGGTTTTGTAACCAGTTTGGGATGAGACAGAGATTTTCTTGAGCCCTCCTATCAGAAAAGTCAGTCCAAGGTAAATGTAGTGTGTGGTGATTTCCCTGTATTTCTGGACCTCTGTCTTGCCCTGGAATTTTGCTTATTGTTTTGGCATTACCCTGTTTACAGGAGTTTGGTTGTTCCCTCTGTTTCTAAGAAGACAGACTTCTTCCTGCAGGTGTTTGAAGCTGGCAAGCCTTTGCCACAGATTGTCTGCCTCATCTTTCACTCCCTCATTATTTCAATATGATCTTGTCTAGAAGCCAAATTCTTGGAGGGGCAAGTCACACTTTCCCAGGCAAAACAGGGCCAGGCAATCATGAATTGGCACACACTGGCTCCAAAGTGCCCTGGTGAAGGGATCTGGATGGGCACCAAGATCTTCTTCCATATCTCACCAAAGGTGAGCTATTGTTTATTGCTCAGCAAATACAGCCTTTCAACTAACTGTACCTGACAGTCCTGAGTAAGCATAGCATTTGTATGTTTCCTCAACTGTAGCTTTTGTGCAAGGTAGTTTGAAATAATGTCAGAGCTGGGTTCTCGGTGATCTGAAGTCACTAATCAAATTCCATGATCAGCCATTGACTGTGCCCACCCCTGGTCTTGGGAAAGATATATTTTATATCATTTTTTTGTTGCCAGCAAGCTAGCCAGGGGCTAGATCCCATGGCTATCTGCCATGAGAGTAGGGGATGGAAGCTAGAACACCACACAAGAGAATAATTTACAGTATCTTACTATAATTTATCAGCTTCTTTCTCCTACTTTTATCTGTGTGCTGTATAGTGTCAGCCTGGCCTCCAGAGTTTCAAAATAGTTGTTTCATAATTTCCTGTCTGTTTCAGGATCATTCTGGTGGAAGCTCTGAATCCTGGAGCTCCTACTCCTTCATCACCTCAATCACCTGATAAACTCTCTGAGGTAAAGTGTATTTTATCTGGCAAATAGCTATTCCATTCTCTCCTTTGGTAACAACTTGCATGGTATATTTTTTCTATCATTTCACTTTCAATTTACTTATGTCTTAGAAATTAAGGTAAGTCTTTTTCAAGTAGCATATAGTTGGGGCATGTTTGGTGTGTGTGTGTGTGTTTTTTAGGTATTTTTAAAAAATATTTTTATTGCTAAAACAACATACAGACATATAAACATTCTGTATATGGTGTGCAATTATTGGCTCACAATATCATCACATAGTTGTGTATTCATCACCATGATCATTTTTTGGAGCATTTGCATCACTCCAGAAAAAGAAATAAAAAAGAAAAAAGAAAACACTCATACATACTTTCTTGGTCAGGTTTATGTGTCAACTTGGCTAAGTGGTCATGCCTGTTTGGTTGGGCAAGTGCTGGCCTACCTGTTGCAATGAGGACATTTCATAAAATTAAATCATGATCATGTCAACTGCATCCACAGCTGATTCATTTGTAATCAGCCAAAGGGGAGTGTCTTCTGCAATGAATGATGTTTACTCTAATCACTGGAAGCCTTTTAAGGAGGATTCAGAAGTGACAGGCTGTCTTCCTTTCTGTTTCAGCTGGAGAGCTTCTCCTGTGGAGTTCGTTGAGATCCTCCATCGGAATCGTCAGCTTCACAGCCAGGCCTGCAGATTTTGGATTCTGCATTCTCACGGTCATGTGAGGCACTTTTATAAATTTTATATTTGTGTGTGTTCCCTGTTGATTCTGTTTCTCTAGAGAACCCTAACTAATACATCTTGGTACCAGGAGTGGTTCTTAAGAAACAGAATCTTAAAAATGGGTTTTTATGAAAGGTTTTCTACTCTGACTGGACTCAAAGGAACTAAGGACTCTGATTCCCATAATCAGAATGACACTCCTAATCCATGGAGTGAGTTGACAAAAGAGATAGTCTAAATATCACCACTTGATTCTCCTAAAGCTTCGCTTGTATGAAGCCAGGCTCTGGGGGATAATGTTTTTGACACCTTTACAGAGTTTTGTGGAAACAAGAGGCATAGAGATGTTGGCTGGATGTTGTTAGATACATTACCTACATTAAAGAGTGAAAGTGATGGGCTTAAGCCTTCAAACGAGAATCTAAACTGCCATCTGAAAGATGTAGACGTTTCTATGAGTATCCTGAAGGAAAATCTTATTTCCTGTAGCTGTAGACTTGAGATCTCTAAAATTCAGACTCAGAATCTTATTGTTAGAGTAGCAACTTTGCAACATAAACTGAAATCTCAATGTTGCATGGTGTCTGCCATTAAAGTGAAGGCATTGATTGGAAAGGAGTGGGACCCTGAAGAATGGGATGGTGACATATGGATTGATAATGATGTCGGTGTGAGCTTGAAACCCTAGGTCATGCTGAGTTTTCCACAGATAATCCTGTAATAATTTGCTCTGAAGACATAGCTGCCCCATCTCCAGCCTGCCTTGAGGAGTTGTCCACCCAACCTCCTACTAAAGGGATTAGCCCTATCGCGATTAATCCTGTTTCACCAGATGAAACTGCAAATGAAGGTCCTGAAGCAAATGGCTTGTAAGCTATTTCTAATTCTTTTCATGACCCACCCCCAACACCCTTCATTTCTTCCAGACCGATAACTAGACTAAAGTCTGAACAGGCCCCTAAAGGTGAGGTAGAAATTATCACACATGAGGAGGCGCAGTATACTCCAAAAGAACTGCATGAGCTTTCCAATTTATATAGACAGAAATCAGAGGAATATGTGTGGCAATGGATTTTAAGTGTATGGGATAATGGTGGGAGGAATATAAGGCTGAATCAGGCTGAATTTATTGATATGGGCCCACTAAGCAGAGATTCTGCATTCAACGTTATAGCTCGAGGGGTTAGAAAAGGTATTAACAGTTTGTTTGAATGGTTGGCTGAAACATGGATAAAAGGTGGCCAACATTATGTGAGGTTGAAATGCCAGAACTGCCCTGGTATACTGTAAATGAGGGGATCCAGACCCTTACAGAGATTGGAATATTAGAGTGGATTTATCATGCAAAGCCAGCTCTTACACCCCAGGAATGTTCGGAGGATGCACCTTTTACCAGAACAGAGAGAAATAAATTTGTGAGACTAGCACCATCATTCCTGAAGAGCTCTGTAGTTGCACTTCTCTGTAGTGCAGATATTGCTGTAGGAACTGCTGTCACTGAGCTGGAACCATTAAACACAATGGGGATGATGGGATCGTGAGTTGACAGAAGCCAGGTGGCAACACTTACTCACCAAAGACAGGGTAGACGTGGCTATTATAATAGACAGCAAACTCAAAGCAACATCAAAATTAAATGACTCGAAAGACGCTCTGAAAGCAGCCGAAGGTCCGGACATCAAGGAGAGCCTCCAAGACCAGATCCGGCAGTGGTTCATCGAGTGCAGAACAGCTACTGGGGGAGTGGAGATAATACAGAGCAGCTCCCGGAGCCACGAGGGAGAGCAAAGGGACGGCGTACCCCATCCTGGAACGGCTGACTATCTGGGAGAACCAGCTCCGGTGAGATCACCAAGGGGCACGGGCTTTCCTGGGTGGGATGGCAAGCGACCGGAGTCCCTCCCTTCCACCTTCCCAGGTCAGCTGGTAGAATTGGACAGGTGGTCCCCTTAGGCCGCGGCGGCTGGTGCCCCCACCATACGAGGCCCCCTGGAACAACTGAGATAGTTGGGTCGGAAATTCCCAGACTGCGGAGAACAGTGACCGGGGGATCCCTTCCAAACACGTGACTCCCCTGTCAGCTGGGAATAGTGCACTCTCCCGGGCGGCGACAGCTGGCGCCCTCCCGCCACGCTTGGTGCCCCAGGCCGACTAGCTAATTCGGCCGGACGCTCTCCCGTGCTGCGGCGGCCAGCGACCCTCCCCGCATTCGGAACCCCAGGCCGGCTGGCATTCTTCCAAGACGCTTTGGCTGCTGAACCTCCCCTACGGCAAGAATTTTCCAGAGTTAAAGGACCCACAGCAACTTTCACTGGTGGAACCCGTGGACAAACGTGTGCCACGAGCGCCACCTACTGGGCAGGATAAGAAAAACAGAACCCAGAGATTGCACAGAAAAATCTTTCAACCTGTGGGGTCGAACACCCAGGGAAATCTGACTAAATGCCCAGACGCCAGCAGAAGATAACGGATCACGCTCAGAAAATTGAACATATGGCCCAGTCAAACGAAGAAACCAATAGTTCAAATGAGATACAGGAGATGAAACAACTAATGCTGAATATACGAACAGAAATGGAAAACCTCTTCAAAAACGAAATCGATAAATTGAGGGAGGACATGAAGAAGACATGGGCTGAACATAAAGAAGAAATAGAAAAACTGAAAAAAAAATCACAGAACTTATGGAAGTGAAAGATAAAGTAGAAAAGATGGAAAAAACAATGGATACCTACAACGACAGATTTAAAGAAACAGAAGATAGAATTAGTGATTTGGAGGATGAAACATCTGAATTCCAAAAAGAAACAGAAACTATCCGGAAAAGAATGGAAAAATTTGAACAAGGTATCAGGGAACTCAGGGACAATGTGAACTGTACAAATATACGTGTAGTGGGTATCCCAGAAGGAGAAGAGAAGGGAAAAGGAGGAGAAAAACTAATGGAAGAAATTATCACTGAAAATTTCCCAACTCTTATGAAAGACCTAAAATTACAGATCCAAGAAGTGCAGTGCACCCCAAAGAGATTAGACACAAATAGGCGTTCCCCAAGACACTTACTAGTTAGAATGTCAGAGGTCAAAGAGAAAGAGAGGATCTTGAAAGCAGCGAGAGAAAAACAATCCGTCACATACAAGGGAAACCCAATAAGACTATGTGTAGATTTCTCAGCAGAAACCATGGAAGCTAGAAGACAGTGGAATGATATATTTAAGTTACTAAAAGATAAAAACTGCCAGCCAAGACTCCTATATCCAGCAAAATTGTCCTTCAAAAATGAGGGAGAAATTAAAACATTCTCAGACAAAAAGTCACTAAGAGAATTTGTGACCAAGAGACCAGCTCTGCAAGAAATACTAAAGGAAGCACTAGAGTCAGAACCGAAAAGACAGAAGAGAGAGACATGGAGAAAAGTGTAGAAAGAAGGAAAGTCAGATATGATATATATAATACAAAAGGCAAAATGGTAGAGGAAAATATTATCCAAACAGTAATAACTCTAAATGTCAATGGACTGAATTCCCCAATTAAAAGACATAGACTGGCAGAATGGATTAAAAAAACAGGATCCTTCTATATGCTGTCTACAGGAAACACATCTTAGACCCAAAGATAAATATAGGTTGAAAGTGAAAGGTTGGGAAAAGATATTTCATGCAAATAACAACCAGAAAAGAGCAGGAGTGGCTATACTAATATCCAACAAGTTAGACTTCAAATGTAAAACAGTTAAAAGAGACAAAGAAGGACACTATATACTATTAAAAGGAACAATTAAGCAAGAAGACATAACAATCATAAATATTTACGCACCGAACCAGAATGCCCCAAAATACGTGAGGAATACACTGCAAACACTGAAAAGGGAAATAGACACATATACCATAATAGTTGGAGACTTCAATTCACCACTCTCATCAATGGACAGAACATCTAGACAGAGGATCAATAAAGAAATAGAGAATCTGAATATTACTATAAATGAGCTTGACTTAACAGACATTTATAGGACATTACATCCCACAACAGCAGGATATACCTTTTTTTCAAGTGCTCATGGATCATTCTCAAAGATAGACCATATGCTGGGTCACAAAGCAAGTCTTAACAAATTTAAAAAGATTGAAATCATACACAACACTTTCTCGGATCATAAAGGAATGAAGTTGGAAATCAATAATAGGCGGAGTGCCAGAAAATTCATAAATACATGGAGGCTCAACAACACACTCTTAAACAACAAGTGGGTCAAAGAAGAAATTGCAAGAGAAATTAGTAAATACCTAGAGGCAAATGAAAATGAAGACACAACATATCAAAACTTATGGGACGCAGCAAAGGCAGTGCTAAGAGGGAAATTTATTGCCCTAAATGCCTTTATCAGAAAAGAAGAAAAGGCAAAAATGCAGGAATTAACTGTCCACTTGGAAGAACTGGAGAAAGAACAGCAAACTAATCCCAAAGCAAGCAAAAGGAAAGAAATAACAAAGATTAGAGCAGAAATAAATGAAATTGAAAACATGAAAACAATAGAGAAAATCAATAAGACCAGAAGTTGGTTCTATGAGAAAATCAACAAGATTGATGGGCCCTTAGCAAGATTGACAAAAAGAAGAAGAGAGAGGATGCAAATAAATAAGATTAGAAATGAAAGAGGAGACATAACTACTGACCTCACAGAAATAAAGGAGGTAATAACAGGATACTATGAACAACTTTACGCTAATAAATACAACAATTTAGAAGAAATGGACAGGTTCCTGGAAAGACATGAACAACCAACTTTGACTCAAGAAGAAATAGATGACCTCAACAAACCAATCACAAGTAAAGAGATTGAATTAGTTATTCAAAAGCTCCCTAAAAAGAAAAGTCCAGGACCAGACGGCTTCACATGTGAATTCTATCAAACATTCCAGAAAGAATTAGTCCCTACTCTCCTCAAACTCTTCAACATAATCGAAGTGAAGGGAAAACTACCTAATTCATTCTATGAAGCCAACATCACCCTCATACCAAAATCAGGCAAAGATATTACAAAAAAAGAAAACTACAGACCAATCTCTCTAATGAATACAGGTGCAAAAATCCTCAATAAAATTCTAGCAAATCGTATCCAACAACACATTAAAAGAATTATACATCATGACCAAGTAGGATTCATCCCAGGTATGCAAGGATGGTTCAACATAAGAAAATCAATTAATGTAATACACCATATCAACAAATCAAAGCAGAAAAATCACATGATCATCTTAATTGATGCAGAGAAGGCATTTGACAAGATTCAACATCCTTTCCTGTTGAAAACACTTCAAAGGATAGGAATACAAGGGAACTTCCTTAAAATGATAGAGGGAATATATGAAAAACCCACAGCTAATATCATCCTCAATGGGGAAAAATTGAAAACTTTCCCCCTAAGATCAGGAACAAGACAAGGATGTCCACTATCACCACTATTATTCAACATTGTGTTGGAGGTTCTAGCCAGAGCAATTAGACAAGAAAAAGAAATACAAGGCATCAAAATAGGAAAGGAAGAAGTAAAACTATCACTGTTTGCAGACGATATGATACTATACGTAGAAAATCCAGAAAAATCCACAACAAAATTACTAGCGCTAATAAATGAGTACAGCAAAGTAGCAGGCTACAAGATCAACATTCAAAAATCTGTAGCTTTTCTATACACTAGTAATGAACAAGCTGAGGGGGAAATCAAGAAACGAATCCCATTTACAATCGCAACTAAAAGAATAAAATACCTAGGAATAAATTTAACCAAAGAGACAAAAAACCTATATAAAGAAAACTACAAAAAACTGTTAAAAGAAATCACAGAAAACCTAAATAGATGGAAGGGCATACCGTGTTCATGGATTGGAAGACTAAATATAGTCAAGATGTCAATCCTACCTAAATTGATTTACAGATTCAATGCAATACCAATCAAAATCCCAACAACTTATTTTTCAGAAATAGAAAAACCAATAAGCAAATTTATCTGGAAGGGCAGGATGCTCCGAATTGCTAAAAACATCTTGAGGGAAAAAAACGAAGCTGGAGGTCTCGCGCTGCCTGACTTTAAGGCATATTATGAAGCCACAGTGGTCAAAACAGCATGGTATTGGCATAAAGATAGATATATCGACCAATGGAATCGAATAGAGTGCTCAGATATAGACCCTCTCATCTATGGACATTTGATCTTTGATAAGGCAGTCAAGCCAACTCACCTGGGACAGAACAGTCTCTTCAATAAATGGTGCCTAGAGAACTGGATATCCATATGCAAAAGAATGAAAGAAGACCCATCTCTCACACCCTATACAAAAGTTAACTCAAAATGGATCAAAGATCTAAACATTAGGTCTAAGACCATAAAACAGTTAGAGGAAAATGTTGGGAGATATCTTATGGATCTTACAACTGGAGGCGGTTTTATGGACCTTAAACCTAAAGCAAGAACACTGAAGAAGGAAATAAATAAATGGGAGCTCCTCAAAATTAAACACTTTTGTGCATCAAAGAACTTCATCAAGAAAGTAGAAAGACAGCCTACACAATGGGAGACGATATTTGGAAACGACATATCAGATAAAGGTCTAGTATCCAGAATTTATAAAGAGATTGTTCAACTCAACAACAAAAAGACAGCCAACCCAATTACAAAATGGGAAAAAGACTTAAACAGACACCTACCAGAAGAAGAAATACAGATGGCCAAGAGGCACATGAAGAGATGCTCAATGTCCCTGGCCATTAGAGAAATGCAAATCAAAACCACAATGAGATATCATCTCACACCCACCAGAATGGCCATTATCAACAAAACAGAAAATGACAAGTGCTGGAGAGGATGCGGAGAAAGAGGCACACTTATCCACTGTTGGTGGGAATGTCAAAGGGTGCAACCACTGTGGAAGGCAGTTTGGCGGTTCCTCAAAAAGCTGAATATAGAATTGCCATACGACCCAGCAATACCATTGCTAGGTATCTACTCAAAGGACTTAAGGGCAAAGACACAAACGGACATTTGTACACCAATGTTTATAGCAGCGTTATTTACAATTGCAAAGAGATGGAAACAGCCAAAATCTCCATCAACAGAAGAGTGGCTAAACAAACTGTGGTATATACATACGATGGAATATTATGCAGCTTTAAGACAAGATAAACTTATGAACCATGTAATAACATGGATGGACCTAGAGAATATTATGCTGAGTGAATCCTTCCAAAAACTAAAGGACAAATACTGTATGGTCCCACTGATGTGAACGGACATTCGAGAATAAACTTGAAATATGTCATTGGTAACAGAGTTCAGCAGGAGTTAGAAACAGGGTAAGACAATGGGTAATTGAAGCTGAAGGGATACAGACTGTGCAACAGGACTAGATACAAAAACTCAAAAATGGACAGCACAATAATACCTAATTGTAAAATAATCATGTTAAAATACTGAATGAAGCTGCATCTGAGCTATAGGGTTTTTTTTGTTTTTGTTTGCTTGTTGGTTTGTTTGTTGTTGTTGTTTTTTACTATTATTACTACTTTTATTTCTTTTCTTTATATTAACATTTTATATCTTTTTCTGTTGTGTTGCTAGTTCCTCTAAACCGATGCAAATGTACTAAGAAACAATGATCATGCATCTATGTGATGATGTTAAGAATTACTGAGTGCATATGTAGAATGGTATGATTTCTAAATGTTGTGTTAATTTCTTTTTTTTTTCTTTCCGTTAATAATAAAAAAAAAATTAAATGACTCACAGAGATTTGTGGCATTGGGTAGTAAATCATGGGGTATCTAGAAGGGCAGTCTACTAAATTATCGTTCGAGCTATATAAACAAAAGAGTTCTAGGTCAAGTGAACAGAAGTCTAACCTGAATTACAAAACACAGAGTCACAGCCCCTTAATCAATTTGCAAACTTGAAAAGTTTACAGACCCAGAGTCCCTTGAATGAATAGGAGGCCAGGTCCCTTTGATGGAGAACCCTGTTACACTGCCTCAAATTTATACTGTTAATCTTCCTCCAAGCCTTCCCCAAGGTGACCGATGGCCTTTTACCAGGGTAACTGTGCATTGGGTAAAAAGAAATGATCAGATATTTCAGGGATTATTAAACACTGGTTCAGAGGTGACATTAATTCCAGGGGACCCAAAACATCACTCTGGTCCTTCATTCAGAGTGGAGACTTATGGAGGCCAGGTGATCAATGGAGTTTTAGCTCAGGTCCATCTCACAGTGGGTCCAGTGGATCCCTGGACCCATTCTGTAGTTATTTCCCCAGTTCCAGAATGTATAATTGCTATAGACATACTGAGCACCTGGCAGAATCCCCACATTGGCTCTCTAACTCCTGCAGTGAGGGCTCTCTAACTCCTGCAGTGGAAGCCACTAGAACTGTCCCTACTGAGCAAAATAGTAATTCAGAAGCAATACCGGATTCCAGGAAGGATTGCAGAGATTACTGCCAGTCTACAGGACTTGAAGGATGCAGGGGTGGTGATTCTCACCACATCTCCATTCAATTCTCCTATTTGGCCTGTGCAGAAAACAGATTGGTCTTGGAGGATGACAGTGGATTATCATAAGCTCAACCAGGTGGTAACTCCAATTGCATCTGCTGTTCCAGATGTGGTATCATTGCTTTAACAAATTAATACATCTCCTGGTATCTGGTATGCAGATATTGATAAAGCAAATGCTTTTTTCTCAATACTTTTAGCAAGGACCACCAGAAACAGTTTGCTTTCAGCTGGCAAGGTCAGAATTATACTTTCACTGTGCAACCTCAAGGGTATATCAGCTCTCCGGCCCTATGTCATAATCTTGTCTGAAGGAAACTTGGTCATTTCTCCCTCCCACAAAACATCACACTGGTCCATTATAATGATGATATCATGTTGATTGGACCTCGTGAGCAAGAAGTAGCAACTACTCTAGACTTACTGGTAAGGCATTTGCATGTCAGAGGATGGGAGATGAATCCTACAGAAATACAGGGGCCTTCCACCTCAGTGAAATTTCTAGGTGTCCAGTGGTGTGGGGCATGTCAAGATATTCCTTCTAAGTGAAAGATAAGTTGCTGCATCTCAGCCTTTGTTTGACTGAAAATGAGGCACAATACCCAGTTGGTCTCTTTGGATTTTGATGACAACATATTCCTCCTTGTGGTGTGCTACTCTGGCCCATTTATTGAGTGACCAGAAAAACTGCTAATTTTGAATGGGGACCTGAACAAGAGGAATCTCTGTGAACAGGTCCAGGTTGCTGTACAAGCTGCTCTGCCACTGGGCCATATCATCCAGCAGATCCAATGGTGTTGGAAGTGTCAGTGACAAATGGAGATGCTGTCTGGAGCCTTTGGCAGGCCTCTATAGGAGAATCACAACACAGATCCTTAGGATTTTGGAGCAAAGCCTTACCATCTGCTGCAGATAACTATGCTGCTTTTGAGAAACAGCTTTTGACCTGTTACTAGACCTTAGTAGAGACTAACCATGGGTCAGTAAGTTACCATGAGACCTGAGTTGCCTATCATGAGCTGGGTGTTGCCTGGCCCACCAGTTCATAAATTAGGGCATGCACAGCAGCACTCTATTGTAAAATGGAAATGGTATATACAAGATAGGGCCTGATGAGGTCTTCAAGACACAAGTAAGTCACATGAAGAAGTGATCCAAATTCCCATGGTCTCCACTCCACCACATTACCTTCTCTTTCCCAGACCAGAGCTATGGCCTCTTGTGGAGTGCCTTATAGAGAATTGACTGAGGAAGAGAAAACTTGGTCCTGGTTTACTGATGGTTCAGCATGATATTCAGGTACCACCCAAAAGTGGACAGCTGCAGCATTACAACCCCTTTCTGGGGTGTCCTTGAAGACAGTGGTGAGGGGAAATCCTCCCAGTGGGAAGAACTTCGAGCAGTGCACCTGGTTGTTCATTTTACTTGGAAAGAAAACTGGCCAGAGGTGCATTTCTATACTGACTCATGGGCTGTTGCTAAGCCCCCACTCTGACTGGTGGACAAGAATGACGTTTTGAGTCACCTGGAATTAATGCCACTCCTGAAGCAGTGTCTAATAATCCCTGAAATATCTGATCATTTCCTTTTCCCTAATGCAAAGTTACCCTGGTAAAAGGTCGTCGGTCTCCTTGGGGAAGGCTTGGAGGAAGATTGACAGTATAAATTTGTGGCAGTGTAACAGAGTTCTCCCCCAAAGGGACCTGGCCTCCCTTTCATTCAAGGGGCTTTGGATCTGCAAACTGTCTCAAGTCTGGAAATTGATTAAGGGGCTGTGACTCTGTGTTTTTGTAATTCAGGTTAGACTTCTGTCCACTTGACCTAGATCTCTTTTGTTTATACAGCTCAAAAAAGAATTTAGTAGACTGCCCTTGTATTGTATTTCTAGGTACCCCATGATTTACTAGTCAATACCACAAATTTCTGCGAGTCATACAATTTTGACACCTGCTTTGAGTTTGCTGTCTGTTATAATCACCATGTCTACCCTATCTTTGGTGATTAAGTGCTGCCACCTGGCTTCTGCCAACTGAGGATCCTGTCATCCCCATTGTATTTAAGGATTCCAGCTCAATGACAGCAGTTCCTACAGTTATATCTGACCTACAGAGAAGTGCAACTACAGAGCTCTTCAGGGATGATGGTGCTAGTCTGACAAATTTATTTCTCAATGTTCTGGTAAAAGGTACATCCTCTGGACATTCCTGGGCTGTAAGAGCAGACTTTGCATGATAAATCCACTCTAACATTCCCATCTCTCTAAGCATCTGGATCCCCTCATCTGCATTATACCAGGGCAGTTCTTTCATGTCAATGTCAGGTAATGTCAGCCACCTTTTGATCCATGTTTCAATCAAACTTCCAAACTATTAATACCTTTTGTAACCCCTCAAGCTATAATATTGAATGTAGAATCTCTGCTTAGTGGACCCATATCAATAAGTTCAGCCTGATCCAGCCTTATATTCCTCCCACCATTTTTCCACACCCTTAAAATCCATTGCCACACATATCCCCCTGATTTCTGTCTACATAAATTGGAAAACCCACACAGTTCTTTTGGAGTGTAATGTAACTCCTCATGTGTGATACTTTGTACCTCACCTTTAGGGGTCTGTTGGGACTTTAGTCTAGTTATAGGTCTGGAAGAAATGAAGGGTGTTGGGGGTGGGTCATGAAAAGAATTAGAAATAGCTTACAAGCCATTTGCTTCAGGACCTTCATTTGCAGTTTCATCTGGTGAAACAGGATCAATCACTTTAGGGCTAATCCCTTCAGGAGGAGGTGGGGTGGACTACTTCTCAAAGCAGGTTGGAGGTGGGGCAGCTATGTCCTCAGGGCAGACTATTACAGGGTTATCTAGAGAAGACTCAGTGTGACCTAGGGTACAAACTCACTGCCAACATCATTATCAATCCATATGCCACCATCCCATTTTTCAGGGTCCCACTCCTTTCCAGTCAATGCCCTCACTTTAACAGCAGATACCATGCAACATTGAGATTTCAGTTTACATTGTAAAGTTGCTACTCTAACAATAAGATTCTGAGTCTGGTTTTCAGAGATCTCAAGTCTACAGCTACAGGAAATAATATTTTCCTTCAGGATACTCCTAGAAGCTTCTACATCTGTCAGACGGCACTTAAGATTCGTGTTTGAAGCCTTAAGCCCATCCCTTTCACTCCTTAATGTAGCCAGTGTATCTAACAACAACCAGCCAACATCTCTATACCTCTTAATTCCACAAAATTCTGCAAAGGTGTTAAAGACATTATTCCCCAGAGCCTGGCTTCATACAAGTGAAGCATTAGAAGAATCAAAATTCTCCTAATCCTAATTTCTCCTAATCCTAATGCGGGTGGTGGTATTTTGACTATCTCTTTTGCCAACTCACTCCATGGATTGAGAGTGCCATTCTAATTATGGGAATCAGAGTCCTTAATGCCTTCGAGTCCAGTCTGATTAGAAAACCATTCATAAAAACCCATGTTTAAGATTCTGTTTGTTAAAAACCACTCCTGGTACCAAGATGTATTAATTAGGGTTCTCTAAAGAAACAAAATCAACAGTAAACACTCACAAATATAAAATTTACAGAAGTGTCTCATGTGACTATAGGAACACAGAGTCCAATATCCACAGGGCAGGCTGTGAAGCCGATGATTCTGATGGAGGATCTGGATGAACTCTGCAGGAAGGGCTTGCCAGCCAAAGCAGGAAGACAGCCTGTCTCCTCTGAATTCTCCTTAAAAGGCTTCCAGTGATTAAATTAAGCATGACTCATGGCAGAAGACACTCCCCTCAGCTGATTACAAATGGAATCAGCTGTGGATGCAGCTGATGTGATCATAATCTAATTCTATGAAATGTCCTCATTGCAACAGACAGGCCAGCACTTGCTCAACCAGACAAACAGGTACCACCATTTGACCAAGTTGACACATGAACCTGACCATGACATTCATCTCTCCCCCAAGGGAACTTTGCAAATACTTTTTTATTCACTGTTCAAATCAGTCTGGGATTTATCAGGGCATCACTCTGGACAAACCAACAAAATCTCATGCTCTATTCAAGGTACCATATAATTATGGTGTCCAATTAAACTGTCCACATAGGTTACATTAAGAAATGCACTAGTTAAATTATGAATTTTGTACCAAATAAACATATTTTGCTTTAGTCTTACACATAAGTTAATGTTTTAAAATATGAATTACCATCTATTTTCAACACCCTGCAATACTGACATTCTTTTGTTCTTCCTCCATGCAAAAACATTTTTTAATTTTTGCATTTAGTCATTATCATTGTACACTCTAGGCATTTCTAGATTATGCCATCTCAGTCTTTATCATCTAACTTTGCTTCTGATTTCACTTGTGCCCCCAGGCCTCCTCCCTCTATCATTCTCACATTCAACTTCATTCAGTGTACTAACATTATTGTATTACAGTTAATTAGTAATGTGCTTTCCATTTCTGAAGTTTTTTTACTCCCTTATTTATTTATTTTTATTTTTTTATTAATTAAAAAAATTAACTAACAAAACATTTAGAAATCATTCCATTCTACATATACAATCAGTAATTCTTAATATCATCACATAGTTGCATATTCATCATTTCTTAGTACATTTGCATCGATTTAGAAAAAGAAATAAAAAGACAACAGAAAAAGAAACAAAACAATAATAGAGAGAAAACAAAACAAAAAAACTATACCTCACATGCAGCTTCATTCAATGTTTTAACATAATTACATTACAATTAGGTAGTATTGTGCTGTCCATTTCTGAATTTTTTGCACAATCTGTATCCCCTCTGCTCCAATTACCCAATATCTACCCTACATCTATCTCTTGATGGTCTTTCTTCTTGGCTGAAATTTTCCAATTTCATTTGCTAATGATAGTTCATATCAGTGAGACCATATAGTATTTGCCCTTTTGTTTCTGGATAATCTCACTCAGCATAATGTCTTCAAGGTCCATCCATGTTCTTACATGCTTCATAACTTTATTCTGTCTTCAGCTGCATAATATTCTATTCATAATATTATATTATATTATATTATATTATATTATATTATATTATATTATATTATATTATATTATATTATATTATATTCATAATATACTTTCACTGTCCTACCTCAGGGGTATATCAACTCTCCAGCCTTATGTCATAGTCTTGTCCACAAGGAATTGATCGTTTCTCTCTCCCACAAGACCTCACACTGGTCCATTATATTGATGATATCATGTTGATTCGACCTAGTGAGCAAGAAGTAGTAACTACTTTAGACTTACTGGTAAGGCATTTGCATGTCAGAAGATGGAAGATAATTCCAACAAAAATCCAGGGCCCTTCCACCTCAGTGAAATTTCTAGGTGTCCAGTGGTGTGGGGCATGTCGAGTTATCCCTTCTAAAGTGAAGAATAAGTTGCTGCATCTGGCCCCTCCTATGACCAAAAAAGAGGTACAATGCCTAGTTGGTCTCTTTGGATTTTGGTGACAACATATTCCTTATTTGGGTGTGCTACTCCGACACATTTATTGAGTGACCCGAAAAGCTGCTGATTTTGAGTGGGGACCTGAACAAGAGGAGGATGTGTGATAGGTCCAGGCTGCTGTAAAATCTGCTCTGCCACTTGAGCCATATGATCCAGCAGATCCAATGGTGCTGGAAGTGTCAGTGGCAAATGGAGATGTTGTCTTGAGCTTTTGGCAGGCCCCTATAGGAAAATCACAATACAGACCATTATTATTTTGGAGCAAAGCCTTACCATCTGCTATAGATAACTACTGTCCTTTTGAGAACAGCTTTTGGCCTGCTACTGGGCCTTAGTAGAGACTGAACCTTAGCCATGGGCCACCAAGTTACCATGAAACCTGAGTTGCCTGTCATGAGCTGGGAGTTGTCTGACCCACCAAGCCATACAGTTAGGTGTGTGCAGCAGCACTCTATTGTAAAATGGAAATGATATATACAAGATAAGGCCAGAGCAGGTCCTGAAGGCACAAGTAAGTTACATGAAGAACTGGCCCAAATGCCCATGGTCTCCACTCCTGTCACATTACCTTCTCTTTCCTAAACCAGAGCTATGGCCTCTTGGGGAATTCCTTATAGTGAATTGACTGAGGAAGAGAAAACTCGGGCCTGGTTTACAGATAGTTTGGCATGATATGCAGGTAACACCTGAAAGTGGACAGCTGTAGCACTGCAACCACTTTCTGGGGTGTCCTTGAAGGAATGAGGTGAGGGGAAATCCTCCCAGTGGGCAGAACTTCGAGCAATGCACCTGGTTGTTCATTTTGCTTGGGAGGAAAACTGACCAGAGGTGTGTTTGTATAGCTGCTCATGGGCTGTTGCTAATGGTTTGGTTGGATGGTCAGGGACTTTGAAAGACCATATTGGAAAGCTGGTGACAAAGAGGCCTGGGGAAGAAGTATGTGGATAGACATTTCTGAGTGGGTTAAAAACATGATGATATTTGCATCCCATGTAAATGCACACCAGAGGGTGACTTCAGCAGAGGAAGTTTTTAATAATCAAGTGGATAAAATGATCTGTTCTGTGGATACCAGTCAGTCTCTTTCCCCAGCAACTCCTGTCATTGCCCAATGGGCTCATGAGCAAAGTGGTCATGGTGGGAGAGATGAGATTATGCATGGGCTCAGCAACATGGACTTCCACTCACCAAGGCTGACTTGGCAACAGCCACTGCTGAGTGTCCAATCTGCCAGCAGCAGAGACCCACACTCAGCCCACGGTATGGCACCATTCCCTGAGGTGACCAGCCAGCTACATGGTGGCAGGATGATTACATTGGACCATTCCCTTCATGGAAGGGGCAGTGATTTGTTCTAACTGGAATAGACACATACTCTGAATATGGGTTTGCTTTCCCTGCATGCAATGCTTATTCCGAAACTACCATCCTTGGGCTTACAGAATGCCTTATCCATCATCATGGTATTCCACATAGCATTGCTTCTGATCAAGGAACACACTTCACAGCAAATGAAGTTGCAGGAATGAGCACATGCTCAAGGAATTTTTTGGTCTTACCATATTTCCCATCATCCAGAAACAGCTAGATTGATAGAATGGTGGAATGGTCTTTTGAAAACTCAATTATAGTGTCAATTAGGTGGCAATACCTTGAAAGGCAGGGGTAATGTTCTCCAGGAAGCTGTATATGCTCTGAATCAGTGTCCACTGTATGGTGCTGTTTCTCCCATAGCCAGGATCCATGGGTCCAGGAACCAAAGGGTGGAAATGGGAGTGGCACCATTCACTGTTACCCCTAGTGATTCACTAGGAAAATTTTTGCTTCCTGTCCCTGCGACCCTGAGCTGTGCTGGTCTACAGGGGTTAGTTCCAAAAGGGAGAGTGCTTCCACCAAGAGAAACAGCAATGATTCCATTGAACTGGAATCTAAGACTGCCACCTGCTCACTTTGGGCTACTCATGTCCCTGGGTCAGCCAAGAAGGGGATTGCATTATTATTTGAGATTATTGAACCTGACTATCAGGGGGAAATAGGACTGCAACTACACAATGGAGGTAAAGAAGAGTTTTCTTGGAATATAGGAGATCCACTAGGGTGTCTTTTAGTACCACCATGCCCTGTGATTAAAATAAATGGAAAACTGCAACAGCCCAATCCAGGCAGGACTACCAATGGGTCTGAAACGTCAGCAATAAAGGTTTGGGTCACCCCACTAGGCAAAGAACCTGAGTGTAAAGGGAACATGGAATCGGTAGTGGAAGAAGGTAGTGATAAATATGAACTACGACCATGTGATCAGTTACAGAAATGAGGAGTGTAACACTCTTTTCTTCCTTTTATACTATTTCAGCTGTAAGATATCAAGTTTAAGAATGACTATTACCCAAGAACTTGCACCCTATTCTGGAGAAAGTTAATATGTTTCCAGTTATATGCAGAACAGTTGAGTATTGTTAGGTGAAAGAAAAAAATGTATGTTTTGATGTTTTTAATTTAGATATTAGGTATGATTTAAGGTGATATATATAGCTACCAAGTTGTCTAGGTAGAACCTGTCATGGTCAGGTTCATGTGTCAACTTGATCAGGTGGTGATACCTGTTTGTCTGTTTGGGCAAGAGCTGGCCTGTCTGTTGCAATGAGGACATTTCATAGAATTAGATCATGATCACATCAGCTGCATCCACTGCTGACTCCATTTGTAATCAGTCAAAGGGGAGTGTCTTCTGCAATGAGTGATGCTCAATCTAATCACTGGAAGCCTTATGAGGAGGATTCAGAAGAAACAGGCTCTCTTCCAGCTTTGGCCAGTGAGCCTCTCCTTTGGAGTTCATCCAGACCCTCAGTCAGATTCTTTGGCTTCTCAGCGTGCCCTGTGCATTTTGGACTCTGTGTTCCCACAGTCACATGAGACACTTTTATAAATTTTATATTTGTGAGTGTTACCTGTTGATTCTGTTTCTCTAGAAAACCCTAACTAATACAATGAGAAAGTGGGAAAATTCAATTTCCCCATGTGGAGAATTCCTGATATTCTCATAAGCAATGGGAACAACCAAAGCAATAGGCTGGGCCCCCAGTCTTGATATTTGTTCTTATGAAACAAGATAGGCTGTTTCATAACAGCCCACAAAGGATAGGCTAAGTGTACTTGAAATTAGGCCTAAGTATCACCCAAAGAGAACTTCTTTTGTTGCTCAGATGTGGCCTCTGTCTCTCAGCCAACATGACACACTCACTGCTTTCCCCCTCTCTATGTGGGACATGACTTCCCAGGGTGTAAACCTTCCCAGCAACATGGGACAGAAATACTAGAATAAGCTAGAACTCAGCATCAAGGGATTGAGAAAACCTTCTAGAACAAAAGTATGAATAGAAAAATGAGATAAAATAAAGTGTCAAAGGCTGAGAGATTTCAAACAGAGTTGAGAGGTTATCTTGGAGGTTATTCTTATGCATTATATAGATATCACCTTTTCAGCTAAGGTATATTGGAGAAGCTGGAGGGAAGTGCCTGAAAATGTAGAGTTGTGTTCCAGTAGCCATGTTTCTTGAAGATGATTGTATAATGATATAGCTTTTGCAACGTGACTGTGTGATTGTGAAAACCTTGTGCCTGATGCTCCTTTTATCTATGGTACAGACGGATGAGTAAAACATATGGATTAAAAATAAGTAAATAATAAGTGGAACAAATGTTAAAATAAATTTAGTAGATTGAAGTGCTAGTGATCAATGAAAGGAAGTGGTTTAAGGGGTATAGAAAAAAGGGGAAAAAAGGAAATATTGGGTAGATGGAAATACTAGCAGTCTATGAGAGGGAGGGGTAAGGGGCATAGTATGTATGAGTTTTTTCTTTTTTCTTTGTATTTCTTTTTCTGAATTAATGCAAATGTTCTAAGAAATGATCATGGTGATGAATATACAAATATGTGATGATATTGTGAGTTATTGATTATATACCAATAATGGAATGATCATATGGCAAGAATGTTTGTGTTTGTATGTTGCTAAGTTTAAAAAAATAACAAAAATTAAAACAAAATAATAACATGTTAGTGGGTATGAAGTGATATCTCATGGTTTTTGTTTGCATTTTCCTGATGACTAATGTTGTTGAGCATCACTGCATATGCTTATTGGCCATTTGTATATATTCCCTGGAAAGAAATATCTATTTGTGTTCTTTGACTATTTTTTAGTTGAGTTGCTTGTCTTTTACTGTTGATTTGTTGCAGTTCTTTATATTCTGGATATTAAACCCTTTATATATATATGTATATAAAATTTAATATATATATTTAATTTGCTGCTATTTTCTATCATTCTCTAGGTTTTCTTTTCCCTACTCTCATAATCCCCTTGGAACACAAAGATTTTCTTTATTTTGATGAAGTCGAGTGTATCTCTTTTTTCTTTTATTGCTGGCCCTTTTGGTATTTAATCTAACAAATCATTGCCAAATCCAACACCATGAAGGTTTTCTTCTAAAAGTTTTATGATTTTAGCTCTTATATTTCAGTCATTGATCTATTTTGTGTTAATTTTTAAGCGATCTAACTTCATTCCTTTCCATGTGGATATCCAGTTTCCCATCACCATTTGTTGAAAAGCTTGCCCTTTTAATGTACTTGGCACTCCTGTCAAAATTTATCTGGCTGTATATGTGTGTGTTCATTCCTGGACTCTCATTTCTATTCCATTGCTTTATGTGTCTATCCTTAATGTTCTGTAGTTTTCATTATAGAAGTTTTTCACCTTCTTGGTTAAATTTATATCTACATATTTCATTCTTTTAAATGCAATTTAAATGGAATTGCTTTCTTAATTTACATTTCAGACTGTTCCTTACTAGTGTATAGAAACACAGTTGAATTTGTTTGTTAATATTTTACTCACTTTTACTGAATTTGCTTATTAGTTGTAATATTTTCTTGTGGATTTGCTTGAATTTTTGACATAAAGGATAATGGCATCTGTGAACAGAGACAATTTTACTTCTTCCTTTTCAGTTTGGATGCCTTTTATTTCTTTTGCTTTCTTAATTGCCTTGGCTAGAACTTACAGTAAAATGTTGAATGGCCATAGTAAAGGGGGACATCCTTCCCTGATACTGAAAAAGCTTTCAAACTTTTACCATTGAGTATAATATCAGTAGGATTTTTTCAAATGCATTGTGTCCATCAATTGAGATGATTATGTGGTATTTTCCTTCAATCAACATGCTGTATTTCATTCTGGGTTTTTCCTAATTGCCCTTTATCATGTTAAGGGAATTTCCTTCTGTTCTTATTTTTGAGTATTTTTATCAAGAAAGATTGTTGGGACCAGAGGCCAAACTCGGGATCTGACAAGATGGCCGGGCTTCCCCGCAGGATTATCAAGGAAACCCAGTGTTTGCTGGCAGAACCAGTTCCCGGTATTAAAGCAGAACCAGATGAGAGCAACGCCCGTTATTTTCACGTGGTCATTGCTGGCCCCCAAGATTCCCCCTTTGAGGGAGGGACTTTTAAACTTGAACTATTCCTTCCAGAAGAATACCCAATGGCAGCCCCTAAAGTACGTTTCATGACCAAAATTTATCACCCTAATGTAGACAAGTTGGGAAAAATATGTTTAGATATTTTGAAAGATAAGTGGTCCCCAGCACTGCAGATCCGCACAGTTCTGCTATCGATCCAGGCTTTGTTAAGTTCTCCCAATCCAGATGATCCATTAGCAAATGATGTAGCGGAGCAATGGAAGACCAACGAAGCCCAAGCCATAGAAACAGCTAGAGCATGGACTAAGCTATATGCCATGAATAATATTTAAATCGATCTGATCATCAAGTGTGCATCACTTCTCCTGTTCTGTCAAGACTTCTTCCTTTTTTGTTTGCATTTAATGGACACAGTCTTAGAAACATTACAGAATAAAAGCCCAGACATCTTCAGTCCTTTGGTGATTAAATGCACATTAGCAAATCTATGTCTTGTCCTGATTCACTGTTGTAAAGCATGAGCAGAGGCTAGAAGTATCATCTGGATTGTTGCGAAACGTTTAAAAGCAGTGGCCCCTCTCCTGCTTTTATTCTTCCCCCCATCATGGTTTAATTATAAAGCACTGTGAATGAAGGTAGTTGTCAGGGTTAGCTGCAGGGGTGTGGGTGTTTTTATTTATTTTTATTTTTGAGGAGGGAGATAGTTTTATTATTTTATAAGTTCCTTCCCCCCCCACGCCTTTTGTGGTGATCTAATTAAATGTGTTGGTTAAAAGCGGCTAACCAGTTGTTCTTTAGAATATACCCTTTAGCCAAGTCTAACTTTATTTAGACGCTGTAGATGGACAAGCTTGATTGTTTGAACCAAAATGGGAACATTAAACAAACATCACAGTCCTCACTAATAACATTGTGACTTTGCTGTCAAGTATAGAATCCTCCCTTCAAAAACGAAGCTTGTGACCATTTTGTATGGCTTGTCTGGAAACTTCTGAAAATCTTATGTTTTAGTAAAATATTTTTTGTTATTCTACTTTGCCTTTGTACAGTTTATTTTACTGTGCTTATTTTCATTTTCCCAATGTGACAATCATATTTAAAAATTAAAATTCTGATGGAAAAAAAAAGAAAGATTGTTGGATTTTTTCAAATGCCTAGTCTGAATCAATTGAGATGATTATGTGATATTTTCCTTCATTCTATTAATGTGCTATATTACATTGATTGTTTTATGCTGAGCTGCACTTGCATTCCTGGGATAAATACCATTTTTCATAGTGTATAATTTTTTTAAATATGCTATTGGATTCTATTAGTATTTTGCTGAGGATTTTCACATCTATATTCATAATGACATTGCTCTATAATTTTCTTGTGATGTCTTTATTTGGTTTTGGCATCAGGGTAAAGCTGGCCTCATTGAATGAATTAGAAAGTGTTCCCTCCTTTTAAAATTTCTGTAAAAGTTTGAGAAGTATTGGTGTTAATTCTTTGACTATTTGGTACAATTAACCAGAGATGCTATCTGGGTCTGTACTTTTCTTTATTGGGTGGTTTTTGTTTATGAATTCAACCTCTTTTGCTTTTATAAGCTTATTGAGATCTTCCATTTCTTTTTAACCAGTTAAGGTAAATTGCATGTTTCTAGGAATTTGCCCATATCATCTAGATTACCTGATTCATTGGCTTACAATTGTTCATAGGATTTTGAGGTAATCCTTTCAATTTCTGCAAGATCAATAGTAATGTCCCAATTTTCATTTCTGATTTAGTTATTGATGTCTTCTTTTTTCTTTGTCAGTCTAGCTAAAGCTTTATCAATTTTATTGATCTTTGCAAAGAAAAAGTTTTTCATTTCATTGATTCAATTGTTTTTCTATTGTCTAATCAGTTCATTTCCACTCCAATGTTTATTTTCTTCTGATAACTTTAGTTGTAGTTTGCTCTTCTTTTTCTTAGTTCTTCAAGATGTGAAATTAGATTATTGATTTGATGACAAACTTTGGCACAGCCTAGAATTAATTCAAGGTTGAGATCTGAAAGGTCCTTAGAGATGGGCCACTTTCACCTGCTTCAATTTTTAGATGAATCCTGAGGCCCGGGTTAGGGAAAGTGTAGGCCCAATGTTACACAAAGTAGGATTTAGACCTATGTCTCCCTAGCAGAAAAACTACAGCCACTAAACCAACAGGTATATTGAGCAAAGGGATAAAATGGCTATGAGAAGTTCCAGAATACACTTGTGATCCACTACACCAATAGATCTATGGAACAAGGGAAAGAAAACAGCTAAATGGCATTCCAGATTATACCTACTATAGAGACAACTCACCAGTAGAAATGCCAATGAAAGCAATGCCAAAATGCAGCCTAGCCCCATGGTGTAAAGATTAAAAAAGAAAACATGCTCTGTGCTTGTAAATGGGGGCAAACAGGAGGGGAAACTGAGAGATTTGTAGACAAAGACCCAGTGCTGGACATGAACACAATTTTTTACATGGTTGGGAAAGAATAGAACACATATTTTTGGAGGACTTAGCTTTTGCTAGGAGGTTTCACATCATTTCATTTGATCCTTGCAGCAACATTTTGACCTCTTCATACTTTAATTTCTTCATTTATAAAATGTGGGATTGGGAAAATTGTACTAGAATCATGAGACACAAACTTAAATAAATGCCTTCAGGGCTCAAGCAGCAATAAACACCTACAAAGCACTTAATATGTACAAGGCTCTGTTTTGAACAATTTATGAATTTTAACACATTTAATGTTTGTGACAGCTCTATGAAATAGGTATCATGCTATTATTAACTCCATTTTTACTGACATGGGAACTAAAGCATAAAGAAGTAAAATAATTAACTCAAAGTCACACAATTGACAAGTAGAAGAGCTGGAACTTGAGCCTAGGCAGTCTGGCTCCATAGGCCACATACTTCATCATCATTCCATTCTACCTCATGGGCAGTTGAGAAAATGTGTGAAAAAGCCTGGTATAATACACTAGGGAATTGTGAAGACTGTGACAAAAACTGGAGTATGCATGCCTCACTTAAAGGATTTCAGTTTCAAACTTTAAAAAGAAGATACTGTGCTGGCCTAACAAAATACACCCATGGTCCTAATTTCACCCTGGAGGCTGCCAGTGTAGGAAGCTAGCAGTATACATTGTCCAGCCCTGACATTTTGTGATTCTGCAAAAATATAAATCATATACAACTAATTCTGTCATGGCTCCTCATTTTTGGAGATGGAGTAATGTCAGACAGATGGTGTTTTCAGAGATTTGGCATTTTAACCACTCCTTCTTCCCAGCCCCTCCTCAAAGCTTGTGAGACCTCCATTGCTCATTGGAAAGGCAGAAAACAAGAGTGCAATGTCTCAATTAATGGGAAGGGAGCCAGAAAACATTTGCTCATACCTAGAAAGATTTTTAACTCCTTTTTCTGTTGCAGTTTTCTGGAACAAAAAGAAAGGAGGAAAATGACTTTGTATTTTTTCAAAGAGTCTGTGATTGCTGACCTGATATCACAAATCCATTAGTGCCTCTGCTGGGTTTTGAGGGTGTGAAGACAAAGGAGAGCTGCCCCTTGGACGGCCATGTATTTTTTCATGGGAGAGGTGAAAGGAAAACAGAATTAAAAATCAGTTTGACTGGGAAACCAAAGCTGGCTTTAATAATCTCAGTTATAAAACCTCAAAAGCAGTGTCAGGCTGGAACTCCAGGCCTGGAGGAGGAGGTAAAGTGGTGAATCCTTCACCAGGAAAATTAAAGTCATGGGGACTCACCTAGAATTTCACATGCCTTCATGGACTTAAGATACACAGACCTGGCGTTAGGGGGGAGAAATACAGCAAGTAAATGACCCTATAACTACATAGTGAGGTAAACCAACTGTGTAGGCAGGATTCTAAGAAGACCTCCAAGACTTTCCATCTCCCTAGAGTGCACACTCCACTAATCCTCAGGAGTATGAATATGATGAATCTTATTACTATGATTAAATCACACTGCAAAGCACAGTTGACTTTAAGAAAGGGAAAGATGATCACAAAAAGAGTTTGATGTGCCATTACTGGTCATGTGTTAAGGAAGGTGGGTAGCTTCTGGAAGTTGAAAGTAATGTGACTGGCAGCTAGCAAGGAAATGAGGACATTAGCACTACAACCTCAAGAAAATGAATTCTGCCAACAACAAAATGAGAATTCCAGAGCCTCCAGATGTGAATTCAAAATAGCCAACACTTTTCTTCAACCCAATCAAGTGGACATTAAGCTGCTAAAAGTGTGGTAATTTGTTATGCAACAATGAAAAGTAATAGAGACTTTGATAGCTGGATACAGATACAGCACCTGGGGTGCTGCTAAAACAAATACCTTAAATCTGGGAGAGGCTTTGGCATCAGGCAGTGGGGCAAGGCTGAAATAATTTTGAGCCTTGATAGAAACAGCTTAGTTTGCCTTTAACAGACAGTTATTAGAAATATGGACGTTAAAGATATTGCTGGTGAGAGCCCAAAAGGAAGTGAGAACCATTAAAGAGAAATCTTAAATAGCTTTATGAAAAACTTAAATCATGGTGAACAGAATTTTAGTAGAGATATGGACTTTAAGAATGCTGCCTGTGAGGGTTTAGAAGAAAGTGGAGAATATGTTATTGGAAAGAGGATCCTTGTTAATGGCAACAGAAAGATTAACAAAATTGTGTCCTTCACCTATGTGGAAGGCAGAATTTATAAATTATATACCTGGATATATATATATATAGCTGAGGAGATTTTCAAGTAAAGTGTTGAAGGTGTCACCTTTATTCTTACTACTTATAGTAAAATGTGAGAGAAGAGAGATTAATTGAGGGAAAGACATAAAGGAACCAGGATGGAATGACTTGGGAAACTGTTAGCCTATCCAAATGGCAAAAGATGTTAAAATTAAGAGTCTGCTGCTGAAAGCAAGGCATAGAGAAGAAACTAAAGGTGTTCCTCCAGATCCCAAGCAAAACAAAGTACCACTAGGAAGTTTAAGGGTGTTGTCTCATAGCTATCTCAGGAGAAGACAGATGTAGAGGGGATTATCTTGGAAAGATCTGTGGATGTTGCCTTTGTCTCATGATGTGGAATCATTAGCTCTTCACCCCTCTTAAATAGAGGGCTTGCACAGTTCTTGATAAAATTATATCAGCAGAAGCATTCCAGTTTGACTAGATAGATAGAAAGAGTAAAAGATGAAAGGAAATTATCCAGACCCCAAAAATTATACTGGCAGGAAGAAGGCTAATAAATTTCTCAGTTTCAAACAAGTTCTACCTTTTATGAAAAAGGAGGGATAACTCAGTGTGAAACCCCCCCCACCAAACTTGTTTCACTTATCAAGTCCTTCTCCTTGATCCCCCTACCAACTCTTCCTTTGATCCTGCAAAGACCTCCTTAACTCCTTTCACCATCTTCCCTACACAGCCCCACTTAAGCTAAGCCAAAACTGCTGCCATGTTCCCTTTTCCCTTTCTAACCTTTTTCAAGTTGAACAGCATCTAAGTTCACATTCTACTTATCCCATCTAATTTATTAAAGAATTTCAGTACCTTACAGTGTCCCATAACCTCTCCTAGTGAAATCTAAGTGTTTAATGCCTGTTTATTAGTTTATGTATTCAGTCTAGTTATTAATTGGTGTGTTACTTAAATATATTAAATAGTAAATGTCCATTTCAGTTTGTTATTTAGTATATTTCTGCATCTGTATTAGTCAAATGTTCCTAATTGGTTCCCTCTCAAAAGTATTTCTGTGTTTCTCCTTCTTGTATAACTAAGTTTCTAGTTGTGTTTGTCTAGTTGTTCCTTGTATACTCTCATACCTTCAGATGGTAATAAAAAAATTTAAAAACATCTTTAAAAGTTCTATTCAAACTGCTTATAAATAATGTTCTTATATAAATATGTAAATTGATATTTCTAAATAAAATAAAAGAGGAAACCCTCTGAGAGATAATATTCATAGATCTTAGTTTTATATTTACTATAAACAAACTTGGACTTAGAAAAAACTGACTCTGGAATTTCCCTAAGGCAGCAGAAAACTGCTAAAAGGTTGTCTCTGAAAGAAAAAAATACAAAGATCTTTCCCAATGGTCCTGGTCACAGATTTTAAGGTATATTGAAATGTAATCATTTGTGCAGTCTGAATATAAAGTATATAAATTAATGGCTGTGTTCCTAAGCCAAGCATAAATTTCATCCTTCTTCCATTATTTTATTATATCTCTGTCTTTTCTCCCCTTCATGATACTGTTATTGGAAGGAAGTATACAAGTTCAAAAGCTTTGTGAATGTAATATTAAATTTACTTCTAATTAGGTGCAGTCTGGAAAAATAAAAATTATAGGTGATAGAAAGTTTAATGGATTGGATTTAGTTATACTCATTGTTGTCTATGAGCTCTGAATAAAGGTAAAGAACTGTAAAAAGAAATTTATAAAAGTGAATTCTGTCTGTCATAGTCAGTGCTGACCAAAATACAATGTCTGTTTGTCATATATTAAAAAGAAACCTTTTGTGTCAAGCCAGACATTCACACAAAACAATTTTTTCTCCATGTTAAATAATGTAAATTTTCATCTGTTCTTTAAAGTTTTTTTGAAAATTTTTTCTTAATCATCCAAGTACTTTGTCTAGAAAACAAAGAGTTTACACAGAATAATATGCTTGTTAATATCATTAGACTTCTCATCTTTTATTTCAGAAAACAAGTCTTCTCACTGTTCATGAAAAAAACTGTTACAAGTAATTTGTTCTTTTATTTTCTATAAGTAAAGTGCTGAAATAGTTTAACCTACTGCATAGGGAGTGTTTGGGAAATATCACAGTGGTTAAAAGATTTTCAATCCTGTTGCTAGTTAAATTTGTATAGGTAAAATAATATTATTCATATATTTAGAAGTTGTATAAAATTCCTAAAAATCTGACAATGTGATCCTGATTCTTATCTGTACAATGTTCAGCAATGGTATGGCATTGTTAATCATGGTTTTAATTGTTCTTAAAAAGCTACAGATCATAAAAAACAACCAAATTATCAGTAACACTGCTTTGCTGTAATACTTCAGCCATAAGTCAAAACTACATCCATAACAAGAAAAAATTTTAAAAGAAAGGCAGGGCAAATATATATATAATCTGTTAATTAACATAACTGATAAATGTGTTAGTGTGAAACAGAACAAAAGCTCTGCTATGGTTTGTTAATATAAAACAACTGTTTGCTTTTATTTCTAAAAATAGCTTCATTTAAAAATGCTTATAAAAATTAAAGCTCAGGTTATATACTTTAACTGTTGTCTTTAAATTCTAAAATGCTTTACTCTTTGTATAACCTAGTAGTTCCCTGGAACTTTAAGTGTCTATGTGACACCTGAAGCTCAGAATTATTTCTTCAGCTCTGAAAGTCAGCATGGGTTCATACAGTAACTCTTAAAAGTTGCAACTAAAAAAGATCAAACTCTGATTAAAGATAAGATGAAACTGATCTGGTTAAAACCAAGGTAAATCAATATAAAGGGTAAAGAACAATATTGGTCTGTGTTTTAAAGCTTTAACTTTTGTGAGATAAAAAGAAAAAAGTTTATTTTGTCCAAAATATGTTTACTATAACACACTAATTTAATCTGTCTAGTCAATTAATTTAAACAACCTAATTCAGCTTTGTTTAAAATAGAACCTGGAATAAGGAATAAAATCTTAATATTCTGTACAAATTAATGTTATGTAATGATGCATTTCAGAGTATTTTGAGCAGAAAATGAAAAAAGTATTTACAAAGACTAGGAAATATAGAACTATTAAACCTCCCCACCTGAGGAATTCCTGACATTTTCTTAAGCAAAAGAGGCTCCCAATTTAATAAGCTAACACCTCAAATATGAGGCTTGCCCTGATGAAACATTTCTATAATAGCAAACTGAACTTACTTATGATAAGTGCATAAGAGTCATCTACAGAAAATCTCTGCTGTTTCTCAAATACAGTCTCTTTCTAAGCCAAACTCTAAACTTTCTGCCAACATGAGACATGCTCTCCAGGGGTGTAAGCCTGTTCTTGGCATCACAGGACATAACTGGCCCTGAAATCATGAGACATAAGTTCTAAGGATAAGCCTGGTCATAATTGTGGATTAACTGACCAAAAGGGGGAAAAGAAATTGAGTTTTAATAACTAAAAGATTTCAAATCAAGTTGAAAGGTCATTCTGGATGTTACTCTTATGCAAGTTTCAGCCAGTTATTACAAACTACCACAATATGGCAAGCCCCAACTAATAGTGTTCTAGAAACACTGAAAAATATCCTGTGCTCTATAAAATTCTGTCAGGTTTGTTTTTCAGAGACTTAGTATCTCCAGATGGTTCTAATGCCAGAGAAGCCCTGAAGTCCAGTGTTTGAGTTTGCTAGCTGCTGGAATGTGATATTATTCCAGAAACAGAATGGCTTTTAAAAGGGTAAGCTTATTAAGTTGCAAATCCATAGTTCAATGGCCATGAAAATATCCCAACTATAGAAGGCTATAGAAATGAGAGTGGTCTGTAGTTTTGAAACCCAGTAAGGGAATTGAGACCACAGTTTTCCAACAGTAAGGAAGTGAGTTCTTCCCAGAATGAGCTTGGGAGCAGATTCTCCTCCAGAGTCTCCAGACAAGAACTCAGCATGAACAACACTTGATTCCAGCTTTGGGGTACCTTGAACAAAGAACTCAGCCAAGCGATGCTTCTTACCTATAGAACTATGAGCAAATAAATGGATGATTTAAAAGTCTCTTAAGTTTGTTGTAAATTGTAATGCAGCAATAGAAAATGAACACACCAACAAATGAACAAGACCCTGCTTCTTCTAGTGTTGAGGTTAATATGATCAAATATTGTAGATCTCTTGGAGGACATAAGAGCCTTTTATGCTATCTCCAAAGAAATAAAATGTGAAAGAAAAGCCCTGGGGAATTGCCTCCAGGTCTCTGAGTGATTGGCCTTTCCCATGAAACCTCAGACTCTGTGTTTTCCTATCTTGCCCAGCATGTAGCACTTGTCTTCCTGTGGCTTCCCACCAGTGTAAAGTGATGTGGTACCTTTAATTTCAGCAGACTGTCCTTGCCAGGGGTGTGGTTGAGACAGAGTTGAGATTTTAAGTTTTCTTTAATTGCTTCAGTTTTCCAGTCCCCAAGGGCCTAAATTCCTTGAAGGAGGAATTCCACTTGAACTGGGTCTCACTTTTTTCTTTGGGAAAATGAGGACAAAATTGATCTCACCCTGACCTCATGCTACACAGAGTAGGTGAGAGATATTTGCATTTATTTGAGTGTCTACTATGTTCCAGGAAAAGAATGCTTAAGGCCCAGGGGCCAAGAAAGCGCCTTTCTGTGACGTCCTAGCATTTGCTGGCAGGGGGCTGGTTCTTGCTTGAGACTATACACAGAAACCTCAGTTTTGATTATCCTTAGACATCCCAATTCTTCAGGTTGGCATTCCAGCTTCTTTATAAAATGACCCCAAATTATTTTTCCTATTTCCTTCCCACTCCTCCCAAGCAGGCATTTCCTCTTCAACAAAGCTAGACACTTCCAGTTCTATGCTCATTTCTGCCATCACACATTCAGTCATGCTGTTCTCCCCTTCTGGAATGCCCTGATAGCTTCCCTCAGTTTATTCAAACCTGGCATATTTTCCAGGCCCAGCTCAGTCCTTATGTACTTTAGGAGGTTTCTTTCACCTCTTTTGGCATTCACAGAATTCCTTCAGTAGTAGAAGGAGGTACACTTACTTTGATGCTTACAGGACAAGAAAGCATCAGAAGGGTGAAACTAAAAGGACTGCAACCACTGCTCAAGGCGGTTGACACAGTGGGGTCCAACAGGCACAGAAGTAGCTTCATTAAGAAGCCATGACTGCAAAGGAAAATGTACCATCACAAAGAAGAGATATTAGTGGTCATCACCTTAACCTAGTGATCAAGCTTAATATCACTAATAGGGCCCTTTTGTGTTTGTGTCTCTTTATGTGGAGTACAATATTTAAAAAGTAGTACCACCTACAATCTTACCAAAACTGTGTGATCTGAAACTATTCATTCTTCTAGATCTGAATTCCAGTTTTACAGGAAATACAGGGGATAAAGGAGCAAATTAAATGACATCATGAGGAAACTATCAAAGAAGCCCAGAACATGGAACATTCTATGAGATAACTGGCCTGTTCTCTTCAAAATATCAGTATTATGGGGGTGGGGTGGAAAAGAGTGATGGAACTTTTCTAAATAAAAGAAATATAATGAAATGCAACATGTGAACCTGGGATTATGGTTCATAACTTCCAGTTTATAAAAGATGCTTTCTGGACATACTGTGTAAATATATTATATTATTATATTATATTATATTATATTATATTATATTATATTATATTATATTATATTATATTATATTATATTATATTATATTATATTATATCATATCATATCATATCATATCATATCATATCATATATTATATTATATTATTATTGTGTTTAATACTATGGCTGTGCAGGAAAATGTCCTCACCTTTTAAAGCTGTAAAGTATTTAAGGGTAAGTGTCAGAATATCTGCTACTTACTTTCAAACAGTTCAGTCAAAACTAAATTATATACACAAAGTAAAGTTTCTTAGAAAATCTTTGTGGTCTAGATGGAAAACTTCAACTGTACAATACTACAATTTGGTGGATTTCTCTGGTCAAACATATCTAAAGGGAGTTTAAACAATAGACCAATGAATGGAAACCAACAAGATGAAATTCAAAAGGGATGTGCGAGATCTGAGCTTAGGTTTAAAAAGAAATAAATTGTACAAAAATATGAAAACAGAAACTATGGTTAATGGCAGCTCAAGTGGAAATGAAAGAAAAACACTAGGTTATTTAGCTGACTAGGGAGAAAGATGAACTTAGTGACTGATCACATGTGGGATGAAAGAGGAGAGGAAAAGAGACAATATATTTCTTCCATAAGACATAAATAGGGAGGGCACAAGGAAAATATATTTGGCCATGGTGGATTTACCTTTGTAAATCTGAGCTTAAGAAAGAAGCCAAGCCGGAATTAGGAATCAGAAGTCATCAGCTAAGAAATGATGATTGAATCCCTGGGATTGGGTGAGATAAAGGAGAGGCAGAACAGTAAAAATGGTTATGGAGTATAAGCTTGGCAGCCACACTGTCTAGGTCTCAATTCTGACTCTGCCACTAATTAGCTATGCAAACTTGGTCAAGTCACTTAACTTCTCTGTACCTCAGTTACCTCTTCTATAAAATGGGAATTGTAACTACCTACCTCAGAGGATTGCTGTGAAGATGAAATGAGATGGTACTCATAAAAATGATACAAAGGGGTCAAGATGGCGGCTTAGCAATGTGCGTGTTTTACTTCATCCTCCAGAATAACTACTAAATAACCAGAAACAGTACAGAACAGCTCCTGGAGCCACGATAGTGACCGCACACACAGCATACCCCAGTCTGGACCAGCTGGACCAACTGTGAGTCTCCAGAACAGTGAGTTCCCCAAGCTGTGGCAGCTGGCGCCAGGGGCCCTCCCCCACAGGCAGCTTCCCAGAGGGAAAGGAAAAAGACTCTAACAGCAGCAGGGACTGAGTCCAACCAAACACCAATTGTGGCATTAATAAACAAATTCTGACTACTAAAAATAGGCCCCCAGCTCAGGCAAAACTGGTCAAGGCAGAGGTCGTTTATTGGGCTAACAGAAAAAGAGAAAAGGGGATGAAACAGGTTTTTGTGGTTGTTTCTATGGAGGCTTGGCTGCCTCTGGATTCAGTGGTGGGATTACTTGGGCTGCAACTGCCCAGGAATAGGCAGAAACAGACTGCTTTCAGGGCTATCTCCCATGTGTGCCTTCCCCAGGGGAGGGGTGAAGCCCAACTTAGGTGGAATCCTTCTCTCAAGGAATTCAGACCCCAGGTCTTGGCAATTTGAAGCCATTAAAACCAGCCTACAACCTCTGCTCTGTCTCCACCATGCCCCCAGCAGGGAGAGCCTTCCAAAGTTAAAGGAGCCACAACATCTTTTGCTGGTAAGACTCACAGACAGACAAGCACCACATACTGGGCAGGATAAGAAAAACAGAGCCCAGAGACTGCACAGGAAAGTCTTTCAACCTGCTGGGTCTCACCCTCAGGGAAAACTGACACAGGTGACTCCTTCCCCCGATAGGGGCCAGTTTAGTCTTGGAAAACCCAGCTGGAGTCTGTAATACCTATGTAGACCTTCCTAAAGGTGGGGAGGGAAAAGGCACCTTACAAGCAGGACAAGAAACAAGAAAACAAGAACTGAAAAATTACCGTCTGTTAAACAAAACTTAAGCTAGAGGCCCAGAAAAAGCTGAACTGAAGGTCAAAGAACAGATAGACAACAAACTCATCTAGCAAGAAAACCCTAGCTAAGATAAGTGAAAGCAATCTCAAGAATAAACTAATTCAGGTAATTAAATGTCCAAACGCCAGCAAAAAATAACAAATCACACCAGGAAAATTGAAAATATGACCCAGTCAAAGGAACAAACCAACAATTCAAATGAGATACAGGAGTTGAAACAATTAATTCAGAATGCATGAGCAGACATGGAAATCTCATCAAAAATCAAGTCAATGAATTGAGGGAGGATATGAAGAAGGCAAGGATGAACAAAAAGGAGAAATGGAAAGTCTGAAAAAACAAATCACAGAACTTATGGGAATGAAAGGTACAGTAGAAGAGATGAAAAAAACAATGGAAACCTACAATGGTAGATTTCAAGAGACAGAGGTTAGGATTAGTGAACTGGAGGACGGAACATCTGAAATCCTGCAAGAAACAGAAATCATAGGGAAAATATGGAAAAATATGAGCAGGGACTCAGAGAATTGAATGATAATATGAAGTGCACAGATATACATGTTGTGGGTGTCCCGGAAGGAGAAGAGAAGGAAAAAGGAGAAGAAAAACTAATGGAAGAAATTATCGCTGAAAATTTCCTAACTCTTATGAAAGATCTAAAATTACAGATCCAAGAACGGCAGCATACCCCAAAGAGAATAGATCCAAATAGACATTATCCAAGACACTTACTTGTCAGGATGTCAGAGGTCAAAGAGAAAGAGAGGATCATGAAAGCAGCAAGAGAAAAACAATCCATCACATACAAGGGAAACCTAATAAGACTATGTGTAGATTTCTCAGCAGAAACTATGGAGATGAGAAGACAGTGGGATGATATATTTAAATTACTAAAAGAGAAAAACTGCCAACCAAGAATTCTATACCCAGCAAAACTGTCCTCCAAAAATGAGGGAGAAATTAAAACATTTTCAGACAAAAAGTCACTGAGAGAATTTGTGACCAAGAGACCAGCTCTGCAAGAAATACTAAAGGGAGCACTAGAGGTAGATATGAAAAGACAAAAGAGATAGGTGTAGAGAAGAGTGTAGAAAGAAGGAAAATTAGATATGACATATAAAATGCAAAAGGCAAAATGGTAGAAGAAAGTACTACCCATACCGTAATTACAGTAATGTTAATGACTTGAACTTCCCAATCAAAAGACATAGACTGGCAGAATGGATTAAAAAACAGGATCCTACTATATGCTGTCCACAGGAAACACATCTTAGATGCAAAGACAAACATAAGTTGAAAGTGAAAGTTTAGGAAAAGATATTTCATGCAAATAACAACCAGAAAAGAGCAAGAGTAGCTATACTAATATCCAACAAATTAGACTTCAAATGCAAAACAGTTAAAAAAGACAAAGAAGGATACTATGTACTAATAAAAGGAACAATCCAACATGAAGACATAACAATCATGAATATTTATGCACCGAACCAAAATGTCCCAAAATGCACGAGGCAAACACTGCAAACACTGAAAAGGGAAATAGACACAACTACCATAATAGTTGGAGACTTCAATCCTCCACTTCAATTCTGTCAATGGACAGAATATCTAGACAGAGGATCAATAAAGAAACAGAGAATTTGAATATTACAATAAATGAGCTAGACTTAACAGACATTTATACGACATTACACCCCACAACAGCAGGATACACCTTTTTCTCAAGTGCTCATGGATCATTCTCAAAGATAGACCATATGCTGAGTCACAAAGCAAGTCTCAAGAAATGTAAAAAGATTGAAATTATACAAAACACTTTCTCAGATCATAAAGGAATGAAGTTGGAAATCAATAATAGGCAGAGAAAATTCACAAATATGTGGAGGCTCAACAGCACACCCTTAAACAACGAGTGGGTCAAGGAAGGAATTACAAGAGAAATCAGTAAATATCTCAAGGCAAATGAAAATGAAAACACAACATATCAAAGCTTATGGGATGCAGCAAAGGCAGTGCTAAGAGGGAAATTTATTGCCCTAAATGTCAATCTCAAAAAAGAAGAAAGGGCAAAAATTCAGGAATTAACTGTCCACTTGGAAGAACTAGAGAAAGTACAGCAAACTAATTCCAAAGCAAGCAAAAGGAAAGAAATAAGAAAGATTAGAACAGAAATAAATGAAATTGAGAACATGAAAAAAATTTAGAAAATCTATAAAACCAGAAGCTGGTTCTATGAGAAATCAATAAGATTGATGGGCCATTAGCAATATTGGCAAAAAGAAGAAGAGAGAGGACACAAATAAATAAGATCAGAAATGGAAGAGGAAATACAACCACTGAGCCCACAGAAATAAAGGAGGTAATAACAGGATACTATGAACAACTTTATGCTAGTAAATACAACAATGTAGATAAAATGGACAACTTCCTAGAAAGGCATGAACAACCAACTTTGACTCAAGAAGAAATAGATGACCTCAACAAACCAATCACAAGTAAAGAAATTGAATCAATCATTAAAAAGTTTCCCAAAAAGAAAAGTCCATTACCAGATGACTTCACATGTGAATTCTACCAAACATTCCAGAAAGAATTAGTACCAATCCTGCTCAAATTCTTCAAAAAATTGAAGTGGAGGGAAAGCTACCTAATTCATTCTATGAAGCCAACATCACCCTCATACCAAAAGCAGGCAAAGATATTACAAAAAAAAGAAAACTACAGACAAATCTCTCTAATGAATATAGATGTAAAAATCCTCAACAAAATTTTAGCAAATCGAATCCAGCAACACATTAAAAGAATTATACATCATGACCAAGTAAGATTCATCCCAGGTGTGCAAGGATGGTTCAACAAAAGAAAATCAATTAATGTAATACACCATATCAACAAATCAAAGCAGAAAAATCACATGATCATCTCAATTGATTCAGAGAAGGCATTTGACAAGATTCAACATCCTTTTCTGTTGAAAACACTTCAAAGAATAGGAATACAAGGGAACTTCCTTAAAATGATAAAGGGAATATATGAAAACTCAGAGCTAGTATCATTCTCAATGGGGAAAAACTGAAAGCTTTCCCCCTAAGGTCATGAACAAAACAAGGATGTCTGCTATCACCACTGTTATTCAACATTGTGTTGGAGGTTCTAGCCAGAGCAATTAGACAAGAAAAAGAAATACAATCATCAAAATTGGAAAGGAAGAAGTAAAACTATCACGGTTTGCAGATGATATGATACTATATGTCAAAAACCCTGAAAAATCCACAGCAAAACTATTAGAGCTAATAAATGAGTACAGCAAAGTGACAGGTTACAAGATCAACATTCAAAAACCTGTAGTGTTTCTATACACTAGTAATGAACAAGCTGAGGGGGAAATCAAGAAACGAATTCCATTTATGATTGCAACTAAAAGAATAAAATTCTTAGGAATAAATTTAACTGAAGAGACAAAAGACCTATACAAAGAAAACTACAAGAAACTGTTAAAAGAAATCACAGAAGACCTAAATAGATGGAAGGGCATACCATGATCATGGATTGGAAGACTAAATATAGTTAAGATGTCAATTCTACCTAAATTGATTTACAGATTCAATGCAATACCAATCAAAATCCCAACAACTTACTTTTCAGAAATAGAAAAACCAATAAACAAATTTATCTGTAAGGGCAGTGTGCCCCAAATTGCTAAAAGTATCTTGAGGGAAAAAAACAAAGCTAGAGGTCTCACGCTGCCTGACTTTAAAGGCATATTATGAAGCCACAGTGGTCAAAACAGCATGGTACTGGCATAAAGATAGATATATTGACCAATGGAATCGAATAGAGAGTTCAGATATAGACCCTCTCATCTATGGACATTTGATCTTTGATAAGGCAGTCAAGCCAACTCACCTGGGACAGAACAGTCTCTTCAATAAATGGTGCCTAGAGAACTGGATATCCATATGCAAAAGAATGAAAGAGGACCCGTATCTCACACCCTATACAAAAGTTAACTCAAAATGGATCAAAGATCTAAACATTAGGTCTAAGACCATAAAACAGTTAGAGGAAAATTTAGGGAAATATCTTATAAATATTATAATTAGAGGTGGTTTTAAAGACCTTGCACCCAAAGCAAGAGCACTGAAGAAAGAAAGAAAGAAATGGGAGCTCCTCAAAATTAAACACTTTTGCACACCAAAGAACTTCCTCAGGAAAGTAAAAAACAGCTTACACAATGGGAGACAATATTTGAAAATGACATATCAGATAAAGGTCTAGTATCCAGAATTTATAAAGAGATTGTTCAACTCAACAACAAAAAGACAGCCAATCCACTTACAAAATGGGAAAAAGACTTGAACAGACACTTCTCAGAAGAGGAAATACAAATGGCCAAAAGGCACGTGAAGAGATGCTCAACGTCCCTGGCCATTAGAAAAATGCAAATCAAAACCACAGTGAGATATCATCTCACACCCACCAGAATGGCCATTATCAACAAAACAGAAAGTGACAAGTGCTGGAGAGGATGTGGAGAAAGAGGCACACTTACCAACTGTTGGTGGGAATGTCAAATGGTGCAACCACTGTGGAAGGCAGTTTGGCGGTTCCTCAAAAAGCTGAATATAGAATTGCCATATGACCCAGCAATACCATTGCTAGGTATCTACTCAGAGGACTTAAGGGCAAAGACACAAACGGACATTTTCACACCAATGTTTATATCAGCATTATTTACAATTGCAAAGAGATGGAAATAGCCAAAATGTCCATCAACAGACGAGTGGCTAAACAAACTGTGGCATATACATACAATGGAACATTATACAGCTTTAAGACAAAACAAATTTATGAAGTATGTAACAACATGGATGGATCTTGAGAACATTATGCTGAGTGAGACTAGTCAAAAACTAAAGGACAAATACTGTATGGTCTCACTGATATAAACTGACATTAGTGAATAAACTTGGAATATTTCATTGGTAACAGAGACCATCAAGAGATAGAAATAGGGTAAAATATTGGGTAATTGGAGCTGAAGGAATACAGATTGTGCAACAGGACTGAATACAAAAACTCCGAAATGGACAGCACAATGCTACCTAACTGTAATGTAATTATGTTAAAACACTGAATGAAGCTGCATGTGAGAATGATAGAGGGAAGAGGGCTGGGGACATAAATGAAATCAGAAAGAAAGATAGATGTTAAAGATTGAGATGGTATAATCTAGGAATGCCTAGAGTGTATAACAATAGTGAAATGTACAATGTACAAATTTTAAAAATGTTTTGGCATGAAGAAGAACAAAGGAATGTCATTATTGCAGGGTGCTGAAAATAGATGGTAATTAATATTTTAAAATGTCAACTTATGTGTGAGACTAAAGCAAAAATTGTTTATTTGGTACAAAATTTATATTTTGACTAGTGCATATCCTAATATAACTTATGTAGATAGTTTGATTGAATGCCATAAGTACTTGGAATTTCAGGTAGGACGTGAGATTTTGTTGGTTTGACCAGAGTGGTGCCTCGATGAATCCCAGAGTGATTCAATCAGTGAGTGGAAAAGTATTTGCAAAGCCCCCTTTGGGGAATGGTGAGAACGGGAAGAAATTCAACTTCCCCAAGTTGAATTCTTGATATTCTCACAAGCAGTGTGTACAACCAAAGCTATAGGCTGAGCCCCCAATCTTGGGGTTTGTTCATATGAAACTTAACCCCAGAAAGGATAGGTCATGTCTATTTAAAATTTAGGCCTAAGGGTCACCCCCAAGAGAGCCTCTTTTGTTGCTCAGATGTGGCCTTTCTCTCCAGCCAACATGACGAACATTCTCACCACCTCCCCTCTCTGCGTGGGACATGACTCCCAGGGGTGTGGACCTTCCTGGCAACGTGGGACAGAGATCCTGGAATGAGCAGAGACTTAACATCAAGGGATTGAGAGAACCTTCTTGACCAAAAGGGGGAAGAGTGAAATGAGACCAAAGTGTCAACGGCTGAGAGATTCCAAACAGAGTGGAGAGGTTATCCTGGAGGTTATTCTCATGTATTAGGTAGATATCACCTTGTTGTTCAAGATGTAGTGGAAAGGCTGGAGGGAACTGCCTGAAAATGTAGAGCTGTGTTCCGGTAGCCATGTTTCTTGATGATGATTGAACAATGATATAACTTTCACAATGTGACTCTGTGATTGTGAAAACTTTGTGTCTGATACTCCTTTTATCTACCATATCAACAGACGAGTAGAACATACGGAATAAACATAAATAATAGGGGGAACAAATATTAAAATAAATTTAATTTGAAATGCTAGTGATAAATGAAAGCAAAGGGGTAAGGGGTATGGTATTTATAATCTTTTTTTTTCTGTTATCATTTTATTTCTTTTTCTGTTGTCTTTTTATTTTTTTCTAAATTGATGCAAATGTTCTAAGAAATAATGAATATGCAACTATGTTATGATATTAAGAATTACTGATTATGCATGTAAAATGGAATATGTTAATGTTTTTGTTTGTTGTTAATTTTTTAAATTAATAATAAAAAAATCTATACCATAGCATGCAATTGTAGTTTTCCCCTTCTGCCCCTCTATTAATGACTTTTTGTACAAGTCATTATATCCTCAATGTTCATCCATGTTATCATAGGCTTCAGGACCTCATTACATCTTATGCTGCACAATATTTCATCACTTGCATATACCACATTTTGTTTATCCACTAGTCTGTTGATGGGTCCTTGGGTTATTTCCATCTTTTGGCAATTGGGAATAATGCTGCAATGAATATTGATGTGCAAAGTCTGTTTGTGTCACTACTTTCAGCTCTTGGGTTATATAGCACGTAGTGATATTGCCAGGTCATAGGACATCTCAATATTCTAAGTATTCTAAGGAAGCACCAAACTCACTTCGATAGCTGCTATACCATTATACATTCTCACTGGCAGTGCATAGGTGTTCAAATTTCTCCACATCCACTACAAGATTTGTAGTTTCTTGGTTGTTTAATAGCAGCCATTCTTATATGTGTGAGGTGGTATCTCATTGTAGTCTTGATCTGCACTTCCCTTTTAGCTAATGAAAATAAGCATCTCTTCACGTGTTTTTTAGCCATCTGCATTTGCTCTTTGTAAATATGTCTATTCATACCTTTAGCCCATTTTACAATTTGGTTGTTTGTGTTTTATTGTTGGGTTGTATGATTTCTTTATGTACACAGGATATCAAGACTTTTCCATACATGATTTCTAAATATTTTTTCCCATTTAATTGGCTGCCTGGTCACCTTTTTGCCAAGTCCTTTGAGGCACAGTAGTGTTTGATTTTGAGGAATATTCATTTATCTATTTTTCCTTTCATTGCTTGTGCTTTGGGTGCAAAGTTTAGGAAGCTACCTCCTATTACTAAGTCTTGAAGATATTTCCCTATATTTTCTTCTAGGAGTTTTATGTTATTCCTTTTATATTTATGTCTTTGAACCAATTTGAATCGATTTTTTGTATAGGGTGTCAAGTACGATTCCTCTTTCATTCTCTTGGCTATGGCTATCCATTTCTCCCAGGCCCATTTATAGAAAAGACTGTTCCGTCCCAGTTCAGTGCATTTGGGAACGTTATTTAAGATTGATTGACAATAGATTTGATGATATATCTCTGCACTCTTGATTTGATTCCATTGGTCAATACTTCTAGCTTTGTTCCCCCAGTACCACGTATTTTGATCATTGTGGCTTTATAATAAGCTTTAAAATCATGGAGTATTCATCGTGCCACTTCACTCTTCTTTTTTTTTAGGATATCTTTAATTATTTGATATCTCTTTCCCTTCCAAATAAATTTCATATCTAGTTTTTCCAAGACCTCAAAGTAGGTTGTGGAATTTTGATTGATATTGTGGTGAACTTGTAGATGAATTTGGATAGAATTAACATCTTAATTACATTTAACCTTATCCATGTGCAGGAATGTCTTTCCACCTATTTAGACCATCTTTGATTACTTTAACAATGTTTTGTAGTTTTCTGTGTACACATTCTTTACATCGTTGGTTAAATGTATTCTTAGCTACTTGGCTCTTTAGTTACTATTTTGTATGGAATTTTTCCTTAATTGTCTCCTCTATTAGGTCATTGCTTGTATATAGAAACATTACAGATTTTTTCACATTAATCTTAGTGTACTGCCACGTTGATGAATTTGTTTATTAGCTCATGAAGCTTTGTCGTAGATTTCTCAGGATTTTCCAAGTGTAGTATCATGTCATCTGCAAATAATGAAAGTTTTACTTCTTATTTTCCAAATTGGATACCATTTATTTCTTTTTCCTTCCTGAATTGTTCTAGCTAGAGCTTCTACTGTAATATTGAATTACAGTAGTGACAGAAGGCATCTTGTCTCATTCCTGATCTTAGAAGAAGGTATTCAGTCTGTCACCATTGAGTATGATGCTGGCTATGGGTTTTTCATATATTCCCCTTATCACATTAAGAGTTTTCTTCAATTCCTACCTTTTGATGTGTTTTATCAGAAAAGGATGCTGAATTTTGTCAAATGCTTTTTAAGCATTGTGGCAGTTTGAAAGGATTTATGTACCCTAGAAAAACCATGCTTTAATACTAATACAATCTTGTGGGAGTGACCCTCTCTCTTAATCCCTATTCAATAATGTAAGTTGGAAACTTGATTACGTTATCTCCACAGAGATGTGACTCTGCCCATTCCAGGTGGATCTTGATTAGTTTATTGGAATCCTTTAAAGAGGAAGCATTTTGAAGTAAGCTTGAGAACGAGGAAAGAGCTTCAGAACCACGGCAGAGCCATGAGGCTGAGCGTCCACCAGTCAGAGATCTTTAGAGATGAAGAAGGAAAATGACCCCAGGAGAGGTTGATGAAACAAAAATCCTGGAGACACAGCCAGCAGATGTCGCCATGTTCACCATGTGCCTTTCCAGTTGAGAGAGAAACCCTGCTCTTCATCAGCCTTTCTTGAGTGAATGTAACCTCTTATTGGTGCCTTAATTTGGACATTTCTATAGATTTGCTTTAATTTGTACAATTTGATGACCTTATAACTGTAAACTTGCAACTTAATAAATTCCTCCTTTTAAAACCATTTCATATCTGGCATATCACATTCTGACAGCTAGCAAACTAGGATAAACATCTACTGAGATGATCATATGATTTTTTCCTTCTAATTTATTAATATACTGCATTACATTGATCAATGTTCTTGTGTTGAACCACCCTTGCATTCCTACTATAAACTCCACTTGGTCATGGTGTATAAATCTTTTAATGTGTGATTGCACTTGATTTGCTTGTATGTTGTTGATAATGTTTGCCTTTATATTCATTAGGGAGATTGGTCTGCAGTTTTCTTTTCTTGTAGCATCTTTGCCTGGTTTTGATATTCGAGTGATATTAACATCATAAAATGAGTTAGGTAGTGTTCTTTTCTCCTCAATTTTTTTGAACTGTTTGAGCAGGATTTGGTGTTAGCTCTTTTTGGAATGTTTGATAAAAGTCCTCTATGAAGCTATCTGTCCCCGGGCTTTTCTTTGTAGGAAGATTTTTGATGACTGATGGAATTTATTTACTTGTGATTGGTTTGTTTAGATTTCTATATCTTCTTGAGTCAATGTAGGTTGCTCATGTATTTCTAGGAATTTGTCCATTTCATCTAAGTTATCTAGTTTTTTGATGTATAGTTGTTCATAGTCTATTCTTATGTTTCTTTTGTTTATATTTTCAGGGTCCGTGGTAAGGACCTCCTTCTCATTTCTGATTTTGTTTATTTGCATCCTTTCTTTCTATCTTTGTCAGCCTAGCTAGGGGTCTATCAATTTTATTGATTTTCTCAAAGAACCAACTTTGTTTTTGTTGATTTTTCTACTGTTTTTTTTGTTTTCCAATTCATTTATTTCTCCTTTAATCTTTTTATTTCTCTTTTATTTGCTTTCTGGCGAGTTTGCTTTTCTTTTTCTAGTTCTTCCAGGTTAGCAATTAAGGCCTCAATTTTTGTTCTTTTTTCTTTTTTAATATAGACAGTTTAGAGCAGTAAGTTTCCTTCTCAACACTGCTTTTGCTGCATCCCATAAGTTCTGATATTTTGTATTCTCATTTTCATCCATCTCCAAATATTTACTGATTTCTCTAGCTAGTTCTTCTCTGACTCACTGGTTGTTTAAAGTGTACTATTTAATCTCGATATATTTATGAAAGTTCTGGATCTTTAGTGGTTATTGATTTCATGTTTCATTTGTTGAGATCAGATAAAATGTTTTGAATAATTTCAATCTTTTAAAATGTATAAAGACCTATTTTGTGCACCAGTGTATGATCTATCTTTGCGAATGTTCCATAAGCACTAGAGAGGAAGGCGTATCTTGATGTTCTTAGGTTTATGATCTATTTATATTTGTTAAGTCTAATTCATTAATCAAATTGTTTAAGTTCTCTCTCTATTTTCTCGTTGATCCTCTGTTTGGTTGTTCTATCTATGTTTATATAGGAGAGACTGGTGCTTTGAAATCTCCCACTGTTATTGTTGAAGTATCTGTTACTCCCTTCAGTTTTGCCAATGCTTGTCTCGTGTACGTTAAACTTCTTGATTGGGAGCATAAACATTTATGATTGTTATTTCCTCTTGGTGAATTGTCCCTTTAATTAATATGGAGTGTCCTTCCTAGTCTCTTGTGACATCTTTACATTTAACTTCCATTTTCTCTGATTTTAGTATAGTTACCTTTGCTGTCTTTTGGTTACAGCTTGCAAGGAACATCGTTTTCCATCTTTTCATTTTCAATCTATTAGTATCATTGAATCTAAGGTGAATGTCTTCTAACAGCATTTAGATAGATCATATTTTTAAATCCAGTCTGCCAATCTGTACCTTTTAATTGGTAGGTTTAGTCCATTAGTATTCAAAGTTATTACTGTAACATTTCTTGAATCTACCATCTTGTCCTCTGATTTTTATTTGTCAGATATATATGCTCTTTTCCCTCTCTCTCTTTTTATCTTTTAAGTTACCCTTACTGATACTATTCCATTCAGTGCTCTCCTCCAGACCTCTCTTTCCTGTCTTCTTTTTTTCAGCCGACAGAACTCCCTTTAATATTTCTTGTAGGACCAGACTCTTGTTTAAAAATTCTCTCAGACTTTGTCTGTCTGTGAAAATGTTAATCTCTCCCTCAATTTTGAAGGACAACTTGGCTTTATAAAGAATTCTTTTCTGGAAGTCTTTCTCTTTCAGGATCTTAAATTTGTTGTATCACTACCTTCTCACCTCCATGGTGCCTGCTGAGAAATCTGAACTCAGTCTTATGTGGTTTCCTTTGTATATGATGAGTTGCTTTCCTCTCGCCACTTTCAGGACTTTCTGCTTCTCTTCAACATTTGATAGACTGATTAGTATGTGTCTTCGGGTAGGCTTATTTGAATTTATTCTATTTGGGATTCATCAGGTTTCTTTGATGTGCATATTTATGACTTTTATAAGAGTTGGGAAGTTTTCCCCATTATGTTCTCAACTAATCTTCCTAGCTCTTTACTCTTCTCTTCTCCTTCTGGGACACTAATGATTACTATAGGTGTGTACTTCATGCTGTCCATCATCTTCCTGAGATCCAATTCGAAATTTTCCATCTTTTTTGCCATTAGCTTTTTTTGTGAATTCAAATTAAATTGTCCTCTCCTCTAGATTGCTTATTCTTTCTTCCACCTCTTCAAATCTGCTATTGGGTGCCTCTAGTATATTTTTAATTTGGTCTACACTATCTTTAATCTTCATGGTATCTGCTTTTTTTTCTACTTATTCTTTAAAATTCTTCTTTATTTTTTTCTGCTGCCTTCTTGATATCCTTTATGTCATTAGCCGGCCCATTGAATTTATTCAGAGATTTGTAAGAACATCTTTGATTAGTTACTCCAAAATTTGTTTCTCCTCCAATGTTTTAATTTAATCATTTTGGCTAGGGCATATATGTCTGCTTCTTAACATGCTTTGTGATTTTCTGTTGGCTTCTAGGTATTTGCTTTTTTTTTTAATAAGGTTATTTTGAAATTGATTTCCCTTGGTCACTTAAGGTTTTGTATTTGCTTATATTTGTGTTGAACATCTTTTGCACTTGATTTGTCAGTAATTCTCTGCCAAAGCAAGACCCCAACCTCATAGAAGCGATGCAACTCTACTTGAGGATGTGTTTGAAACTAGACTGATAGGCAGTTTGCCAGACTGCACTTTCCATTTCTTCCCAACAGACGGCATTCTTAGGCCTCCTCTTCCCTTTAGGTACACCTTTCTCTGACTACAGCAGCCAGGTGAGCTGGATGGAAACCTGCTGAAGTTCCTGTCAGGTCCGCTGGTCATTATGCATGTTAAAACCTGCCAACAATGGGGCTAGGTTGTAGGCAGTGTGCACTTCAGTAGAGATTCTGCTTGTGGGCCCAAAGGGACTGGTGGACTCCAGGTTCCTGCATGGAATGACATTGGGCTATGGGACTGGGCATGTTAGCTGCTCTTAACCACAGCTTGCCAGCTAAGCATGGTAGAGCAGGGGTGTGGGCATGGCATGGGGAACAGGGTACAGGTTATAGGACAGGGTGTGGGGACATGGGGCATGGTTCAGGGTGCAGGGTGTGGTACAGGATGGGCTGCAGGGCATGGTGGTAAGTGGTATAATGTGAAGTGTGGCATGAGGTGAGGTCATGTGTGGTTTAGAGCCAGGAACATGGGATGCAGAAAGAGGCACAGGTCTCAGGACCAGTTGCAGGAGTGCAGGAGCACAGGGCATGGCACAGGGTATGGAGCAGGGGGGTGCAGAGGTGCTGTGCATGACACAGAGTAGGGCATAGCCTGGGGTCATGGGGTATTGCATAAGTTTTGGTCTTGGGCATGGGCATTCATGATCATGGGAGCATGGACGTGTGGCAGGGAGGTGCAGAGTGCAGCATGAAGTGTAGCATGGGATGCGGTGCACAGTGAGAGCTACAGGGGTGAAGCATGGTGTGGAACTGATTGTGGGGCAGGGTGTGGGTGCATGGGGCCTGGCAAAACATGAGTTGTGTAGGGCATGGTATATGGGGCTTGGGGCTGGGTGTGGTGCAGTGTCATGGGGGTGGGGCACAACATAAGGTAGAGCATGGAGCTGCAGGTTGCAGTCAAGGAGTGTGGGGTGCATGGGTGGGTCTCAGGATGCTGGGGCATGGGGTCATGGGGCAGGATATGTGGCACAGAACAGGGAAAGGCATACAGGCATGGAGCATGTCTCATATTTGGGACATGTGGGATACTGGGCAGGGAGGCATGGAGAGTAAGGGTGTAGGGTGCAGTGGTACAAGGGTACAGGGCGTATTGACTTAGTATATGGGTATGTCTGGGCATGGGCCAGGAATGGGGCAGAGTGTGGGGCATGGAGTCACAGAAGCATGGGGCATGACATGGTTTGCTTCCTCATCCCCGCTTCTCTGTCCATGTAGTGAGGGCTCCAGTCCTCCATATTGAAAGTGGAGTGTTTGGCTCTGTACACTAGTTGGATGGACTTTATGAGCAGGTAAAGCAAGTTACTGACTTCCAGGTGTCCCAAATGAGGTCTGGGCTGCAGAGTTGAGGGAACTGATATTCCAAGCTAGCTTCAGGGCCAAGCACTTTCCTGGGAATGGCCTGAGGTTCTTGGTGGAGTCCTGACCAAGCCCACTTACCATGTTCTCTGTATCCCAATTCCTTAGCTTTTTTATCAGGGCCCCCCTATATAGTGTAGAAGACCCTCTCAGGTTACTTGCACCCTGTAACTGCTGTCCTGGCTGGTTTTCTGTCACTTCTCTAATTGCTTCTTGGAACTAGAGTCAACTCAGTCTATCCTATACCAACATCTTCCCCCATTTTGCATTAATTTTTGTATAAGGTATGAGATAGGTATCCTCTTTCATTCTTTTGGATATGGATATCCAGTTTAAAAAAACCAGCATTTTTTTAAAGAAGCTGCTCTGTCCCAGCTGAGTTAAGTTGACTGCCTTATCAAAAATCAGGGCAGGCCATAGTGGCTCAGCAGGCAAGAATGCTTGCCTGCCATGCCAGAAGACCCAGGTTTGATTCCCAGTGCCTGCCCATGTTAAAAAAAAATCAAGTATCCATAGATGAGAGGGTTTATTTCTGAACACTGAATTCAATTTCATTGGTCAATATATATATCTTTGTGATAATACCATGCTGTTTTGAACACTGTAGATTTGTAATATTCTTTAAAGTCAGGTAGTATGAGATCTCACATTTTATTTTTCATTCTTGAGGTATTTTTAGCTATTCAGGGCACCCTGCCCTTCCAAATAAATTTTGTTATTCGTTTTTCTATTTCTGCAAAAAGTTGTTGTGATTTCAACTGGTACTGCATTGAATCTATAAATCAGTCTGAGTAGAATTGACATCTTAACTATATTTCATCTTCAAATCCATTTATTTAGGTCTCCCTTGATTTATTTTAGCAATTTTTTAATGATTTTCTGTGTATAAGTCTTTTATGTCTTTGGTTAAACTTATTCTTAAATATTTTATTCTTTTGGCTGCTATTGTAAATGGACTTTTTCTTAATTTTTGATGCAGATTGCTCCTTATGAGTGTATAGAAACACCACAGATTTTTGGTCTTGATCTTGTATTCTGCCACTTTTAAGTACTCATTTATGAGCTCTAGTAGCTTTGTTGTAGATTTTTTTTGGGGATTTTCTACATATAGGATCATGTCATTTGCAAACAGTTCCCTTCATACTTGCTCTGGGTTTCTCTGTGTTCAGAGCTTGTATTCAACAGTCCAAGTTTTTTCATTAAATCTGTGATTGGATCTTGGTTGAGCTACTTTCTCTTGCTCCAAGTAGAGACTGCTTTATTTTCCCATGGGGAAGTTACTCCAAAATTGCCTGCCATGCCAGTGGGGAAGGGTGGTCAGCCTCCGCAGCTTGGAAGTCTTTACTTACAGTTCTGCACTGTGATCTTGGCCCTTCTGCACACTCCATGCTGTGTATAATGTGTTTCAGGGTGTCCTGAAAACAGCTGTTCCTGACAGTTCCTGGATATTTACTAGTTGCCCTAGAGGATGAAACAAATTCCACACCTCCCTACATAATCATCTTGCCCCGATACGTTCATTTTTTTTTACTAAAGAATATTTAATTGTATTGATAAAACACATTTTATTTATCTATTCATCCATTGTAAGACATTTGGGTTGTTTTCACTTTAGGGTTATGATGAATAATGCTGCCATGGACAGACATGTACAAGTTTGTGTGGATATATGTTTTCAGTTCACTCATGTATGTAGGAGTAGAATTTCTGGGTCCTATGATAAATCCTCTATATTTAACATTGTGCAGAACTTCCAAACTGTTTTCCCAAGTGGCTGTACCATTTTACAGCCCCACTGGCAATGTGTAAGTGTTCCAAGTGTGCCACATCCTCACCAGCAGTTGATATCATCAGATTGTTTTTGTTATATCATTCTAATAGATGTGCAATGATATATTATTGTATTTTTAATTTGCATTTACTTAGTGACTAATGTTGCCAAGCACCATTTTATGTGCTTATTTACACTTGTATCTCTTCTTCAGTGAAATGTCTGTCCATGAATTTTGCTTATTTTTAGTTGAATTGTTTGTTTTTAGAGTTCTTTATGTATTCTAGATTCTAGTGCTCTGTTGGATATGTTGTTTGTAAACATTTTCTCCCAGTCTGTAGCTTGTCTCTTCATTCTTTTCACAGGGACTATTGTAGAACAAAAGTTTTAATTTTGAAGATGTCCAGTTTATCTACTCTTCATTTTATGGATCATGTTTTTGCATCATGACTAAGAACTCTTTAAAAAGCCCCAGGTTCCAAAGATTTTTTATCTTACATTTTATTCTAACACTGTTAAGGTTTTATGTTTTACATTTAAGTCTATGATACAACTTGAGTTAATTTTTGTATAAGATGTGTTTTTTCTTTCTCTCTTTTTCTTTTTTTCACCTGTGAAGATTCAATTGCTCCCACACAATTTGTTGCATAGGCTAGTCTTCCTTCACTAAATTACTTTTAGAACTTTATCAAAAATAAATTGGTCATTGAGTGACATCATCAACATGGCCATATAAGACATGCCCCTCAGAAACAACTAAAAGAACAAATCATACTTGCTTGGAATTCCGGAGGACTGGAGAAACTGGAGAAGGACAAATGCTAAATCAAAGACAAAGAAAGAAAACATCAAGAACACTTGCCCAACTGGACCTATTCACCACACTTGTCCCATGCAGGTTAAGAGACACACAGAGGCTGTATGACCCGGGTACCTGAATCCACAGACCACAGAGCAACTCACAGTTGCAAGTTAGAACCAAGTGCACCTCCAGTTCCATGAGACCTAAGGCCACAGAGACCCAAGGTGGAAATCACATGGCTGGTAAGCACGTACATACTAAAGAACCCTCAGGAAACAAAAGTGACTGCAACAGAGCTTGTGGCAAGAGGGGCACACAGTCAACCTGGTCACTGATTACTGGAGCAACTAAGTGAAAAAATTGGGGCTTCCTGAATGTTCACTCCATCTGGCACTCTGGGGTGGATAACCTAGTGGGGAAATTACTGGAAACAGAAGAATCTAATGGTGAAAAAAGGAAAACCAAACAATTTTAAGAAAGAATAGGACCCAGGACTGAAAAATGTAATGAAATCAGGGTGAGGGGAAGCAGTGAGTCAAGAAAAGCAGTCAAAAATATTATAGGATCTGAAGAAAAAGTTCTGCAAAAAAAGAGAAAGAAAAAGATGAACAGATCAGAATTCCCAGAGAAGAAACAGAGGTAAGAAAGCTATCTCCTATAGGTGAAACAGTTGCACATAAAAGGGCAATCTCACAAGTTCTACTCCATATCCAGGGCAAAAAAGAAGAGGCACATAAGACCTGAAAAAATTAAAGTAATTAAACATGCACTACTTTAAAGTCCCAAGATATATTGGGCAAGGCATCAAAGAAGAGCCTTAACACACAGCCAATCTATAATAAAACCACAATTAAGCAAGAAGGACAAACTGACCTTCAGAATTAGGGCATCAAATTAAATAGATGCCGGGTGGGCCACAGTGGCTCAGCAGGCAAGAATGCTTTCCTGACATGCCAGAGGACCCAAGTTCGATTCCCGGTGCCTGCCCATGTTAAAAAGAAAAAAAAATTAATTAGATGCCAAACTTCAGCAAAAAATTACAAGCCACACTAAAAGGCAAGACATTGACTTCCGGAGAAGATGGCGGCTTAGTAAGACGCGGAGATCTTAGTTTCTCCTCCAGAACAGCTACTAGGGGAGTAGAAAAGATACAGAACAGCTCCCAAAGCCATGACAGAGATAAAAAAAGACAGCGTACCCCATCCTGGAACGGCTGGCTGGCTGAGAGAACCCACTCTGGTGAGATCGCCGAGGGGCGCGGGCTTCACCGGGCGGGGTGGCAAGCAGCCGGAGTCACTCCCTTCCCCCTCCCTGGGCCGGCTGGGAGAATTGGACAGGCAATCCCCTCAAACCACGGCAGCTGGCACCCACACCACGCATGGCCCCCCAGACCAACTGAGAGAATTGGATCGGAAATCCCCAGGCCACGGAGAACGGCGACGGGGGGGCCCCTTCCAAATCCGTGACTCCCCGGGAATGTGCACTCTCCCGGGTGGGTTGCTGCGGTGGGCGCCCTCCCACCAAGCTTGGTGCCCCGGGCTGACTAGGAAATTCGGACGGGCACTTTCCCGGACTGCGGCGGCCAGCGACCCTCCCCACGTTCGGACCCCGGGCCGGCTGGCACTCTTCCAAGTCGCTTCGGCTAGTGAACCTCCCGGACGGCGAGAGTTTTCCAAAGTTAAAGGACCCACAGCACGTTTTACTGGTGGGACCCACAGACAAACGTGTGCCACGAGCGCCACCTACTGGGCAGGATAAGAAAAACAGAACCCAGAGATTTCACAGAAAAATTTTAAAACCTTGTTGGGTCCGACACCCAGGGAAATCTGACTAAATGCCCAGACGCCAGCAGCAGAAGATAACTGTCCACACTCAGAAGATTGAGAATATGGCCCAGTCAAAGGAACAAACCAATAGTTTAAATGAGATACAAGACCTTAGACAACTAATGCTGAATATACGAACAGAAATGGAAAACCTCTTCAGAAATGAAATCAATAAATTGAGGGAGGACATGAAGAGGACATGGGCTGAACATAAGAAGAAATAGAAAAACTGAAAAAACAAATCACAGAACTTATGGAAGTGAAGGATAAAGTAGAAAAGATGGAAAAAACAATGGATACCTACAATGATAGATTTAAAGAGACAGAAGATAGAATTAGCGATTTGGAGGACGGAACATCTGAATTCCAAAAAGAAACAGAAACTATCGGGAAAAGAATGGAAAAATTTGAACAGGGTATCAGGGAACTCAAGGACAATATGAACTGCACAAATATACGTGTTGTGGGTGTCCCAGAAGGAGAAGAGAAGGGAAAAGGAGGAGAAAAACCAATGGAAGAAATTATCAATGAAAATTTCCCAACTCTTATGAAAGACCTAAAATTACAGATCCAAGAAGTGCAGTGCACCTCAAAGAGATTAGACCCAAATAGGCGTTCTCCAAGACACTTACTAGTTAGAATGTCAGAGGTCAAAGAGAAAGAGAGGATCTTGAAAGCAGCAAGAGAAAAACAATCCATCACATACAAGGTAAACCCAATAAGACTATGTGTAGATTTCTCAGCAGAAACCATGGAAGCTAGAAGACAGTGGGATGATATATTTAAATTACTAAAAGAGAAAAACTGCCAACCAAGACTCCTATATCCAGCAAAATTATCCTTCAAAAATGAGGGAGAAATTAAAACATTCTGAGACAAAAAGTCACTGAGAGAATTTGTGACCAAGAGACCAGCTCTGCAAGAAATACTAAAGGGAGCACTAGAGTCAGATACCAAAAGACAGAAGAGAGAGGTATGGAGAAGAGTGTAGAAAGAAAGAAAATCAGATATGATATATATAATACAAAAGGCAAAATGTTAGAGGAAAATATTATCCAAACAGTAATAACACTAAATGTCAATGGCCTGAATTCCCCAATCAAAAGACATAGATTGGCAGAATGGATTAAAAAACAGGATCCTTCTATATGCTGTCTACAGGAAACACATCTTAGACCCAAAGATAAACATAGGTTGAAAGTGAAAGGTTGGGAAAAGATATTTCATGCAAATAACAACCAGAAAAGAGCAGGAGTGGCTACACTAATATCCAACAAATTAGACTTCAAATGTAAAGCAGTTAAAAGAGACAAAGAAGGACACTATATACTAATAAAAGGAACAATTAAACAAGAAGACATAACAATCATAAATATTTATGCACCGAACCAGAATGCCCCAAAATACGTGAGGAATACACTGCAAACACTGAAAAAGGAACTAGACTCATATACCATAATAGTTGGAGACTTCAATTCACCACTCTCATCAATGGACAGAACATCTAGACAGAGGATCAATAAAAAAATAGAGAATCTGAATATTACTATAAATGAGCTAGACTTAACAGATATTTATAGGACATTACATTCCACAACAGCAGGATACACCTTTTTCTCAAGTGCTCATGGATCATTCTCAAAGATAGACCATATGCTGGGTCACAAAGCAAGTCTTAACAAATTTTAAAAGACTGAAATCATACACAACACGTTCGCGGATCATAAAGGAATGAAGTTGGAAATCAATAATAGGCGGAGTGCCCGAAAATTCACAAATATGTGGAGGCTCAACAACACACTCCTAAACAACGACTGGGTCAAAGAAGAAATTGCTAGAGAAATTAGCAAATACCTCGAGGCGAATGAAAATGAAAACACAACATATCAAAACTTGTGGGATGCAGCAAAGGCAGTGCTAAGAGGGAAATTTATTGCCCAAAATGCCTATAACAGAAAAGAAGAAAAGGCAAAAATTCAGGAATTAACTATCCATTTGGAAAAACTGGAGAAAGAACAGCAAACTAATCCCAAAGCAAGCAAAAGGAAAGAAATAACAATGATTAGAGCAGAAATAAATGAAATTGAAAACATGAAAACAATAGAGAAAATCAATAAGGCCAGAAGTTGGTTCTATGAGAAAAACAATAAGATTGATGGGCCCTTAGCAAGATTGACAAGAAGAAGAAGAGAGAGGATGCAAATAAATAAGATCAGAAATGGAAGAGGAGACATAACTACTGACCTCACAGAAATAAAGGAGGTAATAACAGGATGCTATGAACAACTTTATGCTAATAAATACAAAAATTTAGAGGAAATGGACGGGTTCCTGGAAAGACATGAACAACCAACTTTGACTCTAGAAGAAATAGATGACCTCAACAAACCAATCACAAGTAAAGAAATTGAATCAGTCTTTCAAAAGCTTCCTAAAAAGAAAAGTCCAGGACCAGATGGCTTCACATCTGAATTCTATCAAACATTTCAGAAAGAATTAGTACCAACTCTCCTCAAACTCCTCAAAAAAATCAAAGCGGAGGGAAAACTACCTAATTCATTCTATGAAGCCAACATCACCCTCATACCAAAACCAGGCAAAGATATTACAAAAAAAGAAAACTACCGGCCAATCTCTCTAATGAATATAGATGCAAAAATCCTCAATAAAATTCTAGCAAATTGTATCCAACAACACATTAAAAGAATTATACATCATGACCAAGTAGAATTCATTCCAGGTATGCAAGGATGTTTCAACATAAGAAAATCGATTAATGTAATACACCATATCAACAAATCAAAGCAGAAAAATCACAGGATCATCTCAATTGATGCAGAGAAGGCATTTGACAAGATTCAACATCCTTTCCTGTTGAAAACACTTCAAAAGATAGGAATACAAGGGAACTTCCTTAAAATGATAGAGGGAATATATGAAAAACCCACAGCTAATATCATCCTCAATGGGGAAAAATTGAAAACTTTCCCCCTAAGATCAGGAACAAGACAAGGATGTCCACTATTACCACTATTATTCAACATTGTGTTGGAGGTTCTAGCCAGAGCAATTAGACAAGAAAAAGAAATACAAGGCATCAAAATTGGAAAGGAAGAAGTAAAACTATCACTGTTTGCAGACAATATGATATTATACGTCAAAAACCTGGAAAAATCCACAACAAAACTACTAGAGCTAATAAATGAGTACAGCAAAGTAGCAGGTTACAAGATCAACATTCAAAAATCTGTAGCATTTCTATACACTAGCAATGAACAAGCGGAGGGGGAAATCAAGAAACGAATCCCATTTACAATTGCAACTAAAAGAATAAAATACCTAGGAATAAATTTAACTAAAGAGACAAAAAACCTATATAAAGAAAACTACAAAAAACTGCTAAAAGAAATCACAGAAGACCTAAATAGATGGAAGGGCATACCATGTTCATGGATTGGAAGACTAAATATAGTTAAGATGTCAATCTTACCTAAATTGATTTACAGATTCAATGCAATACCAATCAAAATCCCAACAACTTATTTTTCAGAAATAGAAAAACCAATAAGCAAATTTATCTGGAAGGGCAGGGTGCCCCGAATTGTTAAAAACATCTTGGGGAAAAAAAAAACGAAGCTGGAGGTCTCGCGCTGCCTGACTTTAAGGCATATTATGAAGCCACAGTGGTCAAAACAGCATGGTATTGGCATAAAGGTAGATATATCGACCAATGGAATTGAATAGAGTGCTCAGATATAGACCCTCTCATCTATGGACATTTGATCTTTGATAAGGCAGTCAAGCCAACTCACCTGGGACAGAACAGTCTCTTCAACAAATGGTGCCTAGAGAACTGGATATCCATATGCAAAAGAATGAAAGAAGACCCGTATCTCACACCCTACACAAAAGTTAACTCAAAATGGATTGAAGATCTAAACATTAGGTCTAAGACAATAAAACAGTTAGAGGAAAATGTAGGGAGATATCTTATGAATCTTACAATTGGAGGCAGTTTTATGGACCTTAAACCTAAAGCAAGAGCACTGAAGAAGGAAATAAATAAATGGGAACTCCTCAAAATTAAACACTTTTGTGCATCAAAGAACTTCATCAAAAAAGTAGAAAGACAGCCTACACAATAGAAATCAATATTTGGAAACGACATATCAGATAAAGGTCTAGTATCCAGAATTTATAATGAGATTGTTCAACTCAACAACAAAAACACAGCCAATCCAATTACAAAATGGGAAAAAGACTTGAATAGACATCTCTCAGAGGAGGAAATACAAATGGCCAAAATGCACATGAAGAGATGCTCAATGTCCCTGGCCATTCGAGAAATGCAAATCAAAACCACAATGAGATATCATCTCACACCCACCAGAATGGCCATTATCAACAAAACAGAAAATGACAAGTGCTGGAGAGGATGCGGTGAAAGAGGCACACTTATCCACTGTTGGTGGGAATGTCAAATGGTGCAACCACTGTGGAAGGCAGTTTGGCGGTTCCTCAAAAAGCTGAATATAGAATTGCCATACGACCCAGCAATACCATTGCTGGGAATCTACTCAAAGGAATTAAGGGCAAAAACTCAAACAGACATTTTCACACCAATGTTTATAGCAGCGTTATTTACAATTGCAAAGAGATGGAAACAGCCAAAATGTCCATCAACAGACGAGTGGCTAAACAAACTGTGGTATATACATACGATGGAATATTATGCAGCTTTAAGGCAGGATAAACTTATGAAGCATGTATGGACATGGATGGACCTAGAGAACCTTATGCTGAGTGAGTCTAGCCAAAAACTAAAAGACAAATACTGTGTGTTCCCAATGATGTGAATCGACACTCGAGAATAAACTTGGAATATGTCATTGGTAACAGAGTTCAGCAGGAGTTAGAAGCAGGGTAAGATAATGGGTAATTGGAGCTGATGGGATACAGACTGTGCAATAGGACTAGATACAAAAACTCAAAAATGGACAGCACAATAATACCTAATTGTAAAGTAATCATGTTAAAACACTGAATGAAGCTGCATCCGAGCTATAGGTTTTTGTTTTGTTTTGTTTTGTTCTTACTATTATTACTTTTATTTTTTCTCTATATTAACATTCTATATCTTTTTCGGTTATATTGCTAGTTCTTCTAAACCGATGCAAATGTACTAAGAAACGATGATCATGCATCTATGTGATGATGTTAAGAATTACTGATTGCATATGTACAATGGTATGATTTCTAAAAAAAAAAATGGACAGCACAGTACTACCTAATTGTAATGTAATTATGTTAAAACACTAAATGAAACTGCATCTGAGCTATAGTTGTTTTTTTTCTTATATATTTTTTTATTTTTTATTTTTATTTTTATTTTTTCTCTATATTATCATTTTACTTCTTTTTCTGTTGTCTTGCTATTTCTTTTTCTAAATCGATGCATACGTACTAAGAAATGATGATCATACATCTATATGATGATATTAAGAATTACTGATTGCATATGTAGAATGGAATGATTTCTAAATGTTGTGTTAGTTAATTTTTTTTAATTAATAAAAAAAAGGCAAGACATTATGGCTCAGTTAAGGGAATGAATTAAAACTACAGAAGAGACATATTTTGGACAACTAATCAAAGTTGTTCAAACAAATATCCTAAGTCAATTCAAGGACCTGAAGGCAAGTAAGGAGAGAAATAAAATAAATATAGATGTACAGCTAAAGGATATTAAGACAATGTGTGAGTGTAAAGAAGAATTCAAAAGTTTTAAAAAACATAATAGATATTATAGGAATAAAAAGCACAATGATGAAGATGAAAAACACACAAGACTGCTACCGAGATTTGATGAGTTCTCGTGAGGTGTTGGCCTCTTCCTAGTCCAGTGCTGAACAAGAAAAAGGCCATGTTCAGTTTGAGCGCAAAGATTGTGAAGCCAATGGCGGAAAGCCAGATGAATTCAAGTCTGGTGTTTCTCAGGCTCTTCTTGAGCTGGAGATGAACTCAGATCTAAAGGCTCGGTTAAGGGAGCTGAATATAATAGCAGCCAAAGAAATCGAAGTTGGTGGTGGTTGGAAAGCTATTATAATCTTTGTTCCTGTTCCTCAACTGAAGTCTTTCCAGAAAATCCAAGTCCAGCTAGTACGTGAATTGGAGAAAAAGTTCAGTGGAAAACACGTTGTGTTTATTGCTCAGAGGAGAATTTTGGCTAAGCCAACTCAAAAAAGCCATGCAAAAAATAAACAGAAGTGTCCCAAGAGCTGTACTCTGACAGCTGTGCAGGATACAATCCTCAAAGACTTGGCATTCCCAAGTGAAATTATGGGCAAGAGAATCCGTGTAAACCTGGATGGCAGCCGGTTAATAAAGGTTCATTTGAACAAAACACAGCAGGATAATATAGAACACAAGGTTGAAACTTTTTCTGGTGTGTATAAGAAGCTCAGTGGCAAGGGTGTTAATTTTGAATTTCCAGAGTTTCAGCTGTAAGACAAAATGACTAAATAAAGTATCATTTTCAAAAGAAAACACACTAGAGCAATAAAACAACAGGTTTGAACAGGAAAGATACAAATCAGCAAACTAGAAGACAGGTCAATGGAAAACACACAGTGAGAAGGACAGAGAAGATCTAACTCTTATGAAAGACATAAATATGCATGTCCAAGAAACACAACATATTCCAAACAGAATAAATCCTAATCAACCTACTCTGAAACACATACTAATAAGAATGTCAAATGCCAAAGTTAAAGAGAAAATTCTGAAAGCAGAATAAAAAGCAATTCATCAAATACAATGGCTCTTCAATAGGAATAAAGTACCAGTTTCTCATCAGAAACCATAGAGGTGTGAAGGCAGAATATGTATTTTTAAGGTGCTGAAAGAGAAAACTGCCAACAGAAATTCTTTATCCAGCACAACAGTCCTTCAAAAATGAGGAGCTTAAAACATTCACAGATAAATAGAAACTGAGAGTATACAAAAACAATAGACCTGCCCTACAAGAATTGCAAAAGTGAGTGCTACATATTGAAAGGAGAAGATAAGAAAGAACAGCCTGTAGCTGTGTAAAGAAGAGAAGACCTTCAGAAATGGTAACAAAATGGGTAAATGCAAAACCCAATAATACTGTATTCTGAAATATTGTATCAATTCAATTGAATAAGATATAGTTATATTTCCAAATAAAGGAATTGCAAATTATGAACAGGTAAGATGGGACAAAAAAAATAAAGAGGGGAAATGGAAACATATAGTAGTACAGAACATGTATGCTATTCAAGTTAAGTTGGTATCTATTCAAATTAATAGGTTATAGACTAAAGTTATGTAATACAAACTTCATAGCAACAAGAAAAATGTATTTTAAATTATATACAGAAATGAGGGGTGCACAGGTAGTTCAGTGGTAGAATTCTCACCAGTCATGCAGGAGACCTGGGTTCAATTTCTGGCCCAAGGACTTGCCCTCAAAGCACAAATAAATAAACAAACAAAAGACCAATCAAACAAAAGTTGAACAAATGTTGCTGCAATAATGGGGTACTTGCATGAAAAACAACGAAATGTGATCCCCGCCATACAGCATACAAAAAAATACCGAAGTGGAAATGAACAAGTCATCAATCAGATACATCATGAAGCATTAACCATACAGAAAAGGATACTGAAATAAAGGAAAAGAAAGACAAAAAGATGTAAGAGATATAAGAAACAAAGGAAACATGGGTGAAGTAAGTACTTCCCTTACAGAAATAACATTAAATACTAACAGATTAAACTCCCTAACTAAAAGATGTGGATAAGAGTGGGCCATGGTGACTCAGCAGGCAGAGGTCTCACCTGCCATACTGGAGACCTGGGTTCAATTCCCACTGCCTGCCCATGTAAAAAAAAAAACACAACAATGTGGATTGGCAGAATGGATTTAAAAGCATGATCCAACACTATGTTGTTAATAAGAGTCTCATCTTAGACTCAAAGATACAAATAAGTTGAAAGCAAAAGGATAGGAAAAAATAATACATGCAAATAGTAACCAAACTAGAACTGGGACAGTTACACTTTAAGTCAAAATATGCAACAAAATAGACTTTAAGTACAAAGACGTTAAAGAGAAAAAGATGGACACTATATATTAATAAAAGGGTCAATCCAAGAAAAAGAAATAAAAATCATAAATCTTTTTGCACTTAACGACAGTGCCCAAAATTACATCAGGCAAACACTGGAAAAATGAAAGGGAGAAATAAGACACCTCTACCATAATTGTCAGTGACTTGGATACACCACTTTCTTCAATAAGTAGAATATCTGGACAGAAAATCAATAGGGAAAGAGAGAACGGGAACTAGGCCTAACAGACATATAGAGTACATTGCACCCCAAAAGAGCAGGATACATTATCTTCTCAAGTGCACATGGATTGTTCTCCAGGATAGGCTACTTGGTACCAGTCCACACACTATGGCTCCTTTATCACATGGGCCTTCTTGGATTCTCAGTTCAGTTATCAGCATGCTATTGAAGAATCTGTTGTTTTATTTACAATTTCATAAATCTGCCGAAGTGTCTCTCTCACTGAAGGCATGCAGATTGACTCCTAAACTGATGAAAATTTGCAAAGAGAAGGATTTTTCTCCTGAAGCATTGAAAAACTCAACTATCACCTTTGAGCACATGTTTGAAGAAGTGCAAATTGTAATTAAAAATTCATATCTGATCAACGTCCTAATGTAGGAGCCTAAGAAGTCAGTTGTAACAGATAAATATAAACTATTCAGTTTCACTAGCAGCATTCGCTTGGGGAATAATCTGTAGTTGCTCATGGACAGAGTGAATGAAATGAGCCAGGATATAGTTAAAAATACCACATGCATGAAGAACACTAGCTGTATTAGCTAGGGTTCTCTAAAGAAACAGAATCAGCAGGAGATATACATAGATGTAAATTTTTTTTATAAAAGTTTCTTACATAACCATGGGAATGTAGAGTTCAGGGTCTGCAGGGTAGGCCACAATTTGGCAACTCTGATGAAGGTCTGGATGAACTCCACAAGAAACGCTCGCTGTCTGAAGCAGAGTGACTGTCTCCTCTGAATCCTCCTCAAAAACCTTTCTCTGATTAGATTAAGTATCACTCATTGAAGAATACACTGCCTTTATCTGTGTATTCTTGGATGCATCCAACGTGAACATAATTTATGTCCATGAAATGTCTTCAAAGCAACAGACAGGCCAGCGCTTGCCCGACCAGACAACCGGTCACCACCAACTGGTCAAGTTGACACATGAACCTGATCATGATGGTTCACCTATTGTGAACTATACACATCACTTTAAACCACACTTAATCTTTAAATATAAAGCAATAACAGATACATTTTTTCCTCACCTGACACTACTCAATTGTCCTGTGTATAATTGGAAATGTATTAAAGCTCCCCAGAATAGGGGACAAGGCCTTGGGTAATATTGACTCTTAAATTTGCTATCTTACAACTTAAATACTATAACATGAACAAAAGAGCATTATAGTTCTTGTTCCTGTAACTGATCACGTGGTCATAGTGCATCTTTATCATTACCTTCTTCAACTTCACCAAGCTGTGGTTCTTTGCCTGGTGGGGTGTTCTAGTTTGCTTGCTGCTGGAATGCAATATACCAGAAACAGAATGGCTTTTAACAAGGGGAATTTAATAAGTTGCAAGTTTACAGTTCTAAGGCCGAGAAAATGTCCCAATTAAAACAAGTCTATAGAAATGTCTAATCAAAGGCATCCAGGGAAAGATACCTTGGTTCAAGAAGGCCGATGAAGTTCAGGCTCTCTCTCTCAAGTGAGATGGCACATGGCGAACACAGTCAGGGCTTCTCTCTTGGCTGGAAGGGCACATGCCGAATACGATGTCATCTGCTAGCTTTGTCTCCTGGCTTCCTGTTTCATGAAGCTCCCCGGGAGGCATTTTCCTTCTTCATCTCCAAAGGTCGCTGGCTGGTGGACTCTCTGCTTCGTGGTGCTGCAGCATTCTCTGCTCTCTCTGAGTCTCTCATTCTCCAAAATGTTTCCTCTTTTATAGGACTTCAGAAACTAATCAAGACCCACTCAGATGGGTGGAGACATGTCATCCCCTAATCCAGTTTAACAACCATTCTTAACTAAATCACATCAACTAGGGAGATGATCTCATTACAGTTTCAAATATACAGTACTGAGTAGGGATTATTCTACTTTTACGAAATGGGATTTATAGTAAAACATGACTTTCTTAGGGGGCATATATCCTTTCAAACCAGCACATGGAGTGACCCAAACCTTCATTCCTGACGTTTGAGAGCCACTGGTAGTCTTGCCTGGATTGGGTTCCTGCAGTTTTCCACTGATTTTAATCACAGAGCATAATAGTACTAAAAAACACCCTAGAGGATCTCCTACATTCCAGGAAAACTCTTTTTTACTTCCATTGTGTAGTTGCAGTCCTATTTCTCCCTGATAGTCAGGATCAATCACCCCAACCAGTAATGTAATCCCCTTCTTGGCTTGTTGATCCAGGGGCATGAGTAACCCAAAGTGACCAGGTGGCAGTCTTAGATTCCAGTTCAATGGAATCATGGTTGTTTCTCCTTGTGGAAGCACTCCCCTATCTGGAACTAAAATCTGTAGGCCAACAGAGCTCAAGTTTGCAGGGATAGGAAGCAAAAATTTTCCTTGTAGATCACTAGGGGTAATAGTGAGTGGTATCACTTCCATTTCCACCCCTTTCTTCCTGGACCTATGGATCCTGGCTATGGGAAAAACAGCACCATACAGTGGATGCTGATTCAGAGCATACACAGCTTCCTGGAGAAAATCACCCCAGCCCTACAAGGTATTGCCACCTAGTTGGCATCATAATTGAGGTTTCAAAGGGCCATTCCACCATTCTATCAATCCAGCTGCCTCTGAATGATGGGGAACATGGTAGGCCAGAGAATTCCATGATCGTGTGCCCATTTCTATACTTCATTTGCTGTGAAGTGGGTTCCTTGATCAGAAGCAATGCTGTGTGGAATACCATGATGATAGATAAGGCATTCTGTTATGTCCATAGATGGTAGTTTTGGCAGAAGTACTGTGTGCAGGGAAAGAAAACCCATACCCAGAATATTTGTCTATTCCAGTTAGAACAAATCACTTCCATTTCCATGAGGGAGTTGTACAATGTAATCAACCTGCCACCATGTACCCGGCTGATCACCTCAGAGTATGGTGCTATATCAGGGGATGAGTGTGGGTCTCTGCTGCTGGCAGATTGGGTACTGAGCAGTGGCTATAGCCAGGTCAGCCTTGGTGAATTGAAGTCTATGTTGCTGAGCCCATGTATAACCACCATCCCTACCACCAGGACCATTTTGTTCATGAGCAGGGATATTACATCTGAAAGAGCAGCTGCAATTGGAGTTACCATCTGGTTGACCTTATGATAATCCACTGTCATCTTCCCAAACCCATCTGTTTTCTGCACAGGCAAAATAGGAAAGTTGAATAGGGATGTGGTGGGAATAACCACCCCTGCATCCTTCAACTCCTTAAGAATGACAATAATCTCTGCAATCCCTCCAGGAATCTGGGAATCTGGTATTGCTTCTGATTTGCTATTTTGCTCAGTAGGGGCAGTTCTAGTGGCTTCCACTTGGCCTTTCTTACCATAATAACCTTTAGTCCATGAGTCAGAGTCCCAGTGTTGGGATTCTTGTGGAGGACCAGGAGAAATCAATCAGGCCTGAGCAGGGAAAGTCCCACAAGATTGGGGCGGAATGTCCCCAAGAGTTAAATAATGACCAATGTTAGGAAACTGAGGGAACAGGGTGTGTTTTGGCAACAGCTAATGGCATTTTTCTGCTTCTATGATTACGCTTGTTTGCTAGCAACTGCAAACCACAACATGATTTTAGCCTTTATAAGCCACCTTGAAAACCTTGGGGGGCAGGGGCTGCTCTCTGAATCTTCCTTCTTGGAAATTTCTGAGGTAGTAGCCGGCCAGCTAATAAAGACCTCCAATTAGCTTGTAGTTTTGAATTCTGTGGTCTCTTTTTCGGTGTGCCCCACAACATTTAGAGGACCCAGCGAGATCATCCTTAGTGAGACATCTGGTGACCAGAGGTCTTGGGGATCGCCCCCTGAACTGAGGTCCGGCCTAAGGGAAGGCCTCGGAGAGATGTTCCTCTGCCCCAGGCAAGGACCAGAGACTGTGCTGGTTCTACAGGACCCTCTAAAATTATACAAAATCTGGTGCAGTCATCTGTTTATGGAAACCTCACCAGTGAGTACAGGTCTGTTATTGGATCCAGTGAGGACCTCTAGAAGGCTGGATGCAGCACTATTTCCGAGGTCTAGTCCCAAAGCAAGACGTTGCCTGGGACTATGGGCTAGGAATTAGTTAGGGATAATGCTTTGCTTTCTTTGATTTGTTTTGTCCCTCCTCTCAACTGTTGGTCTCGTTGCATTCTGTGCCATTCTTGTCATAATTCCCATGGGTCAGTCAAGTTCATCTGTCTCTACTCCCCTTCAGTGTTTTTGGCCAAACTTCAGGAATTTCAGCAGAAGGTTGGAGACTATGGACCCCCTGTCACGCCTTTGACTTGGAAAAATTCTTCTCACAGGAGTGGCCAACACTTGGTTCTGGGTGACCTTCCAAGGGAACCACAGACTTATCTATAGCTTATAAAGTCCGAAGGATGATTTTTGGTAATCCAGGCCACCCTGACCAAATCCCCTATATACTAATTTAGATTAAAATTTTAACAGAAAAACCCAAGTGGTTGCGGTCTTGCTTGGAGTCCCCAAAAGAAAGACCCCCCCAGAGTCAAAATGGCTCTCTTAATAAAAACCTCTCAAAAAGAAAGGGCTAATGGGATCCCAGTATTGACAGGACCATCAGAGGATCTGCTCTCAATGGACCCTCCCCATACCCTCCACCCCCTCTAAGATCAGAGGGGAGAAATGGCCAAGAGGTGGTAACCATCCCCTCTGATAACCAAGAGGGGACCTTCAGGCCCCCATACCAGAAGTGGCTCTGCTTACCACCCTTCTTCTGGTGCACAATCACCGGATTCTTCTGAGCTCCAATTTTACCCTTGAGGCAGGTTGGCCCTGCCCTGGGGGATGACCACCCACCTTTCATGGTCTATGTCCCCTTTTCCTCTAGTGATCTGTATAAGTGGAAAAACCAGAATCCCTCTTTCTCTGAAAAACCCCAAGGGCTCATCTCCCTCTTGGAGACTGTCTTTTTTACCCACCAGCCCACCTGGAATGACTACCAACAGCTCCTCCAGGCCCTCTTCACCTCTGAGGAGTGGCACTGAGTCAGGAGAGAGATGAGGGAGTTAATTCTTGGACCTGATGGACAACCTACTACTGAATCAACCTGATTAGAGGCTGTGATCCCCTCCACCCATCCCGGATGGGAACTCAACACTGATAGAGGTAAGGAGACTCTCGATTGGTATCACCAGACTCTGCTCAGGGAAATACAAACAGCGGCCAAGAAGCCGACCAACTTATCTCGGGTAAGTGAAACCATACAAAAGCCAGACGAATCTCCAGCCACTTTCCTTGAGCGCCTCCTAGAGGCGTACCGCTTGTACACGCTATAGATCTAAAGGCGTCCGAAAATAGGTAAGCCGTAAATATAACATTTGTCACCCAGTCGGCCCCAGATATAAGAAAAAACTTACAGAAATTAAAAGAATTTGAGGGTAAAGTGCTGTCCAAACTGGTAGAGATTTCCCAAAAGACTTTTAATAACAGAGATGACGCTGGGACCATGAAGTCCAAAAAAAAAAAATAGCCAAAATTTTAGTATCCACAATGATTGAACAGGAAAAACAAAAAGGTAAAATGGAAAATCGTTGAAAAAAGAAGGGGAAACCAAGGAAAAAGGTTGGGCCGAGGTGCAACCAAGGTACCAACTGCAAAGAAAATGGACATTGAAAAAACTAATGCCCTTAAAGAGGACTTAAAGAACTGAAACCAGCCCCCATTCTAGTTGAAGAGACGAATTGAGGGGGCTGGGTCTCCATTCCGTTGAGCCCCTGGGAGCCCATGGTCACCTTAGAAATTGGGAGCAAGCCTATAAAATTTGTTATGGATACTGGGGTGATCTTCTCCGTCCTCCATCAAGCACAAGGGCCCATATCTAAGGAAAAAATCCCCATACAGGGAGCAACAGGAAAGATAAAGTCTTACCCACAGACTAAGACTAGGATCACTAACCTTGGGGAAGGAACTGTCACCCATTCATTTCTTGTAATGCCAGAGTGTCCAAACCCCCTTTTGGGGAGAGACTTTCCCCAGAAATTACAAGCCACCATGTCTTTCAAAAACGATTTGGCCAAGCTGTCCTTCAATACAAACCCCTCGGCAATCCTCCTCACTTGCCCCTTATCAGAAGAGTATTTACTTACTGCAGAGGTGACGCTGCTGGCTCCAGGCCCATATTTGCGGGAATTTAAAGAAACAATACCAGGCATATGAGCAGAAACTAACCTACCAGGATTAGCCGCCCACTGGACCCCCATTGTTATCCACCTGACTAGCACTGCCATCCCAGAGTCAGACAATACCCAATAAGCGTAAAGGCTAATAAAGGCATTTCAGTCCACATCAAAAGAGTCCTGGAGGCAGGTATTCTAGTCCCATGTCATTTGGCCTGGAACACCACCCTTCTCCTGGTCCAAAAAACCCGGGACCGACGATTTCCAGTCAGTGCAAGATCTCCAAGAGGTAAACAAAAGAATTGAAACCATTCACTCCACTGTGCCTAACCCATATATGCTCTTGAGCCTGTTATCTCCTAGCCAGCAGGTCTACATTGTTCTGGACTTAAAGGATGCCTTCTTTTTGCTTACCCTGGCTGCGGTAAGTCAACCCATCTTTGCTTTTGAATGGACTGACCCAGAGTGGGGTTCTCTGGACAACTAACCTGGACTCGGTTGCTACAGGGTTTCAAAAATTCTATGACCCTGTTTGATGAGGCCTTGTCATGGTCAGGTTCATGTGTCAACTTGGCCAAGTTGTGGTACCTATTTGTCTGGTTGGGTAAATGCTGGCCTGTCTGTTGCAATGAGGACATTTCATAGAATTAGGTCATGATCACTTCAGCTGCACCCACAGCTGATTCCATTTGCAATCAGCCAAAGGGGAGTGTCTTCTGCAATGAGTGATGCTTAATCTAATCACGGGAAACCATTTAAGGAGGATTCAGAAGAGAGAGGCTCTTCCTGTTTTGTCTGGTTAGCCCCTCCTGTGCAGTTCGTTCAGACCCTCCATTGGAATCATTGGCTTCACAGCCAGCCCTGTGGATTTTGGACTCTGTGTTCCCGCAGTCATGTGAGACACTTTTATAAATTTTGTATTTGCTAGTGTTCCCTGTTCATTCTGTTTCTCCAGAGAACCCTAACTAATACATCTTGGTACCAGGAGTGGTTCTTAAGAAACAAAATCTTAAAAATGGGTTTTTAGAAATGGTTTTCTACTCTGACAGGACACAAAGACAATAAAAACTCTGATTCTCATAATCAGAATGACACTCCCAATCCATGGAGTGAGTTAGCAAAAGAGATAGTCAAAACATCACCATTTGATTCTCCAAATGCTTTGCTTGTACGAAACCAGGCTCTGAGGGATCATGTTTTTGACACCTTTACAGAGTTTTGTAAAGATGTTGGTTGGCTAATGTTAGATACGCTGGCTACATTAAGGAGTGAAAGGGATGGGCTTAAGGCTTCAAATGAGAAGTTTAAGCACCATCTGACAGATGTATACATTTCTATGAGTATCCTGAAGGGTAATCTTTTTTCCTGTAGCCATAGACTTCAGATCTCTGAAAATCAGACTCAGAATTTTATTGTTAGAGTAGCAACTTTACAATGTAAACTGAAATCTCAATTTTGCATGGTGTCTGCCATTAAAGTGATGGAATTGATTGAAAAGGAGTGGGACCAACACTGGGGAAGGGCCAAGATGGCAGCATAGCAATGTGCGTGTTTTAGTTCATCCTCCAGAACAACTACTAAATAACCAGAAATGGTACAGAACAGCTCCCGTAGTCACGGTAGTGACTGGACACACAGCATACCCCAGTCTGGACCAGCTGGACTGGCTGCGAGTCTCCAGAACTGTGAGTTCCCCAAGCCATGGCAGTGGGTGCCAGGTGCCCCTCCCCAACCGGCAGCTTCCCTGAGGGAAAGGAAAGAGACTCCAACAGTAGCAGGGACTGAGTCCAACCAAACACCAATTGTTGCATTAATAAACAAATTCTGACTATTAAAAATAGGACCCCAGCTCAGGTGAAACTGGTCAAGGCAGGAGGTCACTTATTGGGCTAATCGAAAAAGAGGAAAGGGGACAAAACATGTTTTTGTGGCTGTTTCTATGGAGGCTTGGCTGCCTCGGGATTCAGTGGTGGGACTACTCGGGCTGCAACTGCCCCAGGAATAGGCAGAAACAGACTGTTTTCAGGGCTATCTCCCACGTGTGCCTTCCCCAGGGAAGGGTTGAAGCCCAATGTAGGTGGAATCCCTCTCTCAAGGAATTAAGACCCAGGGCTTGGCAATTGGAAGCCATTAAAACCAGCCTACAACCTCTCCTCTGTCTCCACCATGCCCCCAGCAGGGAGAGCCTTCCAAAGTTAAAGGAGCCACAACATCTTTTGCTGGTAAGACGCACAGACATACAAGTGCCACATACTGGGCAGGATAGGAAAAACAGAGCCCAGAGACTTCAAAGGAAAGTCTTTCAACCTGCTGGGTCTCACCCTCAGGGAAAACTGATGCAGGAGAGTCCTTCCCCCTGATAGGAGGCCAGTTTAGTCCAAGAAAACCTGGCTGGAGTCTGTAATACATATATAGACCATCCTAAGGGTGGGGAGGGAAAAAGCACCTTACAAGCAGGACAAGAAACAAGAAAACAAGAACTGAAAAATTACTCTCCGTTAAAAAAAACTTAAGCTAGAGGCCCAGAAAAAGCTGAACTGAAGGTCAAAGAACATATAGACAACAAACTCATCTAGCAAGAAAACCCTAAGTAAGATAAGTGAAAGCAATCTCCAGAATAAACTAATTAAGGTAATTAAATGTCTAGACACCAGCAAAAAATAACAAATCACACCGGGAAAATTGAAGATATGGCCCAATCAAAGGAACAAACCAATAGCTCAAATGAGATACAGGAGCTGAAACAACTAATTCAGAATATATGAACAGAAATGGAAAACCTCATCAAAAACCAAATCAATGAATTCAGGGAGAACATGAAGAAGGCAAGGAATGAACAAAAAGAAGAAATGGAAAGTCTGAAAAAACAAATCACAGAACTTATGGGAATGAAAGACACTGTAGAAGAGATGAAAAAAACAATGGAAACCTACAATGGTAGATTTCAAGAGACAGAGGTTAGGATTAGTGAACTGGATGATGGAACATCTGAAATCCAAAAAGAAACAGAAACTATAGGGAAAAGAATGGAAAAATATGAGCAGGGACTCAGGGAATTGAATGATAATATGAAGTGCACAAATACACGTGTTGTGAGTGTCCCGGAAGGAGAAGAGAAGGGAAAAGGAAGAGAAAAGCTAATGGAAGAAATTATCACTGAAAATTTCCCAACTCTTATGAGAGACCTAAAATTACAGATCCAAGAAGTGAGGCACACCCCAAAGAGAATAGATTCAAATAGACGTTCTCCAAGACACTTACTAGTCAGAATGTCAGAGGTCAAAAAGAAAGAGGATCTTGAAAGCAGCAAGAGAAAAGCAATCCATCACATACAAGGGAAACCCAATAAGACTATGTGTAGATTTCTCAGCAGAAACCACGGAGATGAGAAGACAGTGGGATGATATATTTAAATTACTAAAAGAGAAAACCTGCCAACCAAGAAATCTATACCCAGCAACATTGTTCTTCAAAAATGAGGGAGAAATCAAAACCTTTTCAGACAAAAAGTCACTGAGAGAATTTGTGACCAAGAGACCAGCTCTGCAAGAAATACTAAAGGGAGCACTAGAGACAGATATGAAAAGACAGAAGAGAGAAGTGTGGAGAAGAGTGTAGAAAGAAGGAAAATTAGATATGACATATGAAATACAAAAGGCAAAATGGTAGAGGAAAGTTCTACCCAAACAGTAATAACACTAAATGTTAATTGACTGAACTCCCCAATCAAAAGACATAGACTGGTAGAATGGATTAAAAAACAGGATCCTTCTATATGCTGTCCACAGGACACATATCTTAGACCCAAAGATAAACATAGGTTGAAAGTGAAAGCTTGGGAAAAGATATTTCATGCAAATAACAACGAGAAAAGAACAGGAGTAGCTATACTAATATCCAACAAATTAGACTTCAAATGTAAAACAGTTAAAAGAGACAAAGAAGGATACTATGTACTAATAAAAGGAACAATTCAACAAGAAGACATAACAATAAAAAATATTTATGTACTGAACCAAAATGCCCCAAAATAATTGAGGCAAACACTGCAAATACTGAAAAGGGAAATAGACACATATACCATAATAGTTGGAGACTTCAATTCACCACTCTCATCAATGGACAGAACATCTAGACAGAGGATCGATAAAGAAACAGAGAATTTGAATATTACAATGAATGAGCTAGACTTAACAGACATTTATAGGACATTACACCCCACAACAGCAGGATACACCTTTTGCTCAAGTGCTCATGGATCATTTTCAAAGATAGACCATATGCTGGGCCAGAAAGCAAGTCTCAACAAATTTAAAAAGATTGAAATCATACACAACACTTTCTCAGATCATAAAGGAATGAAGTTGGAAATTAATAATAGACAGAGTGCCAGAAAATTCACAAATACATGGAGGCTCAAAAACACACTCTTAAACAATGAGTGGGTCAAGGAAGAAATTACAAGAGAAATCAGTAAATATCTCAAGGTGAATGAAAATGAAAACACAACATATCAAAACTTATGGGACACAGCAAAGGCAGTGCTAAGAGGGAAATTTATTGCCCTAAATACCTATATCAAAAAAGAAGAAAGGGCAAAAATTCGGGAATAAACTGTCCACTTGGAAGAATTGGAGAAAGAACAGCAAACTAACACCAAAGCAAGCAAAAGGAAAGAAATAACAAAGATTAGAGCAGAAATAAATGAAACTGAGAACATGAAAATAATAGAGAAAATCAATAAGACCAGAAGTTGGTTCTATGAGAAAATCAGTAAGATTGATGGGCCCTTAGCAAGATTTAGAAAAAGAAGAAGAGAGAGGACACAAATAAATAAGATCAGAAATGGAAGAGGAGACATAACCACTGACCCCACAGAAATAAAGGAGGTAATAACAGGATACTATGAACAACTTTATGCTAAGAAATACAACAATGTAGATGAAATGGACAAGTTCCTAGAAAGGCATGAACAACCAACTTTGACTCTAGAAGAAATAGATGACCTCAACAAACCAATCACAAGTAAAGAAATTGAATCAGTCATTCAAAAGCTTCCCCCCAAAAAAGTTCAGGATCTGACGGCATCACATATGAATTCTACCAAACATTCCAGAAAGAATTAGTACCAACCGTGCTCAAACTCTTCAAAAAAATCGAAGTGGAGGGAAAGCTACCTAATTCATTCTATGAAGTCAACATCACCCTCATACCAAAACCAGGCAAGGATATTACAAAAAAAGAAAAATACAGACCAATCTCTCTAATGAATATAGATGCAAAAATCCTCAACAAAATTTTAGTAAATCGAATCCAGCAACACATTAAAAGAATTATACATAATGACCAAGTAAGATTCATCCCAGGTATGCAAAAATGGTTCAACATAAGAAAATCAATTAATGTAATACACCATATCAACAAATCAAAGCAGAAAAATCACATGATCATCTCAATTGATGCAGAGAACGCATTTTACAAGATTCAACATCCTTTCCTGTTGAAAACACTTCAAAGGATAGGAATACAAGGGATCTTCCTTAAAATGATAGAGGGAATATATGAAAAACCCACAGCTAATATCATCCACCATGGGGAAAAACTGAAAACTTTCCCCTTAAGATCAGGAACAAGACAAGGATGTCCACTATCAGCACTGTTATTCAACATCGTGTTGGAAGTTCTAGCCAATGCAATTAGGCAAGAAAATGAAATACAAGGCATCAAAATTGGAAAGGAAGTAGTAAAACTATTACTGTTTGCAGGTGATATAATATTATACGTTGAAAACCCTGAAAAACTCACAGCAAAACTACTAGACCTAATAAACGAGTACAGCAAAGAGGCAGATTACAAGATCAATATTCAAAAACCTGTAGCGTTTCTATACACTAATAATGAGCCAGCTGAGGGGGAAACCAAGAAACGAATCCCATTTACAATTGCAACTAAAAGAATAAAATTCTTAGGAATAAATTTAACTAAAGAGACAAAAAACCTATACAAAAAAAAACTACAAGAAACTGTTAAAAGAAATCACAGAAGACCTAAATAGATGGAAGGACATACAATGTTCATGGATTGGAAGACTAAATATAGTTAAGATGTCAATTCTACCTAAATTGATTTGCAGATTCAACGCAATACCAATCAAAATCCCAACAACTTACTTTTCAGAAATAGAAAAATCAATAAGCAAATTTATCTGGAAGGGCAGGGTGTCCCGAATTGCTAAAAGTATCTTGAGGAAAAAAAACGAAGCTGGAGGTCTCACACTGCCTGACTTTAAGGCATATTATGAAGCCACAGTGGTCAAAACAGAATGGTACTGGCATAAAGATAGATATATTGACCAATGGAATCGAATAGAGAGTTCAGATATAGACCCTCTCATCTATGGACATTTGATCTTTGATAAGGCAGTCAAGCCAACTCATTTGGGACAGAACAGTCTCTTCAATAAATGGTGCCTAGAGAACTGGATATCCATATGCAAAAGAATGAAAGAGGACCCGTATCTCACACCCTATACAAAAGTTAACTCAAAATGGATCAAAGCTCTAAACATTAGGTCTAAGACAATAAAACAGTTAGAGGAAAATTTAGGGAGTTATCTTATGAATCGTATAATTGGAGGCGGTTTTATGGACCTTACACCTAAAGCAAGAGCACTGAATAAATAAATAAATAAATGGGGGCTCCTCAAAATTAAACACTTTCGTGCATCAAAGAACTTCCTCAAGAAAGTAAAAAGACAGCCTACACAATGGGAGACAATATTTGGAAACGACATATCAGATAAAGGTCTAGTATCCAGAATTTATAAAGAGATTGTTCAACTCAACAACAAAAAGACAGCCAATCCACTTACAAAATTGGAAAAAGACTTGAATAGACACCTCTCAGAGGAGGAAATACAAATGGCCAAAAGGCACATGAAGAGATGCTCAATGTCCCTGGCCATTAGAGAAATGCAAATCAAAACCACAATGAGATATCATCTCACACCCCCCAGAATGGCCATTATCAACAAAACAGAAAATGACAAGTGCTCGAGAGGATGTGGAGAAAGAGGCACACTTATTCATTGTTGGTGGGAATGTCAGATGGTGCAACCACTGTGGAAGGCAGTTTAGCTGTTCCTCAAAAAGATGAATATAGAATTGCCATATGACCCAGCAATACCATTGCTAGGTATCTACTCAGAGGACTTAAGGGCAAAGACACAAATGGACATTTGCACACCAATGTTTATAGCAGCGTTATTTACAATTGCAAAGAGATGGAAACAGCCAAAATGTCCATCAACAGATGAGTGGCTAAACAAACTGTGGTATATACATACGATGGAATATTATGCAGCTCTAAGACAGAATAAACTTATGAAGTATGTAATAACATGGATGGACCTTGAGAACATTATGCTGAGTGAGACTAGCCAAAAACTGAAGGACAAATACTGTATGGTCTCACTGATATGAACTGACATTAGTGAATAAACTTGGAATATTTTGTTGATAACAGAGAACATCAAGAGATAGAAATAGGGTAAGATAGTGGGTAATTGGAGCTGAAGGGATACAGACTGTGCAACAGGACTGGGTGCAAAAACTCAGAAATGAACAGCACAATGTTACCTAACTTTAATGTAATTATGTTAAAACACTGAATGAAGCTGCTTGTGAGAATGATAGAGGGAGGAGGGCTGGGGACATAAATGAAATTAGAAAGAAAGATGAATGTTAAAGACTGAGATGGTTTAATCTAGGAATGCCTAGAGTGTATAATAATAGTGAAATATACAATGTACAAATTTTAAAAAATGTTTTGGCATGAGGAAGAACAAAGGAATGCCATTATTGCAGGGTGCTGAAAATAGATGATAATTAATACTTTAAAATGCCACCTTATGTGTGAGACCAAAGCAAAAAATGTTTATTTGTTACAAAATTTATATTTTGACTAGAGCATTTCCTAATATAACTCATGTAGATAGTTTTATTGAATGTCATAAGTACTTGGAATCTCAGGTAGCACTTGAGATTTTGTTGGTTTGTCCAGAGTGATGCCCCGATGAATCCCAGAATGATTTGATCATGACTGGAAAAGTATTTGCAAAGCCCCCTTCAGGGAATGGTGAGAGTGGGAAGAAATTCAACTTCCCCAAGTTGAATTCTTGATGCTCTCACAAGCAGTGTGGACAACCAAAGCTATAGGCTGAGCCCCCAGGCTTGCGGTTTGTTCACATGAAACTTAACCCCACAAAGGATAGATCAAGTCTACTTAAAGTTTAGGCCTAAGAGTCACCCCCAAGAGAGCCTCTTCTGTTGCTCAGATGTGGCCTCTCTCTCCAGCCAACATGACGAGCAGTCTCACCACCCTCCCCCTCTCTGTATGGGACATGTCTCCCAGGGATGTGGACCTTCCTGGCAACGTGGGACAAAGATCCTGGAATGAGCTGAGACTCAGTATCAAAGGACTGAGAAAAACCCTACAATAAGCTGAGAATTAACATCAAGGGATTGAGAGAAACTTCTCAACCAAAATGGGGAAGAGTGAAATGAGACAAAGTGTCAATGCCTGAGAGATTCCAAACAGAGTCAAGAGGTTATCCTGGAAGTTATTCTTACACATTATGTAGATATCACCTTATTGTTCAATGTGTAGTGGAGAGGCTGGAGGGAATTGCCTGAAAATGTAGTGCTGTGTTCCAGTAGCCATGTTTCTTGATGATGATTGAACAATAATATAGCTTCACAATGAGACTCTGTGAATGTGAAAACCCTGTGTCTGATGCTCCTTTTAGCTACTATATCAACAGAAGAGTAGAACATATGGAATAAAAACAAATAATAGGGGGAACAAATGTTAAAATAAATTCAGTTTGAAATGCTAGCGGCAAATGAAAGCGAGGGGTAAGGGGTATAGTATGTATAGTCTTTTTTTTCCCTCTATTCTCATTTTATTTCTTTTTCTGTTGTCTTTTTATTTCTTTTTCTAAATCGATGGAAATGTTATAAGAAATGATGAATATGCAACTATGTGATGATATTAAGAATTACTGATTGTATATGTAGAATGGAATGATATCTTAATGTTTTGTTTGTTAATTTTTTTAATTAATTAAAAAATTAATTAATTTTTAATTTAAAAAGTTTAAAAAAAAGGAAAAGGAGTGGGACCCTGAAAATTAGGATGGTGACATATGGATTGATAATGAAGTCAGGGAGGAGGTCAAAACCCTAGATCATCCTGAGTTTTCTTTAGATAACCCTGTAATAATTTGCCCTGAGGACATAACTGCCCCACCTCCAGTCTGCCTTGAGGAGTTGGTCACCCAACCTCCTCCTGAAGAGATTAGCCCTAGAGTGATTAATAATGTTTCACCAGATGAAACTGCAAATGTAGGCCCCAAAACAAATGGCTTGGAAGATATTTCTAATTATTTTCATGATACACCCCCAAGACCCCTCATTTCTTCCAGACCTATAACTAGACTAAAATCCAAACAGGGCCCTAAGGGTGAGGTACAAAGTATGACACATGAGGAGATACGTTATACTCCAAATAAAACTGTGTGACTTCTTCAATTTATATAGACAATAATCAGGGGAATATGTGTGGCAGTGGATTTTAAGTGTGTGGAAAAATGGTGGGAGGAATGGCTGGATCAGGCTGAATTTATTGATAAGGGCTCAGTAAGCAGAGATTCTGCATTCAATGTTATAGCTCGAAGGGTTAGAATAGGTATTAACAGTTTGTTTGAATGGTTGGCTGAGACATGAATCAAAAGGTGGCCAACATTACCTGAGGATGAGGGGATACAGAGGCTTAGAGAGATTGGAATGTTAGAGTGGATTTATCATGCAAAGCCTGCTCTTACAGCCCAGGAATATGCAGAGGTTGCACCTTTTACCAGAACACTGAGAAATAAATTTGTGAGACTAGCGCCATCATCCCTGAAGAGCTCTGTGGTTGCACTTCTCTGTAGGTCAGATATTACTGTAGGAACTGCTGTCACTGAGCTGGAATCCTTAAACACAACGGGAATGACAGGATCCTGAGTTGGCAGAAGTCAGGTGGCAGCACTTAATCGCCAAAGGCAGGGTAGACGTGGCTATTATAATAGATAGCAAACTCAAAACAGGCATCAAAATTATATGACATGCAGAGATTTGTGGCATTGGCTAATAAATATAGGGTACCTAGAAATACAGTAGAAGGGCAGTCTACTAAATTTTTGTTTGAGCTGTATAAACAAAAGTGTTCTAGGTCAAGTGAACAGAAGTCTAACCTGAATTACAAAAGCACAGAGTCATGGCCCCTTAATCAGTTTCCAGACATGAAACGGTTTACAGACCCAGAGCTCCTTGAATGAAGGGGAGGCCAGGTCCCTTTGGGGAGAACCCTGTTACACTGCCACAAATTTATACTGTTGACCTTCCTCTAAGTCTTCCCCAAGGAGACCGATGGCCTTTTACCAGGGTAACTGTGCATTGGGGAAAAGGAAATGATCAGATATTTCGGGGATTATTAGACACTGGTTCAGAAGTGACATTAATTCCAGGGGACCCAAAACATCACTCTGGACCACTAGTCAGAATGGGGGCTTATGGAGGCCAGGTAATCAATGGAGTTTTAGCTCAGGTCTGTCTCACAGCGGGTCCAGTGGGTCCCTGGGCCCATTCTGTAGTTATTTCCCCAGTTCCAGAATGTATAATTGGTATAGACATACTGAGCATCTGACAGAATCCCCACATTGGCTCTCTAACTCATGCAGTGAGGGCTATCATGGTGGGAAAGGCCAAGTGGAAGCCACTAGAACTGCCCCTACCGAGCAAAATAGTAAATCAGAAGCAACACCGGATTCCTGCTGGGATTGCAGAGATTACGGCCACTTTTACGGACTTGAAGGATGCAGGCGTGGTGATTCCCATAATTTCCCCATTCAACTCTCCTATTTTGCCTGTGCAGAAAACAGATGGGTATTGGAGGATGACAGTGGATTATCATAAGCTCGACCAGGTGGTAACTCCAACTGCATCTGCTTTTTCCAAATGTGGTATAATTGCTTGAGCATATCAATTCATCCCCTGGTACCTGGTATGCAGCTACTGATTTGGCAAATGCTTTTTTCTCAATAACTATTAGTAAGGACCACCAGAAAAAGTTTCTTTCAGGTGGCAAAGTCAGCAATATACTTTCACTGTCCTACCACAGGGGTATATCAACTCTCCAGCCCTATGTCATAATCTTGTCTGCAGGGACCTTGATCATTTCTCCCTCCCCCAAGACATCACACTGGTCCATTATATTGATGATATCATTTTGACTGGACCTAGTGAGCAAGAAATAGCAACTACTCTAGACTTACTGGTAAGGCATTTGCCTTTCAGAGGATGGGAGATAAATCCAACAAAAATACAGGGGTCTTCCACCTCAGTGAAATTTCTAGGTGTCCAAAGGTGTGGGGCATGTCGAGATATTCCTTCTAAGGTAAAGGAGAAGTTGCTGAATCTGGCCCCTCTTACAACCAAAAAGAGGCACAATGCCTTGTTGGTCTTTTTGGATTTTTGTGACAACATATTCCTCATTTGGGTGTGCTACTCCAGCCCATTTATCAAGTGACCAGAAAAGCTGCTAATTTTGAGTGGGGTCCTGAACAAGAGGAGGCTCCGAGACAGGTCTTGTCTGCTCTACGAGCTGCTCTGCCACTTGGGCCACATGATCCAGCAGATCCAATAGTGCTGAAAGTGTCACTGGCAAATAGAGTTGCTGTCTGGAGCCTTTGGCAGGCCCCTATTGGGGAATCACATTGCAGACCATTGCAGTTTTGGAGAAAAGGCTTACCATCTGCTGAAGATAACTACTCTCTTTTTGAGAAACAGCTTTTGGCCTGCTACTGGGCCTTAGTAGAGACTGAACACTTAACCATGGTTTATGAAGTTACGATGAGACTTGAGTTGCCTGTCGTGAGCTGGGTGATGTCTGACCCACCAAGCCATAAAATTGGGCGAGTGCAGCAGCACTCTATTGTAAAATGAAAATGGTATATACGAGAAAGGGCCCCAAAAGGTCCTGAAGGCACAAGTAAGTTACATGAAGAAATGGCCCAAATGCCCATGATCTCCACTCCTGTCACATTACCTTCTCTTTCCCAGACCAGAGCTATGGCCTCTTGGGGAGTTCCTTACAGTGAATTGACTGAAGAAGAGAAAACTTGGGCCTGGTTTATAGATGGTTCAGCACGACATGCAGGTACCACCCGAAAATGGACAGCTGCAGAATTACAACCCCTTTCTGGGGTGTCTTTGAAAGACAGTGCTGAGGGGAAATCCTCCCAGTGTGCAGAACTTCAAGCAGTGCATTTTGCTTGGAAGGAAAACTGGTCAGAGGTGCGTTTGTATACTGATTCATGAACTGTTGTTAATGGTTTGGCTAGATGGTCAGAGACTTGGAAAGCCCATAATTGGAAACTTGGTGACAAAGAGGTCTGAGGAAGAAATATGTGGATAGACCTTTCTGAGTGGACTAAAAACATGAAGATATTTGTGTCCCATGTGAATGTACACCAGAGGGTGACTTCAGCAGAGGAAGGTTTTTATATTCAAGTGGATAAGATGACCCGTTCTTTGAATACCAGTCAGCCTCTTTCTCCAGCAACTTCTGTCATTGCCCAATGGGCTCATGAAGAAAGTGGTCATGGTCGTAGAGATGGAGGTTATGCATGGGCTCAGCAACATAGACTTCCGATCACTAAGGCTGACTTGGCTACAGCCACTGCTCAGTGCCCAATCTGCCAGCAGCAAAGACCTACACTCAGCCCCTTATATGGCACCATTCCCCGAGTTGACCAGCCAGTTACATGGTGGCAGGTTGATTACATTGGACCATTCCCTTCAAGGAAAGGGTAGCAATTTGTTCTAACTTGAATAGACACATAATCCACATATAGGTTTGCATTCCTTGCAAGCAATAGTTCTGCCAAAACTACCATCTGTGGGCTTAGAGAATGCCTTGTCCATCATCATGGTATTCCACATAACATTGTGTCTGATCAAAGAACACACTTTACAGCAAATGAAGTGTGAGAATGGACACATGCTCATGGAATTCTCTGGTCTTACCATGTTCCCCATCATCCAGAAGCAGCTGGATTGATATAACAGTGGAATGGCCTTTTGAAAACTCAATTATGGTGCCAACTAGGTGGCAATACCATGAAAGTCTGGGGTAGTGTTCTCCAGGAAGCTGTATATGCTCTGAATCAGCATCCACTGTATAGTGCTGTTTCTCCTATAGCCAGGATCCATGGGTCCAGGAACCAAGGGGTGGAAATGGGAGGAGTACCACTCACTATCACCCATAGTGATTCACTAGGAAAATTTTTGCTTCCTGTCCCTGTGACCCTGAGCTCTACTGGTCTATAGGTTTTAGTTCCAAAACTCTACTGGTCTATAGGTTTTAGTTCCAAAACGGGGAGTGCTTCTACCAGAAGAAGCAACAATGATTCCATTGAACTGGAATCTAAGACAGCCACCTGGTAACTTTGGACTACTTATGTTATTGGATCAATAAGCCAAGAAAAGGATTGCATTATTGTCTGGGGTGATTGACTCTGACTATCAAGGAGAAGTAGGACTGAAACTAAATAATGGAAGTAAAGAGTTTTCTTGGAATATATGAGATCCCCTAGGGCATCTTTTAGTACTACCATGCTCTGTGATTAAAATCAATGGATAACTGCAACAACCCAATCCAAGCAGGACTACCAATGGGTCTGAAACTTCAGGAATGAAGATTTGGGTCACCCCACCAGGCAAAGAACCACGGCCAGCTGAACTGTTTGTTGAGGGTTAAGGGAACATGGAATGGGTAGTGGAAGAAGGTAGTGATAAATATGAATTTAGACCACGTGATCAGTTATATAAATGAGGACTGTAATACTGTTTTGCTCATGTTGTACTATTTAAGTTGTAAAATATCAACTTTAGGAATGAATGTTGCCCAAGAATTTGTGCTCTATTCTGGAGAGATTTAATGTGTTTCCGTTTATGTAGGACAGTTGAGTATTGTTAAGTAAAAGAAAAATGTGTGTTTTATTGTTTTTATTTGAAAATTGTATATGGTTTAAGGTGATAAATATAGCTGCCAAGTTGACAAGGGGTGGACTGTCATGGTCAGGTTCATGTGTCAACTTGGCCAAGTTGTAGTACCTGTTTGTCTACTTGTGTAAGTGCTGGCCTGTCTGTTGCAATGAAGACATTTTGTGGAATTAGATCATGATCATGTCAGCTGCATCCACAGCTGCTTCCATTTGTAATCAGACAAAGGGGAGTGTCTTCTGCAATGAGTGATTCTTAATCTTATCATGAGAAGCCTTTTAAGGAGGATTCAGAAGAGACAGTCTGTCTTCCTTTCTGCATTGGCTGGCAAGCCTCTCCTGTGGAGTTCACCAGACCCTCCATCAGAATCATCAGCTGCACAGCCTTTCCTGTAGATTTTGGACTTTGCATTCCTGTGGTCACGTGAGACATTTTTATAAATTTTATATTTGCAAGTGTTCCCTGTTGATTCTGTTTCTCCAGAGAACCCTAACTAATACAGACCTTAAGCCAGAATCTGGCTCGTTTTAGGCAAGAGCATGCAGAGATAACCCTCCTACAATATGTGGATGACTTTTTACTGGCAGCTAATAATCTGTCAGACTGCAAAAAGTCAACTGAAAGCTTGTTACAGGAAGTAGCCCAGTTGGGTTATCAGGTCTCAGCCAAAAAGGCTCAACTCCGTATCAGTTGAGCAACTTACTTAGGGTATGAATTAGAAGGGGTAAAAAGAGCTATGTCTTCTAATAGGATTGAAGCTATTCTGAAAATACCCAACCAAAAATGAAAAGGCAAATATGGGAGTTCTTAGGAGCAGTTGGATATTGTTGGCTCTGGATTCCTGGGTTTTCAGAAATAGCAAACCCCCTGTACACTAGCACAGGGGGAAAGGGAGAAGCTCTAACCTGGACCGAGACTGAGCAGAAAGCTTTTGAAATGTTGAGACAGATGCCTGTGAGTGCCCCTGCTTTAGCCTCGCCTGACCTGCCCAAACCTTTTCAACTACATGTTGCTGAAACATGAGGAATAGCAAAAGGAGTCCTCGCCCAAAGGCTAGGACCGTGGAAGAGGCCAGTTGCCTACCTGTCTAAAAGACTAGACTATGTGGAGGCTGGGTTGCCAAGCTGCCTCTGAGCCATTGTCACCACTGCCATTCTAGTAAAAGAAGCATCCAAATTATCTCTGGGACAGGACTTGCACATAGTGGCCCCACATTGAGTAGAAACATTAGTAAGGAACCCACCCAAGAGATGGTTCTCAAATGCCCAGATAATCCAGTATCAGGTATTGCTACTGGATCCCCCAAGAATCCGCTTCCTAAAAATGGCTGCTCTTAACCCCACCACCTTATTTCCAGATGATGACCTGTCTGAGCCCATCCATGACTGTTGTGAGATCTTGGAATCTCTCACGAACCTGAGGGCTGATCTCATCGACAACCCCTGGCCAAATCCTGATGAAGAATTATATACAGATGGGAGCAGTTACATCTCAGAGGGAATCTGGTGTGCGGGGTCAGCAGTGGTAACTGCAGACCGGGTCATCTGGGCTCAGGCCCTAGGACATGGGACTTCCGCCCAGAATGCTGAAGTAATAGCTCTGACCCAGACTCTAAGGTGGAGAAAGGAAAAGGTTGTCAACATCTGCATGGACAGCAGATATGTCTTTGCAATTGTACACGTCCATGGGGCATTATATCAGGAGCAGGGATTTTTGACATCAGGAGGAAAGGAAATAAAAAATATACCAGAAATACTCGCCTTGCTAGATGCTATCTGGTTTCCAAAGAGGGCAGCCATTATACATTGCAAAGGACATCAGACTGCCAAAACTCAAATTGCCAGAGGAAATGCCTTGGCTGATAAAACGGCAAAAGAGGTTTCCCAAAAACCAGTGCGGGCACTGCAGATACTTTCTGTTTTACCGGGGCAAGTGCTGCCATGCCCTCCAAAATATACCAGGGAAGAGATTAGACTGGGCAAAACTCTGGGCACTAAAACAGATTCGGATGGTTGGAAAATTCTCGCGAATGGGAGAATCCTAGTGCCAGAGCACCTGGGGAAAAACTTGGTTACCCAAGTTCACCAAAGTACGCACCTGGGCAGTACGAAACTAACTGAACTCTTACAGAGAGGTTGCTACATTCCCCAATTGCAACAACAAGCCCAGCAGGTATCATCCAAATGCCACATCTACACCCAGGTAAATTCTGGCTAAGGTAAAGAAATGCCCCCAAGGAACCAAGCTGAGGGGACAAGCCCAGGGGAACATTGGGAAATAGACTTCACGGAAATATTATCTGGTCCATATGGATACAAATACCTATTAGTCTTCATCAACACCTTCTCCGGATGGACTGAGGCATTTCCTACCAAAACCGAGACAGCACAAATAGTAGTAAAAAAATAAACTAGTTTCTGAAATTGTCCCCCGATTTGGCTTCCTGACTGCAATGGGGTCCGACAATGGGCTGGCGTTCATCGCCCAAGTTACTCAATTGTTAGCAAAAATATTAAATATCAAATGGAAATTACATTGTATTTATAGGCCACAGAGTTCAGGGCAAGTTGAGAGAATGAATAGAACAATAAAGGAAACTCTAAATAAACTAAAGCTCGAGACTGGCAAAAACTGGGTGAGTCTCCTTCCATTTGCCATCCTAAACACTAGATGTACTCCCTATGTTAAGGGAATTACCTCATATGAAATCATGTTTGGATGACCACCTCCACTAATCCCTAAATTGGGGAAAGAAAAAATAGCTGAATTAAATAACCATTCTCTTCTAAAATCATTATAGGCCCTGCAATCTACCACCCAGCAAATTCGGGAACTGATGAAGGCAGCCCATGTGGGACCAACAAATCCTGTCCCTAAAAATGATCTATTTCAGGTGCAGCCCAGAGACCTAGTCTGAATAAAGAAGCTTCAGCCAGCCACCTCGGAGGCCTGGTGGACGGGACCCCTGCCAGTAATCCTCTCAACTCCAATGGCAGTGAAAGTTGTGGAAAAATGGCACTGGATTCATCATACCCAAATGAAAAAGGCCACCTCAGCCAAGATACCTGAAAAATGGACCATCCAACAGTGAACTGAGGATCCTCTAAAGATAAGACTCAAAAACTTCCTCTGGGTCCTCCTGATAACTCTAGCGGCAGTCGCGGATAAAAGCCCTCACCAGATTATGAACTGTACCTGGAAACTCACTAGAATGGTGGATGGGATTGTGGTCACTAAAACCACCACTCCATCCCCACTAACTTTCCAATTTGACCTCTGTCAATTGTTTGGGAATCAATGGAACTCTAATCAGGGATATGGATGGGAAGGGCCAACTATAACCCATGGGTATGGTTGGGGAGGACCATTTTTATAATTCAAAAATATGAATGTGGCACCCTTTCCTAAGAACGGAGTTTACAGCATACTGACTATTATGCCTGTCCCATGGAGGGAAGTCCGGAGTGTCAAGGGGAAGACGAGTACCATTGCGCCAAATGGGGTTCTGAAACACTCACAAAATGGACTGACTGAGACCCGTTCATAACCTTAACAGGGGCACCGACCCCTAATCCTGACAGTTGCACCCAAGGCACCTGTAATCCAGTTATTATTACAATCCATTCCTGGCATACCCAAGTCTGGGACAGTGGAAAAACTTGGGGATTTAGATTGTATGTCATGGGTTATGACCCCGGTGTCAGTTTCACAATTCAGAGGTTCCTTCCCCGCATACCAGAAAACTCCGTAGGCCCTAATCAGGCTCTCAGCACTTGCATAAAACTGGTACAGCCCCCCAGACCCAGGGAGGTCTGTCAGGCCTAAGCACAAAGGCTACCCCAAATCCCCATATGAACTTCTCTCCCTCCCCTAGAAAACCCCTGCTCGACATGTTAAACTCAGTTTTCCAATTCACAAATCATACCAATCCACTTATTACTGAAGATTGTTGGCTTTGCTTAAATCCTGAACCCCCTTATTACACTGGAATGGGAGCTAATATTTCCTTAGGCCTCGTGGAAACTCATATCAGAAACCTCTCAGTACAAGAAGCACAAAGACAACACCTATGCAAATGGGGACAGGAACCAAAACTCACCCTGGGAGATCTCCAAGGCCAGGGAACCTGTATAAGATTTTAATCTAGCTAAATCCTCCTATAGTAACTCTTGCGTACTCCTCATATCACTAGAAGACATTTTAACTTCAACCCTGAATGGATGGGACCTCCTCTTTGTAGCCCCTGACAGTATTTGGTTTGCTTGCGCATCTGGTATCACCCCCTGTATAACTCCCCCAATTACGGCCGTTGAGAGGGAGTTTTGTGTTTTAGTTCATATTATCCCCCAAGTATATTGTTATTCTGGGGAAGGAGGTAGGGAACATTTGAAAATCACTCACCGAGCCAAGTGAGTCCCAATCTTGGTGCCCCTCCTTATTGAACTAGGCATCACAGGATCAACTGCAGTAGGAACTTCAGCCGTCATCACCAGGGACCAAAATTTTAAAACCCTGAGTCAGCAATTTGATCTGGATCTTAGTGAATTAGAAAGCTCCATTAGTCGCTTAGAAAATTCCTTGGATTCACTAGCCAAGGTCATCCTCCAAAATCGCAGGGGCTTAGACTTCCTATTTCTAAAACAAGGAGGATTATTCATGGTCCTCAGGGAAGCCTGCTGCTTCTATGGTAACCACTCAGGGATAATTAAAAATAGTACATCCCTAGTCTGTAGCAGGTTATGAGAGTGGGAAGAACACCAAAAAACTGAAACCAACTGGTATGAAAATTTGTTTTCCTGACCCCTATAGCTAACCACACTCTTGTCCACCATAGCAGTGCCCCTAATTCTCATATTATTATGCTTAATGTTTGAACCCTGTGTAATCGATTGTCTAAGTTCACACATGAAAAGAAGAATAAATTATTAGTCCTTCAAACCTAATATCAACAGATTTATAATCAAAATAAAGAAACAATTATTTGATTCTCTCACAAAGCCAGTGGGGAATGTGGAGGGCCAGGAGCAACCAATCAGACCTGAGCAGGGAAAGTCCCCACAACATTGGGGTGGAATGTGCCCAAGAGTTAAACAATGACCAGTGTTAGGAAACTGAAGGAATAAGATGTGTTTTGGCAGCAGCTAATGGCATTTTTCTGCTTCTGTGATTACGCTTGCTTGCTAGCAACTGCAAATCACAACATGATTTTAACCTTTATAAGCACACCTTGAAAACCTTGGGGGAGGACTGCTCTCTGAATCTACCTTCTTGTAGGTTTTTGAGGCAGTTGCTGGCCGGCTAATAAAGACCCCAAATTGGCTTACAGTTTTGAATTGTGTGGTCTCTATTTTGGTGTGCCCCACAACAATTCTGCCAGTTGTTCAATATGCCTATTCCAAGTGTTCATTCTGGAACTGGGGAAATAACTACAGAATGGGTTTAAGGACCCACTGGACCCACTGTGAGATGGACCTGAGCTAAAACCATCTATCACCTGACCTCCATAAGGCCCCACTCTGACAGTTGGTTGAAAGTGATTGTTTGGGTCACCTGGAATTAATGTCACTTCTGAAGCAGTGTCTAATAGTCCCTGAAATATCTGATCATTTCCTTTTCCCCAATGCACAGTTACCCTGGTGAAAGGACCAGGGTTTCCTTGGGGATGGCTTGGAAGAAGGTTAACAATATAAATTTGTAGCGGTGTAACAGGGTCCTCCCCCAAACGGACCTGGCTTCTGCCTCATTCAAGGGGCTTTGGGTCTGTAAATTGTCTCAAGTCTGGAAATTGATTAAAGGGCCATGATTCCGTGTTTTTGTGATTCAAGTTAGACTTCTGTTCACTTGACCTAGAATTATTTTGCTTATACAACTCAAACAAGGATTTAGTCAACTACCCATCTATTGTACTTCTAGGTACCCCATGATCTATTAGACAATGACACATGTCTCTGTGAGTCAGATTATTTTGATTCATGCTTTGAGTCTGTTGTCCATTATGATAACCATGCCCACTTTGTTTTTGGTGATTAAGTGCTCCTACCTGGCTTCTACCAACTCAAGATCTGATCATCCCCATTGTGTTTAAGGATTTCAGCTCAGTGACAGCTGTTCCCGCAATAATATCTGATCTACAGAGAAGGGCAACTACAGAGCTCTTCAGTGAGGATGGGGCTAGTCTCACATCATCTGTTCTGGTAAAAGGTACATATTCCAGGCATTCCTGTGGTGTATGAGCAGACTTTCCATGATAAATCCACTCTAACATTCCAATCTCTTTAAGCTGTTGAATCCCTTTATTCTGATGCCCTGAGTTCTACCAGGGCAGTTCTGGCATTTCAACCTCAGGCAATGTTGGGCACCTTTTGATCCATGTTTCACCCAACTATCCAAACAACTGTTAATGTCTTTTCTAACCTCTTGAGCTACAACATTGAACACAGAATCTCTCCTTAGTGGGCCCATATCAGCAAATTCAGTGTGATCCAGCCTTATATTCCTCCCATTATTATTCCACATCCTTAAAATCCCTTGCCACACATATCCCCCTGATTTCTATCTATATAAATTTGAAAAAAAATATTTTTTAAAAAAAGATTTGCAGTTCTTTTGGAGTATAAGATACCTTCTCATGGGTGACACTTTGTATCTCACCTTTTGGGGCCTGTTGGGACTTTAGTCTAGTTATACATATGGAAGACATGAGGGGTGGTGGTGGGGGAGTGGGTCACAAAAAGTATTAGAAGCATCTTCCAAACCAATTGCTTCAAGACATTCATTTGTAGTGTCATCTTGTAAAACAGGATTAATCACTCTAGGTTTAATCCCTTCAGGTGGATCTTGGGTGGCCAACTTCTCAGGGCAAACTGGAGATGGCATGGCTATGTCCTCAGGGCAGACGTTTACAGGATTATCTAGAAAAGATTCAGCACAGTCTAGGGTTTAAACCTCTCCACGGATATCATTATCAACCCATATGTCACCATCCCATTTTTCAGGGTCCCACTCCTTTCTAATCAATGTCCTCACTTTAACGTCAGACACCATGCGAGATTAAGATTTCAGTTTATGTTGTAAAGTTACTACTCTAACAATGAGATTCTGAGTCTGATTTTCAGAGATCTCAAGTCTGCGGCTACAGGAAATAAGATTTTCCTTCAGGACACTCATAGAGACGTTTACATCCATCATACAGTGCATAAGCTTCTCATTTGAAGCTTATCCCTTTCTCTCAGTGTATACCGTGTATATGCAATGTATACAGTGTATCTAACAAAAACCAGCCAAAATTTCTGTGCTTTTATTTCCACAAAACTTTGTAAAAGTGTGGTAAAAACATTATCTCCCAGAGCCTGGCTTCATATAAGTGAAGCATTAGAAGAATCCAATGGTAATATTTTGACTGTCTTTTCTGCAAGCTCACCCCATGGATTGACAGTGTCATTCTGATTATGGGAAACAAAGTCCTAAGTGCCTTTGAGTCCACTCAGAGTAGAAAATCAATCATAAAAACCTGTTTTTATATTCTGTTTCTTAAGACCCACTCCTGGCACCAAGCTGTAATAATAGCTAGGTTTCTCTACAGAAACAGAATCAACTAGAGATATCTGTAGATATAAAATTCGTAAAAGTGCCTCACATAACCATGGGAACATAGAGTCCATGGTCTGTAGGGCAGGCTGCAAGTTGGCAATTTCAATGAAAGTTCTCAACAAACTCTCAAGAGAGGCTGGCTGGGCAAGCATGGGAATGTAAGAGTCCAAGGTCTGTAGGACAGGCTACAAGCTGACAGCTCTGATGAAGGTCTAGATGAACTCCACAGGAGAGGCTCACTGGATGAAGCAAGAAGAGTGACCGTCTCTCCTGAATCCTCATTAAAAGCCTTCTGCTGATTAAATTAAGCATCACTTATTGTGGAAGACACTCCCTTTAGCTGATTACAATCTCAATCAGCTGTGGATGTAGCCAACGTGAACATGATTTAAGTTCATGAAATGTCCTCATAGCAACAGACATGCCAGTGCTTGCCCAACCAGACAATTGGGCATTCCCACCTGACCAAATTGACACATGAACCTGACCATAACACTAGCAAACAGCAGTAGCAGAAACATCAATATCCAAAGCATTGCCAGCAGGAGAACATGCAACACTAGAGTGGAGGATGGACTTTCCCTGAGAAGGATATGTCCAAACTCTTCAAACCAACCCAGCCTCTTTCCAGGAAGAATTCATTGTCCATTGCAGGGCAGTTTAACACTTACTGCCAGAACATTAATGAGTTCACTGCCCCAAACCTAGGCAGACTCTTCATGGCCCAGGTTCTACAAGAATACAACTAAGAGAAGGAAGTTTCCAAAAAAGTAGTTAACATGGACTCTTGAATCACATTCAAAAAAATCTGAAAGGATTTTTTAATGTCATTGCCACCTTTGGTTATAAAGGTGCTTTCTAGCCAAAAATAAAGTAAAATAAGATATAAAAAAGAAAAAACAACTCAAATCAAACGTCAAACTGCACACCTAGTGGAACTAGAAAGCAAACAGGAGCTAAACCTAAAACGAACAAAAGATGAGAAATAAATAATAGAGCAGAAAGAATTAAATAGAGAATATAAAACAATAGAGAGCATTAACAAAACTAAAGTTTGGTTCTATGAAAATATTAGTAAAATTAACAAACTGTTAACTAGACTTTCTCAGGGCTGCAGGTAACAGCTGAAGAGCTGCTATTGCTGGGCAGGCCAAGAAAGATCAGCTTTTGGAAATAGTGGGAGAAGCTCTTGGCAACTACCTGATCCCCTCCCTAGGGCACTTTGGAGTCAGTGTGCAACACTTCCTGGGTCACTGACCCTGGTTGGGAAAGACTGACTAGATAATCCCCTCTGGTATGATTCTCCTCCCAGAATTTGCCTTCTAGGAAAAAATCATCTTGAGACAATGAAAGGACAAAGAGAAACAATAGAGGAGGACAATCTGGGGCAAAGTTGTTGGACTAAAATACCTGGGAGAGGGAAAGCTGTCTCCTGGGAAACAGAGCAGAAGCCAAACTCCTATATATGGGAATTCCAAAATAACTAACAAGCAAAAGCCTAGGACAAGCCACAGACCCAGAAAGCCAGGGAAAACCCAGAAGGTTGCATTTGCGTTGGGAAGATCTTCTAGATAGGAAGGCTGAAGCTCAAGAAAAATCTGTCTTATCACTAACTGGTTACAAAATCAAGAAACAAGCAGCTTATGGAATAAATCCCAGAGTTACAACATGCAACAAGAATACATGGCAAACACTCTCCAAGAACATCAACCAGTTTCATTCTTGTACCCATAAGGCCAACTCTACTTTACAGCACAAAGAAGTTACAACAGTCATTGTCCATTTATCCCTTAAGATTGATAGAATGATCAAATGAGAGGGAGGAGGTGTAACTGAGAAATTAAGATTTAACAATTTATTACTACAGACTCATTACAGAGATATTTAGATATTTCTTTTCAGTTTCTAGTATATAGACTAGCCAGAAGGAAATGCCTGGAATTGCTGAACTGTAATCCTGTAATCTTGATCTTTGAAAATGTTTTTATAAACTTATAGTTTTTATTGTGTGGCTGTGTGATTGTAAAATCCTTGTGACTGACAATCCCTTTATCCAGTGTATTGATAGATGAATAATAAAATAAAGATATGCATGGAAAAAATAATAAAAGGTCAGGAAGATGGGGGAAATACCCTTAGGTAAACAATAGACAAAAGTCATAGTACTACTTCAATAACTTTTCATCAATTGTAACAAATGCAACTGTTGTTAAAAAATAGTAGATTAGTAAAAATGTGTTATCAATTATAACAAATTTTCCACACTAATGCAAGTGTTGGCAGTGGAGTGGTGTATGGGAATCCTGTATTTTATGCATGATTGTTCTGTAAACACACAACTTTGTGAATAAAAATTCTATAATAAAAAGGTTCACAGCAAACAAAGAAATGGGAAAGAAGGCTCATCCAAGGAAGAGGTCAAAAATGTAGAAAACATAAACAAAGAAGACCACCATGTGGACATAGCAAACAAAGCATTTTTAAAAATGACCTGAAAATATGCTCAAAGAGATGAAAGAAAATACAGAGGAAAAATTAATGGATATCAGGGAAGCAATGAATGAACAATTTGAGAATCTGAGTAAAGAGATAGAAATTTTGAAAAGGAACCAAACAGAACTACTGGGGTTAAAGAACATAGCAACTGAAATGAAAAATGCACAAGAAAGTTCAAAAGCAGATTGCAGAAGGAAGAAGAAAGAATCAATGATCTCAAAGACAAGACACTTTGAATGAGTCAGCCTGAGGAATAGAAAGATAAAAAAGAATTCTAAAAAGCAAAAATAGCCTAAGAAACCCCTGAGACACCATCAGGCATACCAGTTTTGCCTTATGTGAGTTACAGGAGAAGAAAAAAAGAAAGGAGCAGAAAGAATATTCAAAACCATAATGACAGAGAGCTTCCAAACTTAGAAAAAGACATATCCAAGGATCCCAAAGAACACCAAACAATAAACATGAAGAAAAATATACTCATCACACTATCAAACGAAGTTCTGAAAATGTGACAGTTCTGAAAGCTGTAAGAAAAAAGCAAGGTGTTTCATACAAAGATTTCCCAATTATTGAGTGCCAATTTCTTCTCAGAAACAATGGCAACAATCAGATAATGAGTTGAAATACTTAAAGTGCTGACAGAAAACAGCTGCCAGCCAAGAATTTATATCTGGCAAAAATATCTTTCAAAAATGAAGGAGAGGTTAAGACATTCTCAGATAAACAAAAACTGAAGGAGTTTATCACCTCTACATCTGCCCTACAAACTTTACTAAAGGGAGCTCTTCAGATTGAAATGAAAGCACACTGGACAGTGGTCCAAAAAAGTATGAAGAAATAAATGCCTGTCTTAAAGGTATTTAATGCCAATATTACTGTGCTGTATTGTTTGATATGTAACTCCCTTCCTTACTTCATATAGGTGTTAAATTCAAATGCAAAAGAAGTAATGATAAATCTATGGTTGTGGATATATAGTTTACAAGATATAATTGGTAATAAGTACAAAAAGAATAGGTGGGGTGGACAGATGGAGGACTATAAGAAAAGTATATGTGCATGTTTGGAAGTTAAGTTGGGATCAAATTTGATTGCTATATATTTAAGATGTTATATTTTAAACCCATGGTAACTACAAGGAAAATATATCCAGATAGAAAAGAGAAGTAACTCAAAATGGTATGACACAAAAAATCAAATAAATAAAAAAGTAGGCATTAAAAGAAGAATTGAGTAGCACAAAAATGTATAAGGCATGTTAGAAAGAAAGCCATACCTGAAAGAGAATAAACACTCACCCAATTGTGGAGAAGAAAAGAATTTATTCATGACCTTTCAAGAATAGGCACACAATCAAATATGGCAGGTGTGCCAAGCAATAGAATGCCACTGACTTTATATCTTAAACTTATCATGCAGGTCCCTCCCCTGTTTCTTTTCTGATTGGATACTCCAGAGGTGACAGTCTGACTATTTCAAATTTCCCACCGAAGGTTCCCACTTTTGTTTATGCTTTACATTTCACTGACCCTGGCTGTTACCTATTTAAACTTGGTTTTATCTATATCAGAATTTGGCACCAATTCTAGGCTTGTGTCAGATGCCCTCCCCATTCCCTCCCCGCAAGGCCAGTCTGAGCAGTCTGAGCATTTTGCAGTCCTTTGTTTAGTGAGTTCCATTTCTCTCATCTTGCACCATCTTGCATGAAAGTTAAACTTAATTTTATTTTTAAAAATCCCCCCTCTTTCTTTTTAAACTCTTAGTTTTCACATTTTAGTCTTTTTCAAACTTGGTAAGTCTTTTCACACTCCTCATCATAGGGATCTTCCTCTCTAAGGGGGTACAAGTGGCTTTGCTTGTACTGAATAGGTATTTGCTTGGTTAAGGTAGCCTCAATGAGTCTCTGAACTGACCCTCAGGTGCATGGGATAATGCAGCACCCAAGTGCTGTGAGTATCCCAGCTACAATGATTAAAGAAGTTAGCATGGATAGTGCCATCCCTTTCCATTTCCCAAACCAGCTTTCTAACCATCCTTGTGAAGGGGTATCAATGCCTGAATTTTTGACCAATTCTTCAGATTACACCAGTAGGCCTTGTAAAGCTTTTATGGTAGTTCCTTCTGGAACTGTATTATTGGGGACAAATGTACAGCTACCCCCAACCATAACACGAATGGCTCCCTTTTCAGCTCTCCTGTCTAAGGCCATCTTATTCTCCCATGTCATTTGGCTAATAGCATCCAACTGTTCTGCTATTCCCTTAACTGCATCCTTGGTGTAATTGATAAATTTTTGTTGATTAATCCAATCCACATTTTTGTTGATGGTGACCCACTAGAATAAGGATGACTCAAATCCTGTAGCTGCTTGATTCCTAGACTTAAACTCATCTGGGATTCCCTGTGGCACCCCTTTATTGTCTAAATAAACTTAATCATCAAAGGAACAAAATAAGCTTTTTTTTCTTTCTTTTTCCTTGGGTTAGAATTTCCTCCTCCTTTTCAAATGCCAGGGTGAATTGGCCTTATCAAAATGGCCAATTGGACCAGAGCACAGATCCCCTTCCACTTCTTAGGTAATACTGGTTAAAAGATGTTCTTTCCATAATACCACCAAAGGTCTGTTGGGGTATGGTTAAACTGGAGAAAATGCAGTACTATCCTCAGTTACATCTCATGCTTGGGTACACAATACTGTGTTCCCAAAGCCCTGGAGCCTTTCTTCCTGTCTACAGAGACAGGGAGAATGGTTTCCTGGACTAAGCCAGGAAGCCAGTATGGCCTTGACTTTTCCACCCCTGACTGGAGGGAAAAGAGACAATGTACTACAATTTTCTCCAGGAGTAGTATTCTGAAAGAGGAGTACCATGCCTTTGAACTCCTTTTTATGTTTCCCCATGCATATAAGAAAGGGCGTGATAAGGGTCTGTGGCACAAGAATAACAGTTGCCTTTGTATAGATTCTGGACTGTATATTTAATCCATTCCACCCAGGCGTTTGTGTATCCATACCCTGTGTCTATTTCTATAGTTTGCTTCAAATTTTCTGCATTGACCACCCTGACAACTTTGGGATTATTCTGCATTGGGGATATAACCTCCAGCTGGGTCCCCTTTGGTATTATTAAAGAGTTAATTGAAGAGGGCATTATTGGTGCTGGGGACAGGACTTGGATCCTGAACCTTCCTATAAGGTTTTTCTTGTGAGATCTTACCCCATCTCATATATTCTATCAACTACTACTATTGCATCTCTGCTGTCTCCCCCTGCTGGATGTTTATCTGCTTTCTTGATGGTTCTCGCCACTGGGTTACACTTAAGATTTTTGCAATTAGGTGGAGAGTTTCTTTTATAAAAGGTTATTTTATCCTTTAATGGCCTCTAAGTCTGTGAAATTAATCCAATGTTCATGGTCTATCCTTGAACCTGGGTAGTCCATCATATATCATCCCAGGAAGGGCAGAGAGGCTCAACTGTAACACACCCTTACTGGCCTGAACACAAGTACTTGTTTTCCCCACTCAATTGCCATTGACTCATTAGATTGCCACCGTCTATTACTTGGCAAGCAACAAACTGTACTGTTTGGAACTCTAAACCTTCGGTTACATTCACTACAAATTTGATGGGGCTCATTTTGTCCCAAATTTGGAACATGATAGTTAGTATCATTATTTTCATTTTTAGATTGAGCTTTAAATCCCTCATTGTGGAGGGCCAGGAGCAATCAATCAGGCCCAAGCACGGAAAGTCCCCACAACATTGGGGTGGAACATCCCCAAGAGTTAAGCAATAACCAATGTTAGGAAACTGAGGGAACAGGATGTGTTTTGGCAACAGCTAACAGCATTTTTTCTGCTTCTATGATACACTTGCTTGCTAGCAGCTGCAAAACCACAACATAATTTTAGCCTTTATAACCACACCTTGAAAACCTCTAGGTGCTGCTCTCTGAATCTTCCTTCTTGGAAGTTTCTGAAGCAGTCACTGTCCGGCTAATAAAGACTCCAAATTGGCTTGCAGTTTTGGATTATGTGATTTCTCTTATGGTGCACCCTGCAACATTTGGAGGCTCCAGCGAGATCTTCCCTAATGGGACATCTGATGACCACAGGTCCTGGGGATCACCCCCGGAACTGAGGTCTGGCCTAGAGGAAGGGCTCAGAGAGACGTTCCTCTGCCCCAGACAAGGACCAGGAACCGGGCCAGTTCTACAGGACCATCTGAAATTATACAAAATCTGGTGGATTCATCTGTTTCTGGAAACCTCACCAGTGAGTACAAGTCTGTTACTGGATCCAGGTCAGGGACCTCTGGAAGGCTGGATGCAGTATTATATCCAAGATCAGGTCACGTTTCCCAGGACTTCTGGTTAGGAATCAATTAAGGATAAGGCTTTTGTGTGTCTTGGTTTAGTTTGTCCCTTCTCTCATCTGTTGGTCTCATCGCATTCTGTGTCACTCTGTCACATTCTGTGTTGTTCTTGTCATAATTGCCATGGGTCAGTCAAGCTTATATGTCTGTACTCCCCTTCAATGTTTTCTGAAAAATTTCCAGGAATTTCAGTGGAAAGCCAGAGACTACAGAGCCTCTGTCAACGCCTTCAACTTAAAAAAATTCTGCTCACAGGAGTGGCCAATTTTAGGTTCTGGGTGGCTTCCTGAGGGAACCAGAGCTACCTGTGGCTTATAAACTCCAAAGAACAATTTTTGGTAATCCAGGTTACCCTGACTGAATCCCCTATATACTAATTTGGATTGAAATTTTAACAGAAAAACCTAAGTGGTTACAATCTTGCCTGGAGTCCCAAAAAGGAAGACCCGCCCCAGAGCTAAAATGACCCTCTTAATAAAAACCTCTCAAAAAGAAAGGACTAATGGGATTCCAGTATTGACAGGACCATCAGAGGATCCACTCTTGATGGAACCTCCCCCATACCCAACAGCCCTTCCGCCACCTCTAAGACCAGAGGGGAAAAAGGACCAAGAGGTGGCAACCAGCCCCTCTAATAGCTGGGAGGTGCCCTTCAGTCCCCCCCCATACCAGAAGTGGCTCTGTTTACCACCCTTCTTCTGGTGCACAATCACCGGATTCTTCTGGAGCTCCAATTTTACCCTTGAGGCAGGTTGGCCCTGCCCTGGGGGATGACCGCTCACCTTTCATGGTCTATATCCCTTTTTTCTCTAGCAATCTAAAAACCAGAATCCCTCTTTCTCTGAAAAGCCCCAAGCGCTCATCTTCCTCTTGGAGACTGTCTTTTTTACCCACCAGCCCACCTGGGATGACTGCCAACAGCTCCTCCAGGCCCTCTTCACCTCTGAGGAATGAGACCGAGTCAGGAGAGAGGTGAGGAAGTTAATTCTTGGACCTGATGGACAACCTACTACTGAATCGACCCAATTAGAGGATGTGTTCCCCTCCACCCATCCCAGATGGGACCCTAACACTGATAGAGGTAAGGAGGCTCTCGATTGGTATCGCCAGACTCTGCTCCCGGGAATACAAGCGGTGACCAAGAAGCTGACCAACTTGTCTCAGGTAAGCAAAACTGTACAAAAGCCAGATGAATATCTGGCCCCTTTCCTTGAGCACCTCCTTGAGGCATACCACTTGTATACCCCTATAGATCCAGAGGCGCCCGAAAATAGGTGAGTCATAAATATAGAATTTGTCACCCAGTCGGTCCTAGATACAAGAAAAAAATTACAGAAATTAGAAGGACTTAAGAGTAAAGTGCTGCCTGAACTGATAGAGATTGCCCAAAAGACTTTTAATAACAGAGATGACCCCAGGACCACGCAGTTCAAAAAATAGCCAATATTTTAGTATCCACAATGGCTGAACAGGAAAAACAAAAAATAAATGGAAAACCATTGAAAAAAGAAAGGGAAACCAAGGAAAAAGGTTGGGCATAGGTGCAAACCATTGCACCTACTGCAAAGAAAACAGACATTGGAAAAATGAATGCCCTAAAAGAGGACTTAAAGGACTGAAACCAGCCCCTGCTCTAGTTGAAGAGGTGAATTGAGGGGGCTGGGTCGCCTTCTGTTGAGCCCCTGGGAGCCCAAGGTCACCTTAGAAATCAGGGGCAAACATATAAAATTTCTTGTGGATAGTGGGGCGACCTTATCCATCCTCCAGCAGACAGAAGGGCCCATGTCTAAGGAAAAAATCCCCATACAGGGAGCAAGGGGAAAGACAAAGTCTTACCCATGGACTAACACTAGGATCACTAACCTTGGGGAAAGAACTGTCACCCACTCGTTTCTTCTAATGTCAGAGTGTCCATACCCCCTTTTGGGGAGAAGCCTTCTCCAGAAATTACAAGATACCATCTCTTTCAAAAATGATTCGACTGAGCTCTCCTTTAGTACAAACCCCTCAGCAATCCTCCTCACTTGCCCCTTATCAGAAGAGTATTTACTTACTGCAGAGGTGGCACTGCCGGCCCCAGTTCCATATTTGTGGGAATTTAAAGAAAAAATACCAGGCATATGGGCAGAAACTAACCTACCAGGATTAACTGCCCACCGGTTCCCCATTGTTATCCAGCTGACTAGCACCACCACCCCAATCAGAGTCCGACAATACCCAATAAGCTTAAAGGTTAAAAGAGGCATTGCATTCCATATCAAAAGACTCCTAGAGGCAGGTATTCTAGTCCCCTGCCATTCGACCTGGAACACCCCCCTTCTCCCAGTCCAGAAACCCAGGACCAATGATTTCCAGCCAGTGCAAGATTTCTGAGAGGTAAAAAAAAAAAAATGAAACCATTCACCCCACTGTGCCTAACCCACATATGCTCTTGAGACTGTTGCCTCCCAGCCAGCAGGTCTACACTGTTCTGAACTTAAAGGATGCCTTCTTTTCGCTTCCCCTGGCCATGGTAAGTCAACCCATCTTTGCTTTTGAATGGACTGACCCAGAGGGGGCTTCTCTGGACAACTAACTTGGACTCGGTTGCTGCAAGGCTTCAAAATTTCTCCCACCCTGTTTGATGAGGACTTAAGCCAGGATCTGGCTCGTTTTAGACAAAAGCATCCAGCGATAACCCTACTACTATATGTGGGTGACCTCTTACTGGCAGCTAATAATCTATCAAACTGCAAAAAGGCAACCAAAAACTTGTTACAGGAACTAGCCCAGTTGGGCTATCGGGTTTCAGCCAAAAAGGCTCAGCTCTGCACCAGTTCAGCAACATACTTAGGGTATGAATTAGAAGGGCGAAAAAGATCTCTGTCTTCTAATAGGATTGAAGCTATCCAAAAAATACCCCAACCAAAAACAAAAAGGCAGGTACGGGAGTTTTTAGGAGCAATTGGATATTGCCAGCTCTGGATTCCCGGGTTTGCAGAAATAGCAAAACCCCTGTACACTAGCACAGGGGCAAAGGAGGAAGCTCTAACCTGGACCAAGGCTGAGCAAAAAGCTTTTAAAATGCTAAAACAGGCACTTGTGAGCGCCCCTGCCTTAACCTTGCCCTGTCCAAACCTTTTCAACTACATGTCACTGAAACCCGAGGAATAGCAAAAGGAGTCTTTTGCTAAGACCATGGAAAAGGTCAGTTGCCTACCTGTCTAAAAGATTAAGCTGTGTGGCAGCTGGGTGGTCAAGCTGCCTCCGAGCCATTGTTGCCACTGCTATTTTGGTAAAAGAAGCATCTAAATTAACTCTGGAACAGGACTTACACATGGTGGCCCCACATTCAGTAGAAATGTTACTAAGGAGCCCACCCCAGAGATGGCTCTCAAATGCCTGGATAACCCAGTATCAGGTATTGTTACTGGATTCCCCAAGAATCCACTTCCTAAAAAAGGCGGCTCTTAACCCCGCCACCTTGCTCCCGGGTGGTGACCCATCCGAGCCCATCCATGACTGTCGTGAGATCTTGGAATCTTTCACGAACCTGAGGGCTGACCTCACCGACAACCCATGGCCAAATCCTGATGAAGAATTATATACAGACAGGAGCAGTTACATCTCAGAGGGAATCAGGTATGCGGGGGCAGCAGTGGTAACTGCGGACACGGTCAACTGGGCTCAGGCCCTAAGATGTGGGACTTCAGCCCAGAAGGCCAAACTAATAGCTCTGACCCAGCTCTAAGGTGGGGAAAAGGAAAGGTTGTCAACATCTACATGGACAGGAGGTACGCTTTCACAACTGTGTATGTCCATAGGGCATTATATCAGGAGTGGGGACTTTTGGCTTTGGGAGGAAAGGAAATAATAAATATACCAGAAATACTCGCCTTGCTAGATAGAGGCTATCTGGTTACCAAAAAGGGCAGCTGTTATACATTGCAAAGGACATCGACTGCCAAAACTCAAATTGCCATAGGAAATGCCCTGGCTGATAAAATGGCAAAAGAGGTTGCCCAAAAACCAGTGGGGCTGCTGCAGATACTTCCTGTTTTACCGGGGCGAGTGCTGCCAAGCCCTCCAAAATATACTGGGGGAGAAATTAGACTGGGAGAAACTGTGGGCTCTAGAACAGATCCAGATGGTTGGAAAATTCTCCCGGAAGGGAGAATCCTAGTGCCAGAGCACCTGGGGAAATTTTTGATTACCCACATTCGCCAAAGTATACACCTGGGCAGTATGAAACTAATTGAACTCTTACAGAGAGATTGCTACATTCCCTGATTGCAACAACAAGCCCGGCAGGTATCATCCAGATGCCACATCTGTGCCCAGATAACTTCCAGCCAAGGGAGAGAAATGTCCCAAGGAACCAGGCTGAGGGGACAAGCCCCAGGGGAACAGTGGGAAATACACTTCATGGAAATATTACCTGGTCCATATGGATACAAATACCTGTTAGTCTTCATTGACACCTTCTCATAGTAAAAAAAACTAGTTTCTAAAATTCTCCCCTGATTTGGCTTCCCGACTGCAATGGGGTCCGACAATGGGCTGGCGTTCATTGCCCAAGTTACCCAATTGTTAGCAAAAATATTAAATATCAAATGGAAATTACATTGTATTTATAGGCCACCGAGTTCAGGGCAAGTTAAAAGAATGAATAGAACAATAAAGGAAACTTCAAATAAGCTAAAGCTTGAGACTGGTGAAAACTGGGTGAGTCTGCTTCCATTTGCCCTCCTGAAAACTTAATGTACTCCCTATGTTAAGGGAATCAAACAACCACCTCCACTAATCCCTAAATTTGGGGGAAAATAGCTGAATTAAATAACCATTCTCTTCTAAAATCATTACAGGTCCTGCAGTCTACCACCCAGCAAACTCAGGAACCGGTGAAAGCAGCCTGTCCAGGACCACCAAATCCTGCCCCTAAAGAAAGATCTATTTCAGGTGCAGCCTGGAGGCCTAGTCTGGATAAAGAAGCTTCAGCCAGCCACCTTGGAGGCCTGGTGGATGGGACCCCTGCCAATGATATGAAAATTATTTTCCTGGTCCCCATGGCTGACCATACTCTTGTCTGCCATAGCAGGGCCCCTAATTCTCATATTATTAAGCTTAATGTTTGGACCGTGTATAACCAACTGTCTAACCTCATACATGCAAATCATTGGTCCTTGAAACCCAGTATCAGAAAATTTTTAATCAAAATAAAGAAACAATGATTTGATTTTCTCATAAAACCAGTGGGGAATGTGGAGGGTTAGGAGCAATCAATCAGGCCCAAGCAGGAGCAATCAATCAGGCCCAAGCAAGGAAAGTTCCCACAACATTGGAGTGGAATGTCCCCAAGAGTTAAACAATAACCAATGTTAGGAAACTTAGAGAATGGGATGTGTTTTGGTGACAGCTAACAGCATTTTTCTGCTTCTATGATACACTTGCTTGCTAGCAACTGCAAAACCACAACATAATTTTAGCCTTTATAAGCACACCTTGAAAACCTCTAGGTGCTGCTCTCTGAATCTTCCTTCTTGGAAGTTTCTGGGGTAGTTGCCGGCCAGCTAATAAAGATTCCAATTTGGCTTGCAGTTTTGAATTATATGGTCTCTCTTTTGGTGCACCCCACAAAACTCATCTATCTTCCTTGATAAGTGTCTCCTACCAGGGTCAATATTAACTATGTTAGAACAAAACACAGAATCCAAACCCCAAATCCAAAAACCCCTATGCTCCTAACTATTGTCTCTTTAATGTAATTTTTAAAGTGTCTGAAGTTGGAATTATTTCCCAAGAATCAGACTGCATTGTTGGGTACTTATCGTCCAGCTCAGGTACTGGTCCTTTCACTCAGATGTAGTAAATCCAGACTTTCTTTGCAGTCTGGACGGCCATCTAAGTTGTCAACAGAATTTGATAGGATCCTTCTCAGGCCAGTTGGAGTTTGGATTCCTTCCATTATTTGATGAGGACCCAATTGCTGGGTTGGTGTTGATGAACAGCAAATTCAAGAGGTTGGGTCTGAGCCAGTAAACCAAGGTGCCTGAGGGATGACAGAGTAAATGACAAAGCCAGTACATAATTCTTAAGGAAGATGTCCCTTGCAAAGCCAGCTACCAGCATGGTCTGTCCTAAGGCAAAATTATCCTCTGGCTCTGGACCTGTAAAACTCAGAACAAGTTATCTGTTCCCAATATACAAAAGAGGGACAGTCATAGGATACATATCTTCATTTCCATAGGGAGAAATTGAAAGGAACACAGGGGTCACTGGACCCAAGCAGTTTCAAAATCCCATAGGGCAAACTGTATTAGATTTCAAAGTCAGAGTCAGTTATTTTGGGGGCTTTAGAAAGTGGCAGTCCCACCATTTCCAAGGGCCTACACGGTGGTCTGCCTCTCTCCAAATGCAAACTTGGGGGATATTAGGAAGACCAACTTTTTCTCAGCTCCACTCTCTCCAAGCATAGGAGCTACACCCAGGCTTTCTGTCATCTCTACAGCATATGCTCAAACCCTCCGCATGGTAGTAGCTAGGCTCCCTCCAATCCCCAAAGAATATGCTCCACCTTCCCCAAGCCTGAGGCAGTACCATTCTTCCACTGCAATGATGTGGAAGGCCCATCACCTGCCTTAGGGGAAAATTCATCCTCTCCACATACTTAGGTGGGTCAGTTCTCCTGGCCTGAGGCTTCTTGACTTTAAACTTTAGCTTCCATAGTTCTGCCTCTGAAGTTATTTTACCTTCACATTGTCCCTTTTCTGTTCCTCTCAGTCCTTGCTGGTAGTGGTTCTCTTTGGGCAGATCCCACAATATTCTCACTGGGTTTCTATGCCGTAGCTTCAGATCATGCCCATCAATCAGTTCCACGGGTACTATCGGGTCCCTTCCCAACAAGTTACCTTCAGCTTCTGGAATGTACAGCAGGGGGCTTATAATTTAGTTATAAAATGGGGGCTTTAAATACTTCCCCTTTTATCCCCCAAATATTGAGGGAGCTACCAGTGAATTTGATCCCCTTTGGGATGTGGGTCACAGAAGATCGAGCTGTCTCAGTGTCTACCAAAAATATAATTTCTTCCTGATATGGGCCCACCTTCAGATTTGCCACAGGCTCCTGGTGGGATCTTGAGATGAGAAGCTTCTGACCCCTCATAGTCCTCCAAATTCATCAGGGGTATTATCCAATCTTCTTTCTTTAAGCTCAGGCACTCCCTTTTGAAATGACCAGGTTTCCCACAGTGATAACACCATACTGAGTCCTGTGCTCTCCTCACTCCTTTATCCATTTTGACCCAGACTGTTTCTCTATCTCACCTCTGCCTGTCTCCTACCTGCTTTATCTCTAATCTCCTCTTGACCATGTGGTCAACCGTGCTTAACCTGAATAGCTTGTTGCTTCTGCTTTTCTTCTTCCTTTCTCACAAACACTTTCTGAGACTCTCTCAATGACTCACCTAGTGGTTTATCCATCCACCCATCTATTTTCTGGGTCTTTTTCTGAATGCCAGGCCAAGATCTCTTCACATAGCTGAACTTTAATATTCCTTGGGCTACAGGACTACCAGGGTCCATTCCTGAATATTTCCTCATCTGCTCCCTCAACATTTGCAGGTAAGTAGTGGGAGTCTCAACTTTTTCTTGAGCCATCTCAAAGGCTTTATTTAAGTTCTGAGATTTGGGTACAGCCAATTTTATCCCTTGTATAATGAGGTCTTTAAAATCTTTCATTCATGCCCTGTCTTTCTGATCATTATTATTCCAATTGGGATCTACATTTGGGGAATTTCTGCTCTGCTGCCATTATCCCTTGTCTGGGCAGGTGCTGCCTCTCCCATTCTTTCATAGCTGCCCTCCCCACCATTCCCCTTTCTTCTCCCATAAAGAAGATATTCAGGATAGACATAAGTTTAGACCAGGTATATAAGCTGGGCCCTAAAAATTGATCCAGTTGTTAGGCTAGCCCTGCTGGATCATCCATTAATGATTTAATCTCTTCCTTTAGTTCCTTACTTCTGTCAGGGGTGTTTGCATAACTGATTTCCCCTGGTCCAATAGGTATTTCTCTCAGAGGGTATAGGGACTCAACAGGTCTATGTTCTTTTACTCTTTTTTCCTCAGAAGCCCTCAGAAATGGAAAATTCTGTATATCTTTCTTACACTGTTCTAGCTCCTTCCTCAATTGTTGTGGGTTGTCACAGGTGGAACAGTTAGCCCTGATTGCCCCTCCTTCTCCCTGGGGGGAATGTGGGTTAGTTCCATTGGGCCTTCAGGGTCCAAATGTCCCTGCCCAGTGGGAGAAGCCTTGGGTAGGGGAAGGCTCAATAAAGGAATCCAGACTTAATTTCTAAAGATTTAGCCTCTGACTCTGGGGTTTTGACCTTTACAGGATAAAGAGGGGTTCCCTTTCCCTTTAGTTAACACACGGCATAATCAGACTTCTCTTTGGAAAAAGGTTTTTTATTTTAATAATGTAAAAAACCAATCCTCTTCTGCCCTGTATTTTGTCCAGAATATATCAGGTGGCACAATGCTTTCCTTGGTCGAAATATAACAAGAAATATTTAATCATTTTCTTTTTGTCCTTTCCCTTGTTTCAATCACTATTGGTCCAATGTTCCAATATTCTCCATATGGACTATACAGGGGAATGTTCCCGAGGGGCTCTATAGGTACCCCCTTCCCTTTTCTCCCTGGCCAGCTGACTGCCTCTATTACCTATTCTGAGTCTTGCCTGGTTTTTTTTTTCTCACAGCACCATTTTGCTTCATCTGATGTTGGCCCTTTCCCTCTCAGGAGAAGGGAACCATGGATTAGACTCTGCACTTGCTTACTCAATGCCAGGCTCATCAGAATTCTTCCTGACTACCAAGGCAATGCTTAATAGTCTTTTTCTTACCTTGGTCCATGCAGAGTTGCCTGGCCACTGTGAGACAGATTTTCCCTTCCCCTTTTTCTCATTCACAATCAGTGGATCCAAGAGATCAAATTGGGTCCTTCTGGCTGTTGGAACTGGGCCCCCAATGGTGGTTTACAAGATCACTCAATAAGTGGTGTGTGCCTTCCCTTCATCTTCCCTGGGAGTCATCCTCCAAAACCTCAGATCCTGGACAAGCCCCCAGAGTTTTTAGAAAGAAAACCACACTTAAAAGAGAATAAACACTCACCCAATTGTGGAGAAGAAGTTTATTTATTCACAATCTTACAAGAATGGACACACAACCAAAATATGGCTGGTGCACCAAGCAGTAGAACACCACAGGCTTTATACCCGAAGCTTAACATGCAGGTCCCTCCCCTGTTTCTCCACTTATTGGATACTCCAGAGGTTACAGCCTATCTGGATAGTCTAACTAATTCAAATTTCCCACTGAAGGTTCCCACTTTTGATTGTGCTTTACATTTCAGTGACCCTGGCTGTAACTTTATTTAAACTTGTTTTTACCTATGTAAGGATTTGGTGCTAATTCTAGGCTTTCATCAGAGGCCCTCCCCTTTCCCTACTTGTAAGACCAGTGTGAGTCATTTTGCAGCCCTTTGTTTAGTGAGTCCATTTCTCTCATCATGCATCATCTTGTGTGAAAGCTAAACTTAATTTTATTCTTACAGAGATGCACAGCATAAATAGCAAAATGGCAGAAAAACGTTCTTTATTATCACTTGGAAAATGGATTATACTCTCCTGTCAAAAGGTGGAGATTGGAAGATTGTATTTTAAAAAGTATGGCCAAGTTCCTGTTGTCTTCAAAAGACTCTCCTTAAATTCATAGACACAAGATGGTTTTTGCTGCTCAGCATCTCCTGTCCTTTCCACATAAAGGGCATTTCCATTTCTGCAAAGAACATTGTTGGAATATTGATTGGGATTGGTACTGCATTAAATCTATAAATTGCTTTGGGCAGAATTGGCATCTTTCCAACATTTAATCTTCCAATTCATGAACAGATAATGTCCTTCCATTTACTTAGGTCTTCTCTGATTTCTTTTAGCAGAAGAAATTCTGTGAATAAGTCCTTTACAAACTTGGTTAGATTTATTTCTAGATATTTGATGCCTTTATTTGCTGTTGCAAATGGAATTTGTTTTCTTAATTTCTTCTTCTGATTGCCCATTGCTTGCATGTAGAGATACTGCTGTTTTTGTGAGTGTTGATCTTATACTCCATTACTTTGCTGAATTCATTTGTTAGCTCTAGGAACTTTGTGCTGGATTTTTCATAGGATCAGATCATCAGTAAATGGGGAGTGTTTTATTTTTCCTTTCCAATTTAGATGCCTTTTATTTACTTTTCTTCTCTAATTGCTCTTGCTAGAACTTCCAGTACAGTGTTAAATAACAGTAATGACTTATCTTGTTCCTGATCTTAACTAGGATGTTAGCTGTGGGCTTTTCATATTAGTCCCTTTGTGATATTGAGGAACTTTCCTTCTAATACTACTGTTAAAGTGTTTTTATCATGAAGGAGAGTAGGATATTTGTAAATGCCTTTTCTGTTAATATGATATATATTGTATTAACTGACTTTCTTATGTTGAATCATCCTAATGTACCAGAGATAAACCCCACTTGATCATGCTGTGGGAGCCCACGGATTGGAATCACCTCCTTTAGGGAAAATCATGGAACCTTGAGCATGCAGTAACCCATGTGACCAGAACACAGACATTGAAGGTAACTGAGTATAATCACCTTTGATAATCAACTTTCAAGGGACTCAGCAGAGACTTATTTGTGGCCAGGTCTCATGAGACTCTGCTATGTAAGGGACTCCCCTTCCTCTTGTTTTTGTGGATCACTGATTTACATTTCCCAACCAGCCACCATTAGGAAAAGGTGTCCCTTGTTAGTAAGTCCCAAATTAAACTCATGGGGAAAGTTCTGCCTGGTATGTTCTTTTGTTTCAGGTTTAAGCTGGGCTTGAACCTTTGGTGAGGCAGCCAGGAGACCAAAAAGCTGTTGGCAGTAAAAGGCATGAGTAATGGGAAAAAAGACTCCCCAAGGGGAATCCCTGGTTGGGCTGAAACCTCCATGGAGGGAGGGATGACTACTTTCTTATATGAATGGGACCACCAAGGGGATATGGTGATGTTTATAACTCCCCATAATGATTAATAGCCCTCCTGTAACAGGCCTAGGACAGTTGGGATTTTATAGGAATAAGGAAAGCCACCAGGCCACTGCTGTAGCCTGGCTGCTTTTGAAGGCCATGCTTTCAGCTACAGAAGAGGCCCTGAAGGGGTCACGAGGAAGAATAACTTAAATTAGAGAGGGATATGTGGGTAATGCATGGGGAGTTGAAAGACACTTTAAATGAGAGACTATGCTGAATAGATGAAAATTAGTAAGAGCATGTTGTTGAGCTAAGGTAAGGGGACAGGTGTTACCTAAGAGTCAAGTAAGACATACTCTAAATTCCTCCAATTGGGATCCCAAATTTTTCTTTTTTTTTCTTTTTGTTTTTTTTTGTTCTTTTTCTTCATTTTTAAAATTTTTTTATTAGTATTTTTTGGGATCCCAAATTTTGGGACCCAGTGGATTTTTCTTCAAGCGATGAGGATTCCCAGTCTGACCGGCAGAAGGAGGATGAAGGGTGCAAATTTGTTTACCCTCTGGTCCAATGTAAAATTAAGTCAGAGTATTTCCCAGCCCATAATCAGGCAGACAGAGATTATGCATCTGGTGTGGCCCCAGCCCCAACCATGCCCACTGAGCAAATAAATGCATGGTGCAGTGAGATTTTACTGCTTCTGAATTATGAGAGATTGAGGCTCATTATAGGCAAAAGCCTGAAGATCTTTTATCAAATTGGCTACTGTGATTGTGGAATTCTGGTGCAGATGGCATACTGCTCTCAGGGTGAGATGAGAAAATTATCCTCTCTCACCACCCATTCTTCTCTGCATCAATCCATGTATTTATTAGCTCCTACAATGGAAACAAATTCAGTACTTAATTGGCTCATATTCCAGTGTAAGCAGGTGTGGCCCAATGAAGGGTATTTGTCCCTTAAACCCCCCTATTGGAACACCATTGACACACTACAAAATTTATTAAGGGGGCTAGGAATGAGGCATGCAATTTATATGCTGGGTACCATTGGACCAGATAGTGTAACTTACACCACAGGAATTGAGACAATTCTACATGCTCCTCCCAATGAGTGCTATGGGACTTTTGTGCCAATTATCAGTCCACCTATAGAACAGCCCATCTCACAGGCTGGCCAGTTGATTGCACAACTGGGGGAGACAGCCTAAAATGAAGGAGAGCTAGAATTAGAGCTGCAGGTTGTGTCCAAGATGACATGATGATCAGAACTGGGTTTCACCTACACAAAAGTGGAAAGGTCTAATAGCTGCTAGAGCTAAAATTGAGGATATTGACAGGCAGCTAAATGCAGTATTAGTTGAACTGTGGAGCAAGCTTCCCAAAGAGCAGAGGTTTATTAGGCAGTTCCAAAGGTTGCCTCTTTACTATAAGAAATTAACACTCAATTTTTTAGTATTCCCTTAAATAGGGTCAGTTTTCATATTCACCTGGAAAAGAAAAAAGGATTTTCATCTTGCTCCCATGAGGCTACTTATATGGCCAAAGTCTCATAGCAAAGAATTTGGGTAAGAAGAAAATTATAACCCAATATATTGTTATGTTAATCAGTAACTCTTTCTCAGAACTGAAAGAAGCTTCAGGCTCATTGTTGTTTCACCTTGGAAGTCTGGGATGGGCAATTGATGGGATAAATTTCAATGCTTTGGCTGCCCTGTCAAATTCATTGGATTGTTGGGGTATTAGAAGCCTTTCATTCTTCGCTTAGCTCAAATGTCAAAACCTGTGTGTGCTTTGATTAGGAAAATCTACCCCTGGGAATGGAATAACTCCCAGCAGGCTGCTTTTGAAAAAGCCAAATGAGCTATCTATCATACTGTCTTAGGCTTTATGGGTGGTGTATCCAGGTGTGGCCAGTACTGATATTGGCTTTGGGTAGGGCTTGTGGCAAAGGAAACAGGCAAAGTACATTTCCACTGGCTTTGGGGCTTAGCTCTAGAAAGGAGTCAAACTGTGGTATAGTTCTTTAGAAAAATGACTGTGCTGCCTATAAAATCTTACTGCAAGTTAAGGGACTAACTCAGAAATGCCTTGTTAAATTGAGACTAGCCATCACCATAGAGGGTAGGTATTGAACACTTCCACTAAGCCTCACCTGGCAGTGCACAACAATGAATATTAATGGAATGGAAAGCTTATCCACTACAGCACAGGATTCTCAACAACAGCCCTTTAAACACAAAGATGCATGGTATCTTAGGACCAGTTTTCTGTGTGGAAGCAGTAGCCATGCAACCTAGTATGGACACTATATGGTGGGAAAACTGGGACTATACCAAGCAGCCAATGGGCTGAATTAAAGGCTGTATGCATGGTCATTGTTTCTGAACCAGGAAACACATTAATATTTGCACAGACAAGTGGACAGACAACCTACCTGGAGCTACCCAATTATGGAAAACACTTGGTGATAGCCACCCTTATGGAGCCAAATGACCTCACCTGAATTGCATGAATTGATTCTATATGCTGTATGCCTTGGTCCATTCCTGTTTCCTGATGTTTGGGGTTTGAGAATAAAAGATTTTCTTACAGATTTTAAATCTCAGCAGATTCCTCATCATTGCATAGTCATAGGGACAACATCAATTCTGTGGAGAGAATTGTGCTAAGGTTTTGTGCTAAGCATTGGAGACACTCTTTGACCAAGACAGATACAAACCAACAGACCCATGGGCTGTATCCAATGTTAACCAGCCTCTGTTCACAGCCCTGAGCAGCTACTCCCACTCCTGTTCCTGGTAAATTAGTAACTGCTGAACCTGTACAAATCCTGTGAATACAGTTAAAGGGACCAGTGATGCTATGACTGCAGTAATATAATGAGGGTGACTTGTTTTTGCCTGTGCCACAAGCATTGGAAATTGAGGAATCCTGGGCCCCTAGGTACTGGGGTCACCCAAAAGTTGTACTAACATAGCTTGGATGAAAAATTGAGCAATTTTAAGTTTTAAACCACAGTGTTGAATGTTAAGCTTCATATATTAACTTTAGTTCAGTTACTCATTCAGCCCATCCAAAGGTGTTATCCTGGGGATTTTATTAAGTCCTGAAAGGAAAATAGAGTATGATTGATTCCTTGTCTTGTTGAAAAGTGCTGACTTGTGGTTTTGTTCTCCTTTAACTTAGGTAAAATGTGATTTTTGACATTTCTGAGAATGCTCTGTAGCTTTCAAACTTTTATTTTAGAAAATTCTTAATTAAAAATACATAGTTTCAGGGAAAACATAAGGTTGTTATAGCACCTATTAAGGTGAAAAGTTAAATCAATTGAGGAGGAAAAATGGATTGGGGTATCTTGGAAAAGGAAATGCTTGAATATGGTTTTCTCTGCCTGAGTCTATTATCACTTTAGAAAAAAAAAAACACGGCTAAGACTTGTTTTGTCCCTGTCACACACTAGGTAGCATATGGGTAATATTTTTATAGAGATGTACCAAAATTATTTCCTCAATTCTACTGACTAGAAAGATAATGAAGGTGAGGTAGGCTTATAGTTATTGCCTTAATTCAACTACATTACTCCTAAATGGGTCATTTAAAACAATTCATCTTGTAAGTTTATTGGCCTTTTGTTCCTGAAAACTCAAGCTTGTTGATATGTGCAGGGATTTAGAAATACAAAATGTTGGACAGGTTCATTATATTTAGATCTAACATGTTTGTGATAAGGAAATACCAACTGTTTACTATAAACATGTTTTAAAATTGCCCTTTATTAGTCCAAATGATAGCAATGGCATTAGGTAGAAACAAATTATTCACTACATTGTAAATCCCTGTTTATGCAGCTCTTAATCAGGCAAATGCTTTTTTCTCAATAGCTGTTAGTAAGGACCACCAGAACCAGTTTGCTTTTAGCTGATAATATCAGCAATATGCTTTCACTGTTCTACCTCAGGGGTATATCAGCTCTCCAGCCCTATGTCATAATCTTGTCTGCAGAGACCTTGATTATTTCTCCCTCCCACAAGACATCACACTGGTCCATTATATGGATGATATCATGGTGGTTGGACCTAGAGAGCAAGAAGTAGCAAGTACTCTAGACTTATTGGTAAGGCATTCATGTATCATAGTTTGGGCCATAAATCCAAAAAAAAATTACAGAGGCCTTCAACCTCAGTGAAATTTCTAGGTGCCCAGTGGTGTGAGGCATGTCATGATATCCCTTCAAAGGTGAAGGATAAGTTGCTGCATCTGGCCACACCTACGTCCAGAAAAGAGGCAAAATGCCTAGCTAGTCTCTTTGGATTTTTGGTGACAACATATTCCTCATTTTTGTGTGCTACTCTGGACCATTTTTTGAGTGACCAACCAGAAAAGCAGCTAATTTTGAGTGGGGAACTGAACAAGAGGAGACTCCGTGACAGGTCCAGGCTGCTGTACAAGCTGCTCTGCCACTTTGACCATATGATCCAGCAGATCCAATGGTGCTGGAAGTGTCAGTAGCAAAGAGAGATGCTGTCTGGAGCCTTTGGCAGGTTGCTATAGGAGAATCACAACACAGACCATTAGGGTTTTGGAGCAAACCTTACCATCTGCTGCAGACAACTACATCCTTTTGAGAAACAGCTTTTGACCTGCTACTGGGCCTTAGTAGAGATAAAATGCTTAACCATGGGCCACCAAGTTACCATGACAACTGGGTTGCCTATCATGAGCTGGGTGTTGTCTGACCCACAAAGCCATAAAGTTGGGCGTGCACAGCAGCACTCCATCATAAAATGGAAATGGTATATAGGAGATAGGGCCATAGCAGGTCCTGAAGGTACAAGTAAGTTACATGAAGAAGTGGCCCAAAATTTGCTTGGTCTGTGCTCTTGTCTCATAACCTTCTATTCCCCAGACCACAGCTATGACATCTTGGGGACTTCCTTATGGTGAATTGACTGAGAAAAAGAAAACTCAGGCCTGGTTTACAGATGGTTCTGAAAGTGGACAACTGTAGCAGTACAACCCCTTTCTGAGATGTCCCTGAAGGACAGTGGTGAGGGGAAATTCTACCAGTGGGCAGAACTTTGAGCAGTGCACCTGGTTGTTCATTTTGCTTGGAAGGAGGACTAGCCAGTGCACCTGGTTGTTCATTTTGCTTGGAAGGAAGACTAGCAAGATGTGTGTTTGTATACTGACTCATGGGCTGTAGCTAATGGCTTGGCTGGATGGTCAGTGAGTTTAGAAAGAGCATGATGGGAAAATTGATGACAAAGAAGTCTGGGTAAGAGGTATGTGAATAGACTTTTCTAAGTAGGCTAAAAACATGAAGATATGTGTGTCCTATGTAAAAGAACACCAGAGGGTGATTTCAGAAAAGGAAGGTTTTCATAATCAAGTGGATAAGATGACCTGTTCTCTGGATACCAGTTAGCTTCTTTCCCCAGCAACTACTGTCATTGCCCAATGGGTTCATGAACAAAGTGGTCATGATGGTAGGGTCTGAGGTTCTGCATAGGTTCAGCAACATGGGCTTCCACTCACCAAGGCTGATCTGGCTACAGCCACTGCTGAGTGCCCAATCTGCCAGCAGCAGAGACCCACACTATGGCACCATTCCCCAAGGCAATCAGCTGGTTACATGGTGGCAGGTTGATTACATTAGACCACTCCCATCATGGAAGCAGCAGCGATTGTCCTAACTAGAATAGACACATACTCTGGATATGGGTTTGCTTTAGCTTCATGCAATGCTTCTTCCAAAACTACCATCTATGGACATAACAGAATGCCTTATCTATCATCATGATATTCCACACAGCATTGCTTCTGAATAAGGAACCCACTTCACAGCAAATGAAGTATAGAAATGGGCACACGATCATGAAATTCTCTGGTCTTACCATGTTCCCCATCATTCAGAGGCAGCTGGATTGATAGAATGGTGGAATGGCCCTTTGAAACCTCAATTATGGTGCCAACTAGGTGGCAATACCTTGTAGGGCTGGGTGATTTTCTCCAGGAAGCTCTGTATGCTCTGAATCAGCATCCACTGTATGGTGCTGCTTCTCCCATAGCCAGGATCCATGGGTCCAGGAAGCAAGGGGTGGAAATGGAAGTGACACCGCTCACTGTTACCCCTAGCAATCCACAAGGAAATTTTTTGCTTCCTATCCCTGCAACTTTGACCTCTGCTGGTACAGGTTTTACTTCTAGAAGGGGGACTGCTTCCACCAGTAGAAATAACAATGATTCCATTGAACTGGAATCTAAGACTGCCACCTGGTTATTTTGGGTTACTCATGTCCCTGGATCAACAAGCCAAGAAGGGGATTACATTACTGGTTGGGGTGATTGATCCTATCAGGGGGAAATAGGACTGCAACTACACAATGGAAGTAAAAAAGAGTTTTCCTGGAAAATAGGAGATCCCGTAGGGTGTCTTTTAGTACTATTATGTCCTGTGATTAAAATAAATGAAAATTGCAGCAACCCAAACCAGGCAGGAATAACAATGGCTCTCAAACTTCAGGAGTGAAAGTTTGGGTCACCACAGCACATAAAGAATTATGACCAGCTGAATTGCTTGCTGAGGGTAAAGGGAACATGGAATGGGTAGTAGAAGAAGGTAGTGATAAATATGAACTACCACCACATGATCAGCTATAGAAATGAGAACTTTAATGCTGTTTTATTCCTGTTATGGTATTTAAGTTGTGAGATATCAAGTTTAAGAGTGAATATTACTCAAGGACTTGCACCCTATTCTGGTGAGATTTAATGTGTTTCTGCTTTTACTTGGGACAGTTGAGTAATGTTAAGTGAGGAAAAATGTGTCGGTTATTTTCTATTTAGAGATTAAGTATTGTTTAAGGTGATGTGCATAGCTGCCAAGTTGACAAAGGGTGGACTGTCATAGTCAGGTTCGTGTGTCAACTTGAACAGGTGGTGGTGTCCAGTCATCTTCTTATGCAAACATTTGGCTGTCTGTTGCTATGAGGAGATTTCATGGGTTTTTATCATGATTATGTCAGCTGTGTCCACAGCTTATCGCATTTGTAGTCAGTGAGTGATGCTTAATCTAAACAGCAGAGATTTTTAAGAAAGATTCAGAAGAGACAGTCACTCTTCCTGCTTCAGCCAGTGACCCTCTCCTGTGGAGTTTGTCTAGACCCTTCATTGGAGTTGCCAGCGTCACAGCCTGCCCTATGGATTTGGACTCTTCCATCCCCACGGTTGTCCAGCCAGCCTCTCCTGAGAGTTCTTTGAGGAACTTCATCAGAGTTACCAGCTTGTGGACTGCCCTACAGACCTTGAACCCTTGCATTCCCATGTTTGCCCAGCCAGCCTCTCCTGAGAGTTCATTGCAGACCTTCATCAGAGTTACCAGCTTTTGATCTGCCATACAGAACTTGGACTCTACATTCCCACAGTTATGTAGAATACTTTTATAAATTTTATATCTATGGATATCTCCTGCTGATTCTGTTTCTCTAGAGAACCCAAACCAATTCAGTTACTAAGTGCAAGGTGTATATTTTCACATTCTTTCATTATCAGCCTACTTGTATCTTTGAATTTAAGGTGAGTGTCTTGCTGATAACACATAATTGGGTCATGCTTTTCCATCTATTCTGCACTCTCTGGCTTTTGATTGGACAGTATAATCAACTTACATTTGAGTCACTACTAATAATACAAGACTAACTTCTCTATTTTGCTATTAAGTCTTTGTATGCCATTACATTGTTGCCGCTGAATTCTTCCCTTAATTCCTAACTTTATATTTATTTGATTTTTTTGAGTAATATACCATTTTGAGTGTTTTAGACTTTCTATCCAGATATATTTTTCATCTATTTTCATTGTGATTGCCATGTGGTTAAAATTTAACATTCTAAATATATAACAATGCATTTGGTTTGGTAACAAATTAATTTTTGTAGCATATACTTTTTCCTATGTCTTCCATCCCAATCTTTTCTAAAAACAATTTTTATTAATTTTTTAAAAATTTATTTATTAATTAAAAAAATTTAACAAATGAACTAAAACATCAATATACATAATCAGTAATTCACAATATCATCACTTAGTTGCATATTAATCATGTCTTAGAACATTTGCATCAATTCAGAAAAAGAAATAAAAAGATGACAGAAAAATAAAACAAAAACAGAAAAAAAATTATACATACCATGCCCCTTACTCCTCCCTTTCATTGATCACTAGCATTTCAAACTAAATTTATTTTAACATTTGTTCCCCCTATTATTTATTTTTATTCCATATGTTCTACTCATCTGTTGATAAGGTAGATAAAAGGAGCATCAGACACAAGGTTTTCACAATCACACAGTCACATTGTGAAAGCTATATCATTATTCAATCATCATCAAAAACATGGCTACTGGAACACAGTTCTATATTTTCAGGCAGTTACCTCCAGCCCCTTCATTACATCTTGAATAACAAGGTGATATCTACTTAATACGTAAGAATAACCTCCAGGATAACCTCTCAACTCTGTTTGGAATCTCTCAGCTATTGACACTTTGTCTCATTACACTCTTCCCCCTTTTGGTCAAGAAGTTTTTCTCAATCCCTTGATGCTGGGTCTCAGCTCATTCTAGGTTTTTTCTCAATCCCTTGATGCTGAGTCCCAGCTCATTCCAGGATTTCTGTCCCACATTGCCAGGAAGGTCCACACCCCTGGGAGTCATGTCCCACGTAGAGAGGGGGAGAGTGGTGAGTTTGCTTGTTGTGTTGGCTAGAGAGAGAGGTCAAATCTGTGCAGCAAAAGAGGTTCTCTTGGGGGTGACTCTTAAGCCTAATTTTAAGTAGGTTTGGCCTATCCTTTGTGGGGTTAAGTTTCATATGAACAAACCCCAAGACTTGGGGGCTCAGCCTATAGCTTTGGTTGTCTGCACTGCTTGTGAGAATATCAAGAATTCAACTTGGGGAGGTTGAATTTTCTCCCGTTCTCACCATTCCCCAAAGTGTACTTTGCAAATACTTTTCTGCTCACTGATCAAATCACTCTGGAATTCATCGGGGCATCACTCTGGACAAACCAACAAAATCTCATGTCCTACCCAAGTTTCCATGTACTTATGTTGTTCAACCAAGCTATCTACATAAGTTAAATTAGGAAATGCACTAGTCAAAATATAAATTTTGTACCAAATAAACCTTTTTTGATTTAGTCTCATACATAAGTTGAAATTTTAAAATATTAATTACCATCTATTTTCTGCACCCTGCAGTAATGATATTCCTTTGTTCTTCCTCATGCAAAAACATTTTTTAAATTTGTACATTTAGCCACTGTCATTATACACTCTAGGCAATCCTAGATTATACCATCTCAATCTCCAAAGTTTATCTTTCCTTCTGATTTCATTTGTGCCCCCAGCCCTCCCCCCTCCATCATTCTCACATTCAGCTTCATTCAGTGTTTTAACATAATTGTATTACAGTTAGGTAGTATTGTGCTGTCGATTTCTGAGTTTTTACATTCAGTCCTGTTACACAATCTGTATCCCTTCAGCTCCAATTACACAATATCTTACCCTATTTCTATCTCCTGATGATCTCTGTTACCAAAGAAATTCTCCAAGTTTATTCACTAATGTCAGTTCATATCAGTGAGACCATATAGTATTTATCCTTTTGTTTTTGGCTAATCACACTTAGCATAATGTCCTTAAGGTCCATCCATGTTGTTATATACTTCATAGCTTTATGATGCTGAGTGTCCATTAACTGACATGGAGCTGTTCTGTATTGTTTCTGGTTATTTAGTAGTTGTTCTGGAGGATGAACTATAATGTGCACATTGCTAAGCCACCATTTTGGTCTGGAAGACCTCTCATTGTCATCCCCATCTTTTTTTTGTACTTGCTGCTACCTATATCTCTGACAGTTGCATGTCTAAACCATAGATTCATTATTACTTTCTATGCATTTGCATTTTAGCATCTGTACGAAGGAGTGGAGTGACATATAAATAATAAACTTCAATAATACTGACATTTATAATTATGCAAATGATTGCCTATACTGTGGGTCTTTATTTCTTTATGCCACTGTGAACCACTGTCTAATGTCCTTTCCTTTCAGTCTAAAGAACTTCCTTTAGCATTGCTTGTAGGGCAGGTCTAGTGGTGATGAACTCCCTCAGCTTTTGTTTGTCTGTGAATGTTTTAATCTCTGCTTCATTTTTTGATAGAAGGCCTCATGGATATAAAATTCTTGTCTGACAGCTTGTTTTCTGTCAACATCTTAAGTATTTCAATGCACTGTATTCTTTCCTCCATGATTTCTGACGAGAAATTGAAACTCATTCTAGTTGGGACTTCCTTGGACCTAATATGATGTTTTTCTCTTACAGTTTTAAGAACTCTCCCCTTGTCCTTTGCATTCAACAGTGTGATCAATGCATAATGGTGTGCATTTTTCTTTATGTTTATCCCATTTGCTGTACTCTTTTCTTACTGAATGTGTATAGTCACCTCTTTTGCTAAGTTTGGCAAGTTCTCTGTCATTATTTCTTTGTATATTCCTTCTGTCCCTTTCTAACTATCTTCTTTTGAGAATCCCATGATGCCTATATTAGTATACCTGATGGTGTTCCAAAGGAGTCTTAGGCTACTTTCCCTTTTTTTTTTAGGAAACAAAATTTTTGTTCATTTTAATTAGATTTTAAGCTCCTTTTGTCTTTGGAGGTTTTTAAAAAGAAAGCAGAATTAGGTCTACTTCAATATCCACTGATTTCTTATGAAATTTGCATGATGCTGGAAGGTCATATCTCAGCTCTGCAATGACATCTATCTTGATTTTTCCATTCTTCAGCTTTCTTTTGGATATGTTCTCTAGTTGTGGATTTGTGTAAAGAATATACTACTTTTCTTGCTATTTCCAAAATAGTCTTCAGAAAAGCCATCTGCCCCTTTATTATTTTTTGTTCCAAAGTGAAGTTTCATGATTACTCTATCAAATGACTGGGACATTTTATTAGATAATGGGCACATATCACATTGAATCATGCCAATATTTGTTAATTCAAATTCTGCCACCTTCCTACTAAATTTTCAAATTCTGCCACATTCCTACTAAATTTTCCTTTACCTATATCAATAATCTATAGCAATGTTAGGAGCAGAATTGCTCCTAACATTGCAGTTCCGATGCTAAGCACTGCTCCTAACAATTGCAGTTCCTGCTAAGCACTGGACAACAATCCTGCTCCTAACATTGCAGGTCCAATGCTAAGAACTGGACAACCACATCCTAAATCCACAACCACTTTATTTACAAGTCATCATATGTGTTATGTATTGTCTAGAGCATACAAACTGCAATGTGTGACCTGGTTGGATATTGTTCTAGAATTAGTTTGAGACTTTCAAATCCACCCACTTGTTGAAGGTGACTTTGGTTCCTTAAACTTTAATTTCTTAATTGTTTTTCTTTTTGTAAAAAGAACAAAACTTTGCGCACACAAGTTTAACTGAACTGGATCATGGAGAAATCTTTTTAACCTGGATCTTGTTTCCACATACTCCCAGCCCTTTTACTACTTTCACTTTGTATAATTCTTTCTTTCTGCTCCTCAGCCTGATGCATTTTGAGTGTCTTGTCTTTGAGTTCACTGATTCTTCCTTCTTCCGACTCCAATATGTTCTTGAAACCCTTCTGGGCATTTTTCTATTCAGTTATTTTGGTCTTCAACTCCAATAGTTCTGTTTGTTTCCTCTTTAAACTTTCTATCTCTTTACTAAGACTCTCATATTGTTCAATCATGGTTTTCCTGGTATTCTTTAATTCTTTCTCTATATTTTCCTTCATCTTCTTGAGCATTTTCATCATCATTTTTTAAAAGTTTGTTTGTTATGTCCACACTCTGCTCTTTGTTGCTGTGTTCTTGATTTTTATTCTCTTCCTGCACATGGGCCATTATTTCCCTTTTCTTTGTGTTGTACTCTTTTGTTGCACAGTGTAGATTTTAATGTTTTAAAATGTTAACTCTGGAATTTATTCCCTGAGATGTCTGCTTCTTGATTTTATAACGAGCTTGTGATAATACAGAGACTTCCACGACCTTCAACTTTCCTATCAGGGAGGTCTCTGCCCAAGGTGACTGCAGTGTGCAGGGTTTTGCCAGTCTTTCTGGGCTTCTCTCTTGTTCTAGGCTTTTGCTTGTTAGTGGTTCTGGAGTCCCACTGTTTACAAGAGTTTTGTTGTCCTCTCTGTTTTGCATGTGTTTGAAACAAGAAAAGCCTTTGCCCCCAATGCCTGCTTCTATAGATTCTTACACTTGCTTGGCTGTAGAGCAAATTCTTGGAGGAGGGACATGTAGGAGACGACTTTTCCAAATCAGTCTGTCCCAGCTTGAAGTAGGTCACGAACTTTCAAGATGGTGCAGATTGCCTCCACAATGACTAAGAATGGAATAAGAAAGGCACAAATTGCTTCTTTCATTGCTCCCCAAAGCTGTGTTTTCTTGCCCAGCCATGAAAACGTAGCCCCTTGATTAACTGTCCCCCACAGCCCTGAGAAGCACCTCTGCAGCCCCTTTATGGGGTGGTTTGAAAGAATTGCAGCTGTAGCTTTGTATGGGCAGTTGGAAACAATGGCTACTGCTGCCCATATCCAGTTTAATAGTTGTTCTGGTGGAAGTAATGAGTTTTCGTGCGTCCTTCTCTGCCATCTTTCCATAGACTTCATCCCATAAGCCTTGTAACATTATGCTATGCTTTTGTTTTCATTTCTCTCTAGATATTTAATGAGCCCTCTTGTAATTTCTTCTTTTACCCTTGATTGTATAATTTAATTTCCATATATATTATTTTAATTTTCATATATACATTGATCTTCCAGTTCTCTTTCTGTTATTAATTTCCATCTTCATTCCACTGTAGTCAGAAAAGATGTTTTGCATAATTTCGTATTTTCAAAATTTATGGAGACTTCATTTGTGATGCAATATGTGAACTATCCTGAGGAATGATCCATGTGCACTTGAGAATAATGTTATCCTGTTGTTTGGGGGTGCTATGTTTTGTATAGATCTGTGAAGTCTAGTTCATTTATCATATTATTCAAGTAATCTGCTTCTTTTTTTTTAAAATTTTTAAATTTTTTTAAGATACCAAACAAACGCAAACATTCTTAAATTTTGATCATTCCGCTCTACACATATAATCAGTAATTCACAATATCATCACTTAGTTGCATATTCATCATCATGATCATTTCTTGGAACATTTGCATCTATCCAGAAAAAGAAATAAAATGAAAACAAAAAAATTCATATATACCATACCCTTTATCCCTCCCTTTCATCGATCACTAGCATTTCAATCGAAATTTATTTTAACATTTGTTCCCCCTGTTATTCATCTTTATTCCATGTTTTACTCATTTGTTGATAAAGTAGATAAAAGGAGAATCAGACACAAGTTTTTCACAATCACACAGTCACATTGTTAAAGCTATATCATTATACAATCATCTTCAGGAAACATGGCTACTGGAACACAGCTCTACATTTTCAGGCAGTTCCCTCCAGTCTTTCCACTACATCTTGACTAACAAGGTGATATCTATTTAATGCATAAGAATAACCTCCAGGATAACCTCTCGACTCTGTTTGGAATCTCTCAGCCATTGACACTTTATTTTGTCTCACTTCACTCTTCCCCCTATTGGTCAAGAAGTTTTTCTCAATCCCTTGATGCTGGGTCTCAGCTCATTCTAGAGTTTTTCTCAATCCCTTGATGCTCAGTCTCAGCTCATTCTAGGTTTTCTGTCCCACATTTCCAGGAAGGTCCACACCCCTGGGAGTCATGTCCCACATAGAGAGGGGGAGAGTGGTGAGTTTGCTTGTTGTATTGGCTACAGAGAGAGGCCACATCTGTGCAGCAAAAGAGGTTCTCTTGGGGGTGACTCTTAGGCCTAATTTTAAGTAGGCTTGACCTATACTTTGTGGGGTTAAGTTTCATGTGAACAAACCCCAAGAATTGGGGGCTCAGCCTATAGCTTTGGTTGTCTGCACTGCTTGTGAGAATATCAAGAATTCAACTTGGGGAGGTTGAATTTTCCCCCGCTGTCTACCATTCCCCGAAGGGGACTTGACAAATACTTTTCCACTCACTGATCAAATCACTCTGGGATTCATCGGGGCATCCCTCTGGACAAACCAATAAAATCTCATGTCCTACCCCAGATTCCATGTACTTATGTTGTTCATCCAACTATCTATATAAGTTATATTAAGAGACGCACTAGTCAAAATATAAATTTTGTACCAAATAAACCTTTTTTGATTTAGTCTCACACATAAGTTGAAATTTTAAAATATTGATTACCAACTATTTTCAGCACCCTGCAGTAATGATATTCCTTTGTTCTTCCTCATGCAAAAACATTTTTAAATTTCTACATTTAGTCATTATCATTATACACTCTAGGCATTCCTAGATTATACCACCTCAGTTTTTATTGTCTATCTTTCTTTGTGATTTCATTTATGCCTCCAGCCCTCCTCCTTCTATCATTCTCACATTCAGCTTCATTCAGTATTTTAACATAATTGTATTACAGTTAGGTAGTGTTGTGCTGTCCATTTCTGAGTTTTTATATTCAGTCTTGTTGCACAATCTGTATCACTTCAGCTCCAGTTACCCAATATCTTACCCTATATCTATGGCCTGATGGTCTCTTTTACCAAAGAAATATTCCAAGTTTATTCACTAATGTCAGTTCATATCAGTGAGACCATACAGTATTTGTCCTTTTGTTTTTGGCTAATCACACTTAGCATAATGTCTTTAAGGTCCGTCCATGTTATTACATACTTCATAACTTTATTCTGCCTTACAACTGCATGATATTCCATCCTATGTATATTCCACAGTTTGTTTAGCCACCCGTCTGTTGATGGACATTTTGGCTGTTTCCATCTCCTTGAAATTGTAAATAATGCTGCTATAAACATTGGTGTGCCAGGAGAGTGGACCCACCCATATACATGGAGAGGGTGAGTTTACCCTGAAGGGCAAGGATGAATCTCCCCTCTCGTTGCAGTGGAGGAGTTGTGTAGCCTCGGGCCTTGGAGAAGACAGAGCACGCTCCTTGGGGGACTGGGAGAGCCTGGCTGACACCATATGGAGGGGTTGAGCATGTGCCCCAGGAATGGCAGAGAGCCCAGGGGTGGCCCTGATGCCTGGAGAGAGTGGAGCCCAGAGGTGGTCTCCTCGATGTTCCCCAAGGTTGATTGGGAAAGAGGCCGGCCACTGCATAGGCCATTGGAAGGGGTGGGACTGCTACTTTCTATAGCCGAAGGATGAATGACTTTCAGACTTTGAAATCCCACAGCACTTGCCCTGCAGGTTTTACATCTGTGTTTCTTCTAATTTCTCCCTATGGAAATGAAAATCTGTATCCTGTGAATATCCTCCTTTGCTTATTGGCACCAGACTTGTTTTGGGATTCACAGGTCCACAGCAAGAGAATTTTTTACATCTGTTTAAGGTGATGCTTGAAGTTGCCAAGTTGACAAGGGGTGGACATGTGTTAGTTAGATTCAGTTGTCAACTTGGCCAGGTGAGCATACCTAGTTCTATTGCTGCGGACACAAGCCAATGGTACGTGAACCTCATCTGTTGCTAATTACATCTGCAATCAACTAGGAGGCCTGTCTGCTGCAATGAGTGACATTTGACTTAATTGGCTGGTGCTTAAATGAGAGAACACAACGTAGCACAGCCTAGCAGCTCAGTATTCCTCATCTCAGCACTAGCAGCTCAGCCCAGGCCTTTGGAGATGCAGGAAGAAGTCACCCTGGGGAAAGTTGTTGGAACCCAGGGCCCTGGAGAGAAGACTAGCAGAGACCATCTTGTGCCTTCCACATAAGAAAGAACCTCAGTGGAAAGTTAGCTGCCTTTCCTCTGAAGAACCAACAAAATAAATCCCCTTTTATTAAAAGCCAATCTGTCTCTGGTTTGTTGCATTCCGGCAGCTAGCAAACTAGAACAGATGGTTTGCTTTTCTCTTGCTGCTTTCAAGATTCTCTGTTTCTCTTTGACCTCTGACATTCTGATTAGTAAATGCCTTGGAGTACGTCTATTCAGATCTATTCTCTTTGGCGTACGCTGCACTTCTTGGATCTATAATTTTAAGTCTTTCATAAGAGTTGGGAAATTTTCAATGATAATTTCCACCAATAGTTTTTCTCCTCTTTTTCCCTTCTCTTCTTCTTCTGGGACACCCACAACACGTATATTCATATGCTTCATATTGCCTTTCAGTTTCCTGAGTCCCTGCTCATATTTTTCCACTTTTTCCCTATATTTTCTTTTTCTTGCTGGATTTCAGAGGTTCCATCCTCCAGCTCAGAAATCCTATGTTCTGTCTCTCGAAATCTACCATTGTAGCTTTCCATTGTGTTTTTCATCTCTTCTACCATGCCTTTCATTCCCATAAGTGCCATGATTTGTATTTTCAGACTTTTGATTTCTTCTTTTTGTTCATTCCTCACATTCTTTATATCCTCCCTCAATTCATTGATTTGGTTTTTGATGAGGTTTTCCATATCTGTTCGTATATTCTGAATTAAATGTTTCAGCTCCTGTATCTCATTTGAATTGTTGGTTTATTGCTTTGACTGGGCCATGTCTTCAATTTTCCTGGTGTGATTTCTTATTTTTTGCTGGCATCTAGGCATTTTATTACCTTAATTAGTTTATTCTGGTGATTGCTTGCACTTCTTTTACCTAGGGTTTTCTTGCGGGATTAATTTGTTTTCTATCTGTTCTTTGACATTCAGTTCAGCTTTATCTGGACCTCTAGCTTAAGTTTTGTTTAACAGATCAGAATTTTTCAGTTCTTGTTTTCTTGTGTCTTGCCCTGCTTGTATGGTGCCCCCCCACCTTAGAAGGGTCTTCTAAAGTGTTATAGACCACAGCCAGATTTTCCCAGACCCAACTGGCCTCCTATCAGGAGGAAAGGGTCACCTGCGTTGGTTTTCCCTGAGGGTGAGACCCAGCAGGTTGAAAGACTTTCCTGTGAAGTCTCTGGACTCTATTTTTCTTATCCTGCCCAGTATGTGGTGCTTGTCTGTCTGCAGGTCCCACCAGCATAAGATGATGTGGTACCTTTAACTTTGGCTGGGGGCATGTTGGAGATAGAGGAGAGGTTGTAGGCTGGTTTTAATGGCTTCAAATTACCAAACCCTGAATTTGTCTGAATTCCTTGAGAGAGGGATTCCACCTGGGTTAGGCTTCACCCCTCCCCTGGGGAAAGCACAGTCTCCAGACAAGCCCTCAAATGAGTTTGTTTCTGCCTACGCCTGGGGCAGTTGTAGCCTGAGGAGCCCTGCCGCTGTATCTGAAGTCAGTCGAGCAGTTGTAGAAAGACAGCCACAGAAACCTGCTTCTTTATCTTTTTTTTCCCCTTTACTGTCTACCCTGCCCCCTTGGTGCTGGGGCAAAAATCAGCAACCTCCACTTTGACCAGGTTCACCTGAGCTGGGGGCCTATTTTTAGTAGTCAGAATTTGTTAATCAATTCCATGATTGGTGTTGGTTGGGCTCAGCCCCTGCTGCTGGCAAAGTCTCTTTTCTTTCCCTTCTGGGAAGCAGCCTGTAAGGGAGGGGGCCAGCCACCATGGCTTGGGGAAATCACGGCTCTGGGGGGGGCTCACAGCCAGTCCACCTGGTCCAGATTGGGGTACGCTGTGTGTCCAGTCACTGACGTGGCCCCGGGAGCTGTTTTATACTGTGTCTGGTTATTTAGTAGTTGTTCTGGAGGACGAACTAAAATGCGCACATTGTTAAGCCACCCTCTTGACCTGGAAGTCCCCAATAATCTGCTTCTTTATTCATCTTTTCTCTAGATATTCTATCTATTGATGAAAGTAGTGAATTGAAGTCTCAATTATTGTAGAGGTGTTTATTTCTCCATTCAGTTTTGCTTCATGTATATTGGGGCACCATAGTTAGGTGCGTAAATATTGCTGATAGCTATTTCTTCTTGATAGTTTAACCATTTTATTAATATATAGTGTCATTCTTTGCCTGTTGTAAAATCTTTTCACTTAAAGTCTACTTTGTCCAATAGTAATATAGCTATCCCAGCTCTTTGTTAGTTACTATTTCCATGGATTATCTATTTGCACCTTTTCAATTTCTACTTATTTGTATTTTTGAGTCTTGGGTGAGTCTCCTGTTATAATATTGGATCATGCTTTTTAATCAAATCTCCCAATCTGTGTCTTTTGGGAGATTTGATTAAAAAAGAAGAGAGTAATTATTATTATTGGTGTTGTTGTTGTAAAGGCAGTATTCAGTTCAGCCATTTTGTACTTTATCTTTTTTGCCTCTTTTCTTTTATTACATTGTCCTTTTCTGTATATTTGATCTTTTGTGATGTATCTGTCTGATCCCTTTATCATTTCTGTTTCTGTATATTTTTAAAATTATAGTATTTGTGTTTCCTGTGGGGATTAAATTGCACAACCTGCATTTGTGACCTATGAAATAAAAAACGTCATCATAGCCTCATCAGAATACATGTTCTCTGCTCCCATATCCCTAGGTTTCTCCTCTATATACGTTTTTTTCAACATTACCTCTTTATACTTTGCATGTCCATTATCAGGAAATACAACTTTTTTCCTGTTCAATTGTATTCTTACACTTTGTATTAGTTTGAAAGCTGCCAGAATGCAGCATACCAGAAATAGAATGGCTTTTATAAAAGGAATTTAATAAGTTACAAATTTACAGTTCTAAGGAAGTAAAAGTGTCCAAATTAAGGCACAAACAAGAGGTTATCCTCACTCAAGAAAAGCTGATGGGTCTGGAACACCTCTTTCAGCTAGGTGGTCACATGACTGGCATCTGCTTGGTCCATTGCTTCTGGGCTCTACTGCTTTTAGCCTCTGTTCTTGTGGGAGTTCATCACTTTACTTCCCCAGAGCTGGCTTTCTTCTCTTGGCTTCCCTTGGCTCTCTCAAGGTTCTGGCTGGCTTAACTCTCATGGCAATGTCTGCTGGACTCCAAGCATGTCCAAACATCCATGTCTCTGTTCTCCATATGTCCACAACTATGTCAGCTCTGCTGTGATGTTTCTGTTGGCACTGAGACTTCTGTCATTTCTATCATTTCTGACACTCTGAAATGTTACCACATTTAAAAGATTCCATCAAATTAAACAAGACCCACCTGGAAAGGGTGGAGTCACAATTCCACCCAATCAAAAAATCACATCCACAATAGGATATGCCATATCTTTGTGGAGATAATCTAATCAAAAGTTTCACACTACAGTATTGAATCAGGATTTAAAGAAATGGTTGCTCACACAAGATTGGATTAGGATTAAAACATCACTTTTCTAGGGTGTATAATACTTTCAAACTGGCACACTCTCATAGAAATTAAAGAGTATAGTTATATATTGAAAATATGGTACTATTAGTTTTCCATTTACCCTTTTAATTACCTTTGCTGAAGATCTTCATTTCTTCATACTAACCCAAACATATCTCCTTCCTTTTCCCTTCAACCTGAAGCACTTTCTTTAATAATTCTTGTACTGCAGGTTTCCATTGATGAACTCTCAGTTTCTGTGTATGTATGATTATTTAAGAAAACATTTTTATTGATAAAACTTAACAAAAGCATTCCTAACAAACCGATATGCCAGACATGGTGTACACTCAATGGCTCACAATGTCATGGCATAGTTGTCTATTCATCACATGATCATATTTTGGAATATTTGCATCACTCCAGAGAAATAAATAAAAAAGAAACAAGAGAAAGCTCATACATACCATACCCTATTTCCCTCCCTCTCATTGACCACTAGTATTTCCATCTACCCAATTTATTTTAACCTTTGTTCCCCCTATTATTTGTTTATTTTATCCATATTTTTAACTCATTCATCCACACCCTAGATAAAAGGAACATCAGACACAAGGTTTTCACAATCGTACAGTCACATTGTAAAAGCTATATCATTATACAATCATCTTCAAGAAACAAGGCTACTGGAACACAGCTGTAGTTTCAGGTACTTCCCTCTAGCCACTCCAATACACCATAAACTAAGGAAGGATACCTATATAATGCATAAGAATAACCTCCATGATAACCTCTCAACTCTGAAACCTCTCAGCTACTGGCATTATTTTTTCTCTCTTCTCTCTTCCCCCTTTTGGACAAGAAGGTTTTCTCAATCCCTTGAAATTGGGTCCTGGCTCATCCTGGGGTTTGTGTCCCACAATGCCAGGGAGATTTACACCCCTTTGAACCATGTCACATGTAGGGGGCAGGGATGGCAGTGAGTTCACTTGCTACATTGGCTTAGAGAGAGGCCACATATGAGCAACAAAGGAGGTTATCTGGGGGTGACTCAGGTCTAATTTTTTTTTTTGCGTGGGTAGGCACCGGGACTAGAACCTGGTCTCTGGCATGGCAAGTGAGAATTTTGCCACTGAGCCACCATTGCAGCACCTTCTTAGGTCTAATTTTAGGTAGGCTTAGCCTATTCTTTGCAGGAATAAGTTTCATAGGGGTGAACCCCAAGATCGAGGGCTTAGTCTATTGACTTGATTGTCCCCAATGCTTGTGAGAATATCGAAATTCTCTGAATGGGGAAGTTTAGAATATTTCCCCCTTTCTTCCCATTTCCCCCAGAGGACTTTGCAAATACTTTTTTATTCACTGTCCAAATTACTCTTGGATTTATCATGGCATCACATTAACCTGGGCAAAACAACAAAATATCATACCCTATTTAAGATTGCATGTACTTACAGTGGTTGACTAAACTGACCATACAAGTTAAATTAGGAACTGCACTACCTATAGTACAAATTTTGCACCAAATATACGTCTCTCCCTTTGGTCTCACAAAGAAGTTGAAGTTTAAAAATATGAACGTTATCATACTTTACTTAGTCTTCTGATATACCTTAGTCTTATCCAGATCAGCTTCATTCATATCTGTACTCGATATTTGATCACTTTTTCAACTTTTTAAACAGTTCCATGGGCTACTGCTGGCTTTCATAGCTTCAGAGCTCTAACTCTGAGTCTCAGGGGTCACATAAATACTCACAGTTTCTGGGAAAGACCATGTGTTCTAGTTTGCTAGCTGCCAGAATGTGATACACCAGAAATGGAATGGCTTTTAAAAGGGGAAATTTATTAAGTGCTAGTTTACAGCTCTAAGCCCATGAAAATGTCCAAATTAAAGTAAGTCTACAGAAATGTGCAATCTAAAGCATCAGGGAAAGATACCTTGGTTTGAGAAGGCTGATGATGTTCTGGGTTTTTCTCTCAACTGGAAAGTCACATGGCATTGTCTCTTAGCTTTCTCTCCAGGAGTCTTTTTTCATGAAACTCCACCAGGGGATTTTTTCTTCTTCATCTCCAAAAGTCTCTGGCTGTATGGGCTCTGGTAGCTCTTGTGGCTGTCTTGTCATTCTGATGCTTTCTCCAAGACACTTCCTCTTTTTAATGATTCCAGTAAACTAATCAAGACCCACCTGGAATGGGTGGAGTCACATCTCCCTATAATGAAATGCTAATACTCACAATCGGGTGAGTCACATCTCCATGGGAACAATCAAAACTCCCAGCCAGCAACATTGAATGAGAATTAAAAGAAATGGCTTTTCTGGGGTCCACCACAGATTCAAACCAGCACACCATGTTGTATACAAACAGCTCAGCATCTCAGAATATAGAATGAACAGTTACACCTTCTGAATATGTGTGACTTCTGTAAGAGCTTACAATCTAGGACACTTTACATTAAGTACAACCTATGCTCTCAACTTTAATTCATTGAATTTTAATATTATAGTTAGTCCACATGATTGAGGCATGATAATATTTGTCTTTTTGTTCCTGACAGCTCTTAAGGTTCATTCATCTAGTTGTATGTGTCGCAACTTCATTCCTTCTGTGGCCACTCAGTAGTCCATTGTCTGTATACACCATAGTTCTCCCTTCCATTCCTCAGTCATTATACCCTTAGGCCACCTCCATTCATTGTGGATCATGAACACTGCCACCAGAAACACCAATGTGCAAATATCCATTCATGTCCCCACACTCAGTTCCTCCAGGTATATGCTGAACAATGGGGTTTCAGGATCACATGGCAAACTCACCCCTAGCCTCCTGTGGAATCACCACACTGCCTTAAAAGGAGCTGTGCCTCTAATTTCCCTACCAACAGTTAATAGGTACATCTCCTTCTCTGTATTTTCTCTAGCACTTGTTTCTCTCTGTTCATTTTTAAATAGTTTTATTCACACATCATACAATCCAGCCTAAATGTATAGGCATGCCTTCTCCACCATGCTCTATATGAAGACATTTCCTTTTCCTCCACAAAGAACCCATACCCCTTACCCAATCTCCCTGCCTGCTGACATTTAGCTTTGGCGTAATGCCTTTGTTACATTCAGTGGGAGCATATTACACTGTTACTGTCGACTATAGATTCTAGCTTATATTGACTGTACTTTTTCCCACATACCATCTATATTCAACACCCTGCACTGACATTACTTTGTTTTTTCTCCTGCAAAAACATTTTTAATTTGTACATTTAATCACCATCATTGTACATTCTAAGCATTTGTAAATTGTGCCATCTTTATCTTATATATTTTTTTGAATTTGTATTTTTTTATTAATTAACGGAAAAAAAGAAATTAACCCAACATTTAGAAATCATACCATTCTACATATGCAATCAGTAATTCTTAACATCATCACATGGATGCATGATCATCGTTTCTTAGTACATTTGCATCGGTTTAGAAGAACTAGCAACACAACAGAAAAAGATATAGAGTGTTAATATAGAGAAAAAAATAAAAGTAATAATAATAGTAAAAAAAACCTATAGCTCAGATGTAGCTTCATTCAGTGTTTTAACATGATTACTTTACAATTAGGTATTATTGTGCTGTCCATTTTTGAGTTTTTGTATCTAGTCCTGTTGCACAGTTTGTATCCCTTCAGCTCCAATTACCCATTATCTTTCCCTGTTTCTAACTCCTGCTGGACTTTGTTACCAATGACATATTCCAAGTTTATTCTCGAATGTCGGTTCACATCAGTGGGACCATACAGTATTTGTCCTTTAGTTTTTGGCTATACTCACTCAGCATAATGGTCTCTAGGTCTATCCATGTAATTACATGCTTCATAAGTTTATCCTGTCTTAAAGCTGCATAATATTCCATCGTATGTATATACCACAGTTTGTTTAGCCACTCGTCTGTTGATGGACATTTTGGCTGTTTCCATCTCTTTGCAATTGTAAATAACGCTGCTATAAACATTGGTGTGCAAATGTCCGTTTGTGTCTTTGCCCTTAATTCCTTTGAGTAGATACCCAGCAATGGTATTGCTGGGTCGTATGGCAATTCTATATTCAGCTTTTTGAGGAACCGCCAAACTGCCTTCCACAGTGGTTGCACCATTTGACATTCCCACCAACAGTGGATAAGTGTGCCTCTTTCTCCGCATCCTCTCGAGCACTTGTCATTTTCTGTTTTGTTGATAATGGCCATTCTGGTGGGTGTGAGATGATATCTCATTGTGGTTTTGATTTGCATTTCTCTAATGGCCAGGGACATTGAGCATCTCTTCATGTGCCTTTTGGCCATTTGTATTTTCTCTTCTGGTAGGTGTCTGTTCAAGTCTTTTTCCCATTTTGTAATTGGGTTGGCTGTCTTTTTGTTGTTGAGTTGAACAATCTCTTTATCTGATATGTCATTTCCAAATATTGTCTCCCATTGTGTAGGCTGTCTTTCTACTTTCTTGATGAAGTTCTTTGATGCACAAAAGTGTTTAATTTTGAGGAGCTCCCATTTATTTATTTCCTTCTTCAGTGTTCTTGCTTTAGGTTTAAGGTCCATAAAACTGCCTCCAATTGAAAGTTTCATAAGATATCTCCCTACATTTTCCTCTAACTGTTTTATGGTCTTAGACCTAATGTTTAGATCTTTGATGCATTTTTGAGTTAACTTTTGTATAGGGTGTGAGAGATAGGTCTTCTTTCATTCTTTTGCATATGGATATCCAGTTCTCTAGGCACCATTTATTGAAGAGACTGTTCTGTCCCAGGTGAGTTGGCTTGACTGCCTTATCAAAGATCAAATGTCCATAGATGAGAGGGTCTATATCTGAACACTCTATTCGATTCCATTGGTCGATATATCTATCTTTATGCCAATACCATGCTGTTTTGACCACTGTGGCTTCATAATATGCCTTAAAGTCAGGCAGCGTGAGACCTCCAGCTTCGTTTTTCTTCCTCAAGATGTTTTTAGCAACTCGGGGCACCCTGCCCTTCCAGATAAATTTGCTTATTGGTTTTTCTATTTCTGAAAAATAAGTTGTTGGGATTTTGATTGGTATTGCATTGAATCTGTAAATCAATTTAGGTAGGATTGACAACTTAACTATATTTAGTCTTCCAATCCATGAACACGGTATGCTCTTCCATCTATTTAGGTTTTCTGTGATTTCTTTTAACAGTTTTTTGTAGTTTTCTTTATATAGGTTTTTTGTCTCTTTAGTTAAATTTATTCCTAGGTATTTTATTCTTTTAGTTGCAATTGTAAATGGGATTCGTTTCTTGATTTCCCCCTCAGCTTGTTCATTACTAGTGTATAGAAATGCTACAGATTTTTGAATGTTGATCTTGTAACCTGCTACTTTGCTGTACTCATTTATTAGCTCTAGTAGTTTTGTTGTGGATGTTTCCGGGTTTTCGACGTATAGTATCATATCGTCTGCAAGCAGTGATAGTTTTACTTCTTCCTTTCCAATTTTGATGCCTTGCATTTCTTTTTCTTGTCTAATTGCTCTGGCTAGAACCTCCAACACAATGTTGAATAATAGTGGTGATAGTGGACATCCTTGTCTTGTTCCTGATCTTAGGGAGAAAGTTTTCAATTTTTCCCTGTGGAGGATGATATTAGCTGTGGGTTTTTCATATATTCCCCCTATCATTTTAAGGAAGTTCCCTTGTATTCCTATCTTTTGAAGTGTTTTCAACAGGAAAGGATGTTGAATCTTGTCAAATGCCTTCTCTGCATCAATTGAGATGATCATGTGATTTTTCTGCTTTGATTTGTTGATATGGTGTATTACATTAATTGACTTTCTTATGTTGAAACATCCTTGCATACCTGGGATGAATCCTACTTGGTCATGATGTATAATTCTTTAATGTGTTGTTGGATACGATTTGCTAGAATTTTATTGAGGATTTTTGCATCTATATTCATTAGAGAGATTGGTCTGTAGTTTTCTTTTTTTGTAATATCTTTGCCTGGTTTTGGTATGAGGGTGATGTTGACTTCATAGAATGAATTAGGTAGTTTTCCCTCCACTTCGATTTTTTTGAAGAGTTTGAGGAGAGTTGGTACTAATTCTTTATGGAATGTTTGATAGAATTCACATGTGAAGCCGTCTGGTCCCGGACTTTTCTTTTTAGGAAGCTTTTGAATGACTGATTCAATTTCTTTACTTGTGATTGGTTTGTTGAGGTCATCTATTTCTTCTTGAGTCAAAGTTGGTTGTTCACGTCTTTCCAGGAACCCGTCCATTTCATCTAAATTGTTGTATTTATTAACATAAAGTTGTTCATAGTATCCTGTTATTACCTCCTTTATTTCTGTGAGGTCAGTGGTTATGTCTCCTCATCCATTTCTGATCTTATTTATTTGCATCCTCTCTCTTCTTCTTTTTGTCAATCTTGCTAAGGGCCCATCAATCTTATTGATTTTCTCATAGAACCAACTTCTGGTCTTATTGATTTTCTCTATTGTTTTCATGTTTTCAATTTCGTTTATTTCTGCTCTAATCTTTGTTATTTCTTTCTTTTTGCTTGCTTTGGGATTAGGTTGCTGTTCTTTCTCTAGTTCTTCCAAGTGGACAGTTAATTCCTGAATTTTTGCCTTTTCTTCTTTTCTGATATAGGCATTTAGGGCAATAAATTTCCCTCTTAGCACTGCCTTTGCTGCATCCCATAAGTTTTGATATGTTGTGTTTTCATTTTCATTCGCCTCGAGGTATTTACTAATTTCTCTTGCAATTTCTTCTTTGACCCACTTGTTGTTTAAGAGTGTGTTGTTGAGCCTCCATGTATTTGTGAATTTTCTGGCACTCTGCCTATTATCGATTTCCAACTTCATTCCTTTATGATCTGTGAATGTGTTGTGTATGATTTCAATCTTTTTATATTTGTTAAGACTTGCTTTGTGACCCAGCATATGGTCTATCTTTGAGAATGATCCATGAGCACTTGAGAAAAAGGTGTATCCTGCTGTTGTGGGATGTAATGTCCTATAAATGTCTGTTAAGTCTAGCTCATTTATAATAATATTCAGATTCTCTATTTCTTTATTGATCCTCTGTCTAGATGTTCTGTCCATTGATGAGAGTGGTGAATTGAAGTCTCCAACTATTATGGTATATATGTCTATTTCCCTTTTCAGTGTTTGCAGTGTATTCCTTACGTATTTTGGGGCATTCTGGTTCGGTGCATAAATATTTATGATTGTTATGTCTTCTTGTTTAATTGTTCCTTTTATTAGTATATAGTGTCCTTCTTTGTCTCTTTTAACTGTTTTACATTTGAAGTCTAATTTGTTGGATCTTAGTATAGCTACTTCTGCTCTTTTCTGGTTGTTATTTGCATGAAATATCTTTTCCCAACCTTTCACTTTCAACCTATGTTTATCTTTGGATCTAAGATGTGTTTCCTGTAGACAGCATATAAAAGGATCCTGTTTTTTAATCCATTCTGCCAGTCTATGTCTTTTGATTGGGGAATTCAGTCCATTAGCATTTAGTGTTATTACTGTTTGGATAATATTTTCCTCTACCATTTTGCCTTTTGTATTATGTATATCATATCTGACTTTCCTTCTTTCTACACTCTTCTCCATACCTCTCTCTTCTGTCTTTTGGTATCTGACTCTAGTGCTCCCTTTAGTATTTCTTGCAGAGCTGGTCTCTTGGCCACAAATTCTCTCAGTGACTTTTTGTCTGAGAATGTTTTAATTTCTCCCTCATTTTTGAAGGACAATTTTGCTGGATATAGGAGTCTTGGTTGGCAGTTTTTCTCTTTTAGTAATTTAAATATATCATCCCACTGTCTTCTAGCTTCCTTGGTTTCTGCTGAGAAATCTACACATAGTCTTATTGGGTTTCCCTTGTATGTAATGGATTGTTTTTCTCTTAGTGCTTTCAAGATCCTCTGTTACTCTTTGACCTCTGACATTTTAACTAGTAAGTGTCTTGGAGAATGCCTGTTTGGGTCTAATCTCTTTAGGGTGCGTTACACTTCTTGGGTCTGTAATTTTAGGTCTTTCATAAGAGTTGGGAAATTTTCATTGATAATTTCTTCCATTAGTTTTTCTCCTCCTTTTCCCTTCTCTTCTTCTGGGACACCCACAACATGTATATTTGTGTGGTTCATATTGTCCTTGAGTTCCCTGATACCCTGTTCAAATTTTTCCATTCTTTTCCCGATAATTTTTGTTTCTTTTTGGAATTCAGATGTTCCATCCTCCAAATCACTAATTCTATCTTCTGTCTCTTTAAATCTATCATTGTAGGTATCCATTGTTTTTTCCATCTTTTCTACTTTATCCTTCACTTCCATAAGTTCTGTGATTTGTTATTTCAGTTTTTCTATTTCTTCTTTTTGTTCAGCCCATGTCTTCTTCATGTCCTCCCTCAATTTATTGATTTCGTTTTTGAAGAGGTTTTCCATTTCTGTTCGTATATTCAGCATTAGTTGTCTCAGCTCCTGTATCTCATTTGAACTATTGGTTTGTTCCTTTGACTGGGCTATATTTTCAATTTTCTGAGCATGATCCGTTATCTTCTACTGGCTTCTGGGCATTTAGTCAGAATTCCCTGAGTGTTGGGCCCAACAAGTTGAAAGATTTTTCTGTGAAATCTCTGGGTTCTGTTTTTCTTATCCTGCCCAGTAGGTGGCGCTCGTGGCACACGTTTTTCTTCGGATCCCACCAGTAAAAGGTGCTGTGGGTCCTTTAACTTTGGAAAACTCTCGCTGTGGGGGAGGTTCGCCATCCGAAGTGGCTTGGAAGAGTGCCAGCCGGCCCGGGGGTCCGAATGCAGGGAGGGTTGCCGGCCGCCGCAGCCCAGGAGAGTGCCCGTCTGGATTTCCTAGATGGCCTGGGGCATCAAGCATGGTGAGAGTGTGCTAACCGCCACGGTTCTGGAGAGTGCACCGTTCCCAGCCGGACCGGAGAGTCATGTGTTTGGAAGTGGCCCCCCCGGTCACCATTCTCCACGGCTTGGGGATTTCCGATCCAATTCTCTCAGTTGGTCCAGGGGGCCGCACGTGGTGGGGGCACCAGCCGCTGCGGCTTGAGGGGACTGCCTGCCCAATTCTGCCAGCCGGCCCGGGAAGGAGGAGGGGAGGGACTCCGGCTGCTTGCCGCCCTGCCCGGGGAAGCCCATGCCCCTCGGCGATCTTACCAGAGTGGGTTCTCCCAGCCAGTCAGCTGTTCCAGGATGGGGTACGCTGTCTTTTTGATCTCTGTCGTGGCTCTGGGAGCTGTTCTGTATCGTTTCTACTCCCCTAGTAGCTGTTCTGGAGGAGGAAATGTGAGGATGGCAAGGCTGTCAAGGACGGTGGGGGAAGAGCCGGTGAAGGCGGAAGAGGGCATGGTGGTGGTTGGAGAGCCGCTTATAAGAGTAGAGAAAATTAAACACGAATAAGCAAAAAGGTCCTCAATAAATATTTGCTGACTCGGGGCTAAAATACGGTTGGGCCAGCCTTTACCTATCAGCTGATGTTAATATCCGGTAGCCACATTTTTTCCCTTTCAATCTAGTTATCTGTTTGATAACTCCTTTTCCTCCTTCTCATCTTATTTCCTTCCATTTAATCTTTCCACTAAACGCTTAGAAGCAGGTCCTACTAGAACCCAACTAAAGCCTTAACCTAAGACTAGCCCGGTTTTGCTCTCTTCTGGTTCTCTCCCCCTTCTCAGGTACTTCTGGCCGTTTCTCTTCTATTTTTACTTCTGGTTTTATATGTGCCTTTCTCCCTCTATCATACATTCAGCTTCATTCAGTGTACCTATATTATTGTACTACAATCAAGAAGTATTGTGCTATCCGTTTCTGAATTTTTATAATCAATCCTGTTGCACCATCTGTATTCATTCAGCACCAATTGCAAAATCTCTCCCATATTTCTATTTCCTGATAACCTGTGTTCTTAACTTAAATTCTCCAAGTTTACTCATTAATGTTACATATCAGTGAGACCATACAATATTTGTCCTTTTGTTTCTGGCTAATTTCACTCCCTATAATGTCCTTAAGGTCCATCCATATTGTTATATGCTTCATGACTTCATTCTGTCATACAGCTTATAATATTCAATTGTATGTATATACCACAGTTTGTCACTCATCTGTTGATGGACATTTGGGCTATTTCCATCTCTTAGCAACTGTAAATAATGTTGCTATAAACAATTGTGTTCACATGTTCATTTGTGTCCTTGCCTTCATGTCCTCTGAATAAATACCTAGCAAATGGTATTGCTGGATCATATGGCAATTTTATACTTAGCTTCCTGAGGAACCACCAAACTGCTTTCCACAGTGATTGTACCATTTTACATTCCCACCAATAGTGGATAAGTGTGCCTCTTTCTCAACATCCTCTCCAGCACTTGTCATTTTCTGTTTTATTGATAATGGCCATTCTGGTGGGTATGAGATGATATCTTATTGTGGTTTTGATTTGCATTTCCCTGATAGCCAGTGAAGTTGAACATCTTTTCATGAGCATACAACTGCTTCCAGTCATTTGTATTTCCTCTTATGAGAAGTGTCTGTTCATGTCTTTTGCCCATTTTTAAATTGGGCTATTTGTCTTTTTGTGTTGAATTGAAGAATCATTTTATATATTCTGGATACTAAACCATTATCTGATATGTGGTTTTCAAATATTGTCTCCATTGGGTAGGCTGCCTTTTTATTTTCTTGACAAAGTTCTTTGATGCACAAAGTGTTTAATTTTGAGGACTCCCCTTTATCCATTTCTCCTTTCAATGCTTGTGCTTTGGGTGTAAGGTCTAGGAAACTGCCTCCTATTGCAAGTTTTATAAGATATTTCCTTACATTTTTGTCTAAAACTTCTGTGGCCTTAACTCTAATGTTTAAGCCTTAGATCCATTTTGAGTTAACTTTTGTATAAGCTGTGAGATATGGATCCTCTTTCTTTCTTTTGCATGGGGATATCCCGTTCTCCAAGCACCATTTATTGAAAAGGCTGCTCTGTCCTAGGTCAGTTCCTTGACTGTTTTATCAAAGATCAATTGTCCATGGATAAGAAGGCCTATGTCTGAACACTTTCAATTTAGTATATCTATCTTTATGCCAGTACCATGCTGTTTTGACCACTATAACTTCAAAATATGCTTTCAAGTCAGGTAGTGTGAGACCTCCCACTTCATTTTTCTTTCTCAAGATATTTTTAGCAATTTGGAGCACCCTGACCTACAAAATAAATTTGGTTATTTGTTTTTCTATTTTTGCAAAGTAAGTTTTAGGGATGTTAATTTGTATTTGTCATGGTCAAGTTCATGTGTCAACTTAGTCACGTGGTGGTGCCCAGATGTATGGTCAGGCAAGCACTGGCCTGTGTGTTGCTATGAGGACATTTCATGGATCTAAATCATGACCATGTTGGTGGCACCCAATTAGCTAAGGGAAATGTCTTCTGCAATGAGTGATGCTTAGTATAATCATGGGAAGACTTTTAAGGAGGACTCAGAAGAATCACTCTTCCTGCTTCAGCCAGCCAGCCACTCCTGAGAGTTTATTGAGGAACTTCATTGGAGTGGCCAGCTTGAGGCCTGCCCTACAGACCTTGGACTCTACATCCCCATGGTTACATGAGACACTTATAAATTTTGTGTTTACAGATATCTCCTGTTGATTCTGTTTCTCTAGAGAACCGTAGTTAATGCAGTATTGCATTGAATCTATAAATTAATTTGGGTAGAATTGACATCTTAACTATATTTAGTCTTCAAATCCATGAACATGGTATGTCCTTCCATTTATTTAGGTCTTCCATGATTTCTTTTAGCAATTTCTTGGAGTTTTCTCTGTATAGGTTTTTTGCATTCTTAGTTAAATTTATTCTTAAATATTTAATTCTTTTGGTTGTTGTTGTAAAAGGACATTTTTTCTTGATTTCTTTCTCAGATTGCTCATTGCTAGTGTATATAAACACTAATGATCTCTGGATCTTGTACCCTACCACTTGGCTGTACTTATTTATTGGCTCTAGCAGGTTTGCAGTGGATTTTGGGGAATTTTCAACAAATAGTATCACATCATCTGCAAACAGTGAGAGTTTTACTACTTCCTTTCAAATTTGATGTCTTTTGTTTCTTTTTCTTGTCTAATTGCTCTGGCTAGAACTTCCAGTACAATGTTAAATAACAATGGTGATAGTGGACAGCCTTGTGCTCTTCCTGATCTTATTGAGAATGATGTTAACTGTGTTTTTCTTTGTATATTCCCTTCATCATATTGAGGAAGTTTCCTTCTATTCCTATATTTTGAAGTATTTTCATCAAGAAAGCATGTTGGATTTTGTCAAATATCTTTTCTGCATCAATTGAGATGATAATGTGGTTTTTCTGCTTTGATTTGCTGATTGGTATATTATATTAATTGATTTTATTATGTTAAATCATCCTTGCATATCTGGAATAAATCCCACTTGGTCATTGCATTAGTTAGGGTACTATAGAGAAACAGAATCAACAGTAAATATCCACAAATATAAAATTCATAAAAGTGTCTCCTGCAACTGTGAGAACACAGAGTCCAAAATCTGTATAGCAAGCTGTGAAAGCTGACAACTCTGATGAAGGGTCTCAATGAACTCCACAGGAGAGGCTCGCTGGCCAAAGCAGGAAGAGAGACTGTCTTTTCTGAATTCTCCTTAAAAGCCTTCCATTGATTAGATTAAACGTCACTCATTACAGAAGACACTCCCTTTGGCTGATTGCAAATGGATTCAGCTGTGGATGTAGCCAACGTGACCATGATTTAATTCTATGAAATATCCTCATAGCCACAGACAGGCCAGCACTTGCCCAACCAGACAAATGGGCACCACCACCTGGCCAAGCTGACACATGAGCCTGACCATGACAGTCATGGTGTATAATTCTTTTAATGTGCTACTGGATTTGATTTGCAAATATTTTGCTGAGGACTTTTGCATCTATATTCATTAGAGAGATTGGTCTGTAATTTTATTGTCTTTCAGTATCTTTATCTGACTTTGGTATGAGAGTGATGTTACCTTCATAGAATGAGTTTGGTAGCATTCCCTTCCCTTCAAATTTTTGAAGAGTTTGAGCAAGATTGGTACTAATTCTTTCTTGAATACTGGGTAGCATTCACATGTGAAGCCATTTGGTCCTGGAATTTTCTTTCTGGGGAGCTTCTTGATGACTAATTCAGTCTCTTTACTTGTGATTGGTTTGTTGAGGTCGTCTGTTTCTTTTCAGGTCAATTTTGGTTGTTCATGTTTTTCTGAGGAGTTGTCTGTTTCATCTACATCATCCAGTTGGTTAGCTTATAGTTGTTCATAGTGTCCTCTAATTAACTCCTTTATTTCTGCAGGGCCAGTGGTTATGCACCTTTTCCGTGTTTTTGATTTTATTTATTTATATCCTCTCTCTTTTTCTTGTTGTCACCCCAGCTAAAGGTCCATCAATTTTATTGATTTTCTCAAAGAACGAACTTCTGGTTTTGTTGATTTTCTCAAATGTTTTCATGTTCTCAATTTCATTTATTTCTACTCTAATCTTCATTATTTCTTTCCTTTTATTTGCTTTGAGGTTAGTTTGCTCTTCTTTCACTAGTTCTTCCAAATAAACAGTTAATTCCTTGATTATTGCTCTTTCTTCTTTTTAAACATAGGCATTTAAGGCAATAAATTTCCCTCTTAGCACTGACTTAGTGCATTCCATAAATATGATATGCTGTGTTTTTATTTTCATTTGCCTCAAGATATTTACTGATTTCTCTAGTAATTTCTTTCTTGACACACTGATTGCTTAAGAGTGTGTTGTTTAGCCTCCATATATTTATGAATTTTATGGCCCTCTGCCTGTTACTGGTTTCCAACTTCATTCCTTAGTGATCTGAGAAAGCATTTTTTTATGATTTCAATTTTTTAAAATTTATTGAGACTTGGTTTTTGACCCAGCATATGGTCTGTATCTGAGAATGATCCATGAGCACTTGTGAAAAATGTGTATCCTGCTGTTGTAGGGTGTAATTTTCTGTAAATGTCTATTAAGTCTAGTTCATTTATTGTATTATTCAAATTCTCTGTTTCTTTATTGATCCTCTGTCTAGATATTCTATCCATTGATGAGAGTGGAGAATTGAAGTCTCCAAGTATTATGGTAGATGTGTCTATCTCTCTCTTCAGTGTTTTCAGTGTTTGCCTCATGTATTTTGGAGCAATCTGGCTCAGGGCTTACATATTTATGACTTTTATGTCTTTTCATTGAATTGTTCCTTTTATTAATGCATAGTGTCTTCTTGTTACTTTTAATTGTTTTACATTTGAAGTCTAATTAGTCAGATATTAGTATAGCTACTCCTGCTTTTTTCTGATTGTTGTTTGCATGAAATATCTCTTCCCAACCTTTTACCTTCACCCTATTTTTGCCCTTAGGTCTAAAATGAGTCTCCTGCAGACAGAATATAGATGGGTACTGTTTTTGTAATGCATTCTGCCAGTCGATGTCTTTGATTGGGGAGTTTACTCTCAACATTGAGCACTATTACTGTAAAGGCAGTACATCCTATCATTATGTCATATCTGTTTTTTTTCTCTTTTTACCTTTACTGATAGTCTTCATTTCTTCACTCTTCTCCACACCTCTCTCTACTGCCTTTTGCTATCTGCCTATAGTGCTCCATTTACTATTTCTTGCAGAGCTGGTCTCTTGGTCACAAATTCTCTCAGTGATTATTTATCTGAAAATGTTTTAATTTCCCCCTGATTTTGAAGGACAATTTTGCTGGGTATTGAATTCTTGGTTGGCAGCTTTTGCCTATTAGAATGTTAAAGATGTCATACCACTACCTTCTCGTCTCCATGGTCTCTGCTGAAAAATCCACATATAGATTTATTGGGCTTCCCTTGTATGTAATGGATTGCTCTTCTTTTTCTAATTTCATAATTCTCTCTTTCTCTTTGACATCTGACAGTTTGATTGGTAAGTGTCCTGGAGTGTGTCTATTTGGATCTATTCTATTTGGGGTTTGCTGCACTTCTCGGATCTGTAATTTTATTTCTCTCATAAGAGATGGGAAATTTTCAGTGATTATTGCCTCCATTAGTCTTTCTTCTCCTTTTCTTTTCACTTCTTCTTCTGGGATACACACAACATATCTATTTCTGCAATTCATGTTGTCATCCAATTCCCTGAGACCCTGCTTCTATTTTTCCACTCTTTGCCCTACATTTTCTTTTGTATATTGGATTTCAGATGTCCACTCCTCTAGTTCCTAATCCTTTCTTCTGCCTCTTCAAATCTATATAGTAGGTTTCCATTTTTAAATCTCTTCTACCATGTTTCACCATGTCTTTCATTCCCATAAGTTCTGTGATTATTTTTACAAACTTTCAAATTCTTCTTTCTCTCACCCAAAGACTTTATATCCCCCTTGAGCTTGTTGATTTGATTTTTAAATTAACTTTTTAATTTTTAAAAAAAATACCAAAAAACACCAAATAAATACAAACATTCTTAACTTTTAATCATTCCATTCTACATACATAATCAGTAATTCACAGAATCATCACGTAGTTGCATATTCATCATCATGATCATTTCTTGGAACATTTACATCTATTCAGAAAAAGAAATCAAAAGAAAACAGAAACAATTCCTGCATACAATACCCCTTACCCCTCCCTTTCATTGATCACTAGCATTTCAAACTAAATTTATTTTAACATTTATTTACCCTAGTATTTATTTTTATTCCATATGTTTTACTCATCTGTGGATAAGGTAGATAAAAAGAACATCAGACACAAGGTTTTCACAATCACACAGTCACATTGTGAAAGCTATATCATTATACAATCATCTTCAAGAAACATGGCTACTGGAACAAAGCTCTACATTTTCAGACAGTTCCCTCCAGCCTCTCCACGACATCTTGACTAACAAGGTGATATCTATTTAATGTGTAAGAATAACCTCCAAGATAACCTCTTGACTATGTTTGGAACCTCTCAGTCATTGACACTTTATTTTGTCTCATTTCACTCTTCCCCCGTTTGGTTGAGAAGGTTTTCTTAATCCCTTGATGCCTTGAGTCTCAGCTCATTCTAGGGGTTTTCTCAATCCCTTGAAGCTGAGTCTCAGCTCATTCTAGGATTTCTGTCCCACATTGCCAGGAAAGTCATATCCCACGTAGACAGGGGGAGGGTGATGAGTTTGTTTGTTGTGTTGGCTGGAGAGAGAGGCCACATCTGAGCAACAAAAGAGGTTCTCTTGGGGGTGACTCTTAATCTTAATTTTCAGTAAGCTTGACCTATCCTTTGGTGGGTTAAATTTCATATGAACAAACCCCAAGATTTGGGAGCTCAGTCTACAGATTTGGTTGTCCACATTGCTTGTGAGAATATAAAAAATCAGACTTGGAGAAGTTGAATTTTCCTCCTTTCTCACCATTCCCCAAAGGGCACTTTTTATTCACTGTTCAAATCACTCTGGGATTTATTGGGGCATCACTCTGGACAAACCAACAAAATCTCATGCCTTACTGGAGGTTCCATGTAATTATGGTGGTCAATTAAGCTGTCTACATTAGTTATATTAGGAAATGCACTCATCAAAATATAAATTTTGTACCAAATAAATATTTTTTGCTTTAGTCTCATACATAAGTTAAAAATTTTTAATATTAATCACCATCTATTTTCAGCACACTGCAGTAATGACATTCTTTTGTTCTTTCTCATGCAAAAACATTTTTAAAATTTGTACATTTAGTCACTATCATTAAACACTCTAGTCATTCCTAGATTATGCTATCATAGTCTTTATTGTCTATCTTTCTTTCTGATTTCATTTGTGCCCCCAGCCCTCCTCCCTCTATCATTCTCGCATTCAGCCTCTTTCAGTGTTTTACTTTTTTTTTTTGCGTGAGCAGGCACTGGGAACAGAACCTGGGTCTCAGGCATGGCAGGCAAGAACTCATTCAGTGTTTTAACATAACTGTATTACATTTAGGTAGCATTGTGCTATCCATTTCTGAGTTTCTACATTCAGTCTTGTTGCACAATCTGTATCCCTTCAGCTCCAATTACCCAATATCTTACCCTATTTCTATCTCCTGATGGTCTCTGTTACCAAAGATATTCTCCAAGTTTATTCACAAATGTCAGGTCATATCAGTGAGACCATAGAGTTTTTGTCCTTTTGTTTTTGGCTAATCATACTCAGCATAATGTTCTTAAGGTCCATCCATGTTGTTACATATTTCATAACTTTATTCTGTCTTATGACTGCATAATATTCCATCATATGTGTATACCACAGTTTGTTTAGCCACTTGTCTGTTGATGGACATTTTGGTTGTTTCCATCTCTTCATAACTGTAAATAATGTTGATATAAACATTGGTGTGCAAATGTCCATTTGTGTCTTTGCCCTTAAGTCCTTTGAGTAGATACCCAGCAATGGTATTGCTGGGTCATATGGCAATTCTATATTCAGCTTTTTGAGGAACCGCCAAACTGCCTTCCACAGTGGTTGCACCATTTGACATTCCCACCAACAGTGGATAAGTGTGCCTCTTTCTCCGCATCCTCTCCTGCACTTGTCATTTTCTGTTTTGTTGATAATGGCCATTCTTGTGGGTGTGAGATGATATCTCATTGTGGTTTTGATTTGCATTTCTCTAGTAGCCAGGGAAGTTGAGCATCTTTTCATTTGCCTTTGGCCATTTGTATTTTCTCTTCTGGTAGGTGTCTGTTCAAGACTTTTCCCCATTTTGTAATTGGATTGTCTCTATTTTTGTTGTTGAGTTGAGCAATCTCTCTCTTTTTTTTACAATTTCACAATTTTAGACTTTTACTTTTTTTAAATAACAAAAAACACCAAACAAACACAAACATTGTTAACTTTTGATCATTCCATTCTACACATATAATCTGTAATTCACCATATCATTACAGTTGCATATTCATCAGCATGATTGCTTCTTGGAATATTTGCATCTACTCGGAAAAAGAAATATAAAGAAAACAGAAAAAATTCATACATACCATACCCCCCACCCCTCCCCCTCACCAATCACTGGCATTTCATTCTAAATTTATTTTGACATTTGTTCCCCCATTATAAATCTTTATTCCATATGTTTTATATGTCTGTTGATAAGGTAAATAAAAGGAGCATCAGACACAAGGCTTTCACAATCACACAGTCACATTGTGAAAGCTATATCATTATACAATCATCTTCAAGAAACATGGCTACTGGAACAAAGCTCTACATTTTCAGACAGTTCCCTCCAGCCTCTCCACTACATCTTGACTAACAAGGTGATATCTATTTAATGTGTAAGAATAACCTTCAGGATAAGCTCTTGACTCTGTTTGGAATCTCTCAGCCATTGACACTTTATTTTGTCTCATTTCCCTCTTCCCCCTTTTGGTAGAGAAGGCTTTCTCAATTCCCCTATGCTGAGTCTCAGCTCATTCCAGATTTTGTCCCACATTGCCAGGAAAGTCCGCACCCCTGGGAGTCATGTTCCATGTAGACAAGGGGAGGGTGGTGAGTTTGTTTGTTGTGTTGGCTGGAGAGAGAGGCCACATCTGAGCAACAAAAGAGGTTCTCTTGGGGGTGACTCTTAAGCCTAATTTTAAGTAGGCTGAGCCTATGCTTTGCAGGATTAAGTTTCATATGAACAAATCCCAAGATTGGAGGCTTGGCCTATTGCTTTGGCTGTACCCACTGCCTGTGAGAATATCAAGAATTCTCCACTTGGGAAAGTTGAATTTTCCCCTTTCCTCACCATTCACTTTAGCGGACTCTGCAAATACTTCCCTATTCACTGTTCAAATCGTCTGGGATTTCTCTGAGCATCACTCTGGACAAACCTACAAAATCCCAGGTCCTCCGCAAAGTTCCAAGTACTATGGTGTTTGATTAAGCTATCTACATAATTTATATTAGGAAATGCACTCATCAAAATATAAATTTTGTACCAAACAAACACTTTTTGCTTTAGTCTCACACATATATTAAAAGTTTTAAACATTAATTACCATCTATTTTCAGCACCCTGCAGTAAGGACATTCCTTTGTTCTTCCTCATGCAAAATATTTTTTAAATTTGTGCATTTAGTCGCTATCATTATACACTCTAGGCATTCCTGGATTATACCATCTTAGTCTTTATCATCTATTTTTCTTTCTTGTTTCATTTGTGCCTCCAGCCCTCCTGCTTCCATCATTCTCACATTCAGCTTCATTCAGTAATTGCATTACAGTTAGCTAGTATTGTGCTGTCCATTTCTGAGTTTTTACATTCAGTCTTGTTGCACAATCTGTATCCCTTCAGCTCCAATTACCCAATATCTTACCCTATTTCTCTCTCCTGATGGTCTCTGTTACCAACGAAATATTCCAAGTTTATTCATTAATGTCAGTTCATATCAGTGAGACAATACAGTATTTGTCCTTTTGTTTCTGGCTTATCTCACTCACCATAATGTCCTTAAGGTCCATCCATGTTGTTACATATTTAATAGCTTTATTCTGTCTTATGGCTGCATAATATTCCATCATATGTACATGCCACAGTTTGTTTAGCCACTCATCTGTTGATGGACATTTTGGCTGTTTCCTTCTCTTCACAATCATAAATAATGCTGATATAAACAGTGGTGTGCAAATGTCCGTTTGTGTCCTTGCCCTCATGTCTTCTGAGTAGAGGCCTAGCAATGGTATTGCTGGGTCATATGGCAATTCTATATTTAGCTTTTTGAGGAACTGCCAAACTGCCTTCCACATTGGTTGTACCATTTGACATTCCCACCAATAGTGGATAAGTGTGCCTCTTTCTAATGCATCCTCTCCAGCACTTGTCATTTTCTGTTTTATTGATAATGGCCATTCTAGTGGGTATGGGATGATATCTCATTGTGGTTTTGATTTGCATTTCTCTAATAGCCAAGGAAGTTTAGCATCTTTTCATGTGCCTTTCGGCCATTTGTATTCGTCTTTTGAGAAGTGTCTGTTCAAGTCTTGTGCCCATTTTCTAATTGAGTTGTCTGTATTTTTGTTGTTGGGTTTCAACAATCTGCTTATTAATTCTGGATACTAGACCTTTATTGGATACATCATTTCCAAATATTGTTTCCCATTGTGTAGGCTGTCCTTTTACTTTCTTGATGAAGTTCTTTGATGCACAAAAGTGCTTAATTTTGAGGAGTTCCCAATAATTTATTTATTTATTTATTTATTTATTTATTCACTGCTCTTGCTTTGGGTGTAATGTCTAGGAAACCACTTCCTAGTATAAGATTTATAAGATATTTCACTACATTTTCTTCTAAGAGTTTTATGGTCTTAGATCTAGTGTTTAGGACTTTGATCCATTTTGAGTTAATTTTTGCATAGGGTGTGAGATATGGGTCCTCTTTCATTCTTTTGCGTATGGATATCCAGTTCTCTAGGCACCATTTATTGAAGAGACTGTTCTGTCCCAGGTGAGTTATCTTGACTGCCTTATCGAAGATCAATTGTCCACAGATGAGAGGGTTTATATCTGAGCACTCTATTATATTCCACTGGTCAGTATATCTATCTTTATGCCAGTTCCATGCCGTTTTCACCACTGTACCTTCATAGTATGCCTTAAAGTCAGATAGTGTGAGATTTCTGAATTGATTTTTTGTCTCAGGATACTCTTAGCTATTCAGGACACCTTACCTTCCCGGATAAATTTGGTTATTGATTTTTCTATCTCTGAAAAGTAAGTTGTTGGGATTTTAATTGTATTGCATTGAATCTGTAAATCAAATTAGGTAGAATTGACATCTTAACTATATTTAGTCTTCCAATCCATGAACATGGTATTCCCTTCCATCTATTTAGGTCTTCTGAGATTTCTTTTAACAATTTCCTGTAGCTTTGAAAAAAAATAGGTCTTTTGTCTCTTTAGTTAATTTTATTCCTAAATACTTTATTTTTTTTGGTTGCAATTGTAAATGGAATTCTTTTCTTGATTTCCCCCTCAGATTGTTCATTACTAATGTATAGAAACACTACAGATTTTTGAGTGTTATTCTTGTAACCTATGACTTTGCTGTACTCATTCATTAGCTCTAGTAGTTTTGCTGTGGATTTTTCAGGGTTTTCGACATATAGTATCATATCATCTGCAAACAGTGAGTTTTACTTCTTCCTTTCCAATTTGATGCCTTGTATTTCTTTTTCATGTCTAATTTCTCTGGCTACAACTTCCAACACAATGCTGAATAACAGTGGTGATAGTGAACATTCTGGTCTTGTTCCTGATCATACAGGGAAAGTTTTCAGTTTTTCTCCATTGAGGATGATGTTAGCTGTGGGTTTTTCATGTATTCCTTTTATCATTTTGATGAAGTTCCCTTCTATTCCTATCCTTTGAAGAGTTTTCAACAGGAAAGGATGTTGAATTTTGTCAAATGACTTTGCTACATCAATCGAGATGATCATGTGGTTTTTCTCCTTTGATTTGTTGATATGCTGTATTACATGAACTGATTTTCTTATGTTGAACCATACTTGCATATCTGGGATGAATCCTACTTGGTTCATGATGTATAATCCTTTTAATGTGTTGCTGGATTCGATTTGCTAGAATTTTGTTGAGAAGTTTTGCATCTATATTCATTAGAGTGATTGGTCTGTAGTTTTTGTTTTTTGTAATATCTTTGTCTGGTTTTTGTATGATGGTGATGTTGGCTTCATAGAATGAGTTACATAGGTTTCCCTCCTCTTCAATTTTTTGGAAGAGATTCGGCAGGGTTGGTACTAGTTCTTTCTGGAATGTTTGATAGAATTCACATGTGAAGCCATCTGGCCTTGGACTTTTCTGTTAGGGGAGCTTCTTAATGACTGATTCAATTTCTTTACTTGTTATTGGTTTGTTGAGGTCGTCTATTTCTTCTCAACTCAAAGGTGGTTGTTCATGCCTTTCTAGAAAGTTGTCCATTTCATCTACATTGTTGTATTTATTAGCATAAAGTTGTTCATAGTATCCTGTCATTACTTCCTTTATTTCTGTAGGGTCAGTGGTTACGTCTCCTCATCCATTTCTGATCTTATTTATTTGCATCCTCTCCTTCTTTTTGTCAATCTTGCTAAGGGCCCATCAATCTTACTGATTTTCTCATAGAACCAACTTCTGGTTTTATTTATTTTCTCGATTGTTTTCATGTTCTCAATTTCATTTTTTTCTGCTCTAATCTTCATTATTTCTTTCCTTTTGCTTGCTTTGGGATTAGTTTGCTGTTCTTTCTCTAGTTCTTCCACGTGGACAGTTAATTCCTCGATTTTTGCCTTTTCTTCTTTTTTGATATAGGCATTTAGGGCAATTACTTTCCCTCTTAGCACTGCCTTTGCTGCATCCCATAAGTTTTGATATTTGTGTTTTCAGTTTCATTTGCCTCAAGATATTTACTGATTTCTCTTGTAATTTCTTCCCTGACCTACTGGTTGTTTAAGAGTGTGTTGTTGAGCCTCCACATATTTGTGAATTTTTTGGCACTCTGCCTATTATTTATTTCCAAATGCATTCCTTTATTATCTGAGAAAGTGTTTTGTATGATTTCAATCTTTTTAAATTTATTGAAACTTGCTTTGTGACCAAGCATATGGTCTATCCTTGAGAATGATCCATGAACACTTGAGAAAAAGGTGTATCCTGCTGTTGTGGGGTGTAATGTTCTATAAATGTCTGTTAAGTCTAGTTCATTTATTGCATTATTCAAATTCTCTGTTTCTTTATTGATCCTCTGTCTAGATGTTCTGTCCATTGATGAGCATGTGGAATTGAAGTCTCCACCTATTATGGTAAATTTGTCTATTTCTCTTTTCAGTGTTTTCAGTGTTTGCCTCATGTATTTTGGAGCATTCTGGCTCAGTGTAGAAATATTTATGATCGTTATGTCTTCCTGTTGAATTGTTCTTTTATTAATACACAGTGTCCTTCTTTGTCTCTTTTAACTGTTTTACATTTGAAGTCTAATTTGTTGGATATTAGTTTAGCTACTCCTGTTCTTTACTGATCATTATTTGCATGCAATATCTTTCCCCAACCTTTCACTTTCAACCAGTGTTTCTCCTTGTGTCTAAGCTGTGTTTCCTGTAGACAGCATATAGATGGGTCCTGTTTTTAATCCATTCTGCCAGTTTATGTCTTTTGATTGGAGAGTTTAATACATTAACATTTAGTGTTGTTACTGTGTGGGTATTACTTTCTTCTATCATTTTGCCTTTTGGATTTTATATATCATTTCAAATTTTACATTTTTTTTATCTGTACTGATAGTCTTCCTTTCTACACTCTTCTCCACACCTTTCTATCCTGTCTTTTCCTGTCTGTCTCTAGTGCTCCCTTTAGCATTTCTTGCAGAGCCAATCTCTTTGTCACAAATTCTCTCAGTGACTTTTTTGTCTAAAAATGTTTTAATTTCCCCCTCATTTTTGAAGGACAGTTTTGCTGGATATAGAATTCTTGATTGGCAGTTTTTCTCGTTTAGTATCTTAAATATATCATCTCACAGTCTTTTCACCTCCATTGTTTCTGTTGAGAAATCTACACATAGCCTTATTGGGCTTCCCTTGTATGTGATGGATTGCTTTTCTCTTGCTGCTTTCAAGATTCTCTCTTTCTCTTTATCCCCTGACATTCTGATTAGTAAGTGTCTTGGAGTACATCTATTTGGATCTATTCTGTTTGGGGTATGCTGCACTTCTTGGATCTGTAATTTTAATCTTTCATAAGAGTTTGGAAATTTTCAGTGGTAATTTCCTCCATTAGTTTTTCTCTTCCTTTTCCCTTCTCTTCTCCTTCTGGGGCACCCAAAACACATATATTCATGTGCTTTGTATTGTCATTCAATTCCCTGGACTGTGCTCATATTTTTCCATTCTTTTCCCTATATTTTCTTTTGCTTGTTGGATTTCAGATGTTCTGTCCTCCAGTTCACTAATCCTATCTTCTGCCTCTTGAAATCTAACATTGTAGTTTTCTGTGTTTTTTTTTCATCTTTTCTACTGTGCATTTCATTCTCATAAATTCTGTGATTTGCTTTTTCAGTCTTTCAATTTCTTATTTTTCTTCATTCCTTGCCTTCTTTACATCATCCCTCAATTCAGTGACTTGATTTTTGATGAGGTTTTCCATGTCTGTTCGTACATTCTGAATTAATTGTTTCAACTCCTGTATCTCATTTGAATTGTTGGTTTGTTCCTTTGACTGGACCATATATTCAATTTTCCTAGTGTGATTTGTTATTTTTTGCTGGGCTCTGGGCATTTAATAACCTTAATTAGTTTATTCTGGAGATTGTTTTCACTTCTTTTACCTAAGATTTTCTTGCTGGATGAATTTGCTCTCTGTCTGTTCTTTGACATTCGGTTCATCTTATTCTGGACCACCATCTTAGGTTTTGTTTAACAGTGGAGAATTTTTCAGTTTTTATTTTCTTATTTCTTGCCCTGCCTGTATGGTGCCTTTTCCTCCCCACCTGTAGGAGAGTCTACTTAAGTATTTTAGTCCCCAGCCAGATTTTCCCAGACCATGCTGGCCTCCTGTCAGGAAGAAAGAGTCACCCGCATCAGTCTTCCCTGAGGCTGAGACCCAGCAGGTTGAAAGACTTTCCTGTGAACTCTCTGGACTCTCTTTTTCTTATCCTGCCCTCTGTGTGGCACTTGTCTGCCTGCAGGTCCCACCAGCATTAGATGATGTGGTACCTTTAAATTTAGCAGACACTCCCTGCTTGGGGCATGGTGGAGACAGAGGAGAGGTTTTAGGCTGACTTTAATGGCTTCAATTTATGAAGCCCTCGGGTCTGAATTCCTTGAGGGAGGGATTCCACCTGAGTTGGGCCTCACCCCTCCCCTGATGAAGGCACAGGCTCCAGATAAGCTCTCAAACAAGCTTATTTCCTCCTATCCCTGGGAAAGTTTCAGCCTGAGAAACCCTGCTGCTGTATCCAAGGGCAGTTAAGCCTTTGTAGAAACACAATCACAAAGACCAGTGTTTCTTTTTTTTTTTCTTTTTCTGTCAGCCCTGCCCCCTTGGTGCCAGGACAAAAATCAGCAACCTCCATTTTGACCACGTTCACCTCAGCTGGGGGCTTATTTTTATAGTCAGAATTTGTGAATTAATTTTACACTTGAAGCTTAGTTGTACTCAGCCCCTGCTGCTGGTGAAGTCTCTTTCCTTTCCCCTCTGGGAAGCAGCCTGTGGAAGAGCGGTGCCAGCTGCTGTGGCTTGGGGAATTCACAGTTCTTAGGGGCACTCACAGCCGGTCCAGCTGGTCCAGGCTGGGGTGCGCTGTGTGTCGGGTCACTGATGTGGCCCCAGGAGCTGTTCTGTACTGTTCCTGGTTATTTAGTAGCTGTTCTGGAGGATGAACTAAATCCCATCTTGGCACCTTACTGCCATACAATTTTTAAAGGACAGATTTTCTGCATAAAGAAATTTTTTCTTTCACTTTTTCTCTTTCAATACCTTAAAGATATCATATGACTACCTTCTCACCTCCGTGATTGAGAAATCAGCACTTTGTCTTATTGAAGATCCCTTGTATGTAATAAATCACTTTTCTCTTACTGCTTTCAGAATTCTCTCTTCATCTTTGGCATTTAACATACTAATTAGAATATAACTCAGAGTAAGTCTATTAAGACATTCTCTTTGAAATTCATTGAATTTCTTGGACATGCACATTTATATATTCCATAATTGTTGGAAAATTTTCTGCCATTTCTATCTCAAATATTCTTTCTATCCCTTCTGCCTTCTCTTCTCCTTCTGGGACACCTATGATACATATTGTCCCAGTTTGAAATTATTATGTACCCCAGAAAAGCCATGTTTTAATACAGATCCAATCTTGTGGTGGCAGCCATTTCTTTTAATTCTGATTCAACACTGCTGGATGGAACTGTGATTAGATTATCTATATAGAGATTTGGCATGCCCAATAGTGGATGTGACCTTTTGATTAGATGAGAATGTGACTGCGCTCATTCCAGGTGGGTCTTGGTTAGTTTATTGGAGTCCTTTAAAGGAAGAAACACTTTGGAGAAAGCTCATAACAGATGCAGATGCTCAGAGGACAGTTGCTTCAGAGCTAACAGAACCAACATGAGTCTCAGACGTTTGGAGATGCAGGGCCAAGCAGATATTGCCATGTGCTGTCCTATGTGATGCTAAGCAAGCCACAACCCAGAGTTGTGTCCCTGAGTAGCTAAGTGAATGCCCAAAGATGCCAAGTGAGGCATCTGTTTCCCACAGGAAACAGAAACTGAAAGCAATAGATTCCAGGAACAAGGGTCCAGCAGATGTCAGCCACATGCCTTTCCAGTTGACAAAGTTGTTCCAGATGGCATCAGTCTTTCTTGAGTGAAAGTAACCTCATATTAGTGCCTTAGTTTGGATATTTTCTTGACCTTAGAACTGTGAACTTGCAACTTAATAAATCCTCCCCCCTTTTTTGACATGGTCAAGTTCTGGGAATCAAACCTGGGTCTCCAGCACGGCAGGTGAGAATTCTGCCCCTGTGCCACCAGTGCACCACCCAAATTCCCTTTTTAAAAGCATTCCATTTCTGGCATATTGCATTTCAGCATCATTAACAAACTAATGCACATATATTTGTATACTTCCTGTTGTCACTCAAGTCCCTGAAACACTGCTCAATTTTTTAAATTTTATTTTTAATTTTTTCATGAGCAGACCTGGGGAATCAAACCCAGGTCTCCAGCATGGCAGGTGAGAACTCTGCCACTGAGCCACCATTGCCTGCCCACTGCTCAATTTTTTTTCTATTCTTTTCTCTATCTGTCCTTCTGCCTGTATGATTTCTATTTTCCTATCTTGTAGTTCATTGATTCTTTATTCTGCCTGTTCAAATCTGCTATTGTAAAGCTTTATTATATTTTCAATCTCCATTATTTTGCTTTTCATCCTTATAATTTCTGTTATGATTCTTTTTAAACTTGGATATGCCATACAGTTTTTTAATTGCTTCCTTTGGTGGCAAATGTTTGACCTCCAGGAGTAAGCTTCCTTTCTTCTCTTCCTTCTCTGGGAATCTTGATCTGTTTTGTTTGCTTTTGTGCTGAATTTTCTCCCGAGCTCCAGAGGTTTGTTTAAACTATCTTCCTCACTCAACATCCCCTTTTCATTACAATTTTTATTTCTGGGAACTGTCCTGTCTTTAAGAAGTTCAATCCCTCCCCAGCTTTATAACTGCGAGGGTTTTCTGCCTCCAGTTGCTCACCCATTAGTGTATCCCCACCTTGGGGAGACAGATCAGGTCAATCTAGAAAGGTTTGTTTCGCATCTAGGAAGTCCAGCAATCAGAGACAGGATTGAGTGTGTGCACCTTCTGCCAAGAGTTCTATCGTGGTCTCTGTTTTCCCTGAGGGCACTTTTGTATGTGACACTCCTCAGCTGCTTGTATTCCACTCTGGTTCTATGCAGCATTGGGTCACTCTTCCTGGATATATGTGGGGTTCTAACTCACTGCTGTGAGTGGTCCTGTGATATGAATTCATGGCAGAAGGGATACAGGCCATATTGCCTCTGTGTGACTCCCAAGCTGCATCAGACCAACTGAGGTTGACTGGTCCAGAATGTCCTGAGACAGAAATCTCCTGATTTTTGTTTATTTTCTTCTGTTTCTTCGATTCAGCTTTGCGGAGGTCTTGTCCAGTCATTATCATATTCTAGCGGTCCAGGCAAGTGGAATTTGCCCTCTTATTAGTTGATTTTGAAGCAAAAATTTTCCTAGGATGACTTACATCACTGTGTTGTTGACCACCATATACTTTTTGTAGAAGTTATTTGTTAATGATGTTATTCAATTCACACTGAGCATCTCACCAGTTCATGGACTGTCTTGAAACCCAAGGTACTGGCTTATCTCTCTAAGTCACTCCTCATCCTGTAGCATCTAGGTCAGTCCTGGAACAAAACCAGGTGCTCAAAGGTTCTTGAATGGATTGCATAGTTGAATTTCTTATTTTGTAAAACTTTTCATTTGAATTCACGAATTGAAAAAACATCCTTTGTGAGGCCACACATTCATATTTTTTTATTTTAAGTATATAGATTTCATCCTTATATGTGAGGAGCTGAGATAATCTCATTGCCAACACTATCCTCCCCATTTCTTGAATCCCCATTCATTGTCTATACATATAGCCAACACTCAAACTTTGTAAATATTAACAGAACACTTGTCTTTTCTGCATGCTAGGCATTGTGATAAGCACTTTGGCTTTTATTCTTACTCACATTAAGTCCTCACAACAACTCCATGACACAAGTGCTAGTATTAAACCAATTCTACATATGAGGAAACTTAGGATCACAAGAAATCACTCACCCACTAGGTGTTGGGTATGTAATTCAAATTCAAAGCCAGGTATATCTGACTCCAAATTCTCATACTCTTAACCACTATGCTAGTGAGTTTCAAACTTTTAAAATCACAGCTAAAGATAAGAAATTCACTTTACATCAAGAACCTCTATATGCTACTATATATGTTTATGTATAAATGTGTATATATAATGTGGTGGCTTGGAGCTCTGTACCCCAGCAAATGGGTATGAAATCTTGTAAATGGGATCTTTTGATGAGATTACTTCAGGTCAGTTGTGGCAAAACTGAATCAGAATAAATCTTAATCCTATTACTGAAGGCCTTACAAGGAAGGCCACAGAAGGAAACCACAGAGAGCATCTGGGAGCCAGAAATCAATGGGAATCTAGAGATGATAGGAAATATTTCCATGTGTGTTTTCCATGTAACACAGAAGCCAAGGGGCAAGGATCACCAACAGACAGCCACAGAGCACCACAGTCTTCTGGGAGATAGAATTAGCTTGATAACCCCTTGATTTTGGACTTCCTCTAGCCTCAAAACAGTAAGTCAACAAGTTCCCATTGTTTAAACCAACCAATTGCATGGTATTTCTTTTAGGATCTTGGAAACTAAAACATATAGCATGGGTACATTATAACAGAAAGTTTCACAAAACAATATGTGTGGGATGATGACATGCTAGGAAGCTCTATGTGTTAGCCCCTGCATCAGAATAACTATTAAATAGGCAAGAACTATCTAAATCAACTACTTTGAAAATCCAGAATCTACTAGAACACTGTGCAACATCCAGAGAAAAGCAGGAAAAAGATACAAGTAAATAACAGTGAATTTCACTCTCCATGCAGCGATGGCCATCCCCAATACCCCCAGCTTGTAACAGGAAGCAGTGAAATCTTTAACTCTGTCTCCTAGTGCTTGCTGGTACCAGGGCTTATAAAAATACCTAGTTCCCCAAGATGCTTGGGAGGGGTAGTTGTATTGCTGATCACTATTTTTTATCAGGTAGTACAGATAACTGGGAGCTGGGAAAAAATAACAGAGGAGACTTATAAACACTACACTTCCTCAAAATTACAGAAAACTGTAAAAGGCTGAGTCAACTGGGCAAATGCAAAATCAAGGAAGTACAGCATCAAAAGGCCATAGGAGAAGCTCCTCAAACCTTTGATAGAAAAGCTCCTGGAACTAAAGTGTGGAAGTATCTAGTGCTCCCAAATGTGGGTCTCTGGCCTCCTTATGGACTGACAAGGAATCTCCTCTCCAGCTCTTCCTCACCCAGGATCTTCCCTACATGAAAAATAAACTTGGGACAGCAAAAGTGGTGAAATAAACAATTGAGTTTGTAGACTTAAGGCAAAGGCTTACCTATTTTAAGTCCTGCAGTGGAACACATTGATAGAAAGAGAAAAGTATTTGTTTTCTGAGGAATAGAAGGGTCACTCGATTTCCTGTAAATAGTGGAGCACCTGGAAACACTAGAAAGCACAGGTCTAAGACAAGACACAGGCTCAAAAAAGAGAGGGAGGAATGTGCACTTTGCATTTACCCTGGGCTGACTTTGTAAAGAGGGCTGGATTATAAAAGGAGAAAACCAGGTAATGTGAATCCAATTTGCAAAGATTGTTAAAGATGTTCTTGCATTGTTTTGTTTTGTTTGTGTGTTTTGTTAGCTTCTGGCACACAAGAAAAATTCTCTTATATCTCTAATTGGATACAAACTCAAGAAACAGACAGTTCAAGGACTAAAACCCAGAGCTAACATTTTAATATTTTAAAGTATTAAAATGTACAGTGTACAAGAAAATATTACAAGACAAAGAAATGAGAAATAATGTCCCATCCAATATAAAAAGATAAAAATCCAGAAAATGCCATTGAAGAAGATCAAACTGTTGGAGATACCTGATAAACACTTAAAAATATATCTTAAGTAGGAGTGCATGGGTGTTTCAGTGATAGAATGCTCACTTTCCACGAGGGAGACCTGGGTTCTATTCCCAGACCATGTACTCCCCCCTTCCAACATTATATATCTTCAGTATGCTCAAGGATATTTAAAAATATACAAAGAAAAACTAAAGAATACCAGGGAACAAATGAATTAACAATATGAGAATTTCAATAAAGAGATGACATTTTTAAAGCAACCAAACAGAACTGCTGGAGTTGAAGACCACAATAAACAAATTTAAAAATTCCAAGGAGGTTTTCAACAGCAAATTTGGACTGGTAGAAGAAAGACTCAGTGAAATTGAAAACAAGAAAATTGAAATGAGTCTGGCTGAGGAATAGAAAGGGAAAAGACCTATAAAATGTGAAAACTGGGCTTCTGGGCAGATGACAAAATGGGATTGGTTGTGTTCATACCTGCTCCATGGAACAGCTAGAGAAGTAACATAAAAGTGACCAGAACAGCAATTCCAGGATATAAGTAACCTGAGAGGATCTTCTACACCACACAGGGAGGACTTGGTTGTAAAAGCAGAGGAATTGAGATGCAGAGAACCAAAGACCAGCCAACTAGTGCAAACGGCCTAATATGCCCCTTTCCAAATGGATGTACAGAAGCCTCAGGAATACACAGACAAGGGAGAAAGACTAGGAAGCAAGCCAAGCCATGTTCCTTGAATGAAAAATCATGCATGCTGCCCATCCACCCGTGATTGCCCCCACCTCACGCACCCAAGCCCCACCCACCAGCACTCCAAGCCCCTGTGCCCTGACCATCCACACCTGGGCATCCCTGCCCCACATCCCTGCCCTGAGCAAACATGTACACCCTCCCAGGCCTCGCCCACCTCACCCATGCAAGCACACACTCTCGTCCTGCACTCCCAGACCCATGCACCCTCACCCAGCTGCTTGCCCCCCACTTTCTCCTCCTCAACCCCTATAGGTGTTCACCTGTGCATCCATGCCAAACCTGCCCCAGCCCATGCAGCTGTGCAACCTTGCCCCAAACCCCTGAACTCTGTGCGTGCACACAGAAGTGTACCACCGCCCCAGACCCATGCACATGCACACCTGCATCATGCTCACAATGGCACCCACACATCTGTGCCCAACCCCCTTGAACCCTACACCCTGCTTCCTTCACCCCACACACATGTACATCCCCCCAGGACCCCAGATCTGCACAAGTGCTCACCCTTGCATCGAAACCACACCTGCCCACTGCCCATGCAGGCATGTACCCATGACTCACACCTCTAAGTTCTGCTCATGTGCAAACCAGGGTCCCATCACCCCCAGATCTGTACACAGGCACACCCACGTCCTGCCCACCTCAGCAACCAAACATCCATGCCTGGATACCTCGACCCTTGCACATCTTCCTCCTTACCATGCATGTGGGCACCTCACCCTGCTCCCGCCAGCTCTGCACAAGCACTCACACACACACATCCAGGCCACATATGCCCACAACCCTTACAGATGTGCAATATCTCCCCGCTGCACCTGAGCTCTGACCATGCATACAAAAGGACTATATCCTACCAGATCCACACATGCACACCCATGTTCTGCCCGCCCAGGTACCCATGCATCTGTGCCCCGACCTCTCAATCCTTGAATCCCACCCCCACCACCCACATGCATGCGCACCCCCATTCAGACCCCCAGTTTTGCTGATGAGCACACCAGCACCCCACCCCACTCCCAGAACCACACATATGCACACACATGTCCTGCTCTCCATGGACCCATGTATCCATACCCCAACCCTTTGATCCCTGCACCACACAACAGTGACCTGTGCAAATGTACCCCTGACCCAGTCCACCCTGACCCATAGATGCACACACCCTGCCCTCCCCCAGTACAAGCACCTTACTTCCTATCCAACAGGTACTCACATGCAAAACCGTGTCACACAGAGACGGCCCTATGTATGGGCACACACATGCCACAGCCCCATGCACCTGTGCACACTTGTCAGGGCTCTATCTACACCACAACATGAGCACACACTCAATCCCTACCCCACATCCCACAATCCCCACGACCTGTGTCACTGCACATGCATGCATCCACAGTCCAGTATGACTGGTAGATTCAACAAATGCCTTTAATAACTTTGAATGTTAATGGACTAAACTTACCAGTTTAGAGATACAGATTGGCAAAATGGATTTCAAAATATGATCCAGCTATATGTGGTTTACAAGAGACTCACCCTACACCCAAAGATAAAAATAAATTGAAAGTGAAAGAATGGAAAAAGATGTCTTATGCAAGCTGTAACCAAAAGAAAGTAGGAATAGCTATACTAATATCAAATTAGACTTTAAATGTAAAGATATCAAAAAGACAAAGAAGGACACTATATATTAACAAAAGGGACAATTAACCAAGAAGAAATAACAATCATAAATGCTTATGTCCCCAATCAAGGAGCTCCAAAGTACATGAGGCAACCATTGCCAAACTGAAGGGAGTGATATTTCAACAATAATAATAAGAAGACTTCCATATACCACTTTCTTCTATAGATAGAGCAACTAGACCGAAGGGCAACAAGAAAATAGAGAACATAAAAATCTGTAAGTGAATTATACTTAACAGTTATATATAAAGCATTACACCCCCAAACCCCAAGCTATACATTCTTCTCTAGTGCTCATGGAACATTCTCCAGAAGAAATCATATGCTGGGGCACAAAACACAACTTTATAAATTTAAAAAGATTGAAATTATTCAAAGCACTTTCTCTGATAACAACAAAATGAAGCTGGAAATCAATAAACACCAAAGAATGAGAAATTTCACAAATATATGGAGATAAAATAACACACTCTTAAACAACCAGTGGGTCAAAGAAGAAATTGCAAGAGAAATTGGTAACTATCTGGAGGCTAATGAAAATGAGAACATGAAATATCAGAACATATGAAATGCAGAAAAGGCTGTGCTAAGGGGAAACTTTATTGCCCTAAATGTCTATATAAAACAGAGGAAAGAGCCAAAATCGAGAGTCTAACTGCTCACCTGGATGAACCAGAGAAAGAAAATCAAACTAACCACAAAGCAAATAGAAGAAGAGAAATAAAAATAAATTAAATAAAAAATAAATGAATTGGAGAGCAAAAAAAAAAAAACAATAGAAAGAATCAATAAAACCAAAAGTTAGTTATTTGAGAAAATCATTAAAATTGATGGACCCCTAGCTATGCTGACATAGAAAAAAAAAGAGAATGGATGCAAATAAAATCAGAAAGGATGGGGGGGTTAATTACTACAGGCTCTGAAAAAAAATGAAAGAATACTGTGAACAATTATAGGCCAACAAACTAAAGAATTTAGATGAGATGGAAAAATTCCTAGAAACACACAAACATGCTACACTGACTCAAGAAGAAATAGAAGACCTCAACAAATAAATCACAAATAAAGAAATTCTATCAGTCATCAAAAATCTTCCAACAAAGAATGAGCAGGGCCAGATGGCTTAACAGAGGAATTTTATCAAATATTTCAAAGAGAACTAACACCAATCCTACTCAAATTTTACAAAGAATTGAGGTAAAGAGGTTCATCAATTCTAATGATTTTCTCAAAGAATCAAATTTTGGTTTTATTTATTCTTCATTTTATGAAGCTAACATCACTCTTATACCAAAATCAGGTAAAGATGCTATAAGAAAGGACAACTACAGGCCAATCTCCCTAATGAACATATATGCAAAAAATTCTCAAAAAATACTAGCGAATCAAATCCAATGACATGTAAAAAACCACGACCAAGTGGGGTTTATACCAGGCATGCAAAGGTAGTTCAACACAAGAAAATCAATTAATGTAATAAAGCACATTAACAAATCAAATGGGGAAAATAATCTTAATTGATGCTGAAAAAGAATTAGACACAATTCAACATCCTTTTCTTTTTTACTTCAAAAGGTAGGAACCAAAGGTAACTTCCTCAATATGATAAAGGGCATATATGAAAACATAACCAGCATCACACTCAATGTTGAGAGACTGAAAGATTTCCCCCTAAGATCTGGAGTGAGACAAGGATGCCCTCTGTCACCACTATTATTGAACATTAACCTAGAAGCTCTAGCTAGAACAATCAAGCAAGTAAAATAAATAAAATTATACAAATTAGAAAGGAAGAAAAACTTTTATTATTTGCAGAGGACATGATACTATACCTGGAAACTCTTGAGAAATCTACAATAAAATTAATTGAGGTGATAAACAAACTTTGCAAGGTGATAAGATATGAAATTAATGTGCAAAAATCAATATTAAAAAATTAACTCAAAATGGATCAAAGGCCTAAACATTAGATCCAAGACCATAAAACTGTTAGAAGAAAATGGAGGGAAATATCTTATAAATCTTATAATAGGAGGCAGTTTCCTAAATCTTACACCCAAAGCATGAGCATTGAATAAATAAATAAGTGGAAACTCTTCAAAATTAAGCACTTTTGTGCATCAAAGAACTTCGTCAGGAAAGTAAAAAGACAGCCTACACAGTGGGAGACAGTATTTGGAAACATATATCAGATAAAGGTCCAGTATCCAGAATATATAAAGAGATTGTTCAACTCAACAACAAAAAAAGAGACAACCCAATTAAAAAATGGGCAAAAGACTTAAACAGACACTTCTCAGAAGAGAAAATACAAATGGCCAAAAAGCATTTAAAAAGATGCTCAACTTCCCTGGCTATTAGGGAAATGCAAATCAAAACTACAATGAGTTCAACATAATCGAAGTGGAGGGAAAACTACCTAATTCATTCTATGAAGCCAACATCACCCTCATACCAAAACCAGGCAAAGATATTACAAAAAAAGAAAACTACAGACCAATCTCTCTAATGAATACAGATGCAAAAATCCTCAATAAAATTCTAGCAAATCGTATCCAACAACACATTAAAAGAATTATATATCATGACCAAGTAGGATTCATCCCAGGTATGCAAGGATGGTTCAACATAAGAAAATCAATTAATGTAATACACCATATCAACAAATCAAAGCAGAAAAATCACATGATCATCTCAATTGATGCAGAGAAGGCATTTGACAAGATTCAACATCCTTTCCTGTTGAAAACACTTCAAAAGATAGGAATACAAGGGAACTTCCTTAAAATGATAGAGGGAATATATGAAAAACCCACAGCTAATATCACCCTCAATGGGGAAAAATTGAAAACTTTCCCCCTAAGATCAGGAACAAGACAAGGATGTCCACTATCACCACTATTATTCAACATTTTGTTGGAAGTTCTAGCCAGAGCAATTAGGCAAGAAAAAGAAATACAAGGCATCAAAATTGGAAAGGAAGAAGTAAAACTATCACTGTTTGCAGACGATATGATACTATATGTAGAAAACCCAGAAAAATCCACAACAAAATTACTAGAGCTAATAAATGAGTACAGCAAAGTAGCAGGCTACAAGATCAACATTCAAAAATCTGTAGCTTTTCTATACACTAGTAATGAACAAGCTGAGGCGGAAATCAAGAAACGAATCCCATTTACAATCGCAACTAAAAGAATAAAATACCTAGGAATAAATTTAACCAAAGAGACAAAAAACCTATATAAAGAAAACTACAAAAAACTGTTAAAAGAAATCACAGAAGACCTAAATAGATGGAAGGGCATACCGTGTTCATGGATTGGAAGACTAAATATAATTAAGATGTCAATCCTACCTAAACTCATCTACAGATTCAATGCAATACCAATCAAAATCCCAACAACTTATTTTTCAGAAATAGAAAAACCAATAAGCAAATTTATCTGGAAGGGCGGGGTACCCCGAATTGCTAAAAACATCTTGAGGAAAAAAAACGAAGCTGGAGGTCTCGCGCTGCCTGACTTTAAGGCATATTATGAAGCCACAGTGGTCAAAACAGCATGGTATTGGCATAAAGATAGATATATCGACCAATGGAATCGAATAGAGTGCTCAGATATAGACCCTCTCATCTATGGACATTTGATCTTTGATAAGGCAGTCAAGCCAACTCACCTGGGACAGAGCAGTCTCTTCAATAAATGGTGCCTAGAGAACTGGATATCCATATGCAAAAGAATGAAAGAAGACCCATCTCTCACACCCTATACAAAAGTTAACTCAAAATGGATCAAAGATCTAAACATTAGGTCTAAGACCATAAAACAGTTAGAGGAAAATGTTGGGAGATATCTTATGGATCTTACAACTGGAGGTGGTTTTATGGACCTTAAACCTAAAGCAAGAACACTGAAGAAGGAAATAAATAAATGGGAGCTCCTCAAAATTAAACACTTTTGTGCATCAGAGAACTTCATCAAGAAAGTAGAAAGACAGCCTACACAATGGGAGACAATATTTGGAAACGACATATCAGATAAAGGTCTAGTATCCAGAATTTATAAAGAGATTATTCAACTCAACAACAAAAAGACAGCCAACCCAATTACAAAATGGGAAAAAGACTTAAACAGACACCTACCAGAAGAAGAAATACGGATGGCCAAGAGGCACATGAAGAGATGCTCAATGTCCCTGGCCATTAGAGAAATGCAAATCAAAACCACAATGAGATATCATCTCACACCCACCAGAATGGCCATTATCAACAAAACAGAAAATGACAAGTGCTGGAGAGGATGCGGAGAAAGAGGCACACTTATCCACTGTTGGTGGGAATGTCAAAGGGTGCAACCACTGTGGAAGGCAGTTTGGCGGTTCCTCAAAAAGCTGAATATAGAATTGCCATACGACCCAGCAATACCATTGCTAGGTATCTACTCAAAGGACTTAAGGGTAATGACACAGACGGACATTTGCACACCAATGTTTATAGCAGCGTTATTTACAATTGCAAAGAGATGGAAACAGCCAAAATCTCCATCAACAGAAGAGTGGCTAAACAAACTGTGGTATATACATACGATGGAATATTATGCAGCTTTAAGACAAGATAAACTTATGAACCATGTAATAACATAGATGGACCTAGAGAATATTATGCTGAGTGAATCCAGCCAAAAACTAAAGGACAAATACTGTATGGTCCCACTGATGTGAACGGACATTCGAGAATAAACTTGAAATATGTCATTGGTAACAGAGTTCAGCAGGAGTTAGAAACAGGGTAAGACAATGGGTAATTGAATCTGAAGGGATACAGACTGTGCAACAGGACTAGATACAAAAACTCAAAAATGGACAGCACAATAATACCTAATTGTAAAGTAATCATGTTAAAATACTGAATGAAGCTGCATCTGAGCTATAGGGTTTTTTTTTGTTTTTGTTTGCTTGTTGGTTTGTTTGTTGTTGTTGTTTTTTACTATTACTACTACTTTTATTTCTTTTCTTTATATTAACATTTTATATCTTTTTCTGTTGTGTTGCTAGTTCCTCTAAACCGATGCAAATGTACTAAGAAACAATGATCATGCATCTATGTGATGATGTTAAGAATTACTGAGTGCATATGTAGAATGGTATGATTTCTAAATGTTGTGTTAATTTCTTTTTTTTTCTTTCCGTTAATAAAAAAATAAAAAAAAAATTAAAAAAGAAATAACAAACAAATATTAAAGAAAAAATTAAAAAAAAAAAACTACAATGAGTTATCATCTCACATCCACAAGAATGACCATCATCAATAAAATAGAAAATGACAGGTACTGGAGAGGATGTGGAGAAAAAGGCACACTTATCCACTGTTGGTGGGAATGTCAGATGGTACAACCGCTGTGGAAGGCAGTGAGGTGGTTCCTCAGGAAGCTAAGTGTAACATTGCCATATGACCTAGCAATACCGTTGCTAGGTATCTACTCAGAGGACATGAGGGCAAAGACACAAATGAACATTTGCACACCAATGTTTATAGCAGCATTATTTACAATTGCGAAGAGATGGAAACAGCCCAAATGTTCAACAGATGAGAGGCTAAACAAGCTGTTGTATAAACATACGATGGTATATTTTGCAGCTGTAAGAATAAAGTTATGAACTATGTAACGACATGGATGACCTTAAGGACATTATGCTGAGTGAGAGTATCCAGAAACAAAAAGACAAATACTGTATGGTCTCACTGATATGAACTAACATTAATGAATGAATTTGGAGAATTTCAGTTAAGAACAGAGGTCATTAGGAGATAGAAATAAGGTAGATATTGGGTAGTTGGAACTGAAGGGATACAGATTGTGCAACGGGACTGACTGTAAAAATTCAGAAATGGATAGCACAATACTACCTAACTGTAATACAATAATGTTAGAACATTAAATGAAGTTGAATGTGAGAATGATAGAGGGAGGAGGCCTTGGGGCACAAATGAAATCAGAAGGAAAGATAGATTATAAGGACTGAAAAGATATAATGTAGGAATGTCTAGAGTGTATAATGATACTGACTAAATGTACCAATTTAAAAGTGTTTTGCATGAGGTACAACAAAGTAGTGTTAATAATGCAGGGTGTTGAAAATAGATGGCAATTAATATTTTAAAACTTTAAATTTGTGTGAGACTAAAGCAAAAAAATGCTTATTTGGTACAAAATTTATATTTCAACTAGTGCATTTCCTAATATAACTTATGTGAACAACTTAATTGAACACCATAAGTACATGGAACCTTGAGTAGGGCATGAGACTTTGTAGGTTTAACCAGAGTGATGCCTTGATAAACCCCAGAAGGATTTGAACAGTGAATAAAAAGTATTTGCAAAGTTCCCTTGGGGGAATGGTGATAAAGGGGGGAAATTCAACTTCCCCAAGTGGAGAATTCTTGATATTCTCACAAGCAGTGCAGACAACCAAAGCAATAGGCTGTGCCCCAAATCTTGGGGGTTGTTCATATGAACTTAACCCCTCAAAGGATAGGCTAAGCCTACTTAAAATTAGGCTTAAGAGTCAACCCAAAGAGAACCCCTTTGTTGCTCAGATGTGACCTCTCTCTCTCAGCCAATACAACAAGCAAACTCACTGCCCCCCTCCTGTCTACATGGGAGATGACTCCCAGGGGTGTAGACCTTCCTGGCAACATGGGCCAGAAATCCTAAAATGAGCTGGGACCCAGTACCAAGGGATTGAGAAAAACTTCTCAACCAAAAGGTGGGAGAGAGAAATGAGACAAAATAAAGTGTCAATGGCTGAGAGATTCCAAACAGAGTCGAGAGGTTATCCTGGAGGTTATTCTTACACATTAAATAGATATCACCTTTTTAGTGAAGTTATAACAGATAGGCTGTAGGGAACTTCCTGAAAATGTAGGGCTTTGTTCCAGTAGCCATGTTTCTTGAAGATGATTGTATAATGATATAGCTTTCACAATGTGACTGTGTGATTTTGAAAACCTTGTGTCCGATGCTTCTTTTATCTACCTTATGGACAGATGAGCAAAACATATGGATTTAAATGAATAAATAATAGGGGGAATAAATGTGAAATAAATTTAGTAAATTGAAATGTTAGTGATCAATGAAAGGGAGGGGTAAGGGGTATGGTATGTATGAATTTTCTTCTGTTTTCTTTTTATTTCTTTTTCTGAATTGATGCAAATGTTCTAAGAAATGATCATGATGATGAATATGCAACTATGTGACAATATTGTGAATTACTGATTATATATGTAGAATGCAATGTTTATATGTTAAGAACGTTTGTGTTTGTTTCTTGTTATATTCTTTAAAAATTTTTAAAAATCAGTAATAATTCTATACACCAGTAATGACCTAGCTGAGGATTCAGTTAAGGAAAAAAATCCATTCAAAATAGCAACTAAAATAATTAAGTATCTAGGAATGAACTTAATTAGATGTAAAGAACCTGTACACAGAGAACTACATAACATTGATAAAGATATCAAAGATCTAAATAGGTGGAAGGACATTCCTTGCTCATGGATAAGAAGGTTAAATGTAGTTAAGACGTCAATTTTACCAAAATCGATATTTAGAATCAACACAGCACCAAGCAAAATTCCAAACACCTACTTTGAATACTTGGAAAAGTTAGTCAACAAATTCATTTGGAAGGGAAATAGGCCCCAAATAGCTAAAAAAAATATTAAAACAGAAGATAAAAGATGGAAGATTAAAGTTTCCTGATTTCAAAGCCTATTATGAAGTCACAGTGGTCAAAATAGCATGGTACTGAAAAAAAGATAGAATTATTGACCACTGAAATTGAAGTGAGACACAGAAATAGACCAGAAAATGCATGGTCAACTGATCTTCAACAAGACCCCCAATTCTGCTGAACTGGACCAAACAGTCTTTTCAATAAATGGGCATGGGAGAACTGAATATCAATAGCCAGAATAATGAAGGAGGACCCTTACTTTACACCCTATACAAAAGTTAACTGAAATTGGATCAAACACCTAAACATAAGAACCAGTACTATAAAGCTCCTAGAATAAAATGTAGGGAAACACCAAGTCCTAGTAATAGGTCCTTAACTTTACACCCAAAGCACAAGCAAAAAAAAAAAACCATAATGGGAATGCCTCAAAATCAAATGCTTTTGTTTCTCAAAATACTTCATCAAAAAAGGTGAAGAAGCAGCCAATTCGATGGGAGAAAATATTTGGAAATCACACGTTGGATAAAGGTTTAAAATCCTGTATACATACAGAAATCATACAACTCAAAACAAAGGAACAAACAACCTAACTGTAAAATGGGCTAAAGACATGAATAGGTATTTTTCTGAAGAGCAAATACATATGGCTCAAAAGCACTTGAAGAAATGTTCATTTTCATTAGCTATATGGGAAATGCAGATCAAAACTACAATGAGGTGCCAGTCATCATTTTTTGGTTGGGCACCCATTCTTGCAAAATTCTGAATAAATTATTTTCTTCTCCACAATCGGGTGAGCGTTTATTCTCTTTCAGGTATGGCTTTCTGTCTAACAACTTTGAGTGCTCATTCAGGATCTGAGGCTTTGGAGGAGGACCCCCTGCGTGGATGAAGGGAAGGCCTGCCTGCTGATTGAGCAGTCTCAGACTCTGCCATTTGGGGCTTCTTTCTGAGAGCCAGGAGGGCCCAAGACCAGATGCTTGGATCCATCAATTGTGAATGAGAAAAGAGGAAGGGGAAATCTTCCCGACAGTGGACAGGCAACTTTGTGCATGGACCAAGTTAAGAAAAAGATATTAAGTACTGCCTTGAGGGTCAGAATGAATTCTGATGAGCCTGGCATTGAGTAAGCAAATGCAGAGTCCCAGTCCATGGTTCTCTTCTCCCACAAGGAAAAGGTCCAGAGTCAGATGAAGTGAAAGGCTGCTGAGAGAAATAAACCCAGGCAAGACTTTGAATGTGTAATAGAGGCAGTCAGCCAGCCAGAGAAAAATGGAAGGGGGTACCTATAGAGCCCCGCAGGAACATTCCCCCGGATAGTCCATAGGGAGAATGTTCGAATATTGGACTCATAGTGATCAGACCAAGGGAAAGGACAAAAAGGAAATGGTTAAATATTGTTGCTATATTTGGACCAAAGAAAACATTGTGCCACTGGATGTATTATGCCCAAAATACAGGGCGGATGAGGATTGGCTTTGTGCTGACCTTGTGCTTTATGTTAATGAAATAAGCCCTTCTCCAAAGAGGAGTCTGATTATGCCATACATTGGCTGAAGGGAAGGGGGACCCCTCTTTATCCTGTAAAGGTCAAAGCCCCAAAGCCAGAGGTGAAATCTTTAGAAGCTAAAGCCTAGGATCCTTCATTGAGCCTTTCCCAGCCTTTTGCTTCTTCCCTGGGCCAGAGACTGTTGGACCCTGAAGGCCCAATGGAATTAACCCATGTTCTGCCCTGGGAGCAGGAGGGGCAATCAGGGCCAACTGCTGCACCCATGACAATGCACAAGCAATTGAGGAAGAAGTGTAAGAAAGATATAAGAATTTTCCATTTCCAGGGACTCTTGAGGGAAAAAAGGTGAAAGAACATAGACCTATTGATCTATATGCACTGAGAGAAGTACCTATTGGACCAGGAAAAATTGGTTATACATCTGGTCTGAACTTATGTCTATCATAAATATTTTCTTTATGGGGGGAAGAAAGGGGAATGGTGAGGAGGGCAGCTTTGAAAGAATAAGAGAGGCATCACCTGCCTAGACAATGGTTAATGTCCAGCAGAGCAGAAATTCCCCAATGTAGATCCCAATTGGAATAATAATGATCAAGAAGACAGGACACAAATGAGGGATCTTAGAGACCTCATTATACAGGAGATAAAATTGGGTGTACCCAAATTTTATAACTTAAATAAAGTCTTTGAGGTGACTCAAGAAAAAGCTTAAACTATCCAGTAATTTTTCGTTTTTGAGAGGGATTTTAAGAAGTCACCCAGAGTAACTGATACACTGGTAATTTTCTAGTTTTGTCTGTTTAGTTCAACAGAACTATTTCAAAGTAGTATTTGACCACCTGATGCAGAGTCTGAGTTTCTCTATGATAAATCCCTTTGCCAAATGCAGGAGTTGCAGACTTGTTACTGCTAAGAGTGAAGCAAATGGGTGAATAAAACTATCCGGATTTGGGAGTTGTGCTTGTTTGAAAGGATGTATATACCCTAGAAAAGCCATATTTTAATCCTAATCCCAATTTGTAAAGGCAGCCATTTCTTCTAATCCCCATTCAGTACTGTATGTTTGAATCTGTAATGAGATCATCTCCCTGGAGATGTGACTCAATCAAGAGCAGTTGTTAGGCTGGATTAGGTGGAGGCGTGTCTCTGCCCATTCAAGTGGGTCTTGATTAGTTTACTGGAATCCTATAAAAGATGAAACATTTTGAAGAAAAGGAGATTCAGAGAGATCAGATAAGAATGACATAGCCATGAGAAGCTAGGGAGGTTTGGAGATGAACAAGGAAAACGCTTCCCGGGGAGCTTCATGAAACAAGAAGCCAGAACAGAAAGTTAGCAGATGACACCATGTTTGCCATGTGCCCTTCCAGCCAAGAGAAGAACCTTGACTGTGTTCACCATGTACCTTCTCACCTGAGAGAGAAACCCTGAACTTCACTGGCCTTCTTCAACCAAGGTATCTTTCTCTGGATGCCTTTGATTGGACATGTCTATCAACTTGTTTTAATTGGGACATTTTTTCAGCCTTAGAACTGTAAACTAGCAACTTGTTAAGTTCCCCTTTTAAAAAGCCATTCTGTTTCTGGTATATTGCATTCCAGCAGCTAGCAAACTAGAACAGATTTTGGTACCAGAGAGTGGGGTGCTGCTGCAGTTTGCAAATATCAAACATGTTGGAACAGCTTTTTAAATGGGTAAGTGGAAGATTTTGGAGGAGTTGTGAGGACTTTGATGAAGAGGGTCTAAAATGCTTTGAAGAGACTGTTGATAGAAATGTGGGCTCTAAAGATACCTGTGACCCGACTCTACACAGAAATGAGGTGTGCGTTATTGCAAACTGGAAGGTAGGCAATCCCTGTTTTAAAATGGAAGATAATATGGAAAAATTGACTAGTGGCTTTGGCTGGAAGGCAAAGTTTAAAAGCAATGAATTTGCATATTTAGCAGAAGAGAGCTCCAAGTTAAACGTGGAAAGCACAGCCTGGTTTTTCCTTGCAGCTTATAGTGAAATGTGATAGGAAAGAGATAAACTGAGAACTGAACTCCTGGGTACAAAGAAACCAGAAATTGATGTTCTGGAAAATTCTGAGCTTCAGGGAAGGGAGACCCCAGAAAATAGTACCCCACATGAAGATTGGCCAAATGTGAAACCAGCCAGCTATTTCAGAGAAAACCAGGATTGGACACGGAGTTATCCAAGAAGGATTTGTGGAAAGTCTTTATATCTGATGGGCATGATCCATAGAAAGCCAATGAGAGTGCTGTGGGACCTGTATAAGTAGAGCTTCTGCCAGTCTGGACTGGGGGACTCAGAGAAGGGACACATTGGAGGACAACTAACTTCAGAGGCAAAACCATGGAGGCTGAGGTCTGAAGTCAAGACACCTCAGGCCAGGAGAGCGGACCCACCCAAGCCCGCAGAGAGGGTGAGTTTGCCCCAAAGGCAGAGGATGGGCCTTCCACCTTATTGCATTTGAAGAGTCATGCCGCCTCACACCTTGGAGAGGGTGAAGCACATTCCTTGGGGTTTGGGGAGACGCTCGCTGCGGGGAGGGGTTGAGCGTGTGCCCGAGATAACAGAGAGCCCAGGTGCAGCCATGGTCCTTGGAGAGGGTGGAGCCAAGAAAAGGTGGTCTCCTCAATATTCCCCAAGGTTCCTTTTTGGAAAGAGACAGGCCTCTGCATAAGCCCTTGGAAAGGGTGGAACTGCTGCTTTCAGAAGCCCTGAAGATAAGTGACTCTCAGACTTTGAAATCTTATGGACTTTGCCCTGCAGATTTTCGAAACTGTATGGGTCTGGTGACCCCTTTGTTCGTTCTTCCTTATGGAAATGCATATATGTATCCCATGACTGTTCCTTCTTGTATGTTGGCAGCAAATAACTTGTTATGAGTTTTCACAAGTCCAGAGCCAGAGGATAATTTTGCCTTAGAACAGACCATGCCCATAACTAACTTTGATAGGGGTTTGTACTGTTTCTTTTTTTTTTTTTTTTTTTTTTTTTTTTTTTTTTAAAGGAAAGACAGAGAGAAGGAAGGAAGGATAGAAGGAAGGAAGAGAGGAAGAAAGGGAAACATCTTTTTAAACATTTTCTTGTTTTATTGTATTTTGTTTCTCCGTTTTCGTTACATGGGCTGGGGCCGGGAATCGAACCGAGGTCCTCCGGCATAGCAGGCAAGCACTTTGCCCGCTGAGCCACCGCGGCCCGCCCTGTACTGTTTCTTTTGAAGTGTTTCAAACAGGAAAGGGTGTCAAATTTTGTGAAATGCCTTTTCTGCATCAATCAAGATGATCATGTGGTTTTCCTGCTTTGATTTGTTGATATGGTATATTACATGAATTGATTTTCTTATGTTGACTCATACTTGCATACCTGGGATAAATCCTACTTGGTTATGGTGTATAATTCTTTTAATGTGCTGCTGGATTCGACTTGCAAGAATTTTGTTGAGGATTTTTACATTTATATTCATTAGAGAGATTGGTCTGTAGTTTTCATTTTTTGTAATATCTTTGTCTGGCTTTTGTATGAGGGTGATGTTGGCTACATAGAATGAGTTAGGTAGGTTTCCCTCCTCTTCAGTTTTTTGGAAGAGTTTCGGCAGGGTTGGTACTAGTTCTTTCTGGAATGTTTGATAGAATTCACATGTGAAGCCATTTGGTCCTGGGTTTTTCTTTTAGGGGAGCTTCTTAATGACTGATTCAATTTCTTTACTTGTGATTGGTTTGTTAAAGTCGTCTATTTCTTCTCGACTCAAACGTGGTTGTTCATGTCTTTCTAGAAAGTTGTCCATTTCATCTACATCGTCATATTTATTAGCATAAAGTTGTTCATAGTATCCTGTCATTACTTCCTTTATTTCTGTGGGGTCATTGGTTATGTCTCCTCTTCCATTTCTGATTTTATTTATTTGCATCTTCTCTCTTCTTCTTTTTGTAAACCTCACTAAGGGTCCATCAATTTTATTGATTCTCTCATAGAATGACCTTCTGGTTTCGTTGATTTTCTCGATTGTTTTCACACTTTCAATTTCATTAATTTCTGCTCTAATCCTCATTATTTGTTTACCTTTGCTTTCTTTGGGGTTAATTTGCTGTTCTTACTCTAGTTCTTCCAAGCATCCCATAAATTTTGATATGTTGTGTTTTCATTTTCATCTGCCTTGAGATATTTATTGATTTCTCTTGTAATTTCTTCCTTGACCCACTGGTTGTTTAAGAATGTGTTGTTGAGCCTCCATATATTTGTGAATTTTCTGGCACTGTGCCAATTATTTACTTCCAACTTCATTCCTTTATGATCTGAGAAAGTGTTTCATATGATTTCAATCTTTCTAAATTTATTAAGACTTGTTTTGTGACACCGCATATGGTCTATCCTTGAGAATGATCCATGACCACTTGCGAAAAAGGTATATCTGCTATTGTGGGGAGTAATATTCTATAAATATCTGTTAAGTCTAGCTCATTTATTGTATTATTCAAATTTTATGTTTCTTAATTGATCCTCTGTCTAGATGTTTTATCTAGATTGATGAGAGTGGGGAATTGAAGTCTCCAACCATTATGGTAGATGTGTCTATTTCTCTTTTCAGTGTTTGCCTCATGTATTTTGGAGCATTCTGGCTTGGTGCATAAATATTTATGATTGCTATGTCTTCTTGTTGAATTGTTCCTTTTATTAGTACATAGTGTCCTTCTTTGTCTCTTTTAACTGTTTTATGTTTGAAGTTTAATTTATTGGATACTAGTATAGCTACTCCTGCTCTTTTCTGATTGATATTTGCATGAAATATCTTTCCCCAACATTTCACTTTCAACCTGTGTTTATCCTTGGGTCTAAGATGCATTTCCTGTAGGCAGCATATAGATGGGTCCTGTTTTTAACTGATTCTGCCAGTCTATGTTTTTTGATTGGGGAGTTTAATACATTAACATTTAGTGTTGTTACTGTGTGGGTATTACTTTCTTCTACCATTTTGCCTTTTGGATTTTGTATGTTATATCTAATTTTTCTTCTTTTTACCTTTACTGATAATCTTCATTGATACACTCTTCTCCACACCTTTCTCTCCTGTCTTTTCCTGCCTGTCTCTAGTGCTCCTTTTAGTATTTCTTGCAGAGCGAGTCTCTTGGTCACAAATTCTCTGTGACTTTTTTGTCTGAAAATGTTTTAATTTCCCCCTCATTTTTGAAGGACAGTTTTGCTGGATATAGAATTCCTGATTGGCAGTTTTTCTCGTTTAGTATTTTAAATATATCATCCCACTGTCTTCTCGCCTCCATGGTTTCTGCTGAGAAATCTACACATAGTCTTATTGGGCTTCCCTTGTGTGTGATGGATTGCTTTTCTCTTGCTGCTTTCAAGATTCTCTCTTTCTCTTTGACCTCCGACATTCTGATTAGTAAGTGTCTTGGAGTACATCTATTTGGATCTATTCTGTTTGGGGTATGCTGCACTTTTTGGATCTGTAATTTTAAGTCTTTCATAAGAGGGAAAATTGTCAGTGATAATTTCCTACATTAGTTTTTCTCCTCCTTTTCCTTTCTCTTCTCCTTCTGGGGCACTCAAAACATGTATATTCATGCACTTCATATTGCCGTTCAATTCCCTGAGTTTCTGCTCATATTTTTCCATTCTTTTCCCTATATTTTCTTTTACTTGTCGGATTTCAGATGTTCTATCCTCTGCTTCTCTAAGCCTATCTTCTGCGTCTTGAAATATAACATTGTGGGTTTCCATTGTTTTTTTCATCTCTTCTACTGTGCCTTTCATTCCCATAAGTTCTGTGATTTGTTTTTTCAGACTTTCAATTTCTTGTTTTTATTCATTCTTTGTCTTCTTTATATCATCCCTCAATTCATTGATTTGATTTTTGATGAGCTTTTCCATGTCTGTTCATACATTCTGAATTAATTGTTTCAACCCCTGTATCTCATTTGAATTGTTGGTTTGTTCCTTTGACTGGGCCATATCTTCAATTTGTCTCGTATGATGCATTATTGTTTTGCTGGCATCTGGGCATTTAATTACCTTAATTAGTTTATCCTGGAGATTGTTTTCACTTTTTTTACTTAAGATTTTCTTGCTGGATGACTTTGTTGTCTATCTGTTCTTTGACATTCATTTCAGCTTATTCTGGACCTCTAGCTTAGGTTTTGTTTAACAGATCAGAACTTTTCATTTCCTGTTTTCTTGTTTCTTTCCCTACCTGTATGGTGCCCCTTTCCCCCCTTAGGGATATCTAGTTAGGTATTATAGACTCCAGTCAGGTTTTCCCAGACCAAACTGGCCTCCTCCCAGGAAGAAAGAGCCACCTGCATCAGTTTTCCCTGAGGGTGAGACCCAGCAGATTGAAATGCTTTCCTATGAAGCCTCTGGACTCTGTGTTTTTTCTGTCCTGCCCAGTATGTGGCACGTTTCTGCCTACAGGTCCCACCAGTTTAAGGTCATGTGGTACCTTTAACTTCAGCAGAATCTCCCTGCTGGGGGTGTGGTTGAGACACAGGAGAGGCTGTAGGCTGGCTTTAATCACCTTCCTTTTCCAGACCCTGGGGTCTGAATTCCTTGAGGGAGGGAATCCACCTGAACTGGGCCCCACCTATCTCCCAGGGAAGGCCCTGGCTCCAAGCAAACACTCATACAAGCTTAATTCTGCCTATGCCCCTGGGGCAGTTGGAACCAGAGAAGCCTTGCAGCTGTATCCAAAGAGTAGTTAAGCTATGGAAACACAAGCCACAAAAACGAAAGAGAAAAATCCTTTTCAGAACAAACCCCCATTCCTCGGGTTTGCCAATCAAGAGCTTAAATTGGTATGTTGCTCTGTATATCTCCAGGTCCTATGCGCCCCCTCCTTTCCTTCAGGGCCCAGACCTTTTCAAATCCAAAAAATTTGTTTTAGTTTCTTTTTCCATCAGCCCCGCTCCCTCTGTGCCAGGGCAAAAACCAGTGACCTAAGCTTTTACTCGAGGTTCAGCTGAGTTGGGGGCCTATTTTTAGTAGTCAGAATTTTTTTTAATTAATTCCACAATTGGAGCTTGGTAGAGCTTAGCTCCTGTTGCTAGTAAAGTCTCTTTCCTTTCTCTTCTAGGAAGCAGCCTGTGGGGTAGGGGCGCTGACCACCACAGCTTGGGGAACTCATGGTTCTGGGTGGGATCGCAGCTGGTCCACCTTGTCCAGACTGCTGTACACTTTGTATCTCGTCACTGATGTGACCCCAACAGTTGTTCTGCAGTATTCCCAGCTATTTACTAGCTGCTCTGGAGGAGAAACTAAATCCCACTCCTCACTAAGCCACCATCTTGGCCCTTCCAGTTTGTACTGTTTCTAACTTTGTATTTCATTTGTACTGCTCCTGAAATGGTTTAAGGATTTCTGATATTATGATGGAATTAATGTATTTTGTATATGGGAAAAACGTGGCTTTGTTAGGGCCAAGAGAGTAGAATGTGCTGGTTTGAAAGGATATATGTACCCTAGAAAAGCCATGTTTTAACGTTAATCCCATTTTGTAAAGACAGCCATTTCTTCTAATCCCTATTCAGTACTATATGTTTGAAACTGTAATTAGACCATCTCTCCAGAGATATGACTCAATCAAGAGTGGTTGTTAAACTGGATTAGGTGGAGATATATCTCCACCCATTTGGGTGGGTCTTCATTTGTTTACTAGAATGCTATAAAAGAGGAATCATTTTGGAGAAAAGGAGATTCAGAGAGAGCAGAGGAGAATGGCATAGCCATGAGAAGCAGAGCAGCCAGCAGCCTTTGGAGGTGAACAAAGAAAATACCTCCCAGTGAGTTTTATGTCCAGGAAGCCAGGACAGAAAGCTATCAGATGACACCATGTTTGCCATGTGCCCTTCCTGCTGAGAGAAAAACCCTGACTGTGTTCTGCCTGTACTTTCTCACTTGAGAGAGAAACTCTGAACTCTGTTGGCCTTCTTGAACCAAGATATCTTTCCCTGGATGCCTTTGATTGGACATTTCTATAGACTTCTCTTTTATTTTTAACATTCTCAATTTATTTCTCATATTTTCAAGACCAGAGATTGGTGTTCAATTTGGAGCCAAGAAAAAAAATAACACCCCTCAATCCTGACTGCCAGATGTTATGCTTATCTCTTATCAGGACACTGGTATAAATTTTCCTTGATCACATTTTGAAGTAATGGTTTCCTTTTTTGTGTAGACTTTGCATAGAAAAATTGACAAGAGATACATTTGAACTTTTACACACATTTCAAATGTGCATGCGTTTCAAAAGAACAAGGAATGTGGTACTACTTGTAGCTTTGGCTTTTCTAAAGTAAACAGTCAAAGACGTGGGAGGGGAAGGTGGTCTCTTCTTTTTTTTATTAATTTTTTTAATACCCCCCAAAAAAACACCAAACAAATGCAAACTTTCTAACTTTTGATCATTCCATACTACATATATAATCAGTAATTCACAATATCATCACATAGTTGCACATTCATCATCATGATCATTTCTTGGAACATTTGCATCTATTCAGAAAAAGAAATATAAAGAAAACAGAAAAAAATCATACATACCATACCCCCACCCCTCCCCCTCACCGATCACCAGCATTTTGATCTAAATTTATTTTAACATTTGTTCCCCCTATTATTTGTCTTTATCCCACATATTTTACTCATCTGTTGATAAGGTAGATAAAAGGAGCATCAGGCACACGGTTTTCACAATCACACCGTCACATTGTGAAAGCTATATCATTATACAATCATCTTCAAGAAACGTGGCTACTAGAACACAGCTACCCATTTTCAGGCAGTTCCCTCAAGCCTCTCCACTGCATCTTGACTAACATGGTGATATCTATTTAATACATAAGAATAACCTCCAGGATAATCTCTTGACTCTGTTTGGAATCTCTCAGCCATTGACACTTTATTTTGTCTCATTTCACTCTTCCCCCTTTTGGTTGAGAAAGTTTTCTCAATACCCTGATGCTGAGTCTCAGCTCATTTGAGAATTTCTGTCCCACATTTCCAGGAAGGTCCACACCACTGGGAGTCATGTCCCACGTAGACAGGGGGAGAGTGGTGAGTTTGCTTATTGTGTTGGCTGAAGAGAGAGACCACATCTAAGCATCAGAAGAGATTCTTAGGGGTGACTCTTAGGCCTAATTTTAAGTAGGCTTGACCTATCCTTTGTGGGGTTAAGTTTCATATGAACAAACCCCAAGATTGAGGGCTCAGCCTTCTATAGACTTCTTTTAATTGGAACATTTTCTCGGCCTTAGAACTGTAAACTAAGAACTTATTAAATTCCCCCTTTAAAAAGTCATTTTGTTTCTGGTATATTGCATTCCAGCAGCTAACAAACTAGAACAGGAGAATTTCAAGAGCTCAGTCTTGATGAGAGTGTCAGTGCAGGAATTGGACTTCTAGGATGGTTATGGTGCCCCCAAACAGGACCTACCAACTACTTCTGGGCAATAATGTTGGCATTATTTGAGGTGGCAGGAAGGATGCCTGCTTTCTGATGTATTTGGGCAAGTAGCTGAGCCAAGGAGAATTTGGATGATTAAAAGATATCCAAGGAAATATTGGTTAAACTGAAGACTTCATTTGGGAAGCAAAATCCTTAAATAATCTCTTGGACATTGAGCCACATGTTTTATGCATCTTTTCCATTGGGTATTATGTTTTCAAGGAATGAACTTTGACAAGACTCCCTCTGCTTACCTGCAAAACTTTAGGAACCAGGTGAGAAAATACCCAGAGATGGACCCTGATAGTTCTGTGGCCCAAGAATGTAATGGGCCCTTGGCTTGACATTCAGAAAAAGATTCAAAAAGTAGATGGGTGCATGGATAATCCAGTAGGAGAGTTACTGAGAGAGTCTCAGAAAGAGTTTGTGAAGAGGGAAAAGAAAAAGTGGAAGCAACAAGCTAAAGCCATGTTAAAAATGGTTGACCACATGGTCAAGAAGAGAGTAAAGATAAATCAGGGAGGAGATAGGGAGAGGTGAGATGAAGAAACAGTCTGGGCCAAAGGGGATAAAGGAGTGAGGAGAGCACAGGACTCAGTACAGTGTTATCACTGTGGGAAACCTGGTCATTTCAAAAGGGAGTGCCCAAAATTGAAGAAAGAAGATTGGGTGATACCCCTGAGAGGTTTTGAGGATTAGAGGGTCAGAGGCTCCTCATCTCAAAAGCCCACCAAGAGCCTTTGGTAAATATGAAGGTGGGCCCACAGCAGGAAGAAATTACATTTTGGGTAGACACTGGGACAGCTCAATCTTCTGTGACCTACATCCCAAAGGGGATTGAATTCTCTGGTAGCTCCCTCACAGTTTTGGGGGTAAAAGGGAATGGATTTAAAGCCCTCATTTATAACTAAATTATAATCACCCTGTTGTACATTCCAGAAGCTGGTGGAACTTGCTGGGAAAGTACCTGATAGTACCCATGGAACTGGCTGATGGGCATGATTTGTGGTATCTGTATAAAGAGAAGCACTCCCAGTCAGGACTGAAAGAGACAGAAAAAGGATAGTGTAAATTAATTTCAGAGGCAGAACTATGGAAGCTAAAGTCTAATGTCAAGAAAGCTCTGACCAGGAGAGCAGACCCACCAAAGTACTTGAAGAGGGTGAGTTTGCCCCTGAGGCAGAGAATGGGTCTTCCACCTCCTTTCAGCGAAAGAGTGTTGCTGCCACAGTCCTTGGAGAGGGTGAAGCACATTCCTTGGGAATTGGAGAGATCCTGGCTGCCATCACATGGAGGGGTTGAGCATGTACCCCAGACATAGCAGGGAGCCTGATTGCAGCCCTGATGTTTGGAGAGGATAGAGCCAAAAAATAAAAAGGTGATCTCTTCAATGTCCCCCAAGTCTCATTCAGAGAGAGGCAGGCTGTTGTGTAAGTCCTTGGAAAGGGTAAGCCCTGAAGATAAATGACACTCAGACTTTAAGATCCAAGGGAGTTGGCCCTACAGGCTTTCAAAATTCTTGGGTCTGGTGACCCTTATGTTCCTTCTAATTTCTCCCTATAGGAATGGGGGGTATTTATCTTTTGACCATCCTCCCTTTATATGTTGGCAGCAAATAACTTATTCTGAGTTTTACAGGTCCAGAGTCAGAAGAGAATTTTGCCTTAAGACAGACCATGCCAGTAGCTGAGTTTGCAAAGGACCTCTTTATCAAGAATTTTGTACTACCTTTGTCCTGTACTCTGTCATCCTTCAGGCACCTTGGCTTGCTGGTCCAGACTCCACCTCTGAAATTTGCTGTTCATCAACACCAACCCGGCAGTTAGGTTCTCATCAAATTGTGGAAAGAGTCCAAACTCCAACCGGCCTGGAAAGGACCCTATCAAGTTCTGCTGACAACTGAGATGGCCATCTGGATGGTAGAGAAAGGCTGGTCTCACTGCACCTGAGTGAAAAGACGAGTACCTGAGCCAGATGATAAGTTTGATTCCTGGAAAATAACTCCAACTTTGGGCCCTTTAAAAATTATGTTAAAGAAACAATAGTTGGGAGCATAGAAGGGTTTTTCACATTTGAGGTTTGGGATTCTGTATTTTTATAACATAGTTAATAGTGACCTTAGTCAAAGGACAGATAAGGGATCTGAGGCCCAATTTTAAAATGAAAATAATTATACTATTCATAATGTTCCAAGTTAGGGATGCAAAAAGCCCCATCAGATTGATCGTGAATATAACCAAGGTTTAGAGTTCCAAACTGTACAGCTTGATACTTGCTAAGAAATAGACTGTGGAGACAACAAATCAATGGCAATTGAATGGGTGTCAAGTATACCAAGTACCAGTGTCCAGAACCAGTAAGGGGGTGGTATAGTCCAGCTTCTCCTTATCCCTCCTGGGATGATATATGATGGACAACCCAGTTTCAAGGCTGGACCATGAATATAGGATTAATTTCACAGATTTAGAGGTCATTTAAGGATAAAATAACCTTTTATAAAGGAAACTGCCCACCAAATTGCAAAAATCATATGTGTAACCTGGTGGTGATAGCCTTCAAGAAAGCAGGCAAATATCCAGCGGAGGCTGCAGCAAAGATGCAGTAGTAGTTGATAGAGATGGGGGCAGACCTCACTGGAAAAGACCCTCTAGGAAGGCTCAGCATACAAGTCCTCCCCCTGACACCAACAATGCCCTCTCTGATTAACTCTTCAATAGTGCCAAAGGAGACCTGACTGGAGGTTAATTCCCCCCCCCCCCACAGAATGATCCCAAAGTTGTCAGGGTGGTCAAGGCAAAAAATTTGAAGCAAACCATAGAAATAGAAACATAATATGGAGATACAAATGTGTGGGTGTAATGGATTAAATATACAGTCCAAAGTCTAAACAAATGCAACTGTTATGCTTGCATAACAGGCCAACCCACTGCTTCTATCATGCCCTTTCTAATAGGTATGGAGAAACATAAAAAGGAGTTCAAAGTCATGGTGCTCCTCTATTAGAATACTACTCCTGGTGAAAACTGTAATATGCTGTCTTTTTTCCCTCCAATCAGGGGCAGAACAGCCAAAGCTTCTTGCCTCAGTTCAGGAAACCTCTCTGCCTGTCTCTGTAGATGGGGAGAAGGGCTCCAGGACCTTGGGACCATGGCTTCGTGTACTCATGCATGGGATGCGACTGAGGATACTACTGTCAACTTCTCCAGTTTAACCATACCCTGAGCAAACTTTTGGTGGTATTGTGGAAAGGGCATCCTCCAACCAGTATTACCTAAGAAGTGGAAGAGGATCTGTGCTCTGGTCCAATTGGCCACCCCATTCACCCTGGCATTTGAAAAGAAGGAGGAAGTTCTAACCCAAGGGAAAAGAAGCTTACTTGATTCCTTCAATGATCAAGTGTATTAGATAGTATAGGAATGCCAAGGGGAATCCCAGAAGAGTTGAAGACTAGGAATCAAGTAGCTGCAGGATTTGAGCCATCCTTATTCTGGTGGGTCACCATCAACAAAAATGTGGATTGGATTAATCAGCATAGATTTATCAATTACACCAAGAATGCAGTTAAAGGAATAACAGAACAGTTGGGTGCTACTAGCCAAATGACGTGGAAGAATAGAATAGCCCTAGACATGATGCTAGCTGAAAAGGGAGGTGTTGGTGCTATGACTGGGGTGGTTGTTGAACATTTATCCACAATAATACAACCCCAGATGGAACTATCACCAAAGATTTACAATGCCTAGCAGCCTTATTTGAAGAACTGGTGAAAAACTCAGGCATTGATAACCCCCTCATGGGATGGTTAGAAAACTGGTTTGGGAAAATGGAAAGGGGTGGCACTGTCCATGCTAACTTCTTTAATCATCATAGCTGGGGTAGTCACAGCACTTGGGTGCTGCATTAGCCCATAAGCCCGAGGGTTAGTTCAGAGACTCATTGAGGCTAACTTAACCAGACAAATGCCTATTCAGTACCAGCAAAACAATTTGTACCCCGTTAAAGAGAAAGATCACTACGATGAAGAGTGTGGAAAGGCTCTTATCAAGTTTGAAGAAAGACTAAAATGTGAAAATTAAGTTTTAAAAGAAAGTGAAGGATTTGTAAGAATAAAATTAAGTTTAGCTTTCACACAAGGTGTATGGGTAGGGAAAGGGAAGAGTCTCTGATGTAAGTCTAGAATTGGTGACAAACCCTTATACAGATAAAAACAAGTTTAAATAAGTAATGACCAGGCTCACTGAAATGTAAACCATAATTGAAAGAAGGAAACTTTGGCAGGAAATTTGAATTAGACCATCCAGATAGGCTGTGACTTCTGGAGCATCCAATCAGTGGAGAAACAGGGGAGGAATCTGTGTACTAAGCTTAGGGTATAAAGCCTGTGGCATGCCAATTACTTGGTGCACCAGCCATCATTTTTTTGGCTGGGTGCCCATTCTTGCAAGATTGTGAATAAATTCTTTTCTTCTCCACAAAAAAAAGACTACAATGAGATACCACCTAACACCTATAGGAATGTCTGCTATTAAATAAACAGTGAAGTACAAATGTTGGAGAAGCTGTAGAGAAATTTGGGCACTTATGCACTGTTGTTGGGAATGTTTAATGGTACAGCCACTATGGAAGGCAGTTTGATGATTCCTTAGGAAACTAAATATTGAGTTGCCCTATGAGCCAGCAACACCACCACTCGGTATATACCTAGAAGATCTACAGTGACACAAACAAATATTTTCACGATGTTCATAGCAGCATTATTCACACTTGCCAAAAGATGGAAACAATCCAAGTGCCCATTAACAGATGAGTGGATTAACAAAATGTGGTGCATACATATGATGGAATATTATGCAGCAGTAAGAAGAAGTGATGTCCTTAAACCCATGATAAAGTGGATGAACCTTGATGACAAAATGCTGAGTGAGATAAGCCAGACACAAAAAGATAGATACTGTATGATTCCACTTTTATGACATGGTAAAGGTAAAGTCAGAGGCTTATAATACAGAACATAGAGGACCTAGAGATACATGGAGGCTAGAAATGGGTGAATGGTTATCTAAAGAAATTGAACTTAGATGTAAGGGAATAGATATAAGTGAAAGCAGATCATTAGTAAGTCTATAAGTAATATTGAAATATTGAAAGTGAACATGATTGAAAGGGGTTTTGAAGACTAATGTGTCCCACCAATTAACAGCAGAAATATAATTATGTTCTTGCATGAACTACTTCAAAGTTGTGACTCTTTGTACAATTTCTTTGTATAATTTCAGGGAATAGGGGGGAAATTGGTATTGCATGCTATGGGCTATGTTCAACAGGAAAACATCAACAATAATGTGGCAATACCAGGAGGAAATAATGGGGGAGGGAGGGAACAGAATTAAGGGGAAGTTTAAATTTTCTATTTTGTGAGGGTGTGTTTATCAGTTATGTTACTCTTTGGAACAATGAAATTGTTTAAAATTCAGAGTGTTGATGGACTGTTGACTTTGGACATTATACATGATGCCTAATAGATGGAGGTGGCTGAAGGATAAACTGACTGAGAAGTAGAATGGTGAACGATGGTATATACATATGATTGAATATTGTGCTATTACAAAAAAAAACAAGTTGTGAAGCATACAATGCTACGAATGAAATTGTAGAACACTTTGTGATGCAAAATAAGCCAGAAACAAAAAAAAATAAGTAACTCACTTATTAATACTTTTAGGAAAATTGGGGCCTAGATTGTAAGCTCTTCTAGCAGTCACATTAAGTCCAGAGTGTAAATGTTATTTCTAGATTTTGAGAGGAAGTGCCGTATATGTACAACCAAGAGTTTAGAGATAAGAACAAAACCAGTCAGGTCGGCACTAAGGTAATTCAGAATACAGGGGTAAGGAAGATATTGTCTGTATTTTAGAATGTCACCCACTCTATGAGACCAAAGAAAGAAAGTTTTATTTTTTCCAGAGCCTGATTTTTTGTAGTACATAATCTAACTCAACCTTTTTGTATAGATCATTTAAACAACCCAAACATAAGGAGTCCAGAATGAGAATGTGTGCCTGTAATCTCATATAGTTTAATGTAATGCCTGGATACATCCCAGAGTATATTAAGCAGGTAATTAAAAAGCATTGGCAAGGAGGCTGAGCCCTTGATCTTGGGGTTCACCTTATGAAACTTATTCCTGCAATGGAGAAGCTAAGCCTACTTATAATTATGCCTAAGGATCATCCCCAGAGAACCTATTTTGTTGCTCAAATGTGACCTCTCTCTAAGCCAACGTGTCAGGTGAACTCACTCCCTCCCCACTATTTGGGACATGACTCCCAGGGGTGTAAATCTCCCTTGCAACATAGGATAGAAATCCCAGAATGAGCCAGGACCTGGCAGCAAGGGATTGAGAAAGTCTTAACCAAAAGGGAGAAGAAAAGTGAGACAAAGCAAAGTTTCAGTGGCTGAGAGATTTCAAACAGAGTTGAGAGTTTATCCTAGAGGCTATTCTTATGCATAATATAGATATTCCTTTTTAATTTATGGTGTATTGGAGTGGCTAGAGGGAAGTACCAGAAACTGATGAGCTGTGTTCCAGTAGCCTTTATTATTGAAGATGGTTGTATAACTATATAGCTTTTACAAGGTGACCATGTGATTGTGGAAACTTTGTGTCTGGTACTCTTTTTATCTAGTCTATGGACAAATGAATTAAAAATAAGGATAAAAAATAAATGAATAATAGGGAGATAAAGGTTAAAAAATGGGTAGGTTGAATTACTAGTTATCAATGACATAGAAGGGTAAGGGGTATGGAATATATGCATTTTTTTCTTCTTTTTATTTTATTATCTGGAGTGAGGCAAATGGTCTAAAATTGATCATGGAAAATAAAGTATTGGCAAGGTCCATTGAAGGATGGGAGAAAAAATGTGGAACAATCAAACTCTACTACTGAGGAAACCCATGATACTATGTCAAACATTAGGGACACCCAAGTCAATAGGCCAAGCCCTTGATCCTGAGGCTTGCTCTTGTGAAGTTCATTTCTGTAGCAGAGAAGCTTGACATAACTATAGGTATATCCAAGAGTTAATTCCAGTGGACCTAATTTTCTTTGCTCAGGTATGGCCACTATCCTTAATCCCTATTCTGCAAGTGAAAGCATTACCCTTCCTCCAACATGGGACATGATATCCAGGGGTGAAATTCTCCCTGAAATGTGTGCTTTGACTCTCAGGGATGAGCCTGAATCTGGTACCATGGGATAGACCATGTCATCCTGACCAAAAGGGAGGAAAAGTGTAACAAATAAGGTACCAGTGGCTGAGAGAGTTCAGATAGTCTGGAGACTACTCTTATGCAAGTTTCAACTAGACATTATTGCCTATCATAGTTTGCCAACCCCAACCAAAACCATTCCTGACAACTCTAAAGAGTACCTAAGGTTTTATATGAGAGTCTACAAAGTTTCCAAGCACTAGGATTGTTTTCCAGAAACCTACAACCTCCAGTTGGGTTCCTAGGCTAGATAAGTCCTGAAAACCAGAGATGCCAGCCTCTCCAGAACCAGAACCTCAACCAGTTCCATCATTCTATCCCATATTATTGACAGCCCCTTTAAACATGAAAAAATTACAATTGCCATAGCCCAAATACCCCTGAAGTATGGGAGAAAGATCAAAGTAGATGAGGGAGTCATACCGAGAATGTAGAATTTAATAAATGAGTATGATTGGTGAATCATTATGTTGATATTTTTTAGTCTCTAGTGTCTTGGAGCAGCTACTAGTAAAAACCTAAAACTATGGAATTGCAACCCATACCAAACTCTGAAATCTGTTTTACAACTTATTAGTTTGTGTGCTTTGAAATTTATTGCTTTCTTATATATATGTTATTTTTCATGAAAAAGTCTATTGTGATGATGAACACTCAGCTATATGATGATACTGTGAACCATTGATTGCACACTTTGGATGGTTACATGTTATGTGAATATATAATATATATCAATAAAATTGCTTTAAAATAAAAAAGTGAAAATGAACTAAGAGACATGTGGGACACCAATATGCATGTCACTATATACATACATTATGAAAATCCCAGAGGGAGAAGAAGTAGAGAAAGGGACTAGAAAGAATATTCAAATAACTAATGATGGAAAACTTCCCAAACTTGGCAAAAGACATGAATATGAACATCCAAGAATCCCAATCAAGATGAAACAGGGTAAAATTGAGGATAAATATGCCCAGATATGAGGTGAAATGGTCAAATGCAAAGGACAAGGAGTTAGTTCTGAAAGCTGCAAGAGAAAAGCAACCTGTTACATATAAGGGAGTCACAATTATCTTAAGTTTCAATTTGTCATCAGAAACCATGGTGGCCAAAATACAGTGTGCTCAAATACTTAAAGTTCTGAGGGAAAACATTTGCCACAAAGATGGCTATATCCAAGAATCTTTCTCTCAAAAAATGAAGGAGGGATTAAGAATTACAATATAAACAAAAACCAAGGGAGTTTATTATCACTAGACACGCTGTCCTACAAACGATGCTATAGGAAGTTCTACAGACTGAAAGGAAAGGGGACTAGAAAGTGGTTCAAACCAGCATAAAAATAGAGAAATCTGGTAAGGTAAGCATATGAGAAATTATAAATGCCATAAAATTGTATTTTATATTTTGGATGTAGCATCACTTCTTATTTCACCCAGGGGCTAAAATGCAAATGCATAAAAAGTAACAATGGATTGAGGAGTTTTCAAGATGGCAGTGTAGGGAGCACTAGGATTCAGTTTATCTTCCAGGCAGCTAGTAAATCTCCAGGAACTGGCTAAAGCTACTGTTTGGGGTCCTCCCATGACCAGAAGAACACTGTACACTATCCAGGGAAGAGCAGAGGGAAGAGACTGGTAAACCACAATGAAGATCTGTGAGTAGATCTCTCTATGATGTGCAGACTGGTGCCTATCACCCACTGGCACAACAGGCTGCTTTGGGAACCACTATCTGTCTGGAATTAGAAATCCTCTTCCAAGAATGGGAAATGGACATTGCCAAACACCAACTTCAATTTTTGATTAGTGAATTTAGGCTTCTCAGTTCCAGCTCCAAGTTCAGCTACAGACTCAATTTGCCCACCACAGAAAGCAGCCGGGAATCTCTGCTTCAAACCCTTCCACAGCAGGGGCAGAAATGGGGCAGATTGAGAGAGACATAGACATTCTTGGGGAGACTGTAAAGAGTTTTCTGAAGGATAGCTCTTCCCAAAGAAATGGGTGGGGGAGAACACAGCCCAGCAGAGTTGGTGGCTGTTCATTACAGAATTCAGATCACAGGGTCTTGGATCTGAGCAAGAGCTTCAACATGTCCTGGCCAAAAGCAGGGCAGAGTCTGTTTCAACTTTGCCCCCAGCAGTGGCAGAGTTAGGTAAGAATTAAAGGCGTAGGAACACCTTTGGATTGCAGGGAACAGTTGGCTTAAGAGAACCATCCGTTAGGCATGCAAGGAAAGTACAGTTTCATGGAGCCATCATGGAGAAGATTGGCATCTTTCTAGATCTCCTCCCCAGGACACTTTGGAATTAATCATCAGTCTCTGGGCCTGTTTTGATGGGAGAAAACTAACTTGTGAAATTCCTCTCCAGGGAGAATCTCCTCTCAGAATTATCCCTCTAGGTAAAATCAGCAATGAATAATGAAAGTAGTGTTAAAAACTTATCGACGGGGATGGGCCTTGGTGGCTCAACAGGCAGAGTTTTCACCTGCCATGCCAGAGACCCAGGTTCGATTCCTAGTGCCTGCCCATACATTACTAAAAATCTTATCAAGGGGGTGCATAGGTGGTTCAGTGGTAGAATGCTCGCCTTTCATGTGGGAGACCCAGGTTTGATTTCCAGACCATGCATGTCTCCCCCAAAAACATATCAAGGCAAATAAACAGAACAGGCCAACATTCCTGGAGGAGAAATGGGAAAGAAAACATTTTCCTGAGGGTGAAGAAATTGCACAAATAGTGCCATTTCAAAAACTTGTACCACATATCCAGTGCAAAACTCAGACTAATAAGAACTGAAAAATTCTGAGCAGTTAAGCATGAGCTGTTTTAAAGGTCTAAAATAAGTTGAAACAAGTGTCAAAGAAGAGTTTTAGTACAGAGACAATCAAAATGAAATCCCTAGGCAAGAGAAACTGACACCCAGAGTGACTTCATCAAGAAAATTATATGCTTAGATTTCTTGTCAGCAAAATATACAAGGCTTACTAAAAAATAGGAAGATATGGCCCAGTCAAATGAGCAAATTAAAACTTCAGATGAGATATAGGAGTTGAAACAACTAATCAATGCTGTTCAAACAAATCTCCTAAATCAATTAAAGGAGATGAAGGAAAATATGGCAAAAGAGGTAAAGGATATTAAGAAGACAATATGTGAGCATAAAGAAGAATTTGAAAGGCTGAAAAAAAATAACAAAATTTATGGGAATGAAAGTGACAACAGAGGATATAAAATGAACATGAAAGGCATACAATAGCAGATTTCAATGGGCAGAAGAAAGGTTCAGTGTACTTGACAATAGAAAATATGAAATTTTGCCATTGGAATAACAAATAGAAAAAAAGAATAGAAAAAATGGCTCATGTCTCAGGGAATGGAAAGGCAGAATGAAGCATACAGATAGATGTATCATGGGTGTCCCTGAAGAAGAGAAGGGAAAAGGGGCAGAAAGAAAATTTAAAGAGGAGGAGGGAGAAGGGAAAGAAAGAATATTTGAGGAAATAATGCCTGAAAATTTCTGAGCTTTTATGAAAAACCTAAAGGTACATGTCCAGAAATGCAAGTTTCTTATAATAAATCCAAATAGACCTACTCCAAGGCACACAGTAATCAGAATGTCAAACATCAAAGTCAAAGAAGGAATTCTGAAAGCATCAAGAGAATAGCAATGGATCACATACAAGGAATGCTGAAAATGACTAAGGCCTGATTTTTCATCAGAAAGCATGGGGATAAGAAGGCAATGGTATGATATATTTAAGGTATTGGAAGAAAAAAACTGTCAAGCAAGAATTCTTTATCCAGTAAAACTGTACTACAATAATGAGGGAGAGCTTTAAATATTCATATATAAACAGGAACTGAGAGAGTTTAGTAGCAAAGAAACCTACCCTATAAGAAATATTAAAAGTAGTGCTAAAGGATGAAAGGAGAAAAGGAGAGAGAATCTTGGAGGAGAATGTAGAAATGAAGAATATCAGTAAGCATAACTAAAATGGAAAAAGAGACAAAATTAAGATATAGCATATGTGCCAATTTGTGTACCCCAGAAGAGCCATGTCCTTTAATCCTCATTCAATATTGCTGGTAAGGAGCTTTTTTATTGTTCCTATGGAGATGTGACCCACCCAATTGTGGGTGATAACTTTTGATTAGATGGTTTCCGTGGAGATGGTTCTCCACCCACTCAAAGTGGGGTTGCTCATGGGAGCACTTTGAGAGAGAATCATTCTGGAAAGAGTCACAAAAGCCCACGAAGCCAGAGACCTTTGGAGATGAAGAAGAAAAACACCCCTGGGGGAGATACATGAAACAAGAAGCCTGGAAAGAAAGCTAACAGATATCACCATGTTCACCATGTGCCTTTCCAGTTGAGAGATAAACCCTGAATGTCATTGGCCTTCTTGAACCAAGATATCTTTCCCTGGATGTCTTATATTGGACATTTCTATAACTTGGCTTCAATTTAGATATTTTCATGGCTTTAGAACTGTAAACTTTCACCTTAATAAATTCCACTTTTCAAAAGCCATTCTGTTTCTGGTATATTGCATTTCAGCAGCTTATACACTAAAACAGATTTTGGAACCAGAAAAGTGGGGTGCTGTTGTGGTTTGAAAACACCAAACATGTTGGAATGGCTTTTTAAATGGATAAGGGGAAGGTTCTGGAAGAGTTGTGAGGAGCATGATAGAGAAGGCCTAGAATGCTTTGAAGAGCTGTTGGTAGAAATGTGGACTCTAAAAATACCTCTGGCGAGGATCTAGACAGATATCTCTGGTAAGGATCTAGACAGAAATGAGGCATGTGTCATTGTAAACTGGAAGGAAGGCAATCCTTGTTTTAAAATGACAGATAATCTAGCAAAATTGACTAGAGGTTTTGTCTGGAAGGCAGATTTTAAATGCAATGAACTTGGATATTTAGCAGAAGAGATTTTCAAATTAAATGTGGAAAGTGCAGCTTGGTTTCCCTTTGCAGCTTATAGTGAAATGTGAGAGGAAAGAGAGAACTCAAGAACTGAATTCTTGGGTACAAAGAAACCAGAAATTGATTATCTAGAAAATTCTGGGCTTCCAGAAAGGGAGACCCCAGAGAATAGTGCCCCACATGAGGATTTAACCAAACATGAAGCCTGTCAGCCATTTCAGAAAAAGCCAGGATTGGAGATGTAGTTATCTGGGAAGGATTTGTGGAAACTCCTTGTGTCTGATGGGCATGATCCAAACTACCTAAGCCAACAAGAGTGCTGTGAGATATGTATAAATGCAACCAATGCCAGTCTGGAGTAAAAGTCTCAGAAAAGTGACAAAGTGAAGGTAAAATAACTTCAGAGGCAGAACTATGGAATCTAAGGTCTGAAGTGAAGAAATCCTGGGCCAGGAGAGCAGGCCCACCCAAGCACTTGGAGAGGGTGAATTTGCCCTGAAGGCAGAAAGTGGACCTTCTGCCTCATTGCAGTGGAAGAGTTGTGTCACCCCAGCCCTTGAAGAGGGTGGAGCACGTTCCATGAGAATGAGGGAGAGACTGGCTGCCACCACATGGGGGAGTTGGGCATATGTCCCAGAGATGGCAGAGAGCCCAGGTGTGGCCCTGATGCTTGGAGAGGGTGAAGCTGAGAAAAATATGGTCTCCCTAATGTCCTGCAAGGTTGCAGTCAGAGAGGCAGGCCACTGCATAGGTCCTTGGAAAGGATGGGAATGTTGATTTCTAAAATTATGGTGTATCACATTCCAGCAGCTTTCAAACTAGAACAGCATATAAAAGACAAAAGGATAAAATCATTGCAATAACTACTGCCTTTACATAATAATATCAAATGTTAATGGATTAAACTCCTCAATTGAAAGACACAGATTGATATAATGGATAAAAATATGATTCATCTATATGCTGTCTACAAGAGACTAACATTATATCCAAGGACAATTAGGTTTCAACTAATAGTTGAAAGGTTGAAAAGTGATATTCCATGTAGCAGTAACCATAAAAATGTGGGGTATCCATCCAAATATCTGGAAAAAAAACTTTTTTTTTTACTTTCTAACAGCCCATTAGATAGTACTGTAATCATTCTCAGGCTTCAGCACATCCCCAAAGGGGTAAAATTAATGTATGCTGAGAGACAAAATAACTAGTTAAGTGAAAGAGAGAATTCCCTAAAAGGTTAATCATTAAATAATATTTTTGGGGAGAATGGAAAGGTAGCACAGCAAAGCTCCACGTGTGGTTTTAATCCTGGTAGAGAGGGAGTGGGGCTGACAAACAAAAACTAAAATGAAATAAAAATTAAAAAATAAAGACAGGGGATTTTGGAATTAGTCGAGTTCACAGTCCTGGAAAGGGGGTTACAGAGTTGGGTACCAACTCTGGCTCTTGATTGGCAAACCTTGGGAGCTTAGCACTGGTTCTGAAAAGGGTTTTTCCTTTTTTAAAAGTATTCTAAGTAGCTCATTAGAGAAAGCCTCCGGCATTTTCAATTGCCAGTGGGACACAGACAAGAGCTGAGTTAAGATAGGTCTGGTAAAGCAATGAGTCAAGTGATGCAGATAATTCCCTAAAGGGTGTATCTTCTCCAAGAAAAGTGTGGTCAGGGTCCAGCTCAAATGGTGGCCATCCTTCAGGGAATTCAGGTGCCAGCGTCTGGAAAACAGAAGCAACGTAAGCTCACCTTCCACCTAAGCATCTGGCTCAACCATGCTCCAGGCAGGGAGGTTCTGATGAGAATTAAAGGAACCACATCACTTTATACTTGTAGGATGCTGCAGGCTGGCAAGTACCACCTGCTGGGTAAGGTAGAGAAAGCACAGAGTCTAGAGACTTAAAAGGATAGTCTGACAACCTACACCCTTAGGGAATCATGACACTGATTACTGCCTCCCTCTGAGACCTGGGCCTGTCTGGTTTGGGATAACCATATTGGTGGTGATAATAGCTGGGGAGACCCTCCTCAAAAAGAAAGCTTCATACAGGCAGGGCAAGAACCAGAAAAATAAGAGATGAAAAATTCTGATCAGTTAAAAGAAACTATGCTAGCAGTATAGAATAAGTTGAATGGACACCAAATGACAGAGAGAGAACAAAGCAAACAAAAAAAGAATATGCAAGATAAAAGAATGAAAATGACCTTCAGAATAAACTAATCAAGGAAACCAGACACTTAGATACCAGCAAAAAATTACAAGTCCTACTAGGAAAATTGAAGATATGGCTCAGTCTAAGAAACAAAACCACATTTCAAGTGAGATACAGGAATTGAAACAACTAATTACAAATGTTCAATCAGACATGAAAAATTACATCAAAAATTAAATCAACGAGTTGAGGGAAGATGAAGAAAAAAAAAATGAAGGATACAAAGAAAACATTGGGTGACCATAAAGAAGAACTCAAAAGTTTGAAAAAAAAAGGCAAAACTTACAGGAGGAAAAAGCACAAAAGAGGAGATGAAAAAACATTGGAGAACTATGAAGTTTTTTTTTTAATAATCACTTATCATTTATACTGCATTATCTCATACATTACTTCATTTGATCCTCACAACAGCCCTGTGAGGTAGGTAGGATTACGTATTTCTGTTATGCTCATTTCAAAGATAGACAAACTATGGCTCAGTGAGGGGAATGACTTGCATAAAGTCACATGGCATGTTAATGGCTTCATAGGTCCTCTACTTTTTCTAAAGCCAAGCTGCTTGAATTAGGAAGCACCAAAAAGACGGAGAAAGAGAAGCTTTAGGGAAAGAAAAAAGGTCAGTGGCAATTTACAAGGTTTCTCCTCCTATGTTTCTGCTCTCTGGTCTAAACTGGGTTCTCCTGAGGGGTGTCTCTGAGTACTTTCAGCCTGGTGGCCTGGGTCAGCTATCAGGGAGACTCTGGGGTCCCACTAAACCAGAAAAAAGGCTTTTATTGACTAAGGGACTAGCCTTGTCAAAGGTTCTGTGTACACCCTCCCTACTCCCAGGGTGTACTCAGGGGAAGCCTCTTCTCTGGCCCATATCCAGTATATCCTGTGTCACCAGGCTTCCCTGGCTTTGTCTTAGGGCCCCTGCCCAGTAGGGAAGTTGGTCACTTCTAAGGCCATCCTTGCTCCAGGGATGAATCATATTGTACAGTTTTGAGGCCTGCATTGCTAAGCACCACCGAGAAGTGGTGGCTTGGAATTTCTTGTTTTAGATCTTACCCCAAGGAGGCCCATGGGACAGTTATGAACACAATCAGTACCACAGGAGAAGGCCACCTCATTCAGAGCACTGTCTTAGGGGCTAGAAACTTACTCCAAGAACACTGCTTTTGTTTAGACCACCCTAGACTCCTTGCTGCACACTGCTATCTGACACCCTGGTCTCCTCCCTCTGGATCTCCTCAGCAGCAACAAATCTTCACCCTCCAACAGAAAATAGTCAAAAGGTATGTGGAGCTATGGCTGGCAAGGAAGGTGGGTGAAATGGGGGTCACAAATGAGGCAAAGACAAAACAAAAGAGAACTATGAAGTTTTGAACTTCAGATCTCCAGATTTGAAGAAGCAGAAAAAAGAATTGGTGACCTAAAGGACAGAACATCTGAAATCCTACATACAAAAGAACAGATAGGGAAAAGATGCGAAAATATGAGTGGGGCTCAGGGAATTGAATGGCAACATGAAGTAATAATATAGGTATTATGGGTGTCCCAGAATAGAAGGGATAAAGAGCAGATAGACTAATGGAGGAAATAATCACTGAAAATTTCCCATCTCTTATGAAGGACATAAAATTACAGATTCAAGAACTGCAGCATACCACAAACATAAGACAGCCAAATAGAACTACTCCAAGACAGTTACTAATCAGGTTGTCAAATGTAAAAGACAAACAAAGAATTTTCAAAGGAGCAAAAGAAAAATAATCTATCACATAGAATGGAAGTTTGATAAGACTGTGTGCAGATTTCTCAGCAGCAACCATGGAAGTGAGAAGGCAGTGGTATGTATATTTAAGATTCTGAAAGAGAAACTGCCAAACAAGAATTCTATACTAGGAAAAACTGTCTTTCCAAAATGAGGGGGAGTTTAAAATATTTTCATTCAAACATTTACTGGAAGGATTTATGACTAAGAGAGCAGCCCTACAAGAAATTCTAAAGGGAGCACTACAGATAGATAAGAAAAGATAGGAGAGAGAGGTGTACAGAATAGTGTAGAAATTAAGACCATCAGTACAAGTAAAAAGAGAAAATATATAGGTTATGACATACAAAATCCAAAAGACAAAATGGTAGAACAAAGTACTGCCTTTCCGGTAATAACATTAAATGTTAATGGATTAAACTTCCCAAACAAAAGACACAGACATGCAGCATGGATTAAAAAGCAGGATCCATCAATATGCTTTGTAAAAGAGATTCACTTTAGCCTAAGGACAGAAACAGATTGAAAATGAAAGGTTGGAAAAATATATTTCATGCAAACAACAACCATAAAATCAGTGGTACGTATACTAATATCTGACAATTTAGACTTCAAATGTAAAATAATTAAAAGAAACAAAGAAGGACACAATGTATTAATAATAGGAAAAATTCAACAAAGACACAACAACCATAAATATCTATGCACTGAGCCAGAGTGCTCCAAAATACATGAGACAAACATTGGCAACACTGAAGGAATAAGTAAACACCTCTACAATAATAGTTGGAGATTTCAATTCCTTGCTATCATCAACAGATAGAACATCTAAACAGAGGATCAACAAGGAAACAGAAATTTTGCGTAATACAATAAATGAACTAGGCTTAACAGACACTTACAGAACATTACACCCCACAACAGCAGGATACACATTTTTCTCAAGTGCTTATGGAATATTCTCAAAGAGAGACCATATGCTGGGTCACAAAGTAAGTCTCAATAAATTTAAAAAGAATGAAATTATAGAAAACACTTTCTCAGAAAATAATGGAATGAAGGTGAGAATCAATAAAAGAGAGAAGTCCAGAAATTTCAGAAATTTATGGAAGCTAAATAACAAACTCTAAAACAACCACTGGAGGAGATGGGGAAAGATGGTGGCATAGTGAGGTGTGGAATTTAGTTCTTTCTTCAGAGCAGCTGCTAAATAGCCAGGAACTGTATGGAACAACTGTTTGGGGGACTTCAGTGACAGGACACACAGCAACCACCTGTCTGTAATGGGTGTAATGGGTGAAATCACATGCATATTTGTAGGTCTCCCAAAATACAGATGCTAGTGCCCTTCGTCCATGGGCATGGCAGGCTGGTTCCTGGAGGAAAAACCAACAGACAGTACTAGGGTCAAGAAAGGGAACTCAACCAATCTGCAGTTGCAGAATTAACAAATTTGGACTGCTGTAAATAGGCCCTGAGCACAGGTAAAATTGGAGTAAGCACTAAAGGAACTGGGGGAAGGGGGTTGCCCTAGCAGAAAGTGAGCAGGGCTGACCAAAAAAAAATGAATAACAATAGAGGTTTTTTTGAGTTGGACAGCACAAAATTCTGGAAAATTGCTGGGTCCCCAAGAGAAAGAGCTACATAGAGCCTGGGGACACATACAGCTATATACCAAATCCAGCTATTGATTGGCAAACACAGGGGAGTAGGATCTGGCTCTGAAAATGCATTTTTTCTCTTTTTTTTAACCTCTTAACAGATCACTAGATAGCTTTCCTAGCACACTCAGGCTTCAGTACTGCCCCAGACAAGGGAAGAATTAAGGCATGCCTGAGAGACAAAGTAACTAGTCAGGTGAATTGGGAGGATAATTCCTTAAAGGGTGTATCTCCACCAAGAAAATAGGGTGTGGCCCAGTTCAAGTGGCTTCAGGGAATTCAAGCTCCAGGGGTAGGAAAACAGAAGCAACTTAACACCACCTCCTACCTCAACCTGTGTCAACCACACCACTGGCAGGGAGGGGCACCTGAGAATTAAAGGCATGGCATCACTTTACTCTAGTGGGAAGCAGCAAGCTGAAATGCCCCACAGACTGGGCATGATAGGAAAGGCACAGGGTCCAGATGATTCATAGGAAAGTCTGAAAAATTACTGGATCTCACCCTCAAGGAAACTGAATACTGCCTACTCTCTCCTCCTTTGGATGTGGGTCTGTCTGGTCTGGGAAAATTTGGCTGGGGTCAGTCATATCTGAAGATATCCTCCTTGACAAAAGGTTTGATATAGGCAGGGCAAGAGCCAGAAAAACTAGAGCTGAAAAATCTGATCAGTTAAACAGAAGCTATTCTAGAGGACTAGAATTATTTGGACTGAATGCCAATTGACAGATAAAAAACAAATAAAAACAAGAAAATCCTAGGTAAATGAGTGAAAATGACCTCCAGAATAAATTGATTAAAGAACTCAAATATCTAGACACCAGTAAAAAATAACAAGTCATACTAGGAAAATTGAAGATATGGCCCAGTCAAAGGAACAAAACAACATTTCAAATGAGATACAGGAGTTGAAACAACTAATTAAGGATGCTCAAACATACATGCAAAGTTATATCAAAAATCAAATCAATGAGTTGAGGGAAGATGTGGTAAAAGAGATGAAGGACATAAAGAAGATATTGGGTAGCCATAAAGAAGAACTTAAAAGCTTGAAAAAGCAAATGGAAGAACTTATGGGAATGAAAGGCACAATAGAAGAGATGAAAAACACAATGGGGACTTACAAAAGCAGATTTGAAGAGGCAAATAAAAGGATTAGTGAGCTACATGACAGGACATCTGAAATCCTACATCATAAAAGGACAGGAAAAACAATGGAAAAATATGAGCAGAGTCTCATGGAATTAAATGACAACATGAAGCACACAAATATAAGTGTTATGGATGTCCCAGAATGAGAAGAGAAGGGAAAAGGAGCAGAAAGACTAATGGAGGAAATAGTCACAAAAAAATTTCCCTTCTGTTATGAAAGACATAAATTTACAGAACGAAGAAGAGCAGTATACCCCAAACAGAAGAGATCCATATAGACCTACTACAAGACAGTTAATAATCAGATTGTCAAATGTCAAAGATAAAGAGACTTTTCAAAGTAGCAAGAGAAAAACAATTCATCACATACATGGGAAGCTTAATAACACTATGTGTGGCTTTCTCATCAGAAACCATGGAGGCAAGATGGTAGTGGCTTAAAATATTTAAAATGCTGAAGGAAAACAACTACAAGCCAAGAATTTTATGCCCAGTGAAAATTTCTTTCAAAAATGAGGGAGAGATAAAGACATTCTCAGGTAAACACAAGCTGAGGGGGTTCATTGCTACTAGACCAGCCCTTCACGCATTGCTTAAAGGGAGTTCTTCAGACTGAAAGGAAAAGACTCTAGACAGTGGTTCAAAGCAGTATAAGGAAAGAAAGACCTGCAGCAAAGATTATTGATGAAAGTTATTAAGTGTCGAGATATGTCAATTCTGCCAGAGCCCCTCAGTGAGTTCATGAAGTACTTCGATAGTTATTTCCTCCATGGAGATGAAATACTTTGATGAGAAGGTTGTTCCAGTTCTAAAGAGGAAATTACCAGGATCAGATGTGTCTGGAAGACTCATGGGGTCTGCTTCAATCCCAGGATCTTCTGTAGCCCTAATAACAATGCACCTCTTCTCCAAGCAGAACCCTTCAAGACAAGAAATTACTAAACTCCAGCAGCAGGTTAAAACAAATGGTGCTGTGTGACTGTTCTCAGGTGTGAAGTTTCTGAGCTTTGCAACCAAAGTGCAAGAACAGCAGAAACAGCTTAAAAACCAGGACCAGAAGGAAATGGAAAGTGCAGTATCTGAGCAGAATGAGAAATCTCCTCAGAAATGTAAAAAGGCAGTAGAAGCCATAGACACTCTTAGGAAATCTAAATGTCTTCAGAATAGAAAGTAGACTGGAATGTGGTTCTAAATTCACAAGAAGAAGCAGCTTAATTGCTTAAGCAGTTATACATATCAGGACACTGTGAGCAATACAGTGTCTTCTTAGGTTTCTAGGCTTTTGGAACATGATTTAACTTGAACTCATGTTTGGGACATTCTTTTCCTGCTTCTCCTGTTTGTACTGATGCACAGTATCTTTTTATTTTGCAATAGTTCATGCTAACCAGACCTGTTCTATCATGTTTTGAGGAGTTAACTTTTTTCCTGCAAAGATAATGCTTAAAGTAAGTTTATCTGTTTTTGCATATATGCACATTACATAAGCATTTTAAACCCAGTCTTGACTGACTAGAATTTAAGTTTAAATACAGAAAATGTCCTGTTCACTTGAAAGGAAAAACTTAATTTTAAATTGACACTACCTTATTTTTAAAAAAGAAGCAAAAAGTGAGAAATTAACTGTTCATCTCAAAGAACTAAAGAACAACAAAGTAACCCCAAAACAAAAAAGGAAAGAAATAATGAAAATTAGAGCAGAAATAAGTGAAGTTGAGGGAATTCTAACAAAACCAGAAGTTGGTTCTTTTAGAAAATAAATAAAATTGATGGACCCTGTTTTAGCTAGGGTTCTCTAGAGAAACAGAATCAGCAGGAAATATCTGTATATATAAAATTTATAAAGTGTCTCACATAACCATGAGAATGTAAGGTCCAAAATCTGTAGGGCAGGATGTGAAGCTGATGACTCCAATGAAGGGTCTGGATGAACTCAACAGAAAAGGCTCACCAGCCAAAGTAGGAAGAGAGACTTTCTCTTTTGAATCCTCCTTAAAAGTACTGCAGTGATTATACTAGACATCACTCATTGCAGAAGACACTCCCCTTGGCTGATTACAAATGAAATCAGCTGAGCATGCAGCCAACATGATCATGATTTAATTTTATGAAATGTCCTCATAGCAACAGACAGGCCAGCACTTTCCAACCAGACAAACTGGCACCACCACCTGGCCACATTGACACCTGAACCTGGCCATGACAGTGTATTTTTTTTTTTTTTGGCTTTTTCAAAAGGCGTTTATTAAGTTACAAATTTATAGTCCTAAAGTCATGAAAATGTCTGAATTAAGGCATCCAGAAAAAGATACCTTGACTCTGAAGAAAGGTCGATGGCCTCCTGGGTTCCTCTGTCATATGGATAGGCACATGGCTGTTAGGTTTGAAAAATGCCCAGAAACAAACTGACAACAGATGAAGGAATTTATTCAGGCACCAGCATGTTGGGGGTCTGAAGTCAGACTTCAGCCTGCCCAGGGGGGATAATGGAGGAGCTTTTATATTTGAGGGACTAGGCAGGTGATAAGTGATGCCAGGGTTTGGTGGGAATGGAAAAGGAAAGGGCCTTGAGCTGCTGGCCGAAGAAGGGAGGGAGTGCAGATTGGGACATGGAACAGTCTGTTTTGATACAGAAGCCATCCTCCACTAACACCAGCGATATCGAGACAGTCCATTCCTTGTCAACTTGGCAGTTATGCACATCACCTTTAATGTGCCAGCTTGAAAAGATTTATGTACCTTAGAAAAGCCATATTTTAACCCTAATCCCATTTTATGGTAGCAATTGTTTCTTCTAATCCTTATTTAGTAATGTATGTTGGAAACTTTAATTAGATTATCTCCATGGAGATGTGACTCACTCAACAGTGGGTGTTACAAATGAAATTAGAAGGAAAGGTAGACGATAAAGACTGAGATGGCATAATCTAGGAATGCCTAGAGTGTATAATGATAGTGACTAAATGTACAAATTTTAAAATGCTTTTGCATGAGGAAGAACAAAGGAATGCCAATACTGTAGGGTGTTGAAAACAGATGGTAATTAATATTTTAAAACTTTAACTTATGTGTGAGACTAAAACAGAAAATGCTTATTTGGTACAGAATTTATATTTTGACTAGTGCATTTCCTAATATAACTTATGTGGACAGCTTAATTGAGCACCATAGTACGTGGAACCTTGAGTAGGTAGGGCATGAGATTTTGTAGGTTTGTCCAGAGTGATGACCCAATAAATTCCAGAATGATTTGAACAGTGAATAAAAAAGTATTTGCAAAGTCCCCCTTGGAGAATGGTGAGAAAGGAAGAAAATTCAACTTCTCCAGGTGGAGAACTCTTGATATTCTCACAAGCAGTGGGGACAACCAAAGCAATAGGCTGAGAGCCCAGTCTTGGTGTTTGTTCATATGAAACTTAACCTCACAAAGGATAAGCTAAGCCTACTTAAAATTAGGCCTGAGTCACCCCCAAGAGAACCTCTTTTTTTGCTCAGATGTGGCCTCTCTCTCTCAGCCAATAAGACAAGAAAGTTCACTGCCTTCCCCCTCATTACATGTGACATGACTCCCGGGGTGTGGACCTTCCTGGCGATGTGGGACAGAAATCCTAGAATGAGCTGGGACTCAGCATTCTTGAACGAAAGGGGGAAGAGTGAAATGAGACAAAATAAAGTGTCAATGGCTGAGAGATTGCAAACAGAGTCAAGAGGTTATCTGGAAGTTATTATTATGTATAATAAAGATATCACCTTTTAAATTAAGGTGTCATGGAGAGGCTGGAGGGAACTCCCTGAAAATGTGGAGCTGTGTTCCAGTAGCCATGCTTCTTGAAGATGATTGTATAATGATATAGCTTTTGCAATGTGACTGTGTGATTGTGAAAACCGTGTGTCTGATGCTCCTTTTATCTACCTTATCAACAGATGAGTAAAGCATATGGATTAAAAATAAATAAATAATAGAGGGAACAAGTGTTGAAATAAATTTAGTAGATTGAAATGTTAATGATCAATGAAACGGAGGGGTAAGGAGTATGGTATGTATGATTTTTCTTCTGTTTTCTTTCTATTTCTTTTTATGAATTGATGCAAATGTTCTAAGAAATGATCATGATGATGAATATACAATTATATGATGATATTGTGAGTTACTGATTATATATGTTGAATGTAATGAACATATGGTGAAAATGTTTGTTTGTATGTAGGTATGTTTAATAAATAAAATTTTTTAAAAAGATGGAAAAATCCAAAAAACAAAAAAGAGTGGGTATTAGACTGGATTACATTGAGACATGTCTCCACCCATTCCAGGTGGGTCTTGATTGGTTTTACTGGAATCCTTTAAAAGAAGAAGCATTTTGGGAAAAAAACCCAGAGAATGACAAGAAAAAAAGCAGGGAGATTCAGAGAGAGCAGAGAAGGACAAAAGAACGCCACAGAAACACAAAGCAGAGAGTCCACTGGCCAGTGGCTTTTGGAGATGAAGAAGGAAAACACCTCCCAAGGATCTGGAGAGGAATCTATCAGATGACGCTACTTTCACCATGCACCTTTCCAGCCGAGAGAGAAACCCTGACCATGTTTTTCATGTGCCTTGAGAAGGAAACCCTGAACTTCATCAGCCTTCTTGAATCAAGGCATTTTTTCCTGAATGCCTTAGATTGAACATTTCTATGGACTTGCTTTAATTGGGACATTTCCACAGTCTAAAAACTGTTAACATGCAACTTATTAAATTCCCCTTTTTAAAAGCCATTCCATTTCTGGTATATTGCATTCCAGCAGCTAGCAAACTAGAACAACCCTTAACTAGGCTGATAAAAAAAAAAAGAGAGAGGATGCAAGTAAATAAAATCAGGAATGGTAGAGGAGAAATAACCACTGACCCAGCAGAAATAAAGGAGGTAATAAGAGGATATTATAAGCAACTATATGCTAAGAAGCTACACAACATAGATGAAATGGACAAATTCCTAGAAAAGCATGAAAAACCAACATTGACTTGAGAAGGAATAGACAGTCTCAACAAATGAATCACAGGTAAAATGATGAATTAGTCTTCAAAAGGCTGCCCAAAAAGAAATGTTCATGACCAAATGGCTTCAACTGTGAATTCTACCAAGCATTCAAGAAAGAATTAGTACCAATCCTGCTCAAACTCTCCAAAAAATTAAAGAAGAAGGAATGCTACCTGACTCCTTCTCTGAAGCCAACATCACCATAATGCCAATGCCAGACAAACATACTACAAGAAAAGAAAATTACAGACCAATATCTTTAATGAATGTAGATGCAGAAATCCTCAAAAAATGCTTGCGGATCGAATCCAGCAGCACATTTAAAGAATTATACACCACGACCAAGTGGGATTTATTCCTGGTATGCAAGACTGCCTCAGAACTTGAAAATGAATTAATGTAATATACCACATCATTACATCAAGGAGGAAAAACCACATGATCATATAGATCAATGCAGAAAAGGCATTTGACAAAATTCAACATCGTTTCTTGATGAAAAGAATTCAAAGGACAGGAATAAAAGGAAACTTACTCAACATGATAAAGGGAATATATGAAAAACACACAACAAACATCATACTCAGTGAGGAAAGACTGAAAGTATCCTCTCTAAGATCAGGAAAAGAAAAGGATGCCCACTTTCACCACTGTCATTCAACATTGTGCTGGATTTCTAGCCAGAGCAATTAGACAAGAAAAATAAATAAAAGGCATCCAAATTAGAAAGGAAGAAGTAAAGCTCTCCCTGTTTGTAGATGGCATGTCGAAAATCCCAAAAAACTACAGTAAAGCTTCTAGAGCTAATAAATGAGTACAGAAAAGGGGCAGGGTACAAGATCAACACGCAAACATTAGTCATGTTTCTATACACTAGTAATGAGCAATCTGAGGAGAAAATCAAGAAAAATTCCATTTACAAGAGCAATCAAAAGAATCAAATACTTAGGATTAAATTTAACTAAGGACAACAAAAGACCTATACACAGAAAACGAAAAGAAATTGCTAAAGAAATCATGGAAGACCTATGGAAAGACATACCATGTTCGTGAATTGAAGACTAAATATAAACAAGATGCTAATTCTACCCAAATTCATTTATACATTCAATGAAATGCCAATTAAAATCTCAACAATTTAATTTGAAGAAACAGGACAACCAATAATGAAATTTATTTGGGAGGGCAGGGTGCCCTGGATATCAAAAAACAAAGATCTTGAGAAAGAAAAATGAAAGGAAAGGTCTCACACTGTTGACTATAAAGCACATTACAAGGTACAGTGGTCAAAACAACATAAACAACCTGAATAATGCAGGAAGCTAAGTATAGAATTGCATATGATCCAGAATCCCATTACTAGGTATATATTCAGAGGAACTGAAGGTGAGAACACAAACGAACATTTGCACATCAGTGTTTACAGCAGCATTTTTCACAATTGCCAAGACAGAAACAGTCCACATGTCCACAAATAGAAAATAGGCTAAACAAGCAGAGGAATACACATATGATAGATTATTATTCACCTGTAAAACAGAATAAAGACAAAAAGAATGTAACAATGTGGATGAAAGTAGAATACATTATGCTGAGTGAAATTAGCCAGAAACAAAAGGACAAAGACTTTATGGTATCGCTAATATGAACTAACATTAATGAGTGAACTTTAAGAGTTAAAATGAAGAACACCAGTTACCAGATGAATCAGTCAGATTTCTCTAGAGAAACAGAACCAACAGGAAAGATCTGTACATATGAGATTTGTAAACGTGTCTCCCACAACCATGGGAATGGAAGAGTCCAAAATCTGTAGGGTAGGCTGTGAAGCTGCCAGCTCTGATGAAGGGTCTGGATGAATTCCACAGGAGAGGCTTTTAAGCTGAAGAAGCAGTGAAATAGTCTCTCCTCTTCCTCAAAAGCCTTCATCTTATTGGATTATCTCATTGTGGGAAACATGCCTTAGTTGATCAAAGATATAATCAGCAACAGATACAATCAACTGACTGAACACTTAATGTACCAGCCTTCCAGTTTTCAACCAGCAATGAAATACGCTTGCAGCAATGGTCAGGCCAGTGCTTGCCTGACCAGACAACTGGGCATAATCTTTTGGTCAAGTTGACACCAGAACGTAACCATCACAGTCCACCCCTTGTCAACTTGAAACATGCTTCATTTCCAAATAGAACACAATAATAGACATATTTTTACCTAACAATATTCAACTGTCCTTTCTACAATAAGAAATACATGATATCTCTCCAGAATAGGGTGCAAGTCCTTATGTAACATTCACTCTTAAACTTTATATCCTGTGACTTAAATACTATAACATGAACAATACAACTTATATGATAAGAGGAAAACAAAATATTTTCTTATGTACAAATGCAAACATACTCATAACAAAACAGGGAGGAAATATTCATATAATCATTGCCCTCATTTCTGTAACTGGTCACGTGCTCATAGCTCATATTTATCACTACCTTCTTCTACTACCCATTCCATGTTCCCTTTACCCTCAGCAAGCACTTCAGCTGGCCATGGTTCTTTCTGAGATAGGGTAACCCAGACCTTCATTCCTGAAGTTTAGTCCAGCCTGGATGGGGTTGTTGCAGTTTGCATTGACTTTAATCACAGGGCATGGTCATCATAAGTGGCTCCCTAGGGGATCTACAGAATCCCAGGAAAACTTTTCTTTACCTCCATTGTGTTGTTGCAGCCCTATTTCCCCATGATAGGATCAATCACGCCAGACAGAAAAGTAATCCCCTTTCATGTCTGTTGATTCAACGGCATCAGAAGCCCAAAGTGGCCAGGTGGCAGTCTTGGCTTCTGGTTCAGTGGAATAATTGTTGTGTTTCCTGGAAGGAGTACTCCTCCTTTTGGAACTAAGACTGTAAACCAGCAGAGTTTAAGGTTTCAGGGACAGGAAGCAAAAATTTTCCTAGCAGATAAATAGGGATGATAGTGAATGGTGCCACTCACATTTACACCACCTGATTCCTGGACCTGTGGATTCTAGCTATGGGAGAAACAACACCACACAGTGGATGTTGATTCAAAGCATACACAGCCTCCTAGAAAACATTGTCCCAGCATTCCAAGGTATTGCCCCCTAATTGGCACTATAATTGGGTCTTCAAGACGCCATTCCACCATTCTATCAACCCAGATGCTTCTGGATGATGGGGAACATGGTGAGACCAAAGAAATCCATGAGCATGTGCCCATACCCACAATTCATTTGCTGTGAAGTGGGTTCCTTAAACAGAAACAATGCAGTGTGGAATACCAGGATGGTGGATAAGTGTGCCCATTTGAAATGATTTATGTACCCTAGAAAAGCTATGTTTTAATCCTAATCAATATTGTGGGGGTGACGGCTTCTTCTAATCCTTATTCAGTACTATAGGTTGGAAACTTGATTAGGTTATCTCCAAGGAGATGTGCCTCAATCATTTGTGGGTATTAAACTTGATTAGATGGAGATGTGTCTCCACCCACTCTATGTGGGCTTTGAATAGTTTACTGGGATCTTTTAAAAGAGGAGACACTTTGGAGAGAGTTCCTTTTGAGAATGAGGACAGTCCTGCAGAAAAATAACAAAATGACAAGAGAACCACAGAATCCACCAGCCAGCAACCTGTGGAGATGAAGAAGGTGAATGCCCACCCCCCCAGTGGAGCTTCATGAGGCAAGAAGCCTGGAGAGGAAGCTAGTAGACATCACCATGCTTGCCATATGACTTTCCAGTGGAGAGAAAAACCCTGAACCTCATCAGCTTTTCTTGAGTGAAGGTAACCACGTGTTGGTGCCTTAATTTGGACATTTTTATGGACTTGCTTTAATTGGGACATTTTCTCAGCCTTAGAACTGTAATCTAGAAATTTGTTAAGTTCCCCTTTTTAAAAGCTATTCTGTTTCTGGTATATTGTATTGTGGCAACTAGCAAATTAGAAAAATAAGGCATTCTGTAAGGCCACATGCAGTAGTTTTTGCAGAAGCATTGTGTGCCAGCAATGCAAACCCATTCAGGAGAATGTGTCTATTCTAGTTAGAACAATCACTGTCCCTTCCATGATTAAAATGGTGCAATTTAATCAACCTGCTACCAGATAGCAGGCTGATCACCTCGGAGAATGTTGCCATATTGGGGCCTGAATGTGAGTCTGCTGCTGACAGAGTGGGCACTCAGCAATGGCCATAGCAGATTGGCCTTAGTGAGTGAAAATACATTTTTCTAAGCCCATACATAACTTCCTTCCCTACCACCATGCCCACTTTCTTCATGAGCCTAATGGGCAATAGCTGGAGTGGCTGAGGAAAGAGAATAACTTATATCCGCAGGACAGGTCATCTTATCTTCTTGATTATTAAAACCTTCCTCTACTGAAGTCCCCCTCTGGTGATCATTCACATAGGACATAAATATCTTCAAGTTCTTTGCCCATCCTGAATGGTCTATCTACATACCTCTTCCCCAGACCTCTGTCACCAATTTTCCAATCATGCTCCTTCCTAGTACCTGACCATCCAGCCAAACCATTAGCAACAGCCCAAGAGTCAGTATACAAATGCATCTCTGGCCAAGTTCTCCTTCCAAGCAAATGAACACCAAAGTGCATGGCTCAATGGCCCACCTACTGGGAAGATTTCCTCTCACACTGTCATTTAAGGATGTCCCTGAATGGGGTTTTAGTGCTCCAGCTATCCACTTCCCAGTGTTGCCTGCATACCATGCAGAACCATCTGTCTACTAGCCTGAATTTTCTCTTTCTCAGCCAACTGACTGTAAGGAACTCCCCAAGAGTCCATAGCCCTGGGCAAAGAAACAGAAGGTAATGAGGCAGGAGGGGGCCGTGAGCATTTGGGTCGCTTCTTCATGTAACTTATTTGTGCCTTCAGGACCTGCCCAAACCCTATCTCTAATATACCATTTAAATTTTATGATGGAGTGCTGCTGTTCACGCCCAACTTAATGGTTTGGTGGGTCAGACATCACTCAGTCATGATAGGCAACTCAGGTCTCATGGAAACTTGGTGGCCCATGGTTAAGCATTCAGTTTCTACTAAGGCTCAGTAGCAGGCTAAAAGATTTCTCAAAAGGAAAGCAGTTATCTGCAGTAGATGGTAAGGCTTTGTTCCAAAATCCTAAGGATCTACCTTGTGATTCTCCATTAAGGGTCTGCCAAAGACTCCAAGCAGCATCCCTATTTGCCAATGACACTTTCAGCACCATTAGATCTGCTGGATTATATGGCCCAAGTGGCAGAGCAGCTTGCACAACAGCCTGGACCTGTTGCAGAGCTTCCTCTTGTTCAGGTCCCCAAACAAAATTAGCAATTTTTCTGGTCACTTGGTAAATGGGCCAGAGTAGTACACCCAAACGAGGAATATATTGTCCCCAAAATCCAAAGACACCAATAGGCATTATGCCTCCTTTTTCGTCATAGGAGGGGCCAGATGCAACATCTTATCCTTCACCTTAGGAGGGACATCTTGACATGCCTCACACCATTGGACACCTAAAAAATTCACTGAGATGAGAGGCCTCAGTATTTTTGTTGGAATTCTCTCCCATCCCCTGACCCAAAAATGCCTTACCAGTAAGTCTAGAGTACTTTCTATGTCTTGCTTACTAGGTCCAATCAACATGACATCATCAATATAATGGGCCAGTGTGATGTCTTGTGGGAGGGAGAAATGACCAAGTTTCCTGCAGAAAAGATTGTGGCATAGGGCTGGAAAGTTGATATACCCCTTAGACAGGACATTAAAGGTACACTGCTGGCCTTGCCAGCTGAATGAAAACTGTTTTGGTGGTCCTTACTGACAACTACTGAGAAAAAAAGCATTTGCCAGATCAATAGCTGCATACCAGGTACCAGGCAGTGTGTTGAAGTACTGTGTTGATTTGCTCAAGAAATGATACCACATCTGGAACAGCAAATGCTCTTGGATTCAATAGCAAGATAGAAAGAGGGTAGAGATTGGACAATGGATGCTTAAGGATTACAGAATGTGCAAGAGGACTGATTGTAAAGTTCCAAAAATGGATAGCACAATACTCTCCGATGGTATCACAATTATATAAAGTACACTGAATGAAGCTGAATGTGAGTATGGTTGAGGGAGCAGGGTTGTGGTGCATGAATGGCACCAGAAGAAAGGAGAGGGTAAACACTGAAGATGGTACAACTTAGATGGTATAAATAGAGTAGACAAAGATGGTGATTAAATGTACAAATATAAGATTAATTTTGCATGAAGGAGATGAAATGAATGTCAACATTGCAAGATCTTGAAAACAGGATGGTATATGGAAAATAATACAATCACTGCAAACTAGAGTTTATAGTTAATGGTAACATTGTAATATGTTTCCATTAAATATAGCAAAGGCAATATACCAAAGCTCAATATCAATGAGAGGGGGATATAAAGAGGAGGCATGGTTCTCGTTGTTAGCGTTGGCATTTCTCTTTTTATTTTTTAATTTTTATTTTTTATTCTTCGTTTTTCTTTTTCTTCCTCTTCGTTTTTCTTTGTGGAAGAAATGGAAATGTCCCCAAATAGAATGTAGTGGTGAATACATAACTAAGTGATTATACCGGGAACCATGGATTGTATAACTTAGGATAGATTATACGGTATGTGAATAAAACTGTTTAAAAAGTAAACAGAATGATACAAGTGCTGCAGAAAGTGTGGAGAGAGGCATGTACTGTTCCCTATTCCCTGTTCATAGATGTGCTTCTTTTAAACTGTTGTGTACCTAGAAAAGCCATGTTCTTTCAATACAGATTCAACTTTCTAGAGTGAAACTTTTATTTAAGTTGTTTCCATGGAGATATGACCCAACCAGTTGTGGATAGAAACTTTTGATTCTGTTGTTCCCATGGAGATGTGTCTCAGTCCTTTAAGAGGGAACCATTTGGGCATAAGCTCGGAGCTGACATAGACAGAGATGTTCAGAGATGTGGAAAGAAATCACCCCTGCGGAAGCTGTTAGAAACCAGAAGTCAAAGGAGCAGCAGACACCAACCACATGACTTCTCAGCTGACAGAGGTGTTCTGCAAGCCATCATCGTTTCTTGAGTCAGTGTATCTTTCTCTAGATGCCTTAGTTTGGACATTTTAATGAACTTAGAACTAACTGCAAATTTGTAACTTAATAAATCCTGTTTATAAAAGTCACCCCATTTCTGGTATTTTTCATTCTGGCAGCGATTGCAAACTAAAGCAGATCATGGTACTAGAGAACTGGGGTGATGCAGTTTGCAAGTATAAAACATGTTGGAATGGTTTTTTGAATGGATAAGGGGAAGATTCTGGAAGAGTTGTGAGGATCATGATAGAGAAGGCTTAGAATGCTTTGAAGAGAGTGTTTTAGAAATGTGGACTCTAAAGATACCTCTGATGAGGCTTTAGACAGAAATGATGAATGTGTCATTGCAAACTGGAAGGAAAGGGATCCTTGTTTTAAAGTTGCAGATAATTGACAAAATTAAGTGCTAGTAGTGCATGACAGGCAGAATTTGAGAGAGATGAACTTGGATATTAATCAGAAAAGATTTCCAAACTGAATGTGGAAAGTTCAGCATGGTTTCTCCTTGCAGCTTATAACAAAATTCCACAGGAAAGAGAGAAACTGAGATCTGAATTCTTGGGTACAAAGAAACCAGAAATTGATGGCCTTGAAAGACATGGGCTTCCAAAAAGGGAGACTCCAGAGATCAGTGCCCCTTGTGAGGATTTAGCCAAACATGGAACCAGTCAGCCATTTCAGAACAATCCAGAATTGGAAATGGAGCTATCCAGAAAGGATTTATGGAAGCTGTTATTAACTTAGGGGTGTGATCCATGTATACAGTATGGAGAAGCAATAAGTTTCTTACAATACCTGTATAAACAGGACCACTGCCAGTTATGGATTAAAGGGACATAAAAGGTACAAATTGAATGAAAAACTACTTCAAAGGCAGAACCATGGAAGCAAAGGTATGAAGTAAAGAAATCTCAGGTCATAGGAGTGGACCCACCCATCCACGTGGAAAGGATAAGTTTGCCGTGGAGGCAGAGGGCAGGTGAAAGAGTGTTGCCACCTTGGGCCTCAAAGATGGTGGAGCACATTCCTTGGGAACTGGAGAAAACTTTGCTGCCTCCCATTGTCCTGAGGGATTGAGTATGTGCCTCAGAGATGGAATAGCCCAGGTGCTGCCCCAATGCCTGGAGAGGGTGGAAAGCTATAAAAAATGGTGGACTTCCCAGAGTTCCACAAGATTGCAACTCTCACCCCAGCATTTGGAGAAAACAGAGCTGCTGTGTAAGACCTTGTATTTTAGTTTATAAGTGCCAGAATGTGTTGTACCAGAAATGGAATTTAAAAAGAATAATTTATTAAGTTGCAAGTTTACAGCTCTAAGACTGTGAAAATGTTCAAATTGAGGCAAGTCTATAAAAACGTCTAAATTAAGGCATACAAGGAAAGATACCTTGATTCAAGAAGACTGATAATGTTTGGGGTTTCTCTCTTAGCTGGAAAGGCACATGGTGACATCTGCTAGCTTTCTCTCCAGGAATCTGTAATGGCTTCCCCAGGGCTCTGTCCGTTGTTTTCACTGTCAATTCTGGTGGCTCTAGAGCATTTTCCAAAATGGTTCCCTCTTAAATGTTTGCAGTGAGAAACCCCACCTTGAATAGTGGAGACACATCTCCAAGAAAACTATCTAATGAAGAGTTATCACCCACAATTGGGTTGGTCATATCTCCATGGAAACAATAAAAAAGATTCCACCCAGCAATATTGAATGAGGATTAAAGGACATGGTTTTTCTAGGAATACATAATAGCTTCAAACCAGAAAACCTTAGAAAGGATGGGTCTGCCACTCTGCTAAGACCCAAGGATAAGTGACTGTCAGACTTTGAAATCTAATGGGGTTTGCCCTGCTGTCTTTAGGAACTGTTTGAGTCCAGTGACCCCTATGCTCCTTCCAACTTCTCCCTAAGGAAATGGGAACATTTCTTCTATGACTCTCCCTTCTTTTATATTGGCAGCAGATTTTATGTGTTCTAAATTTTACACCTCCTGATCCAGAAAAATTTGCCCTAGAACAGACCCGTAACTGACTTTGATGAAATTTTGTACTTTTTAAAAACTTTGTATTGTATTTGTATTGTTACTTAAATGATTTAAGACTTTGTTATATTGCAATGTAATGAATGTATTTTCTTTATGGAAAGAGCATATCTTTTGGGGTCCAGAGGGTGGAATATGCTGGTTTGAAACTATGCACCCCAGGAAAGCCATTTTCTTTCAATCCTGATTCAATATTGTAGTGTGGAATTTTGATTAAATTGTTTCCACGGAGATGTGACCCACCCATTTGTGTGTGAGACCTTTTGGTTAGGTTATTTCCATGGAAATATGTCTTTGCCCATTCAAGGTGGATTCCTATTCTGTTTACTGGAATCCTTTGAAAGGGAACCATTTTGGAAAAAGTTCAGAGCTAACACAGACAGAGATGCTTGGAGGTACAGAAAGTAAACACTCCCCGGGGAAGCTGTTAGAAACGAGAAGCCAAATGTCCAGTAGATACCAGCCATGTGCCTTCCCAGCTGACAGAGTTTTTCCTTGCAGCGTCAGCCTTTATTGAATCAATGTATATTTCTCTGGATGCCTTAGTTTGGACTTTTTATTGCCTTAGAACTGTAAACTTGTAACTTAATTAATCCTCTTTATAAAAGCCAACCCATTTCTGTAATACTACATTCTGGCAGCATAGCAAACTGAAGAAGTATCAAAGTAGAATGGAGAGGCCCCTTCTGGAAGGTGGTGTGGTACTTTCAAAAGAGGCTAAGTATAAGATTGCTATGTCATCCAGCAACTCTGTTATTAGATAGATACTTTAACTGAAAGCAGGGACGTGAATGGACATTTGCACACTGGTGTTAATGGTAGCAGAATTCACAATTTGCAATGGATGGAGGTAGCCTAAGGAAACACTGGCTGAAGAGTGGAAGGGAGAACTCCAGTGTATACATGCAATAGAATATTGAGTGGCTGCAAGAAGGAATCAAGTGGTTAGGCACACAACTAGGTGAATGGACCTTTGAGTGAAATAAGCCAAAAATGAAAAGACATTATAATGCCTCACTAATATGGAATAATTATAACGTGCAAACTCTAAGAATTGAACCTGAGAGGCTAGGTTATCAGGGGAAGGCTTCTTGTAATGTTTCCTAGATTGTAAGCTCTTACAGCAGTCACATCTCTTTCTGAGTTGTAACTGTTATTTCTAAATTCTGAAATACAGAGCTCTTTGTGCTAACCTGGTCATTCCCTGGAATATTGGGTATCTGCATGACACATGAGACTCAGGGCTAGAGTTCTGTAGTTATGAAAGTCAGCATTATGTCATACAGCAACTGCTAAAAAACTGAAAAAGAGAGCAGACTTTAATTACAGAAACGAATGAAGCAGATCTGCTTAATACTAAGATACATTAGACTAAAGGATAAAAGATTATATTGACTGTATCTTAAAACTTTAACTTCTGTGTGAGACCAGAGGAAGAGATTTTTATTTGGTACAATTTTTTTATTTTCTGTAGCAAACTATCTCATTTATTTGAACACCAAAATTATATGGAACCTTGAATAAGGAGTGATATCCTGTTGGTTTGTACAAGTTAATGTGATACCCCCAAAATTCCAGAGTAATTTGGGCAGAGAATAAAAAAGTACTTGCAAAGCCCCCTTGAGGGACTGGGGGAAAATGTGGAAATATTAAACTCCCCCACCTGAGAAATTCCGGATATTCTCACAAGCACTTAGGAGTATGAATTTAATAGGCCAAGTCCTTGATCTTGGGACTTGCCCTTATGAAATTTATTCCTGCAAAAGATAAGCTAATCCTCTTCAGGGAAGATGGCCAAATAGAGTAGCTCAAGATCAGCCCTGCTCCACCAAAAAGTTAGAGAAGGGATAGGAGAGCGACTGAGGCAGCAATTCAAGAGTGCAGCTAACCTGGGAGAACCTTCTGCACCACATAGGGTGGCCCTAGTTTCAGAGGCTGAGGAAATGAGAGGCAGAAAGCTGGAACCTGGCACAGAGGCATGGAGCCTGCAGAAGTGCATGGATGGGAGCTGGAGACTAGGAATTAAGTCAGGTCATATTCCTTGGGCATGCTACCCTCACTGGAACAGCCCCATGACCGGCAACTCACCCCACACCCCATGTACCTGAACCCCATCACCTGCTCCCATTCCCTGTGCCACAGGCATCCCCACCCCACCAGCCCCCAGTGCATGCAACTGCCCCCCACCCCCACCCCAAGTGTAGACCAACCCACCCCTCCTGCACCCCTCCTGAGCACTACCTCCCCCTCCCTACTCCCTACAGGCTGTTGCCAGTGCATAAAGGCTGCAGACGCTAATCTCCATACCCAGGCTACCCCTGCCCCCTGCCCAAAGTGTCACAAAGCCTAACCCTGCCCCCTGAGCTCTGCACATCAGTTTATGGCAGTCCCAAACCCGCACATGCACACGGGTCCCCAATCACATCATTCAGCACTGGGAACCTCAGTTTACAGCAGTTCTAGAACTTCACATGCAAATGGTCCTCAGCCACACTTCCCAGCTCTAAGAAAGTGCTGACCTGTGCTGCCAGATCACATCTGCTCCCAACCCATGAAGGCATAACACTGACTTGCAGCTACAAATCTATGCATACACAAAAAGGGCCCCATGCTTTATACCAGTGCACACCAGGGTTATGCCCCCTAGACTGGTGCACCTGCACAGCTTCATTCTCCCTGGCTGCTGGGTGCCCACATTCACAAGCAGCAGCATAACATCCCCCACCTGCACCTATACCTGCCCTGAAACAAATCACTGCACTGAGTGCCCCACCCTGTACTCTGCTGCCTGATGTACATCCATCTTGTAAACTCAAGGCCTTAGACTACTGAAAGAAATCAACTCCCAAAGTAAATCAATCAAGATATTGACATGCCACAAAGACAGCAGATCACTAAGCATATCACAATGCAGCCAGATATGGCCCTGCCTAATGACGAAATTAAAACACCAGAGGAGAAACAGACATTGGAAAAACTAATCAAAGATGTTCATACAACTCTACTTAATAAAATGAGAAGGATGACAAATGACATAAAGGAGATCAAGACGACAGTAGAAGAGCATAAAGAGGAATTTGAAAGAATAAATAGAAAAATAGCAGATATAACAGCGATTAAAGACTCTGTTGATCAAATAAAAAACATACTAGAGGTATGCCACATCAGATTTGAAGAGACAGAAGAAAGAATAAGTGATATAGATGTCAGGATAACTGACTTCGAGGACTCAAAACAGCAAGTGGCAAAAAAGATGAAAAATTTTTCATTGAATCTCAGGGACATTAGGCAAAACAAAGCACTCAAATATAAGAATCATTGATGTTCCAGCAGAAGAAGAGAGGAGTAAAGGGCTAGGAACAGTAGTTGAGGATATAATGGGGGAAAACTCCCCACCCTTTCAGAGGACATAAATATACAAGTCAAAGAAGCCCAATGAACTCTAAGCAGAATAAATCCAAATAGTCCTTCCCCAAGACACATACTTATCAGTCTGCTAAATGTTGAAGAGAAGCAGAAAATTCTGAAAGTGGCAAGAGAAAAACCATCTACTGCATACAAGAGAAACCACACAAGACTAAGTTCCGACTACTCAACTAGCACCCTGGAGACAAGAAGGCAGTGGCCTTGAAAGAAATGGGCTTCCAAAAAGGGAGACTCCAGAGATTAGTGCCCCTTGTGAGGACTTAGCCAAACATGGAACCAGTCAGCTGTTTCAGAACTTTCCTGAAACAGAAAGACTTCCAGCCAAGAATTCTGGACCCAGCCGAGCTGTCCTTCAAAACTGAGGGAGATATTAAAATGTTCACAGACAAAGAAGTCCTGAAAGAATTTGTCAACAAGAGACTGACCCTACAAGAAATACTAAAAGGAGTTCTGCTGGATGAAAAAACAAACAAACAAACAAAAAACAACTGGAGAGGGAGGTCTGGAGGAGGGCCCAAAATTGAAGAGTAGCACTAAGGATAATTAAATGCACACAAAGAGAAAGAGGGAAAAGAATATATAGATGTGTGACAAAATTAAAATGATAAGATGGTGGATTCAAGAAATGCCTTTTCAGTAATAACTTTGAATCAATAGACTAAATTTAGCAATTAAAAGATACAGATTGGCAGAACAGATTAAGAAACATAATCCAGCTATATGTTGCTTACAAGAGACTCATCTTAGACACAAGGATACAAATAGATTGAAAGTGAAAGGACAGAAAAAGATTTTCCATGCAAGTTGTAACTTTCCTGCCTGTATATAATGTCTATTTATTTGTACACCTATGCATTTGCATAATTTTATCACACTATATTTTCAGTGACTTACTCTGATCCTTTCAATAAATAATTGTAACAAGCCTTGATTTAAGTTATATTAGCACTTTTTAAAACCCACAGTTTCATGTAGTCTGCATTGAGTTGATTCCCCATCACTCACTTCCCTCTAGGAGTGTGCACCTGCTGATGAATGGGTGCTTTTGCGGCATCAGATGGCAAACATAGTACAGTCTTTATTCTGGTTTGGCCAAGTCACCTTATTCATTTATACAACACATGTAATTTTGTATTCATATATAACAATATTTTTGCAACTTTTAAAATCATTATAGTATACTTGGCTTTTATTTTATTAAAAGAAAAACGAGTGCAGAAAGTAAAAGTAATTGTTGAAATTCATAATTTTTAATTCATTAAATGTCAAAAGCCCACTTTCTCTAAACATATAAAGTTCAAATGTTTTTCTGTGAATTTTGCATTAATTAATAGTAGTGAAATAAACTTTCATATAGATTTAGAAGTAACTCTTACAGGAAAAAATAGACTTCCACACTTTAGATTTTCAGGAGAGAATTTGATAGTGTGCATAAAGAAGTTAGAAAATAATATATGATGAACTTTTGGAAATTCAATTTTTCTTTTCATCAAAAAGTTTATGATGCTGAGACAGGTTTATTTGGAGATTAAAATGCCAGCATGGATTTGTTTGACAGAAGTGAACTTGGTTTAAGTGAAATGTGAGTCTAAAGGTGATCTTCTATGTTAATGTCACCTTAAAAGCCATAGCTTTCTCCTTCCAAAAATCACTATGATTTTTTCTTTCCAATGTTGAAATTAATTTTTATAACTATAGAATAATTTTAAATAATGTAAACACATGTTGAAGAAAGATAATTTTAAAAAGATACAAGTTTTAAAAAATTGGTCTAGTTTAACTTTCAGATAACAAAAATTTTTATATTTTGCATGTATAACCATCTTCTTAGCTCCCCATGAAGAGGGCCTCTAGATCCTTTTCCATAGACCTACATTTTCTTCCAGCTTGCACACAAGGAATCAGAAAGCATGATTTGTTTTTACTTGCAAAATGATTTATTGTGTTCTAGTTTGCTAGCTGCTAGAATGCAAATCACCAGAGATGGGTTGGCTTTCAGTAAAAGGGGATTTATTGATTTAACATATAGTTTTTCAGAGGAAAGGCAGCTAACTTACAACTGAGGTTCCTTCTCACATGGGAAGGCACAGGCGATCTCTACTGGCCTTCTCTCCAGGCCTTGGGGTTCCAACACCTTTCCCCAGGGTGATTCCTTTCTGCATCTCCAAAGGCCTGGATTGAGCTGTGAGTGCTGGGATGAAGTTTGCTGAGCTGCTTGGGCTGTGCTATGTTGAGCTCTTTCATTTAAGCACCAGCCAATTAACTCAAACATCACTCATTGCAGCAGGCATGCCTCCTAGCCAACTGCAGATGTAATCAGCAACAGATGAGGTTTACATGCCATGGGCTCATGTCCACAACAAGGGAACTAGGCACCTTCACCTGGCCAAGTTGAAACCTGAATCTAACTACCACAATTCCATTCCCAGTAAAATGAACTAAGAGGCAAGTAAAAAAAAAAAAACAAAAAAAACAGAAGTGTACTTATAATTATGCCTGAGTTACCCCCAGAGAACTGCTTTTCCTGCTCAGATGTGGCTTCTCTCTTGAAACCAACTCTTCAGGTAATCCCACTGCCCTCCCCACTCTGTGGGATGTAACTGCCAGGGGTGTAAGTCACGCTGGCAATGTCCAAAAGGATGAAGATAAATTAAACAAAATAAAGTTTCAGTGGCTGAAATATTTCACATAGAGTTGAGAGGTTATTCTTATGCATTACTTGATGTCCCTTTTGAATTTTTATTGGATGTGCATGGCTAGAAAGAAATACCTGAAATGGTTGAACTGTATTCTAGTAGCCTTGATTCTTGAAGATGATTATATAAGCTATACAGTTATATAATCATGTACACAATTGTGAAAACCTTGTGGCTGATGTTTTGTTTAACCAGTATGGACAGATGAGTAAAACATAAGGATTAAAAATAAATATTTAATTAGGGATAAGGGATATTTTGAGTGTTCTTTTTCACTTTTATTTTTATCCTTATATGTATTTTTGGAATAATGAAAATGTTCAAAAATTGATTGTGGTGATGAATGATACTGTGAGCCATTGATGTTATACTTTGGATGATAATAGTGTATGTGAATATATCTCAATAAAATTACATTAAAAACTGAATGGAGAAATAAGGGCGGGCCGCGGTGGCTCAGCGGGCAAGAGTGCTTGCCTGCCATGCCGGAGGACCCCGGTTCGATTCCCGGCCCCAGCCCATGTAAAAAACAAACAAACAAACAAAATATAATAAAAATAAAGATGTTTCCCTTTCTTCCTCCCTTCCTTCCTTCCATCCTTCTTTCCTTCCTTTCCTCCCTCTCTCTAAAAAAAAAAAAAAAAAAAAAAAAAAAACTGAATGGAGAAATAAATATCTACAATAATGCTTGGATACAACAATTCACCACTTTTATCAATAAAACATCTAGGTAGGATTAATATGAAAACAGAGAATTTGAATTACATGATAAATTAACCAGACCTAACAGACATTTATGGAACATTGCACCCCCAAACATCAGGAAATACATTCTTCTCAAGTGCTTATGGATTATTCTCCAGGATAGAGCACATGTTGGGCCATAAACAGGTCTCAATAAATTTTAAAACTTTGAAATTATACAAAGTGCCTTCTCTGATCAAAACGTAATAAAGCTGGAAACCAATAACACGCAGAGAACTGAAAAATTCACAAACATAAGGAGGTTAAATAGCACACTCTAAACAATCAGTAGATCAAAGAAGAAATTACAAGAAAAACCAGTAAATATCTTGAGACAAATGAAACTGAGAACAGATCAAAACTTATGGGATGCAGTAAAGGCAGTGCTAAGAGGAAAATTCTTGCCCTAAACATTTATATTTAAAATGAAGAAAGATTTAAAATTGAAGACCTAACTGCACATTGTAGGAAATAGAGAAAGAACTTACTTTGGGGTTACCAAAGCAAGAAGAATGAAAAAAAAAAAATAACAAAGATTAGGTCAGAAGTAAATGCAATTGAGAGGAAGACAACAATAGGGAGAATTGACAAAACCAAAAGTTGGTTCTTTGAGAAAATGAATACAATTGATAATACCTTTACTAGATAGACAAAGAAAAATAATAGAAGGTGCATATAAAATCATAATTGAAAGGGGGACATTGCTATTACCCACATAGAAATAAAAAAGATCATAAGAAGGATACTACAAAAAAGTGTATGCCAACAAACTTAGATGAAACGGACAATTTCCTGACAATACAAGAACAACCCATACAGACTCCAGAAGAAATAGAAAACCCAAACAAAACAATCACAAGGGGTTGAAAGCATCTTCAAAAACCTCCCCCGCCTCCCAAAAAACCCTTCCAATAAGAAAAGCTCAGGAAAAAATGGCTTCAGATGGGAATTCTACCAATCATTCCAAGAAGACTTAATATGAACTTTGCTCAGAATCTTCCAAAAATTGAAGAGGGAATAGTACCTAATTCATCCTATGAAGCCAATATCACCCAAATACCAAGTCCAGATAAAGATACCATAAGAAAAGAAAATTACAGACCAATTTCTCTAATAAATATACATGCAAAACTCCTCAACAAACTACTAGCAAATTGAATCTAACAGCACATTAAAAGAATTATACACCTTGAGCAAGGAGGGCTTATCCTAGGTATATGCAAGTGTGGTTCAACAGAAGAAAATTAATAAATGTAATATACCACATTAAATTAATAAATCAAAGGTGAAAGCACACATGATCATCTCAATTGATGCAGAAAAACCATTTCACAAATTCCAGCATACTTTCTTGATAAAAATGCTTAGTTAAACTAGGAATAGAAGAAAACTTCCTCAACATGATAAAGAACATATATGAAAAGCCCACAGCTAACATTTTCAGTGGGGAAATACTGAATGCTTTCCCTCTAAGGACAGGAAAAAGACAAGGATGACCACTGTCAACATTACTATTCAACATTCTGCTAGAAGTTCTACCTAGAGCAATTAGGAAAGAAAAATAAGTAAAAAGCATCCAAAACTGGAAAGGAGGAAGTAAACTTTTCACTATGTTTGGATGATTTGATCCTACATATAGAAAGTCCTGAAAAATCCACAACAAAGCTACTAAGTTCAGCAAAGTTGCAGGATACACAGTCAAAACAACGACAACAAAAATATGGTACTGTTTCTACACACCAATAACGTGCAATCATCAGAGGGAATCAATAAAAAATCCATTTACAATAGCAACTAAAACAGTAAAATATTTAGGAATAAATTTAACTAAGGATGTAAGGGACCCGTACACAGTAAGCTAGAATACATTGCTAAAAGAAAAAAAAAAGAAGACATAAAAAATGGAAGGGCATTTCCTGTTCATGGATTGGAAGACTCCAGAAGAAATAGAAAACCCAAACAAAACAATCACAAGGGGTTGAAAGCATCTTCAAAAACCTCCCCCGCCTCCCAAAAAACCCTTCCAATAAGAAAAGCTCAGGATGTTACGATGTCAATCCTACCCAAAGCAATTTATAGATTCAATGCACTCTCAGTCAAAATTCTAACGGCCTACTTTACAAAAATGGAAAAGTCAATCATCAAAATTATTTGGAATGGTAAGGGGCCCTGAAATAGTCAAAATGATATTGATAAACAGGAACAAATCTGGAGAAAAATTATTTTGACAAGTTCTCTGATCAGGCAAGCACTGGCCTGACCATTGCTACAAGGATATTTTGTGGCTGGTTGATAAACTGGAAAGCCAGTGTATTAAGTTGTCAGTCAGGTGACTGCATCTGTGGCTGATTACATCTGCGATCAACTAAGATGTACCTGCAACAATGAGATAATCCAATCAGGTGAAGGCTTTTAAGAAAGAAGAGAGACACTCACTGCTTCTTCAGCCAGTGAGCCACTCCTGCAAAGTTCGTCCAGACCCCCTTCTTTAGAGCCAGTGTCTTCACAACCTACCTTACAGATTTTAGACTCTTCCATTCCCATGGTTGTGTGAGACACCTATATATATCTCATAATTACAGATCTTTCCTGTTGGTTCTGTTTGTCTAAAGAACCCTGACTAATACAAGAGCAGGAGACATGGCAGAACACTTTCAAGAAGCAAGCAGATATCCTGTGTATTGGACCTATTTTGAGAAACCCATGTACTTAAAATGTGGATAAAACTGCTGCCACCACTGCATCAATTCCCTGCAGAAGGACCCCCATAGGGATAGATTTCTGTGTCACATCTGCTGTTTGGTTTCTCAGAAGGATGACATTAGGCAAATTGTCAGCTGGGGAAGCTGGTTTCCAAACTTAAGGACCTGGAGTCCCACCTGAAAGCTGCATTACAGATGACCCCAAGGATGCTGAAATGGACATGACCTTGGGCGTTGACACAGCCTTCAACTAATTCCTTATTTCTGAGGACCAGAGGAGCATCTGATGTGTGCAGAGTAGACAGAACTGGGAAGAGCATGCCGAGAGATTCAGCATTGGAATCTGTGTCTTGGGCTCCTCTCGGTTCACCTCTGGCCACCATTACTGACTGGGAGGTGGACATGGGAACAAGCAAAGAATGGAATCTGGGCATCTACAAAGAATCTGTTCAATGAGAAGGGAAGACCTTAATAACCAAAGAACTTGGATTCTGGACACTGAGTTTGAGAAAAGGAAACCTTGGCCAGCACTAAACCAAGGAGTAAACCCTCTGTTACACCAAGTGGGCATGTTCCTGGATATGGATATTGGAAACATCACTTTTTGTGACACTAGCAATGGATCCCATATCTTCACATTTACCAAAATTTGCACTTCTGAGCCACTGAGTCCATTCTTTTCTACAGAAAATCCAAGAAATGATGATTCAACCTTTTTTAGCATCTGTTCTACAATGATTCCAAGTACCCCTTTCTTCCAGCACAATCCAAAATTGACCAATAAAGCCAAGACAACAATACTAATTCATTGGAATTTACTTTGTGCTTTTATCTATGGCTTTTCTACATGGTCCACACATTGCACAGAGTGCTAGAAAAATGTGAAACATTTTATGAATCACAACACCAAAATTTAATTAGAAGATACATACATTTTATTTTATATGTGTTTTTGGAGGTTATTCTCTTTTTTTAATAAGAAAACAAACAATATACTTCGAACCACCAACAATAGATATATTAGTTAGCTTAACCATAGGCATATTTAAATAAAGTATCCATATAATAATTGCAAAGCCTGTATTTGCACCGTAAGTTTCACAAAGCAATTTAAAATTAAGGAAACAAATCTACATATTCAGATAGCAAGGTTCTTAAATTCTAAGTATTAAACACTAACTTAGATACCATTTGGTCAGCTGCCAAAACTGTATACTTGCATTTTAAACATTAAATGTTGTCATGGTCGAACTAAAAAAAACGGTATGGTACTGGCATACTGGCATAAAGACTGATAGATTGATCAATGGAATTGAATTGAGAGTTCAGAAATAGTCTCACATCTAGGTCAAATGATTTGTTACAAGTCTGACAAATCCACTCAACTAGGACAAAAAAGCCTCTTAATCATGCTGAGAGAAATGGATATCCATATCCAAAAGAAGTAAAAGGACCCCTATGTCACACCTTATACAAAAATTAACTCAAAATGGATCAAAAACCTATACATGAGATCCAGGGCCATAAAACTCCTAGAAGAAAATAGAGGGAATTATCTTCAAGATCTTCTGGTAGGCAGTGGTTTCTTAAACATTACACCCAAAAACAAGCAGCAAAAAAGAAATAGAGGGCGAGCCATGGTAGCTCAGCAGGCAGAATTCTAACCTATCATGCCAGAGAGCCAGATTCTAGTCCCAGTGCCTGCTTATGCAAAAGAAAAAGAAGAAAAGAAATAGATAAATGGGACTCCTCAAAATTAAATACATTTGTGCTTCAAAGAACTTTTTCAATAAAATTAAAAGGCAGCCTAATCAATGGAAGAAATATTTGAAAACCACATATCTGATAAGACTTTAATATCCAGAATATATAAAGGAACACCACAACTCAATAATAAAAATACAAACCAGCCAATTAAAAATAGGCAAAACACTTTACTAGACACTTTTCTAAAGAGGAAATACAAATGGTTGGAAAGCACATAAAAAGATGCTCAACATAACTAGCTATAGCTATTACTGAAATGCAAATCAAAACCATGATAAAATATCATTTCACACCTACTACTAAAAGTGTTGGAAATGATATGAAGAAATAGGAACATTTATTCACTACTGGTGGTAATTTAGAATTGTGCAGCTGCTGTGGAAGAATTTTGGCAGTTCCTGAAGAAGCTAAGTATAGAATTACCATATGATTTTGTTATCCTACTACTAGGCATATACTCAGAAGGACTGAAAGCAGGGATGGAAACCGATATTGCACACTAATGTTCAAAGCACAACTGCTGAAAGATGGAAACAACCCAAAAGTCCATCAATGGATGAATGGATAAACAAAATGTGGTATATCATATGATGGAATTTTATTCAGCTGTAAGAAGGAATGAAGTCCTGATGCATGAGATATCATGGGTGACCCTTGAGGACATTATGTTGAGCGAAATAAACCACACACAAAAAGACAAATATTTTATAGCCTTATCAATAAGAACTAATTATAAGGAGCAAATTCATGGAAGTAAAATCTAGGTTATACATTGCCAGGAAATAGAATGAGGGTTGAGAATGGAGAGCTGTGCTGGTTTGAAAGGATGATGTACCCTAGAAAAGCCATGCTTTAATCCTGTTCCATGTAAAAGCATACATTTCTTTTAGTCCCTATTCAGTTCTATAGTTTGGAAACTTAATTAGGTTATCTTCACGGAGATGTGACTCACTTAATTGTGGGTATTAATCTTTCATTAGAGGAAGATGTTACTCCACCATTCCACATGGGTCTTGATTGGTTTACTGGAATCCTTTAAAAGAGTAAGCATTTTGGATAAAGTGTCAATAATAAAGCAGTATAAAGAATATGGGATGTTTCTTTTTGGAGCAATGAGGATATTCTCAAATTGATTGTAGTGAGGAATGTGCAGCTCTGACATTATACCAGAGCCATTGATTGTACACTTTGGAAGGATTGTATGGAGTGTGAATAAAATTATTTACAAAAAAAAAACACAACACTATTAGCTTAGCTTTTAAGAAGGTGTCTAATATTTTAATGTCATTGTAATAAATGCAAGCTTCCTTGAAGGGCAAGGAAATTAATGTTATATCTATGAGTTTTTTTTATACCATATACAAAACTATAACTTGCAATGAGTTCAAAAAAAGGTGGGGAGATTTAGGGGTATAGGAACAGTGTATATGTATGCTATTATAGTTAAAATGGTATCATTTTATAAATGGTTGTTATATATTTAGGATATTAAATTTTAAACCTATAGGGTTGGGTGCCCATGCTCACAGGCATCAGTGTAGCATCCCCAACCTGTGACTATATCTGCGTTGCAATGCATCACCCTGCTGTTGTGCCCTGACCTGAACCCTACATCCTGTTCCACATCCATCCCTCAAATAAAAAGCTTTAGACTACTGAAGGAAATCTACTTCCAAAGTAAACCAATCAGGATATTTACAGCAGAAGATCACTCAGTATATCATGATGCAGATAGATATAACCCAACCAAACAACCAAATGAAAACACCAGAGGAGACACAGATGTTGGAACAATTAATCAAAGACGTTCCTATAACTCTATTAAAAAAATAAATGGGGTGCTAATGACATAAAGGAGATCAAGAAAACACTAGAAGAGAATAAAGAGGAATTTGAAAGAATAAATAGAAAAATGGCAGATAGCACAGAGATTAAAGATGCTGTATTTCAAATAAAAAACATACTAGAGACATGCAACAGCAGATTTAAAGAGACACAAGAAAGAATAAGTGAACTAGAGGACAGGACAACTGATTTCGAACACTCAAAACAACAAATGACAAAAAAATATGGAAAAATTTGAATTGGACCTCAGGGAAATGGTGGACAAAACAATGCACACAAATATAAGAATCATTGGCATCCCAGAAGGAGAAGAGAAGAGTAAAGAACTAGGAAGATTACTTGAGGATACGATGGAGAAAAGTTCTCAAACTTTATAAAGGACATAAATTTATGCAAGTCAAAGAAGCTCAATGAACTCTGTTCTAGTTTACTAGCTGCTGGAACGCTCAAGGGACATTATCCTTCTTCATCTCCAAAGGTCACTTGGCAGTATGATAAATGAACTAGACTTAGACATTTACAGAACATTGCACTGGACAACAGCAGGATACACATTCTTCCCAAATGTTCATGGTTTATTCTCCAGGATAGACCACATGTTGGATCACTGGATCTCCAAAATGGCTCATCTTTTGTAGAATTTCAGTAAACTAATCAAGACTCACATAGAATGGGTGGAGACATGTCTCCATTTTAATCAAGTTTAATACTGATGATTGAGTCACATCTCCATGGAGATGACCTAATCAAGTTTCCAACCTATCGTACTGAATAAGGATTAGAACAAACCATTACTCCCAGAAGATTGATTAGGATTAAAATGGCTTTTCTAGGGTACATAAATCCCTTCAAGACTGCACATTTCACCCTCTGGACTCTGAAAAAGACATGTTTTCCCCATATACAAAATACATCAATTCCATCCAATATAGAAAACTTTAAAACATTTCAGTAACAATCAAATGCAATACAGGGTTAAAAACAGTACAAAGTCTCATCAAAGTCAGCTACAGGCATGGACAGTCCTAGGGCAAAATTCTTCTCTGGCTCTGGACCTGTAAAACTCAGAACAAGTTACTTGCTGCCAACATACAAAAGAGGAACAGTCATAGGATACATATACCCATTTCCATAGGGAGGAAGGAACACAGGGGTCACAGGACCCAAGCAGTTTTGAAAACCTGCAGGACAAAGTTCATTATAATTCAAAGTCTGAGAGTCATTTATCTTTGGGGCTTTAGAAACTGGCAGTCCCACCCTTCCCAAGGGCCTAAGCAGTGGTCCACCTCTCTCCAAATGCAACCTTGGGGGACATCGGGGAGACCAACTTTTTATTGGCTTCACCTTCTCAAAGCATCAGGGCTGCATCTGGGCTCTCTGCCATCTCTGGGGCACATGCTCAACCCTGTATATGGTGGCAGCTAGGCTCTCCACAATTCCTAAGGAGTGTCTTGTACACTTTTCAAGGCCTGAGGTGGCACCACTTTTCCACTACAATAAGGTGGAAGGCCTGACCTGTCTTTGGGGCAAACTCATCCTTTCCATGTGTTTGGGTGGATCTGCTTTCCTACCCTGAGGCTTCTTGGCTTCAGACCTCAGCCTCCATGGTTCTACCTCTGAACTTATTTTTCCTTCATTGTGTCCCTTCTCTGTCCCTCTCAGTCCTGAATGGCAGTGGTTCTATTTATACTTATCCAGCAACACTCTCATTGGCTTTTTATGCAGTTAGCCTCAGATCATGCCTACCAGACATAAGGAATTTCCACAAATCCTTCCTGGATAACTCCATCTTCAACCCTGGCTTTCTCTGAAATGGCTGTCTTGTTCCACATTTGGCCAAATCCTCACATGGGGCACCACTCTCTGGGGTCTCCCTTCCTGGAAGCCCAGAATCTTTAAGAACATCGATTTCTGCTTTTGTTGTACCCAAGAGGTCAGTTCTCAGCTTATCTCTTTCTTGTCTCATTTCACTATAAGCTGCAAGGAGAAACCAGGCTGCACTTTTCACATTTAATTTGGAAATCTCTTCTGCTAAATACCCAAGTTCATGGCTTTTACAATCTGCCTTCTTGCCAAAGCCACAGGTCAATTTCTCCAAATTATCTGTCATTTTAACCCAAGGCCCACCTTCCTTTCAGTCTATAATAACACATGCCTCATTTCTGTTGAAGGCTTTGTGGTAGTTAGATTCAGTTGTCAATTTGGCCAGGTGAAGGTGCCTAGTTATATTGCTGGGAAGGTGCCTAGTTATATTGTTGTGGACATGAGCCGATGGGGGGTGAACCTCATCTTTTGCTAATTATATCTGCAGTCAGCTAGGAGGCATGCCTGCTTCAATGAATGATGTTTGATTTAATTGACGGTGCTTAAATGAGAGTGCTCACTGTAGCACAGCCCAAGTAGTTCAGCATACCTCATCTCAGCACTCGCAGCTCAGCCCAGGCCTTTGGAGATGCAGAAAGGAATCACACTGGGAAAGATGTTGGAACCCAGAGGCCTGGAAAGAAGGCCAGTAGAGGTCACCCTGTGCCTTCCCTCATAAGAAAGAACCTCAGTTGAAAGTTAGCTGCCTTTCCCTGGAGGGAACTGCCTGAAAATGTAGAGTTAGTAGCCATGTTTCTTGAAAATGATTGTATAATGATATAGCTTTCACAATGTGACTGTGTGATTGTGAAAACCTTGTGTCTGATACTCCTTTTATCTATCTTATCAATAGATGAGTAAAATATATGGAATAAAAATAAATAATAGGGGGAACAAATGTTAAAATAAATTTAGATTGAAATGCTAGTGATCAATGAAAAGAATGTGTATGGGGTATGGCATGTATGAATTTTTTCTGATGTCCTTTTATTTCTTTTTCTGAATTAATGCAAATGTTCTAAGAAATTATCATGATGATGAATATGCAACTATGTGATGATATTATGAATTACTGATTATATATGTAGAACAGAATGATCATAAGTTAAGAATGTTTGTGCTAGTTTGTTGTTATATATTTTTTAAAAATTAATAAAAAAAGACAACAATTGCAAAAAAAAAATGATTCCACAAGAACTTAATTCCTAAGATGCAAGTTAAACATTTTTTCACTTACTTATTTGGATGACTAATTTTCTACATAAGTGAGAAAATACATAAGTGTGTGTTCTTGTGTTAGTTTTGTATTTTATCCAGATAGTAAATGACAAAAAATATATACCTCTGTAATATCAAGCAGAACAAAAAGCACCATGAGGTCATCAGCAACTAAACTATCAGAGGCAATCATCCATTCTAACAACATAAACCCCTCTATGTTCATTCGTTAAAAAAAAAGGAAAGTTAGCTGCCTTTCCTCTGAAGAACTAACAAAATAAATCCCCTTTTATTAAAAGCCAATCTGTCTCTGGTGTGTTGCATTCTGGCAGCTAGCAAACTAGAACAAGCCTTATCAGAAGTGTCTTTAGAGTCTACATTTCTACTAACAGTCTCTTCAAGGCATTCTACACCTTCTCTATCAGGCTCCTCACAACTCCTCCAAAATCTTCCCCTTAACCATTTAAAAAAGCATTCCAACATGTCTGGTATTTGCAAACTGCAGTAGCACCCCACTCCTCTGGTACCAAAATCTGTTGTAGTTTGCTAGCCACCAGAATGCAATATACCAGAAACAGAATGGCTTTGAAAAAGGATAATTTAATTAGTTGCTAGTTTACAGTTCTAAGGCCAAGAAAATTTTCCAATTAAATCAAGTCATTAAAATGCCCAAATTAAGACACCAACAAGAGATTACCATCACTCAAGAATGGCCAATGACATACAGGTTTTCTCTCTCAGCTGGAAAGTCATGTGGCAAATACGACGATGCCTACTAACTTCCTCTCCAGGCCTCTTGTTTCATGAAGCTTCCCAGAGGCATTATCCTTCTTCATCTCCAAAGGTCGCTGGCTGGTGGACTCCGTGGTTCTCTCATCATTCTGTCATCATTTTGCAGCTCTCTCCTCATTCTCAAAAGGCACTCTCTCCAAAATGTCTTCTCTTTTATAGGACTTCAGTAAACTAATCAAGACTCATAGAATGGGTGGAGATATGTCTCTGTTTAATCAAGTCTAATACCCACAATTGACTGAGTCACATCTCCGTGGAGATAACCTAATCGAATTTCCAACCTATAGTACTGAATAGGGATTAGAAGAAAATGTTGCTCCCACAAGATTGATTAGTATTATAACATGGCATTTCTAGGGTACATAAATTCCTTCAAACCAGCACAAACTCCAAATAGGCCTTCCCCAAGACACATACTAATTAGTCTTTCAAATGTTGAAGAGAAGCAGAAAATTTTGAAAGCAGCAAGAGAAAAACAATCTACTATATACAAGGGTAGCCACATAAGACTGAGTTCAGACTACTCAACTGGCACTATGGAGGCAAGAAGGCAGTGTCATGATACATTTAATACCTTGGAAGAGAAAGATTTCCAGCCAAGAATTCTGTACCCAGCCAAATTGTCCTTCAGAACTGAGGGAGAGATTAAAATTTTCTCAGACAAACAAATCCTGAAAGAATTTGTCAACAAGGGGCTGGCTCTACAAGAAATACTAAAGGGAGTCATGCCAGTTGAAGAAAAAAAAAGACAGGAGAGGGAGGTCTGGAGGAGAGCACAGAATTTAAGAGTACCAATAAGGATAACTTAAAGGATAAAAAGAGAAAGAAGGAAAAGAATATTTAGATCTGACAAATAAAGCCCAAAAGATATGATGGTGGACTCAAGAAATGCCTTTTCAGTAATAACTTTAAATGTTAACAGACTAAACTTACCAATTAAAAGATGCAGACTGGCAGAATGGATTAAGAAATATGCTGCTTACAGGAGACTCATCCTAGACATAACCATACAAATAGATTGAAAATGAAAGGATGGAAAAAGATGTTCCATGCAAGTTGTAACCAAAAGAAAGCAGGAGGACCAATATCAGACAAAATAGACTTTAAATGTAAAGACATCATAAGAGACAAAGAAGGACACTACATATTAGTAAAAGGGACAATTCACCAAGAAGAAAAAACAATCATAAATGTTTATGCTCCCGATCAAGAGCTTCAAATTACATGAGATAGACATTGGAAAAAATGAAAGGAGTGATAGACGTTTCAACAATAATACTAAGAGACTTCAATACACCATACTCCTCTACAGATAGAGCAACCAGATAGAAGATCAACAAGGAAATAGAAAATTTAAGCAACTTGATAAATGAATTAGACCTAACCGACATATACAGGTCATTGTACCCCAGAACACCAAGATATACATTCTTCTCTAGTTCTCATGGAACATTCTCCAGGATAGATCATATGCTGGTGCCCAAAACAGGTCTTTACAAATTTTAAAACATTGAAATTATTCAAAGCACTTTCTCTGATCACAATGGAATGAAGTCGGATATCAACAACTACCAAATAACAAGAACTTTCACAAATATATGTAGATTAAATAGCACACTCTTAAACAACCAGTGGGTCAAAGAAGAAATTCCTGGATGAGTCAGTAGCTATCTGGGGATGAATGAAAATGATAATACAACATATCAGAACTTATAGGATGCAACAAATACTGTGCTGAGAGGGAAATACATTGCCTTAAATGCCTATATCAAAAAACAAGGAAGAGCAAAAATCGAGGACTTAACCCCTCACCTGGAGGAACTTGAGAAAGAACAGCAAACTAACTCCCAAGCAAATAGAAGAGAAGAATAACAAAAATTAAAGCATAGTTAAATGAATTAGAGAACAAAAGAACAATAGAGTCAATAAAACAAAAAATCGGTTCTTTGAGAAAATGAATAAAATTGATGGACCACTAGCAAGACTGGCAAAGAAAAAAGAGAGAGGATGCAAATAAACAAAATCAGAAATGAAAACCACAGACCATGAGGAAATAAAGGAAATCATAAGAGGATACTATGAACAACTATATGCCAGCAAACTAAACAATTTAGATGAAATAGACAAATTCCTGGAAACACACAAACAAGCTACACTTACTTAGGAAGAAATAAAAGCTCTCAATAAACCAATCATAGGTAAGGAGCTTCAATCAGTCATCAGAAATCTTCCTACAAAAAAAGCCCATGGCCAGATGACCTCACAGGGGAATTTTATCAAACATTCCAAAAAGAACAACACCAATCCTGCTCGAACTTTTTCAAAAACTTGAGGGAAAAGGACCACTACTTAACTCATTTAATGAAGCTAATATCATTCTAATACCAAAACTGGTGGAGATGCTGTAAGAAAGAAAAAACTACAGGCCAATCTCCCTAATGAGCATAGATGCAAAATTTCTCAATAAAATATTAGCAAATTGAATCCAACAACACATTAAAAGAGTTATACACCACGACCGAGTGGGGTTTATATCAGGAATGCAAGGATGGTTCAACACAAGAAAATCAATTAATGTAATAAAGCACATTAACAAGTCGAAAGAGAAAAATATCACATGATCATTTCGAGTGATGCTGAAAAAGTATTCGACAAAATTCAACATCCTTTTCTGATAAAAACACTCCAAAAGATAGAAATCAAAGATAACATTCTCAGTATGATAAAAGGCATATATCAAATACCTAAAGCGAGCATCATACTCAACGGAGGGAGACTGAAAGTTTGCCCCCTAAGATGAGGAATGAGACAAAGATGCCCTCTGTCTCCACTGTTATTCAACATTGTCCTAGAAGTTCTAGCTAGAGCAGTCAGGAGGGAAAAAGAAATAAAAGCATCCAAATTGGAAAGGAAGAAGTAAAACTTTCATTATTTGCAGATGACGTGATACTATACTTGGGAAATCCTAAGATATCTACAACAAAGTTACTTCAGCTAATAAACAAATTCAGCATGGTGATGGGATATAAAATTAATGTGCAAAAATCACTAATGTCTCTATACACAAACAATGACCTAACTGGGGAGTCAGTTAACGAAAAAAATCCATTCATAATAGCAACTAAATGAATCAAGTACCTAGGAATGAACTTAACTAAGGACATAAAGGACTGGTACACAGAAAGCTAAATAGCATTTCTAAAAGAAATCAAAGAATATCTAAACAGGAGAAAAGGCATTCCCTGCTTGTGGATAGGAAGGTTAACTATAGTTAAGATGTCAATTCTGCCCACATTGATCTACAGATTCAATGCAGTACCAATCAAAATTCCAACAACCTACTTCAAAGACTTGGAAAAGCTAGTTACCAAATTCATCTGGGAGGAAAAGAGACTCCAAATAGCTAAGAGCATCCTAACAAAAAGAAGAACAAAGTGGGAGGATTAACACTTCTTGTCTTTAATACTTATTATAAAGCCACAGTGGTCAAAACATCATGGTACTGGGTGTTGCAACAGTGGCTCAGTGGCAGAATTCTCACTTGCCATGCCAAAGACCTGGGTTCGATTCTCGGATTCTGCCCATGCCAAAACAAAACAAAACAAAACAGCATGGTACTGGCAAAAAGACAGAAGAGGGAATCAAATGGAATGGAATCAAATCGAGGGTACAGAGTTAGACCACCGAACTGATTATTGACAAGGCCCAAATCCACTGAACTGGGGCAAAATAGTCTTTTCAATAAATGGGCATGGGTAAAAAAAAATTAACCCTATGGCAACCACAAAGACAATATATGAAAAATATACCCAGAAAGAAATAAGAAGGGACTTCATCTGATGCAATCCAGAAAATCAAATAAATATGAAAGTAGACTTCACCAGAATAATTGGGGATAAAGGAAGGTATAATACTTACAAAGAATAAATAGCAAAATGGCAGAAGAAAGTCTTGTGCTATCAGTAGTTAGTTTTATGTAAATAGATTAAACTCTTCAATCAAAAGACAGAGTGGGTTAAAAAGCACATTGCAACTATATGCTGTTTACAAGACTCACCTTAAATTAAAAGACAGAAGTATGTTGAAAGTGAAAGGAACAAAAATATCACCATGCAAGCAGTAACCAAAAGAGAGTTGAGGTTGTTACACAAATACCAAATAAAATAACCTTTCTGTAAAAAACTGTTACAAGGGACAAAGACTTGTTATATACTGATAAAAGGATCGATTCAACAAGAAAACAGAGTAATTATAAATATGTATGCACCTAACAGCAGAGACTCAAAATATATGAAGCAAATATTGATATACTTGGAGAAAAAATAGACACTTCTGCATCAGTAGTAGACAACCTTAATACACAATGTCAATAATGGAGAGAACATTTAGACAGAGGATCAGTAAAGAAATGGAATATTTGAATGATACTCCAAACCAACTAGGCCTGCCAGAAATATATAGAACACTTCACCCAACAGCAGCAAAATGCACATGGATCATTCTCCAGGATAGCCTACATGTTAGGTTACAAAACAAGTCTCAAGAAAATGCAAAACTTTGAAATCGTACAATGTATATTCTCAAACCACTGTAGAATGAAAGTAGAAATTAGTAACAGAGGGAGAAATGGAAAATTTACTAATATGTGGAAATTAAACAATCTACTCTTAAACAAGCAATGGGTCAAAGAAGAAATCACAAGAAAAATTAGGAAATATCTTGAGGTAAATTAGACAGAAAATACAGGGAATAGGATAGATTGAGTTCAACCCTGCTCCAAGGAACAGCTAGAGAAGGGATGGGAGGGTGACTGAAACAGTGATTCCAGGATGTAAGTGACCTGGGAGAGTTTTCTATGCCACACAGCACGGTCCTGGTTGCAAAAGCTGAGGAACTGAGTAGCACAGAGCCAGACACCATCCAGGAGAGAATCCGGAAGAATTCAGGAAAGAATCCCAGCAGAGGTTCACTGTGTGCTTTTACAAATTATTAAATTCATGACTAAATAAATACCCTTTATAAATCCAGTCCATCTCTGACATATTGGATTCCAGCAGCTCTAGCAAACTAGAACAGATTTTGATACCAGAGGAGTGGGTTACTGCTATGTTTGTAAATACCAAACATGCTGGTATGGTTTTGTAAAAGGATAAAGAGGATTCTGGAAGAACTGTGATGATCTTGATAGAAAAAGCCGAGATTGCTTTGAAAAGACTGATGATGGAAATACGAACTTAGAGTTCATATCTAAGATACTTTTCTTGCAGATTGGAAGGAGGGCAACCCATATTTTAAAGTGGCAGAAAGTTTGGAAAAGATTATTTTTGGTGTGGTATGGAAGGGAGAATTTGAATGTGATGATCTGGGATACATGGCTGGGGAAATTCCCAAGTTATATGTGAAGGATGCAGCCTAGTTTCTCCTTGCAGCTTATTGTAAAATACAACAAGAAAGGGATAGATTGAGGACTGAAATTTGGGGTGTAAAGAAACAAGAAATTGATGGTCTGGAAAATTCTGGGCTTCCAGAAGGTAAGAGCCTAGGGAATAGTGCCCCATATGAGGATTTAATCAAACATGGAACAAGTCAGCCATTACAAGACAAGCCAAAATTGGAGATGGAGTTATTCAGAAAAGTTTTGTGGAAGGACTTATTGTCTGATGGCTTTGATCCCTGTATGCTGCATGCCAAGTCGACAAATCTTTTGTGAGACTTATGTAAATGGAACCACTACCAGTCTAAACAAAAAGGGACAAAAAGGAGACAGATTGAAGGAAAGGGTCTCAGGGGCAAAACCATGGAAGCTAATGTCTGAAGCCAGGGAAACTTAGGCTATGAGAGTGGATACACCTGTGTGTGTAGAGGGGGTGAATTTGCCCTGGAGACAAAGGGCAGAACTTCTGCCTCAATATTCAGGAAGAGTTATGGTGTCACAGGCCTCAGAGATGGTGGAGCACGTTTCCTGGGAATTGGAGAGAGCCTAGCTGTCACCCTATTGTTCTGAAGAGGTTGAGTGTATGTCCCAGAGGTGGCAGAGAACTGCAGTGCCACCCAGATGCTTAAGGAGGATGGGGCAAGAAATAGGTGGCCTGCCCAATTTTGCAACCCTCATCACAGTGTTTGGAGAGAACAGGGCCACTGCATAGGCCCTTGAAAGGGTGGGACTGCTGCTTTCTAAAGCCCTGACAATGAATGACTTTCAGACTTTAAAATCTAATGGAGTTTTATTGCAGGTTTTTGGAATTGTTTAAGTCTAATGATCCCTGTTTTCCTTCCAATTTCTCCCTATGGCAATGACATTATTTATCCTAAGACTGTTCCTTCTTCGTGTATTGGAAAGAGTCAACTTGCTCTAAGTTCAAAGGTCCACAGCCAGAGAATTTTGGTTAAAACAGACCATGCCTATAACTGATTTTGATGAGTCAGAAAAAATTGTCATCAAAGTCAGTTACAGGAATGGTATGTTCTAAGGTAGAAATAAATTTCCATTGGCTGTGGACCTGTGAAAATTAGAACTAGTCATCTGCTTCCAATATATAAATGAGGTACAGTCATACATACATGTTTCCATTTCTGTAGGGAGAATTTGAAAGGAAAATAGGATTCAAAGGTCCCAAACAATTCCAAAACCTTCAGGGCAAACCCCAGAAGGTTTCAAAGTCTCAGAGTCATTCATCATCCTCAGAGCTTGGGAGCGCAGCAGTCCTGCCATTTCCAAGGGCTTGTGCAGTAGCCCTGTTCTCTCAAATGCTAGAGTGAGGGCTGCAACCTTGATGAATTATAGTGAAAACACTTTTCTTGGGTCCACCCTCTCCAAGGATCAGGGCAGAACCGGGACATTCTGCCATCTCTGGGATACATGCTTAAACACCTCAGAACAGTGGAGTGGCAGCAAGGCTGCCCCCAAATCCCAAGGAATGTGATCGTTCTCCTCTGAGGCCTGGGACACCAAAACTCTTCCTGAACTTCAAGGCAGAAGGCCTGCTCTCTGCCTTTGGGGCAAACTCACCCTTTCCACATGGATAGGTGAGTCCAGTCTACTGGCGAGAGATTTCTTGGCTTCATGCCTTAACTTTCATTGTTCTGCCTTTAAAGTCATTTTTCCTTCAATCTATCCCTTTCAGTCTGACTGGCAGTGGTTCCGTTTATATAGATCTCACAAAAAAAAATTGTTGGTTTCCATGTAATAGCACATGGACAATATGATTTCCCACAAATCCTTTCTAGATAGCTTCATTTCCAATCCTGGCTTTTTCTGAAATGGCCGACTGGTTCCATGTTTTGTTAAATCTTCATGTGGGACCCTATTCTCTGGGGTCTCAATTTCTGGAGGCCCCAAATTTTCCAAACCAAGAATTTCTGGTCTCTTTGTACTCAAAAGTTCAGTTCTTAATTTACCCCTATCCTGTCATATTTTACTATAAATTACAAGGAGAAACGTGGCTACATTTCCTACGTTTAGCATGGGAATTTCCTCAGCAAGATATCCAGGCTCATCACTTTCAAATTCTACTTTCCATCCAACACCAGGACTCAATTTCTTCAAATTCTCTGTCACTTTAAATCAATAATCACCTTCCTTCCGATTTGCAACACTACATACATTATTTCTATCTAAATCCTCCTCAGAAGTATCTTTACAGTCCATATTTCTACTGACAGTCTCTTCAAAGCTATTTAGGCTTTCTCTATCAAGCTCCTCAAAATTCTTCCAGAATCCTCCCATTATTCATTAAAAAACATTCCAGCATTTGTGGCATTTGCAATCACAGCACCCCACTTCTCTGGCACCAAAATATGTTTCAGTTTGCTAAAGCTTTTAGAATGCAATATACCAGAATTGTATCAGCCTTTATAGAGGAGATATATTACACTATAAGTTTACAGTTCTAAGGCTCATGGAATTCTCTGGTCTTACCACATTCCCCATCATCCAGAAGCAGCTGGGTTGATAGAACAGTGAAATGGCCTTTTGAAGACTCAAATACGGTGCCAACTAAGTGACACCAACTTGCAGGGCTGGGGCAATGTTCTCCAGGAAGATGTGCATGCTCTGAATCAGCATCCACTGTATAGTGCTGTTTCTCCCATAGCCAAGATTCACAGGTCCAGGTAGCAAAGGATGGAAATGGGATTGGCACCACTTGCTATCTCTTCTAGTGGTCCATTAGCAAAATTTTTGTTTCATGTCCCTTATATCTTAATCTCTGCTTGTCTACAGGTCTTATTCCAAATGAAGGAGTGCTCCTACAAGGAGACACAACAATGATTCCATTGAACTGGAATTTAATACTGCCACCTGGCCACTTTGGGCTTCTCATGCTACTGAATCAACAGGCACAAAAGGGCATTACTGTACAGTGGGGTGATTTATCTTATCAAGAGGAAATAGGACTGCAACTACACAATGGAGGTAAAGTCAATAGAAAACGGTGATTAAAGTCAATGGCAAACTGCAACAACCCAACCCAGGCAGGACTACCAATGGCCCAGAAACTTCAGGAATGAAGATTTGGGTCACCCCACCTGGCAAAGAAAAACAGCCAGCTGAAGTGCTTGCTGAAGGTAAAGGTAACATGGAATGGGTAGTAGAAGAAGGTAGTGATAAATATAAACTATGACCACGTGATCAGTTACAGAAATGAGGACTAACAATGGTGTGAATATTTCCTCCCTGTTTTGTCATGAGTATGTTTACATTTGTACATAAGCAAGTTTTGTGTTTTCCTCCTAATGACATAAGTTGTATTGTTCTTGTTTTAGTATTTAATTTATAGGATATGAAGTTTAAGAGTGAATACTCTCTAAGGACTTGTACCCTATTCTGAAGAGATGTAATGTATTTCTTGTTGTACACAGGGCAGCTGAGTATTGCTAGGTAAAACTTAGGTCTGTTATTGTGTTCTATTTGGAAATTAAGCATGTTTCAATGTGATGCGTATAGCTGTCAAAGGATGGACTGTGATGGTTAGTTTCTGGTGTCAACTTGGTTAAGTGATGTCCCCGGTTCTCTGGTTGGGCAAACACTGGCCCAACCACTGCTGCAAGGATATTTCATGGTTGGATGACAAATCAGAAGGCTGGTTTATTAAATCATCAGTCAGTTGAGTGCAGCTACCACTGGTTGCATCTGTGATCAACTAAAGGTGCGTCTCCCATTAATGAGATAATCCACTCAGTTGAAGATTATTAAAGAAGAGAGACTTTTTCACTGCTTCTTCACCCAGAAAACCTCTCCTGTGGTATTTGTTTAGACCCTTCATCAGACCTTCCAATTTCACAGCCTGCCCTATGGATTTTGGACTCTTCCATTCCCACAGTTGTGTGAGACACTTTTATAAATCACATGTTTACAGATATCTCCTGTTGGCTCTGTTTCTCGCAGGGTGACTAATACACCCTTTATCATATTGAGGAATTTTCCTGCTATTCTTATCCTTTGAAGTGTTCTCATCAAGAATGGATTTTGAATTTTGTCAAATGCCTTTGTGCAGCAATCGAAATGTTCACGTGGATTTTCAGTTTGTTTTATTGATGTGGTGCAGTACATTAGTTGATTTTCTTGTGTTGAATGAGTCTTGCAAACCTGCAATAAAACCCACTTGGTCGTGGTATATAATTCTTTTAACATGCCACTAGATTCTATTTGCAAGTATTTTCTTGAGGATTTGTGCATCTATATTCATTAAAGACATTGGTCTGTAATTTTCTTTCCTTGTGGCATTTTGGTCTGGATTTGGTATTAAGATGATGTTGTCTTCACAGAATAAGTTAGGTAGGTTTCCCTCCTCTTCAATATTTTGAAGAATTTGAGTAGCATTGGTATTACTTCTTTCTTGAATGCTTGATAGAATTCACATGTGAAACCCCCATGCCATTATGTGTTGGGAGATTTTTAATGACTGATTCAACCTCTTTACTTGTGATTAGTTTGTTCAGGTATTCTATATTTCTTTCTGAGTCAGTGCTGGTTGCCCATGCTTTACTAGGAAGTTTTCCATTTTGTTCAAGTAGTCTAGTTTGTTAGTATACAGTTGCTCATAGTATACTCTCCTCTCATTATCTCCTTTATTTCTGCAAAGTCATTAGTTATGTACCCCCTGGCATTTCTGATTTTATTTATTCACTTTACTTCTCTCTCTTTTTGTCAGCATAGCTAAAGATCCATCGATATTATTGATTTTCTCAAAGAAACAACTTTTAGTTTTGATGATTCTCTTTGTGTTTGCTTGTTTTCAATTTCATTTATTTCTGCTCTAATCTTAGTTATTTCTTTCCTTCTGTTTGCTTTGGAGCTAGTTTGCTGTTCTTTCTCTAGTTCCTCTAGCTGAGAAGTCAATTCCTTGATTTTTGCTCTTTCTTCTTTTTTAATATAGGTGTTTAGGACAATACATTTCCTTCTCTGCCTGCTTTTGCTGTATCCCATAAGTTTTGATTTGTTGGATTCTCATGTTGATTTGCCTCAAGATATTTACTGATTTTCTTGTAATTTCCTCCTTGATCCACTTGTTGTTCAGCCTACCTATACTTGAAATTTTTCCAGCCTTTCACCTTTTATTGATTTCCAACTTCCATTATAATCTGATAAAGTGCTTTGTATAATTTTTGTCTTTTTAAATTTATTGAGACTTTGTCATCCAACATGTGGTCTATCCTGGAGAATAAACCATGAACATTTGGGAAGAATGTGTATCCTGCTGTTGTACAGTGCAATGTTCTGTAAATGTCTAAGTCTAGTTCATTTATCATACTGCCAAGTTTCTGTTTCCTTATTGATCCTCTGTCTAAATGTTCTATCCAGTGATGAGAGTGATGTATTGAGGTCTCTGTGGTAGTTAGATTCAGTTGTGAATTGGCCAAGTGAAGGCACCTAGTTCTGTTGCTGTGGACATGAGCCAATGGTACGTTGTCATCGTTGGGTTCATATGACAACTTGGTAAAGTGGTGATACCTGTTTGTCTGGTTGGACAAGTACTGGTCTGTCTATTGTGATGAGGACATTTCATAGAATTAAATCATGATCATGTCAGCTACATCCACAGCTGATTACAGCTGTGCCTGCTGCAATGAATGATGTTTGACTTAATTGGCTGGTGCTTAAATGAGAGAGAACAAGGTAGCACAGCCCAAGCAGCTCAGGATACCTCATCTCAGCACTCACAGCTCAGCCCAGGCCTTTGGAGATGCAGAAAGAAACCACCCAAGGGAAAGTTGTTGGAACCCAGAGACCTGGGTAGAAGGCCAGCAGAGATCACCCTGTGCCTTCCCACATAAGAAAGAACCTCAGTGGAAGGTTAGCTGCCTTTCCTCTGAAGAACTAACAAAATAAATCCCTTTTTATTAAAAGCCAGTCCATCTCTGATGTGTTGCATTCCAGCAGCTAACAAACTAAAACAGATTTTGGTACCAGAGAGCAGGGTGCTGCTGTGGTTTGCAAATACCAGGTATGTTGAAACGGTTTTTTTGATGGCTAAAGGGAATGTTTTGGAGGAACTGTGAAGAGAATGATGGAGAAGTCCTGGAGTGCTTGAAGAGAATGTTGGTGTAAATGGAACTACTGCCAATCTGGAAAAAGGGGGACACAAAGGGACAAACTGGAGTTTGCAGGGTGAGAACCATGGAAGCTCAGGTCTGAAGCCAAGAAACCTCAGCCAGGAGAGTGGACCAACCCATATACATGGAGAGTGTGAGTTTGCCCTGAGGGCAGAGGATGAGTCTCCCATCTCATTGCAATGGAAGAGTTGTGCAGCCTCGGGCCTTGGAAAAAGGTATAAAATGCTCCTTGGGGACTGGGAGAGCCTGGTTGCCACCACATGGAGGGGTTGAGAGTGTGCCCCAGAAATGGCAGAGAGCCCAGGTGTGGCCCAGATATCTGGAGAGAGTGGAGCTGAGAAAATGGTGGTCTCCTCAATGTTCCCCGAGGTTGATTTGGAAAGAGGTGGGCCACTGCATAGCCCCCTTGGAAAGGGTGGGACTGCCACTTTCTAAGGCTGAAGGATAAGTGACTTTCAGAGTTTGAAATCCAATGGTGTTTGCCCTGCAGGTTTTCCTTCCAATTTCTCCCTATGGATCCTGTGACTTTCCCTCTTTTGCAAATTGGCACCAGAAAACTTGTTTTGAGATTCACAGGCCCACAGCCAGAAAAGAAATTTTTGCACCTCAATATTGTTTAAGGTGATGCCAAGTTGACAAGGGGTGGACATGGGGTAGTTAGATTCACTTGTCAACTTGACCAGGTGAAGGTACCTAGTTTTGTTGCTGTGGACATGAGCCAATGGTATGTGAACCTCATCTGTTGCTCATTACATCTGCAATCGGCCAGGAGGTGTGCCTGCTGCAATGAATAATGTTTGACTTAATTGGCTGATGCTTAAATGAGATAGCCCAACATAGCACAGCCCAAGCAGCTCAGCATATCTCATCTCAGCACTCACAGCTCAGCCCAGGCCTTTGGAGATGCAGAAAGAAATCATCCCAGGGAAAGTTGTTGGAACCTGGAGGCCTGGAGAGAAGCCCAGCAGAGATCACCCTGTGCCTTCCCATGTAAGAAAGAACCTCAGCTGAAAATTAGTTGCCTTTCCTCTGAAGAACTAACAAAAATAAATCCCCTTTTATTAAAAGCCAATCTGTCTCTGGTGTGTTGCATTCCAGCAGCTAGCAAACTAGAATAGTCTTCAATTATTATTGTACAGGTTTCCACTTCTCCCTTCTGTGTTGTCAGCATTTGCCTCATGTATTTTCGGGCACTCTTGTTCAGGGAGTAAATATTGATGATTGTCATGGCTTCTTGATGAGCTTTCCCTTTTATTAACATATAGTGCCCTTCTTTGTCCCTTTAAATTGTTTTACATTTGAAGTCTAATTTGTCTGATATTAGTACAGATATGCCTGCTCTTTTCTGGTTGTTTATAAGAAATACCTTTTCCCAATCTTTCACTTTCAGCCAATTTTTTCCTTGGCTCTAAAGTGAGTCTCTTATAGAGAGCATATAGATACTTCTTGTTTTTTATTTCATTGTTCCAGTTATGTCTTTTGATTCAGGAGTTTAATCCATTGACACTTAATGTCATTACTGTAAAGGCACTACTTTCTTCTACTATTTTTTCTTTAGGATTTTACATGTCACATCCTATTTTTTTCTCTCTTTTTACACTTCTTGATAATCTTCAATTCTACATTCTTATCCCAACCTCTTGCTTCTATTTTACTATCTGCCTGTAGCATTCCCTACAGTATTTCTTATGGAGCAGTTTTCTTGTTCATAAACCCTTTCAGTTTCTATTTGTCTGAAAATATTTCAAACTTTCCCTCATTTGTGAAGGACAAAGTTTTGCCAAATATAGAATTCTTGTTTGACAGTTTGTTCTAGTTTGCTAGCTGTCAGAATGCAACACACCAGAGATGAATTGGCTTTTAATAAAAGGGGATTTATTTTGTTAGTTCCTCAGAGGAAAGGCAGCTAACTTTCAATTGAGGTTTTTTCTTATGTGGGAAGGTACAGGGTGATCTCTGCTGGCCTTCTCTCCAGGTCTCTGTGTTCCAACAACTTTCCCCAGGGTGGTTTCTTTCTGCATCTCCAAAGGCCTGGGCTGAGCTGTGAGTGCTGAGATGAGGTATGCTGCACTGCTTGGGCTGTGCTATGCTGAGGTCTCTCAATTAAGCACCAGCCAATTAAGTCAAAAATCATTCATTGCAGCAGGTATGCCTCTTAGCTGATGTAATGAACAACAGGTGAGGTTCACATACCATTGGCTCATGTCCACAGCAACAGAACTAGGTATCTTCACCTGGCCAAGTTGACAACTGAATATGACTACCACACAGCTTTTCTGTTTTAGTATCTTAAATATATCATACCACTGCCTTCTCACCCTCATGGTTTCTGCTGAGAAATCTGCCTCTAGTCTTATCAAGCTTCCCTTGTTTGTGATGGATTGCTTTACTCTTGCTGTTTTCAGAATTCTCTTTTTGTCTTTAACATTTGACAATCTGATTACTCAGTGTCCTGGAGTAGTTCTATTCTTATCTCTTCTGTTTGGGGTAGGCTGTGTTTCCTGGATCTATAATTTGATGACTTTCATAAGAGTGATGAAATTTGCAGTGGTGCTTTCCTCCACTTATCTTCCTCCCACTTTTCCCTCTCTTCTCATTCTGGGACACCCTTAACAAGTACATTAATATGTTTCATGTTCTCATTCAATTCCCTGAGACCCTGCTCATATTTTTACATTTCTGTTCACTATCTGTTCTTTTCTATGTAGGATTTCAGATATCCAGTCCTCTGGTTCACTAACCCTTTCTTCTGCCTCTTCAAATCTGCTGTGGTATGTCTCCATTGTGTCTTTCATCTTTTCTATTGTGCCTTTTATTCCCATATGTTATACCATTTGTTTTTGGGTCTCCTGGAATTAGGGTCAATTCTGAGCCTGTGTCCAATAATCCCTGAAATATCTAATAATTTCCTTTCCCCAGTGCACAATCACCCTGGTAAAGGGCTGTATGTCTCCTTGAGGAAGGCTGTGAGGGAGGTTAACCATGCAAATTTTGAGCAGTGTCAAAGATTCCTTCCCAAGAGTACCCTGCCCTTCCTTCATTCAAGGGGCCCTGGGTCTGTTAACTGTCTCAAGTCTGGGAATTGATAAAGGGGCCGTGAATCTCTGTTTTTGTAATTCAAGTTAGACTTCTGTTCACTTGACCTAGAACTCTTGTTTATACAGCTCAAACAAGAATTTAGTAGACTCAAAGTCTATTCTACTTCTAGGTACCCATAATCTACTAGCCAACGCCACAAATCTCTGTTAGATCATTTTGACTGCTGCATTGAGTCTGTTGTACATTATGGTGGCCACACCTACATTGTCTATGGTGATTAATTGTCATCACCTGGCTTCTGCCAACTCAGGACTGATCATCTCCATTATACTTAAGGATTTCAGCTCAGTTGCAGCAGTTCCCACAGTAATATCTGACCTGTAGAGATGAGCAACTACAGAGCTCTTCAGGGATGATGGAGCTAGACTCATGAGTTTATTTTTCAAGGTTCTGGAGTATGATGTATACTCTGCATATTTCTGGGTTGTGTGATCAGGTCTTCCATGATAAATCCACTCTAACATTCCAATCTCTCTAAGCCTCTGGATCCCCTCATCCACATTATACCAGAGCAGTTCTGGCATTTTGACCTCAGGTCATGTCAGTCACCTTTTGATCCATATTTCAGCCAGTCATCGAAACAAACTGTTAATGCCCTTTCCAACCCCTCAAGCTACAACATTGAATGCAGAATTTCTGCATAGTGGGTCTATATCAATAAATTCAGCTGGATCCAACTCTATATTCCTTCCACCATTATTCCACACATTAATATCCATCCCCACACATATTCCCCTGATTTCTGTCTATATAGGTTGTAAAACTCATGCAATTTTTTTTGGAGTGTAGCCTATGTCACCATGGGTGATACTTTGTACCTCACCTTTTGGGTCTTGTTGGGACTTTAGTCTAGTTATAGTTCTTGAAGAAAAGAGGGGTGGTGGTGGGGTCATGAAAATAAATGAAAGTGTCTTTCAACCCAATTACCTCAGAGAAGCTTCATCTGGTGAAACAGAATTAGTCACTCCAGACAGGGGAGTGAGGGCTGTTTTCCCAGAGGAGGTGTTTTCAGGGTTAGCAAGCACTGAAGTGTTAATCTTGTTAGGTGGAGGTTGGATGGCAGACTCCTCTGGGCAGATTGAAAGCTGGGAAGCTGTTTCCTTTAGGGAAGTCCAATATAGGTCTATCCAGCAAAAGCTCAGCAGATTCTGAGGATTTCATCTCCCTATCATCACCATTATAAAGACATATCTCCATCCCATGTTTCAGCATTCCATTCTTTTTCAAAGCCTTATTTTAACAGCAAACACTAAGCAAGATTGAGATTTCAGTTTACCTTGTAAATCTGCTACTCACACAGTGAGGTTTTGTGACTGGTTTTCAGGGATCTCAAGTCTGTGACCACAGGAAATAATATTTTTGTTCAGGGCACACATGAAAATTTTTACATCATTCATATAACACTGAAGTTGCAAATTTAACCTTTAGCTCATCCCTTTCCCTCATCACTGATTTTCAACATATCTAACAAGAACCATCCAAGATCATTATACCTCTTAATATCACAAAACTCCATAAAGATGCAAAAAGACTCTCACCCAGAGCTATGCCTCACATAAGTGTACAATTAGCATAATTTAATGGTGACATTTTGAGTATCTCTTTTGCCAACTCACCCCATAGACTGTTAGTGTCATTTTGATTACTGGAAACAGAGACCTTTGTGCTTCTGAGTCTAGTCAGAGTAGAAAACCAATGATAAAATCCCATTTTTAAGATTCTGTTTTTCAAGAACCCCTCTTGGTACCAAGTTGTGTTATGGTTCTCTAGAGAAACAGAACCAACAGGAGAGATCTGTAAATATGAGATTTATAAAGATGTCTCATACAACCATAGGAATGGAAGAGTACAAAATCCATATGGCAGTCTATGAAGCTGGTGGCTTCTATAAGGGGTCTGGGTGAACTCCACAGTAGAGGCTCACTGGCTGCAGAAGCAGTGAAAGAGTCTCTCTTATTCCTTAAAAGCCTTCAACTGATTGAATTATCTCATTGTAGGAGACATGCTTAAGTTGATTACAGATGTAATCACCCACAGATGCAATCAACTGACTGATGATTTAGTACACTAGCCTTCTGGTTTATCAACCAGCCATGAAATATTCTTGTAGCAAAGGTCAGGCCAGTGCTTGCCTGACAACACAACTGGGCAGAACCACTTGCCCAAGTTGATACCAGAATCTAACCATCACAGTGTGTATATACCATATTTTGTTTATTCATTCATATGTTGATGGACACGGGTTATTTCCATCCTTTGGGCAATTGTGAATAATGCTAAGAACATCAGTATGAAAATATCTGTTCGTGTCGCTACTTTCACCCCTTCTGGGTATATACTGAGTAGTGGTATTGTCGGGTCATAGGTCAACTCGATATTTAGTTTTCTATGGAACCAACAGTCTTCCACAGCTTCTGTATCATTACACATTCCCACCAGCAGTTAACAAGTATTCCAATTTTTCCACATCCTCTCCAACACTTTTTGTTTCCTGTTTATTTAATAGCAGCCATTCTTATAAGTGTGAGGTTATATCTCATTGCAGTTTGATTTGCATTTCCCTTATAGCTAGTGAAGTTGAGCATGTCTTCATGTACTTTTTAGCCATTTGTATATGCTCCTCAGAAAAAAGTCTCTTCATATATTTTGCCAATTGTATAATTGGGTTGTTTGTTCTTTTGTTGTTGAGTTGTATGATTTATTTATGTATACTGGATATCAAACCTTTATCTGATATGTAGTTTCCAAATATTTTCTCTGATAAATTGGCTGCCACTTCATCTTTTTGACAAAGTTCTTTGAGGCACAGAAGAATTTAATTTTGAGGAGTTCTCATTTATCTATTTTTTTTCTTTTGTTGCTTGTGCTTTGGGTGTAAAGTTTAAGGAGATACCTCCTATCACTTGTTGTTGAAGTCATTTCCCTATATTATCATCTAGGAGTTTTATGGTACTGCCTTTTATATTTAGGTCTTTGAACCAATTTGAGTTAGTTTTTGTATAGAGTGTGATAGGTATCCTCTTTCACTTTTTTCACTCCTGATATCCAGTTCTTCCATGTACATTTATTGAAAAGACTGTCCCAGTTCAGTGAATTTGGGGTCCTTGTCAAAGATCAGTTGACCTCATGTGATATTGTTAAAAAAGAAAAAAGCAATTCACAGCACAGTATAGAATGGTGCCAACTGTATTTTTTTTTCTTTTTTTTGCATGGGCAGGCTTCTGGGAATCAAATCCGGGTCTCTGGCATGGCATGCAGGAATTCTGCCACTGAGCCACCATTGCACCTCCCCCAACTGTATTTTATAAGAAATATGCAAGAACATTACTAGACTTTTTTACATTAATCTTGTATCCCACCACTCTGTCATAGATTTCTCAGGATTTTCCAAGTATAGGATTATGTCTTCTGCAGATAATGGAAGTTTTACTTCTTCCTTTCTGATCTGGATGCCTATTGCTCCTTTTTCCTGCCTGATTGCTCTCCTAGAACTCCTAATAAAATGGTAAATAATAATAGTGACAATGGGCATCCTGTTTCCTCCCCAATCTTAGGGGGAGTGCTTTCATCCCTCACCATTAAGTACGATACTGAGTATGGGTTTTCATATATGACCCTTAACATATTGAGGAAGTTACCTTCAATTCCTACATTTTGAAATGTTTTTATCAGAAAAGGATGATGAATTTCGTCAAATAATTTTTCAGCATCAATCAAGATGATCTTGTGAGTTTTCCCTTTCAATTTTTTAACGTGCTGTATTACATTGATTGATTTTCTTCTGTTGAATCACATCTGCATTCCTCACATAAACCCCACTTGGTCATGGTGCATAATCCTTTTAATGTGTCATTGAATTTGATTTGCTATTAGTTTGTTGAAAATTTTTGCATCTATGTTAATTAGGAATATTAGTCTGTAATTTTCCTTTCTTGTAGCATCTTTACCCCATTTTGGTATTACAGTGATGTAAGCTTCATAAAATGATTCAGGTAATGTTTCTTTTCCCTAAATTTTTTTGAAGAGCTTCAGCAGGATTGGTGTTAATTTTTTTGGGAATGTTTGATAAAATTACCCTGTGAAGCCATCTGGCCCAAAGTTTTTCTTTGTAGAACAATTTTTATAATTGACTGAATCTCTTTACTTGTGATTGGTTTGTGGAGATAATCTATTTCTTAAGTCAGTGCAGGTTGCTCCTATGTTTCCAGGAATTTGTGTATTTCATCTAAGTTATGTAGTCTATTGGTTTATAGTTGTTTTTCATATCCTCTTATGATATTTTAAAATTTTCAATCTATTTTATCCCTGTTGTTCAGATTGCATAAATTATATTAATATGTCCTCTGGCTCATTGATTCTATTCTCTGTCATCTCCATTTTACTAATGATCCCATCCAGTGAGGTTTTGATTTTCTATTTTTGTAATTTTTGGTTTTATAATTTCCATGTGGTTCTTTTTTATGGCCTGTTTCTTTGTTGAGATTTTCTGATTTTTCCTTTATTCAAGAGAATTTGTAATTGCTCATTGAGGTATTTTTGTGATGCTTCTTTAATCCCTTGTCAAATAATTCCAATATCTGATTTATCTCACTGCTGACATCTGTTGATTGTCTTTTCTCATTAAACTTTGATTTTCTTGATTCTTGTATGACAGGTGATTTTCAATAGTATACTGGGTATTTTGTATATTATGTTAAAAGATTCTGGGTTCTACTGAATGAAGCTGAATGTGAGAATGATAGAGGGAGGAGGCCTGTGGACACAAATGAAATCAGAAGGAAAGATATACGATAAAGACTGAGATCGTATAATCTAGGAATGCCTAGAGTGTATAATGATAGTGATTAAATGTACAAATTTAAAAATGTTTTGCATGAGGAAGAACAAAGGCATATAATGCAGAGTGTTGAAAATAGATGGTAACTAATATTTTAAAACTTGAACTTATGTGTGAGACTAAAACAAAAAATGTTTATTTGGTACAAAATTTATATTTCAACTAGTGCATTTCCTAATATAACTTATGTGGACAGCTTAATTGAACACCATAAGTACATGGAACCTTGAGTAGGGCATGATACTTTGTAGGCTTGTATAGAGTGATGCCTCAATAAATCCCAGAAGGATTTGAACAGCAAATAAAATAGTATTTGCAAAGTCCCCTTGGGGGAATAGTGAGAAAAGGGGAGAATTCAACTTCCCCAAGTGGAGAATTCTTGATATTCTCACAAGCAGTGGGGACAACCAAAGCAATAGGCTGAGCACACCAGTCTTGGGGTTTGTTCATATGAACTTAACCCTGCAAAGGATAGGCTAAGCCTACTTAAAATTAAGCCTAAGAGTCACCCCCAAGAGAACCTCTTTTGTTGTTCAGATGCCCTTTTGTTGCTCAAACTCACTGCCTTCCCCCTCTCTACATGGAACATGACTTCCAGGGGTGTGGACCTTCCAGGTAACACAGGACAGAAATCCTAGAATAAGCTGGGGCCCAGCACCAAGGGATTGAGAAAACCTTCTCGACCAAAAGAGAGAAGAGAGAAATGAGACAAAATAAAGTGTCAATGGCTGAGAGATTTCAAATAGAATTGAGAGGTTATCCTGGAGCTTATTCCTATGCATTAAATAGATACTACTATTTTAGTTAAGGCATAAGAGAGGCTGGAGGGAACTGCCTGAAAATGTAGAGCTGTGTTCCAGTAGCCATGTTTCTTGAAGATGAATATATAGTGATATAGCTTTCACAATGTGACTGTGTGATTGTGAAAACCTTGTGTCTGATGCTCCTTTTATCTACCTTATGGACAAATGAGTAAAACATATGGTTAAAATGAAATAAATAATAGGGAGAACAAATGCTAAAATAAATTTAGTAGACTGAAATGCTAGTGATCAATGAAAGGGAGGGGTAAGGGGTATCTTATGTATGAATTTTTTTCTGTTGCTGAATTGATGCAAATGTTCTAAGAAATGATCATGACGAATATACAACTATGTGATGAAAACAGAATGTTCATATTGTACGTTGATTGGTTTTATTAATAAAAATTTTAAAAAATGATTCTGGGTTCTATATAAATCTTTTATTTTAGCAGGCATTTGACCTGTTTAGGCTTAGCATGCAGATCCTGGCCCATTTTTGTGGGCTGTGGTTCCAGTGACAATTTCATGTTCAGGGCCATTATGGTACTATTTAGGTTTGTTTGCTTATTTTGGTGTTGCTGGAGCTCCCACTGGTTTTTCCTAGTGCTGCTAGGGAGATTAAGGGACTTTCCCCAGGTCATACCTCCTGGTGCATGTAGGTTGGGGAAAGGGAGTCTCTGGCCTACAGGGTGGAAGTCCACTTCCCAGGCCTATTTGTTTTGGTGGGATACCCCTTGCTGATGCCACCTAATCACCTAGTGTTTCTCAACAGGGAAGGTGAGTCTCAGGCCTGTCAGAGAAGGAGAGTGATTCCTTAGCTGCTTGTCAGCAGGGCTCCCAATCAATCCACTTTGCCAGTGTTGTCAGGATCAGCTGAAGTTGTCAGAGATCCTCCTGTTCTATCTTGGAGAGGATTGAGCCTTCCTGAGCTGTATCCTGTTTCTAGGTTTGGGATCAGGAAATGCCAAGTCTGGGTCATCTTCTTCTGTTGAGTCAGGTAGGGGGTACACAAGATGACCTGCCACTGTGCTATTCCAACAAGTCAGGGGTTCCTAACCAGCTCTCCTTTGTCTCACCACCCTTGCATGGTTGCTTTTGGCTGTCTTTTACATTATTTCCAGGGATTATAGTTGTATTTTAGGAGACTATCAGGGAGAAACATATCGACACCATCTTGCCTGGACTGAAGATCCCTATAAAGCATTTTTTAGAAATCATTATTAATTGTCACAGAGATGTAGCTACTGCCCTCAAGGGACTATGGTCTAGTGGGGATGAGGTAAGAATATAAATAATTATAATAGCAGCATTTATTATTTATTGTTCCAGGCTCAAAGTGCTTTATATTTATTAACTCATGATTTTTGTGACAAACTCTTAGGGAGGTACTAATATTTTGACCATTTAAAAATACACAAGAGAACTTAAGCAACTTGCTCAATGAAACCCAGCTAATAAGTACTAAAGTCAGGATTTGGGACCCAGGAAATCTGGCTCAAAAACTGCTATTCTTACCACTATATTGTGTTTGGTGCCAACAGAAAGAAGCAAATACATGTCTATAGGGTTCAGTAGAGCAAATGAGCCAATTGTGGTATGGAAGGAAGAAGTGGGATTTAGAAGTGGTCTTGAGTAATAAGTAGTAGGATTTCAGTGGACAAAAGTGATTGAAGTCTAGATGGAGGGAAGAGTATGAATGAAGCCCCTGTGATGGTAAAATTGGGAGCCTACTGAACAAACAAGTGAAGCATCAAGTATATGGAGCTGTGAAAGTTGGATGCAAAAGAGGTTAGAGCCATTATATAGAAAGTTTTTAATGCCAGACTGAAAATATCATTCTTGATTTCATAGGCAATAATGACTTTACAAGAGGTATGGCCTGAGCAGTTAGGTGATTTCTAGAGAGCATTCTGGTAGCAGCAGAGGAGAGCAAAGGCTGCTGGAGATGAAGGCCTGACTTGGGACCATGCAGCTGGTATGAGTGTGAGGGGATAGATTCAAGAGATATTTAAGAGGTAAAACCAAGAGAAAAAGGGGGACAATTAGACATGGAGAATGAACAACAGAAGGGGGTCAATGACGACTCCTAGCTCAGGAGACTGGCTGGCTGGTAATTCCATTAACTGAAATGTTGAATTCCTCTAGCTTCAGGAAATATAAAGAAAGCAGTATATAATCCTCTGTCCAGCAGTATTATGAGACATGAAGACTATCATTCTGTTAACAGGTAGACTTCTTTTCTCAAAGTAAAATTTCTTTCACCTTTCCTCATGGATTCTATTTCCCATTGTTATAATAATTTTCTTTTGTTCTCTTCTGCCACAAACTAATCTCCGACACTCACAGAACGTAAGACACAGTGTGGTGGAGCATGGTAGAATGAGACAGAAGGAGAATGGGGGGCGGGAGAAAGTGTGTATTGGAAGAATAAGCCTAAAACATAAAGATATGGCCTGAACTATAATCTTCAACATAGCGGAGCCAAAGACGCAAAAGATCTGTGGTTATCCTACCCCATCAGTACTTTGATTCCCATGTCAGGGCCCTGTCAGTTTTGATGAGAAATCAGAAGACAATAAAGAGGTAATGAAGCCTTCAGGGTTAAAACAGGGATGCAGGAGTCCTGGCACTTAACTCCAGCTTAACTTCAGATCATTTGACTTATCTTGGTAAATCCTCTTCCATTGCTGGTACTATGCCACCGATAAAATTCTATCATATTGAAGAACATGAAATTGCCAATGCTTGACTAGTTTTGACTGGTACCAACAGCAATATCATGGTTCAATATAATACTTTTATCATCTTATTAGAGTCATGTGCTTGCTTGCCTTACACCTCCCCACAACATGTGTGCTTACACACACACAGACACACACACATATGCCACTGCTGGATAGGCAGCTCCCTGATGGCTGGAAGAGATGTCTCACCATTGAATAATGAGATTTCTGGGTGGAAAGGCCCCCTGATTTGTAGCATTTACTGATCTCTATGTTAAATTACTCCCATTATGACCAATTTTGTGAACTGAATATGGAGCTGGGAAAAAATGCACACAATTGACTTCTGTGTGCCAGCAGAAGCTGGCTCTAGTGCACCACTGTTTATCTCTACATCCCCTTATAGCACCTAGCACAGGATCTCAGAATTAGCAAAAGGGAAGTAAATATTTGCCAGTTTGAAGAGACAGCCTCCTCCTTGAGAATCCAAGCTGCTCAGATAATGCCAGGAATTATGACAATTATTTTGGCACCTTGCCTTACAGTATTCAAACTAGTTTTTATATCCATTTCAGAGAAGGGAGTCATGGAAGGGATCCATATTCTTGCCTGATGGATGAAAAAGTAGAGATCCAGAGAAAAGAAGGGCCGTTCCCAAGATCACAGTCAGTGGCAGGCCAGAACCAGAAAGTCAGGTCTATGATCTAATTCCCAGGAGGGCAGGTATACACTTCTACTACTGCTGTATTCTATTCACTGCAGCTTTCAGTTTCATCCCAGGAAACGGAGGTGATATTCCCAGATTCAGGAGCCAGGAGCTGGGAGACTGTAAGCCATCCCCACCAACTACCCACAATCATCCTGCATAGCGGCTTACCATGAACATGGCCAGCCAGGGAGGAAGCTACATGGGGCCAACTGTGCTCTGTATGATCCTCTGGCCATGCCAGAAATGTGCTCAGCCTTGGTACTAAGAGAAAGCAAGTAATTAAGAGACAGAGAGAGAGTGGGAGAGAGATTAAGAGATTGAGAGAGAAACTGAGATTGAGGAGTTGGGAGCATCAAGAGAGTAAATTCCTTAAAGTTTGGTAATTTTTCAAAATTTTAAACACATACACATTACTCACTCACATACATACAAGTCAAAAATAAAACTCAAAAATCACCATGTCAAATAACTAGACTCTCACAATGAGGGGTTTGGCTACTGATAGGTGCAAAGAGTTTCCTCCAGAGCCCTGAATTTGTGAGATCTCACAGAGGGCCAGAGGATGAGAGCAAAGCATTTGAATAATACCTTACATTTTTAGGGCTTTTCACAAATTTTAAAAAGTAGTTTCATGTACATTTCCATGAAAAAGCCCAGTGTCTACTGCCTTCATGTTGTGTGTATTGCATTATACAGTGGGAGAAATGACAAAGTTCTCCACTAGAGCACAAGATTGGTTTGAGGGAGGATGAGCAAATGTTAGTAGCACCATATAGCAGGTGAGAAAACATGCTTGGTGCTGGAGATGGACCTATCCAGGTTCTCAAAGATAGCTACACAAGGCTGGCCCCAATCTACTTCTTTTCAGGTGAGCAGAGCTCCTCCTCAGAGTGGTATACCTCTGAACACAGCACAAGAGATGGCATTAAAGATGTCACACAAATATTTGACTTTAAGGCTGGCCTATCCTGACAGCATCCCTCAAGACCCTCAAGAAAGCATCTTGGTGAGTCTTTTGTTTGCAACTCACATACTACTCAAAAAGCTTCTGGGAAGTCAGAAAACAACAACCTTGGCACTGAGTAGCAGCCACTGTCATCTTCCCACTCATCTGTTTGGCCCTTCTGTTCCTCACATTTCTCTTCCTTTGGCATCTGGGCTTCTGATGTCTTTGTTGGGGTCCTTACTGGATGATAGTTGTAATCCTGATTATGCAGCTCACACTTTAAACTGCTCTCCAAGATACAGGCTGCTGTGGGTCTCTTGGCTCCAGACACTTTCAATTGCTCTTAAAAGAAACACTTGCTATCCACTCTCTATGAAGTCTTCATTCCTGTGTTACCTGGGAGAAAGACATTGGACCTTGGGCTTCCATAGTGACAGCCTTGGCTCTCCTGAGACTATGAAGAGGGTGACCAGGTACCTGGGTTCTTTCTTACCACAGGGCCTACAAATACCAAGGACTCAAAGTAGAGGCTACCTATGTGCCAAAAGACAAGCCACAATGACAGCTAAGATGGGCTACCATCTGGGCAGGGACTGCATAGGCCAGGCAGTGAGTGGAGAGGTTTTATATACATTATCGCTTATCCCCACAAAAAGGTACAGATTATTTCTCAAACTTTACAGATTAAAACATTGAGGATTAGAGAAGTTCACACAGTTGGCAGGAGTAGAGCCAGGACTAGGACCTAGGTCAGTTTGACTTCAAAACTCATATACCAATTTGCCTCTTACAGGTTTCTAGGAGCAGTGACAAATGACCTCAGTGAATTTGTTAAAGATTTTCACAAAATGTATTAAAATGAACAGAACAACCTGCTGTGTAATAGTTGCTTTTAAATTTTTATTCATTCTTTTATTCCTAAAAGAATCCTAGTGTTAGCATCAAGGAAATCAACAGCCCTGAACCTCTTTGCCCAGGTTAGGCTACCCCTAAGAGATCATGTCCAGTTCTGGGCTCCATACTTGAAGGGGCAAGGGATAAACTTGGGTGTGTCTAGGAGGGAGTGAAAAAGCTAGGGAAGGAGCTGGGACTCAGTGCGTATGAGTAAGGGCAGGAAGAAGAGAAAACTCCAGTTGACCGAGTCAAGTAATGTCATTTTCTGCCACCATCCCACACAAGACAAGAGCCAATGTCTATAAAGCCTTTTCCCATCTCCCCCGCCCCAAAAGTATCTCTGTGACCTCATCTCCTATCACTACTCTGCCATCCACTCCACTTCAGCCACACTGGACTCCTGGTTGTTCCTTGAATGTGTGCTGGTTTGAAATGATGCATGTACCCTAGAAAAGCCATGTTTTAATTCTAACCCCATTTTGTAAAGGCAGCCATTTCTTCTAATCCCTATTCAGCACTGTATGTTTGAATCCGATGTTAGATCATCTCCCTGTAGATGTGATTTAATCAAGGCTGGTTGTTAAACTGGATTAGGTAGAGGCATGGGTATTTGGGTGGGTTTTGATTAGTTTCTGAAGTCCTATAAAAGAGGAAACATTTTGGAGAATGGGAAATTCAGAGAGTGCAGAGCAGAACGACATAGCCACAAGAAGCAGAGTCCACCAGCCAGTAATCTTTGGAGAAGAAGAAGGAAAATGCCTCCTGGGGAGATTCATGAAACAGGAAGCCAGAAGAAGCTACCAGATGATGCTGTGTTCGCCATGTGCCTTCCAGATGAGAAACTCTGACCGTGTTTCCCATGAGCCTCCTCACTTGAGAGAGAAACCCTGAACTTCATTGGCCTTCTTGAACCAAGGTATCTTTCCCTGGATGGCTTAGATTGGACATTTCTATAGGCTTGTTTTAATTGGGATGTCTTCTTGGCCTTGGAACAATAAACTAGCATCTGATTAAATTCCCTTTCTTAAAAGCCATTCCGTTTCTGGTATATTGCATTCACACAGCTAGAAAACTAGAACAATATGTTATATAGTCTCATCTCAGGGCGTTAGCTGCCTGTCCAAATACTACCTGCTCAAAATCCTTTCCTGGCCATTTTTTAAAGTTGCAACCCCCTGTGTCTCCTCCCCTTCTTTATTTTTCTCATTGTACTTATCACCATCTGATATACTATATCTTTTGTTTATTTAATTATTGTTTTTACTGTCTTTCCCCCATCCCAAAAAATAAGTTCCATGAAGGCAGAAGTTTTTATCTCTCTTGTTCACTTCAGCACCAATAACAGAAGCTGGCATACAATAGACATTCTATAAATACTTGTTCAACCAAAGAATACAGACTCTGTCTTCAGATGTGGAAGGATTGTCACAGGGTGAAGTGAGCAGATAGCAGACAGTATCTGTGTTGCTCCTAAGGACTAAACTATGGCAATTCCAGCTCAGTATAAGAAGGGACTTCTTAGGCATTAAAACTGCCCCAGGAATCTATGCCAGTGAAGGTGAGAAGGAACAGAATAGGGGAAATTCAACATCAAAAGGAGGAGAATGAGAAAAGAACTGCGGCCTGAGACTATGTTCTCCAAACCCCTCTGAGAGATCACTTAAGTTTTCTGAGTTAAAGGCCTAGCAAGGACTAGAATCTTTGTGTCCTGACTAATAAGACCAATGAAATCATATATTTTTATCAATGAGACAGTATTTTTTGTGGCAGGGCAAATTTCTGGAAACATTCATTTTGTATGTGTGTGTGTTATTCTTCTATGTCCCCACCTCCTAATCTCCTGTTCCATGGAGGTACCAAGATTTTTGACAGAATTCTTGCAAGAGGGATTTTTAATTTTTATTGTGAAAAATAACACGTTTTTAAAAAGCAATAAATTTCAAAGTATACTGCAACAATCAGTTATAGAACAGATTTCTGACTTTGGTATGAGTTACAGTTGCACAATTTTAGGTTTTTCCTTCTGGCTGCTTCAAGACACTAGAGACTAAAAGAAATATCAATATAATGATTCAGCAGTCATGCTCATTTGTTAAATCCTATCTTCTCTATTATAACTCCACCTTCTCCTTTGATCTTTTCCCCAATCTTTAAGGGTTTTTGGGCTACACCCATTCTAAATTTTTCATGTGGGAAAAGGATTAAGGGATGGGGGGATGGAACTAGTTGATATTCTGGAGAGGCTGGCCCCTCTGGCCTTATCTGGCCCAGGAACCCATCTGGATATTGTAGGTTTCTGGAAAGTAACCATAATGCATGAAACCTTTGTAGAATCTCAAAGATTCAAAAATCCTAGGTGTTCTTTGGGGTTGGCAGGAATGGTTTGATTGGGGTTTGGCAAACCATGATAAATAGCAATATCTAGCTGAAACTTGTGTAAGAGTAGCCTGCAGAGTAGCTGCTCAACTCTATTTGAACTCTCTCAGCCACTGATACCTTAGTTGTTACAATTCTTTTCCCCTTTTTGATCAGGAAGACATTGTTGATCCCACGGTGTCAGGGCCAGACTCATCCCTAACAGTCATCTCCCACGCCACCAGGAAGACTTTCACCTCTGGATTTTATGTCCCACGTAGGGGGAAGGGCAATGATTTTACTTGCAGAGTTGGGCTTAGAGAGAAAGAGAGGTCACATCTGAGTAACAAAAGCCCAAGAGGGATTTCATAGTGTGGAAAGCAGAAGCAGACTGGTCACTAAATCTATACTTCTTCTGTAAAAGCTGAATACTCCACTGAAGTCATATTCTCTTAAAGGCAAAGGGGAGAGGAAAGAGGCTTTGGAGAAACCAAAGGGAGAAAAAGAAGAGAGATTTCCACCACCTCCAGTCCTAGCTGGGAAGGGGAAGTCCTGATTCTGGGGCAGTAGAAACTCAAACTCTGCCTGAGGACAGTACCTCGGGAGAGGGGGAGATGACCATAAGGTGCCCAGGGAGAGGAAATGCCTAAGCTTCCAGGGCTCCCAGCTTCCCCTGTACACTGCTAGCTTGAAAACTGAGGGTGTCAGTGGTGACTAGACTAGATTGGAGATTCTTTGCCCTTCCCCTAGTTTCTGAGCATGAAAATCATCCCCTAGATTCCAGTATCACCCTTGAGAAGGTGGAGGCTGTAAGTAATGACTTAATGGAATTTTCCTCTTCCATGTTAGGATGGAATCTTGGAGTCAGAATTCAGTTACCATGAGGAAAACAAACAAGAGCTATTTTTTGTCCACCCACATTGATTTTGTGGATGGAGGTGGATGTTCATTCCATTTTCGGTCTTTAAAAAGATAGAACAGTACTTTTAATAACAGTATTTGTAGCCAGACAGGGCATCCATTTCCTGTTGGTACCAGATGCTGCACAGGAGCCCCTGGGAAGCCATCTGAGGCATTCCATGGCCTGGGAGGACCACAAAGAATATGTGTTCAGGCATACAGAGGGAGAGAGTGGGGAAGTAGGAGAGAAACTGAAGGAACAGAGGGGAGCAGCCTTCAAGAGCCCATCAGATAGCAATTATTCTCCCAGAGAAAGAGACTGTTCTCCACTGTGGCTATCGAGTGATTTACAATTAAGTAAATCTTCACAAGGAAGTGTTCCAATTGATGGCGAACGTCTGCAAGGCTGTTCTCCAAACATCTAAGTGCTCATGACTATTGACTGACTCTGCTCTTCATCAAATTTCTTGGGCAGCTTATTAGCAGATTCAAGTGGGAGGAGGGTTGGAACCACCTGGCTGGGAACAATTCTGAGAGACCCAAGGTTAGGGATAGGGAGAGTAGAAAGGAGTCCCATTCCGGGTACACAAGGGCCTCAGCCCCTGGAATGCTGACCAGGTCTTGGAGCTGGGAGGCTGGGCTGGACCCAGTGGAATAAAGAGGCAGCTGGAGGTCCCTTCCAGCTTTAGGATGCTAGAGATATTTATTGCTGGGCTTCACTACCAGCATGTTTAATGCAGAGCTCACCAGCAACTTCACTGCACATGTAAAGAGAAAATAATGAGATTTGGAGTCCAGTGATCTGGCTGTGTGAACTTTGCCAAGGGTACTAATAGCTCTGAGCCTCAGTTTTCTCATCTGAATATGGGAATAACAACGTCAGCCTTATAGGGCTAGGATGAGATTACACAAGATATGTATTCAGTGTCCAGTGCCTCAAACATGTCAATGAAATTTTTGTTCATTCTGTTCTTGGAGAATAACAGCAATAAACTTTCTCTTCTCACCTCTTCCATCTTGGCCTGACTCATCCTTTCTCCACCAGACTTCCAGTCTGTGTTCTATCTATGAGGAAGTCACTTCACTTCTCTGTGCCTCCATCTCCTTATCTATCAAATAGGGATTAAATCACCTGCTCTGCCCACCTATTTCACAGAGCCTTTAAGAAAATAATGGAGATGGAAGGAGTTTGTAACTACAAAGTGATTTCCTCAGGTTCTTTTCTTACTGGCTGGGTCTGGCTCCTAAGGCTAGGAAATATCCAGCAAGGGAAGAACAGTCAGTAGGGCCCAGTGCCCCATCAGCCTCCTCAAGAGAGGGGGCAGCGAGGAGCTAGCAGTTTACCCACAGTAGCCCTTGCAATTTCCTCAAATGCCCTCCCAAGGGCTTGTACAATAGTCTCTTATCGATTTGGTTTACATTTGTTCTAAACTAGGAAACTGGAAACAAAGGCAGCCCATTCCCGGAGCAAAACCCCAAGCTGACCAAAGAACAGCACTATATTTGACCAATGTGGGTTTCTTGATCATGTAAAGGTTTTAGGAGGTTCCCTCCACCTACGTTCTCCTCCAGCATTACCAAGGATGCACCAGGGGCTATCACGCAACTAGCCATCAATCACTGCAGAACAGGAAGAGCTCTTAACACTCATCTAGTACAGGTGGTCCAATGTCCCAGAATCATGTGGGGTATCATGAAAAAGTATTGGATAAAGAACCCAACCCCAGACCAACTGAATCAATCAGATTGGAAAGTGGTGGACTTTGGTAGTTGAAAAAAGTATCACGGGTAACTTTTCAGCTACTCTGAGGTAGACCAATCTTGTCTTCCATCTGTGAATTAGTCTAGTCAAATCTATGTCCACACCACCCCATATTACTACTGAAGAAACAGACCCAGGAGAAGGGATTTGCCTAAGACCTAATTTAAAGAGGGGCAAAAGCTAAGGCAGAAGAAACCCAGGTTTCCCCAACTCCATGACCCCCATGAATTTCCAATGGATGTAGTGAGACTTTGTAGGCCTTCCCAAAGGGTCTTGCTCCGAAAGTTCTCATAGCAACCATGTTCTGTCCTTCCCCTCCCCTCCCTGGGAAGCCAGGATGGAGAATTCAATTTCCATAAAATTGTTCTCTCTTTTCTCTCCTGCTCTTATTAGCTTTGCTTGATTCATAAGGTCCTGGGGACCACCAAGTTCCTTTGCTGGTCTGGGAGGGGACCAGGGAGCCCTTCAATTGTCTGGGGCAGTACTACTCATGATTTCAAGAAACTATTTCAGGGCCTCTGGCTTGTAAATAGCAGTTGGGAGAACTCAGAGAAATCCCCACATAGGTGCCAGAAGTCCTTGCTGGAAGGGCCCAAAGGTGAGAATCTAGATTAAAGAACCCAAATCCGTGAGCACAATCACCTTCTAGTCCATTGCATAGCCAGACCTTTGTGTGGGTAACAGTAAGTGGCAAGTAATTCCTGCCTAGGGTAGGTAGGACAGGCTTGGGAAACTCAGGAAATGACTCCAAAGTAACTGGGATGTTGCTGTACTACACCTCTGATGCCCACCGAGATCCCCTCCAACAAGAGGCAGAAGCCACATCCCACCACACCCCCTCCCTTGTCTCAGCCTCATGGCTGAAAAGTTGTGGCACACAACTGCCTAGCCAGCATCTCTGCCTATAGCCTTGGATGAAAGATACCATCCCTGCAGCTTGGCCTGGCATCCTTTTGATCAAGTCATCAGTAGGCAGTCCACACCTCTGCCTCCTGACTGGTGGGAAGGCCAGCACACTTGCATGAGGCTATTTTCAGAAGTGCTAGCCAGCCCCTGGCAGTGCACAGGGATTTAAGGGGCAGATCTCAGGATGTGGAAGGTATGATAGAAAAAGTTTACCAATACAGAACCTAACTGGGTTGCAGGGCACGGCTTGGATAGGAAATTTTTTACTACTGTTTCCCCTGCTGGGTGCCCCTGACCCATACTCATCTTGGTTTCTCAATCTCCCTTTAAAGGAAAGCCCAATACAGCCCAACACCCACAGGTTACAGGCATGCTGCTGCAGAACAAACCACAAAAAAAAATGTGCTTTAGTGACTGGGGGATCCTTCTTGAACCCAGTTTATTAACATTCAGCACAATGAACAAATATTGTTACAAACAGGTAGTGCATCAAGATGTCAGTGAGAGCTAGGAGTGGAGAGGTCACAACTCAGGGGACTCTGTGAGGCCCAGAAGATGAGGAGGAAGCTCTGGCACAACTAGGGGCCTTGTTCCCCTTTCTGCACTGGGAGAGAAAAAACACTTATATCTGGTGTGAGGTTGTAGGGCCATTCCTAAGGTCTTCCCCCCTTCCCCCAGTCATTTTATTTAACATGAGCTAAATACACATTTTTCTTTCCCCCCACCCCACTCCCATATATAGCAGGGAAAATAAGCACCAATGATGAGTAATTAAAGCCCCACCTCTCAACAGACTCACCCTCACACATATACATGCCATGTAGACTTTTGTCTTTGGAGTGACTATAGGATGGAAAAATGGGAGATCAGGCCAGTAAGCCATCACTCTGACAGTCACTGTCCCCAAAATACCATCCATGTGTGGTCTGGAACAGAGTACAGGAGGAATGGTAGGGGGGTGGTTAACCCCAAAGCAGCAAGAGGACTTAAGGAGTTCACCCCAAGTCTCTTCTGGGCAAAGATCACAAACAATTGAGCTCCTGGAAAGTTCTATGCAAGGATTTACTCCACAAGATGGCCAATTCCTGATAGTTCATGCATCACTGACTCACCCAGCTCTTGGGAGGTAGAGGTGGTTTAAAGCCCCTGCCCTCTCCACTGGGTAGAGAATGTCCTCAAAATGCTCCTTTGTAGAAACTCAACACTACAAATACCACAACATGGACGTTCTAGTTTCAAAACAATAGTACAAGACATAAAAGAGGATCCAAAAAAAAAAAGAGAGAGACATGAGTACTTCTAGAAGGTCTACAAACAAAGGATGGGGGGGGGATGGTGAGAGGTGGGGAGGTCCAAAAGGAAAAAATAAAATCCGTAAAACATGTTTTCTACCAGGCTCCACATGCCTGGATCATCTGGCCTGTGTCTACGGTACCTGGGTATCTTCTGCCATCCCTATCATGGGAAGAGGGATGGACAGCATTATACAGGGGGTGTGAAAAGGGGGAAAGGGAGGACCCTGGGCAGTTGAGATGCCAGCCCTCTACACAAGCAGCAGCGATTTTTCTGTCATCTTTGTTTTGTTTAAAACTGTAAACAGCACCGCTTAAAAATAAAATATATCAGAAAAGAACAATTGATAAACATTATTTTCCATGAATATAAAATGCAAACAATACAAAAATATATAATTGGCCTTTGATATATATATATATATATATATATTAAAAACAACTTGGATGCAACATACACATGGGTAAACTTGAAGTCTCCCCTCTAGCAACTGGGCCCCTGGGCTAAGGGAAGGTGGGGGTGGCATTGGCACAGGTGGGAAAGTTACTGGAAGCAAGACTAGGGGTATGCACCCAGTCTCCTGGGGTATGGGAAGCCACTTCCCTCCTTGGTACAGCACGGAGAAGGATGGAAAGTAGTGTATGTTGAAGCCTTTGTCCCAGGAGAATTGTGACCTGGGATCCAAACTGAGTCCAAATAGGCAGTACAGGCTCTAACTGGGCCCTTGGCCCCAAAGCAGGGCTTCCCTTGGCAGCTCTAAAGCACCAAGAGACTGGCATCTGAGCCCTCCTAGGTGGCCTTTTCTCCATTCACTGTGCCCCAAGGACTGGTCTCACCTGGGTATTCTCAGGATCACAGTTGTCTGGCACTAGATAAGCCTGGTGGGTAGTAAGAAGACAGTCACCTCCTCTCAAATCACACCTTATCTTGAAGTCACATCCCAAAGTATTATCCCAGGACCCTGGAATGGGAACCTGGTGTTCATCTGTCATAGCCTAGGGCTCGTTGACTTCATAGGTGATGGACATGATATAAACACCATTAGCAGTGCAGTGCTTATCTGACACTGAGCAGGCACTGGCCTACATTTGGGGAGAGGCCTGGATCTTGGAAGGCTCTCCCACTATCACCTTGAGCTGCCATCACCATGTGTCCCCAGCCAGTCTTCCTTCCTCCTCTAGGCTGCAGCTGAGGTTCATCCATGAACTCCTTGTATTTAGAGTAAGTCTCAAAGGAGCCTGCTTCTGCAGTGGTGTACACTGACTGTCCCACCTCTCATGGTGAGGATCATGTTCATGGGCTGGTCAGCAGGACTTGCAGGCAATAATGTCATTCAAACTGGAATTCCTGCTCATTCCCAAGTCCTACTCTATTGTGTGTCAGGGCTATGATGACTTCCCTCAGAGACTGTGCTTCTTGCTGCCCTCCTGCCCTCAAAGGCAACTCTCAGCCCTTAGCCATAGGTTAACCACCTACTTTTCCTCTTCCCAGGTAAGGTGGCAGCCCTTCTTCAGTGAGTGCTGGAGGCTGGTGATGGCTCTACTGCCTTCTATGGCTAGCAGTCCATATACAGGAACTCAAGCTGCCCTGAAGCACAAGCAAACACAGAGGAGGCAAGAGGTGGATAGTCCCTGTTGTAAAGGCATTTGGTGAATGGTTAATTCCCGCCAAACAGCCAGGCCAATTGCAGTTCCACTGTCCTGGAGCAGCTTTCCCAGAAGGCCAGACAGTTGGAATCTGGACACTTTTTTCCTGGAATGCGCTTTCATTCTCCAGCTCCATGAGAGATACACTTCTTTGCAGTGTCAGACAAAGTCAGCCTGGAGAGCTGGCCTGGGTCCCTTGAGGGGTGGTGTTGGTGCCAGGCAAACCCATATTCCAAGGGTGCAGCTTCTGCCAACCAGGTCTGCTCATTATAGGGAGGAACACTGGGAAAACCCCAATCTGAGAAATGGTGACAAAGACCAACATGGACACATCCCCTGGCCAAGGGAGAGTTTGCCCACAATGTCACCGTGACCCAGGGGCCAACAGTATATGTTCACAAGCTAAGTTGCCGTATCTCAGGAATAGCAAGAGCCCTGTTGACCTCTTCTCTTGACAGGCATGGAGATGGCTGTGGGGTGGGGGAAGGGGCAGGGAGGGAAGAATCATAGTTTGGGTCAACACATCCAGGCAAAAAATGTTCCATATGCCATTTTCAATAAAGAAATTTAAAAAGAACCCTCTCGTATTGATGAGCGAGAGGTTAAGCCTGCAAAGATTAACAAAATCTTGCAATGTTTTCCTGAGAGCAAGCTCTTCCCTGCCATTATTTCCAACCTAGTTTAACATGGAAACTGCATTAATGCAAGAGAAACAAGGGTCCCATTCATTCCATAAAGGGCTGCAACTGCCGTGCAAATTAGAGTCCTGCAGCTTGGCAGAATGAGGATCGGCCAATCTTTCCTCTCAAGAAGTCTTTTGATGATACTAAGGACCTGGCTGATTGGAAGAAGAAAGCTCCTTTAGAGAGCCCAGAAGAGCAGCAGAGATGTCTTTGGAACCCTGTCTCAGGAGTGCTCCTAGTCATCATCCAAGAGCATCCAAATGAAAGGGTGGACAAGGTTTAGGGAACTTTTTGCTTGGGGAAGAAGTTTTTCCTCCTAAGAAACCGGATTGCCTTGAGCCCTGCAAAATATAAACTCCCTCTTATCCTGGCTGGAACAAAGGGCCTCCTTTTGTGGGAGGTCCCTTACCACCTGGACCCAAAATAAAACCCAACCTCTACAGCCAAGCCTAATTTAGGCTGCTTCTCTTCCTGTATCTCAATTAAAAGAACATGTTCCTTGTGATGAGATTATGAAAAACTCCTTTGAAGTAAAAAAAAAAAACCTAAAATTTAAAAGCATCTGCAACTCAGACACAGGTGCTTCCTTAAGAGAGAAATAAGAGAAAAAAAGAAAAAAATGCCATCATTCCAGAGCTCAATACTCATGGCAGTATCCACGGTACAACCTTGCTTTGTCTTCTGTCATGTAACTGCAAAAATTTCATCACTCCACTAAGGGGATTAGTGTTTTTTGCCATCAACCCGAGCCATGGCAGGCCAGGTGAAAAGGCCCTCACCTGGTTATAATACTAAAGTCCACAGCAATAGGCAGTGAGACACATGATACTTGATGCTCTCTAAGGACAGCCAGCTGAGATGAATATAGTCAATCAATGTAATAGTGGCAGCTATGCCAAGGCCAAGGAAGTGAGAAGGGGGATGATTTGTACCATAATTTTACATTGCTAAGAGCAAACAAGCCCCCCAACTCCTAACAGGAGGCAGTATCTGAACAGATCAGGCTGCTCATTAGTGGTTCATCATTCACTGGGGGTTAGGAAGAATAAGGGGTAGGAAGGGTGCACTAAGGGTTTAGCCTGTATTGAGGATGCATGCTATATACATAATCACTAACTTGGCAACCAGAATAAACAGAAAATTACAGCATCCCAAACCCTGCATGGGTCACAATAAGAAAACCCCAAAGCAAAAACAGGAGCACAACAGCAGCATCAACAGCAGCCTCATGGGCAGATGTACTCCAGCTGAACGTGGCCAAAGATGGCAGAAGGGGAAAGTGGGAAAACAAAGGTGAAAACTCACAGGTGCTTTCCTTGGCCAAAAGGATTTTCAATTTAAACAATAACCCCCAACCCCCACCCCACCCCCTCTGCCCAACCCCTGATCCCCATTCACATGCTCAGGCCCCATGCCCCCATCCAGAATTAATGATGACTACTCAGCTAGGTTTCCATTCACCGCAGTGGAGGAGTAGCTGTTGGGGAGAGAGGCCCTCTCTTTTGACAGGTCAAGGTCAAAAGCCTCACAGTGAATGGACTGAGGATGTTGGGGCTCAGGCTGGACCCCAGGCAGCTGAGGGATACCATGGGTGATGCCCACAGGCTTGGCCTGGGACAGAGGAATGGGGCTGAAGCCTCCAGAACTGGAGGAGCAACTGGGTTCATCCACGGGCAGCAGTACATCTTGAGGCCTGGCCCTCATACTCTGGGAGGCCTGTGGCTGAGGGTTATAGCAAGGCCCCATGGGTAGGGGTAGATGTGAAGGACGAGCTAGCTGAGGCCCTGTCTTTCGGGATGCACTTGGCTCTGGCCCTGATACTGGCAGAGACATTGACATGGCAATAGGAGGTAAGCAACATGCTGCCTGACCACATGGAGATTGGCTAGAAGGCCCATCCAACTGGATAGGACTTACCCAGGCAGGGCCTGGCCCCACTGGGAGAGTCCAAGTAGGCCAGTCATAGGCCCCTGGGGGCTCAGTATAGAGGGACAGAGGACTGTCTTGGCCCCATTCTCCTTCTTCCTCCTCTTCTTCATCTGAATCTTCCTGTTGTTCCTGAAGTTCATCAGATTCCATGCAGCCCTGGGCCAAGTGAGAACTGGAGAGCTCAAGCTCCAGAGTCTCTGCGGTGTCGAGAGAGCGGCTTCTCCTGTTGAGGGCCATGGCAGCAGGTGGAGGCCGAGGGTGCATGCCAGGCAGTCCCAAGTATCGAGGGAGGCTGCTCACACCCCAGGGCAGGCCTTGGTAGAAACGGCTGTGGTAGTTGCTGAAGGCATGTTTATGGTAGTAGCCCATCTCAAAAGCTTCCAAAGAGGCTGCGAGTTCTTCATCATTGTGGAATTCAGGATTCTCTTCACACTCACCTTCCCCATCCCTTTCCACATCAGCGATGTCAAAGGTTACCATGGGTGGCAGCTCAGGGAGGTTTTGAGTGAAGGACGAGTCAGAGTCAGAGCTGCAGGACATGCTGGAGAAAAGATTCCCACTGCTGGTGAACTCCACCAGGGCCTGTGAGAAACTCACAGTGGCATTCCCTTCTTTCTCAGCCCCTTCTTCCTCTGGGTCCTCAGGGGGTGAGTAAGTAGGGTAGGCCCTCCTAGGAGACCCTCCAAAATTTGCTTCTTGCATGTCTGGCTCAAACATGGCATCACTTTGGAACAGTTGCATCAGGCAGGTACTCTGATCTTTCTTGGAACAATTTCCCTCAAACCGTTTCTCCAGAGGACGGAAGTCTCTCCAGTCTGGCTCACTGCTTGAAGTGGTGGGAAAAGCTGACATGGTTCCATGGTGGGAAGTCTGAGAGGCCCCAGATACCCCTGCGACTAAGCCCATCACTGATGGGCCTAAGGGCCTCATCTGATACTCTATGATTGGCTTCTCCTGCCAGGCCTGCACCACTCGGGTGCAGGCCTCTCGAACATGGGTTTCTTGGATACAAGTCTCTCTGGCATGAGACTCTCGGCCATGGGCCTCCCTGGCATAGGCCTCTCTAGCACAAGCCTCTCTAGCATGAGCTTCCCGGGTGTGGGCCTCTTGAGCATGGGTCTCCCTAGAGTGGACCTCCCTGGCATGAGAGTCTCGAGCATGTGCCTCCCAGGCCTCTCGGGCCTCAAGCTGCTCCCGCCGAAGCTCCCAATACAATAACTGTTTCTGAATAGTCACTAGCCGTTCTTCCTCTGTCTCCATTGCCCCAGGTGGCCGGGAAGAAGAGAAGGGTTCAAAGTCTAAGAAGTGGTCAAACATCTCAGAGCTGTGCCCATGGAGGTCGTAAAGGCAGTCATCCCCAGGTGGGGAGTTCTCAAGACTGTCATCTGGCTCATAGAATTCATATAGGGCATCTCCACTGTAGCTGTCTCGGGGCAGGCAATCCCTACGGACAAGCCCCAGGGCCTCACCTGAGTCATCCTCAAATCCAGGTGTGGTGGAGTCATAATAGCCTTCATCACTGTTGGGGGCAGACTCTTGCTGGTCACTCTGAGGAGTCAAAAGGTCCCCAGGGGCTAAACCAGGATAAGACCGAACTCGGTCAAGGAGCATGTAGTTGTGGTGGCTTGGAGATGTGGTGGGATGGTAGCCTAGGTTCAGGCTGGGCCTTGGATACATCTGAGCATTTGTCCATAGATATTCTAAGTCATCCTCTTCTTCCTCCTCCTTTATCTCCTCTTCTTCTTCCTCTAATTCTACCTCCTCTTCCTCATCTTCCTCCTCCTCCTCATCTGGCAAAGCCATCTCCTCTCCACCTCCTTGGTAGGTCACCAGGCAGGAACTACGCTTGGTCCCATCTCGGTTGGCTCTCTGGCCCCCAGAGGCCATGCTGTCTGTCATGCTGTCCATATCCTGCTCTGCTATGATGTCCCCACAACCTGTCAGTGAATCAAAGCTTTTCAGGGATGTGACATCTCCAAACAAGAGGCTCAGCTGGTCCCCCGCAGGGCCACTGGGTAGATTTACCCCTTCTGCCATTATTTTCTCCCCCGTTTCTGGGCTGTGTTGCTCCTCTGGGCCATTGGTTTCAGAGGCAGGGTTGAGTTGCAGGAGTGCTGAGGCTAAGGCCTCTGTGGAGTTTTCTGGATCTTTACAGGATATCTTCTCCATAAATGGTGGAGGAAGCTCTGGTGCTAGAGAAACTTTTGGCTCAGGAGCATCCTGGGGTTTGGCATCTTCCTTGTTTGGAGCTTGGAGGGTATCCTCAGAGTAGGGCAGAGAGGTTGAGTTCACATGCTTATGAGGCCTGGTTCTGGCCCCCCCAGGAAACTTGGCCCCTACATCAATTTGCTCAATCTCTGCAACCTTGCTTTTCCGGTGACGGCGGATACTGCTGAAAAAGCCTTTCAAGCCTTTCTTTGGCTTGGGCACAGAGGGAACCTTCTCAACCCCAACCTTTCCTGTGGTTCCAGCCAGACACGTCTTGTATCTGGAGCCTATCTCCAAAGCCCCATGGGCACTCTGAGAGATGGAAAGTTGGCAGGGTGACCCAGACAAAGGTATGGAGAGGTCAGTTCCTTCACTGACAATGTCTTCAGAGCCACAGGCCACCTCACTCAGGCCATCATGGGTCTTGCTCTTGCTGAGACACTTCTTAGAGCTGCCTTTCCCAGAACCTTTGCTTCGACCCCCTCCAAAGAAACTAGGTAGGGTACAAATACCTTTCTTGCCACCAAACAGTTTCATGGCAGTTTTCTTTAGTCTACCTGGGCCGGACGAGGGCACTTCTGACACTGGCCCTTCCTTTGCCTCAGTTGCCTTATACTTGGCTCCTTTCTCTGCCCTTTGGACTTGGGTGTCTCCAGAGGCTGCTGCTCCTTTGACATGAGAAGCTTCATCCTTTTCAGTCTCCATGGTGCTAAGGACCACTCAGGTATGTGGAAATGAACCCTTATTATTCCCAGTACTATTATAACATCTTCAGTCACGAAGCATCACAGTTGGATCTGGAGGACATGAGAGAGCAAAAACAGAGAGATTGACGCTGGTCAGCAAATACCCAGGCTGAATTTGTTTAAACAAGTGTCTATGTTCTCAGGCTTGAGTGGAACCAGTGAGAAAATAAGGGAAAATATAGGGAAAACTTCAATCTACTCCATATGCTTGGCTTGCTGGGCCAGCCTCCTCTAGGCCCAAGGTGGCAAAACCTTACACTAAGCAATGGGTAGCTGTTGCCCTCATGCCTTTCCTAGGTCCCCTCCCTTCCAGAACGAGGAAGCAGCAGACTAGAGGAACTGCAGATGTGTGAAAGGCCCAGTGGGAGGGATTATAGAGGGGAGCAAGGTAGGGAGAGGTAGAAATGAGGGAGGGAGGTCAGCTCTGACATTATAGAATTTTTTAAAGGCATGTGGGAAAATAGCTCACTGAGTCCTTGCTGGACTCTCCTAGGTAATCTGAAATCCCAGTCCTCAAAATTCAAATTAGCCTGGGCTCTTGTTGACATTTTGTTACCTCCTCTCGTGGGCTCTCTGCATTTCCTTATGGAACCATGCTCAGACCTTCAGAACCCAAGAATAGGAGCCTCACAGACCTGGGCTGCAATCCAGGATCAGCTAAGATAGCATGGTGGCCTCAAGCAAGCACTTAAACTCTTTAGGCTTCAGTCCATCTGAGGGGTCTACCAATAGTTACCCTTCATAGGAGTTATGTAATGGGTAGGTCTAAGACACACTCTCTATCGACTGCCCTGCTGAAAAAGGATTTCAATTTGGCCCCAGGCAACTGGAACACCCAAATTTCCCCTTAAACCATGAGGCAGGCTGTTTCTTCTCAACTCCCCTCATTATGTTGGCCAGCTGCCTGACTCCCTATCTGGGCAAGGAACTTCTTTAATGTATGAATCTAATTATTGTGGCAACCAATCATAAGGATGATATGAAAGCCAGCTGCTTTGGGGACCACAAATGATTCATTGTCCTGACCAGGGAAATAGACCCTCAACAGATATTTAAATAAATAAACCTGGTATAAGCCATAACCTTCTGGTCTAGACTCTCAATCCTCCAAACATCTAAATGCCAGAGATGGAATAAAAAGGGCTAGTCACCACCCACTCCAACACATTTCTCCTTCCAATGTCTGGTGTATTCCATTGACTGCAACTTGGCAGCTGGCTCTGTGACCAACTTCCTGAAACCCAAAGACTTCACCCCGGAGAGTCCCTCACGATTGTGTACCCTTTCTGTAGAGTAGCCACCAGAAGACAGGGGAGCTAGGATGTGGAAGGGAGGCAGAATAGCTACTAGGAGCCAGAGAGAGGCAAGCGCCCCTGGTCCCTGTGGTCCCTGGAGCAGCTGGCCAGCGTGTCAGCTCTGTGATTGGTTGCCACAATAATAAGACTAATGCATTCACCTGCTGTGGAAGGCTGTGGGGGTGGAGAGAGGCAGGCAGCTATGCACTAGCTTCTGACCTCATTATAAAAGCCTCTCCTGGAGCCCCTGATACTGTCTTACAGATATTAATTTTGTGTCTGATGCCTTGCTTAGCTTGACACTTGAATCATCACTGTGATTCAATCAAGAGCACTCTACAGAACTGAATGTTAAAAATGGAGCAAGATAGTGGCTAACCAACCAGAAAAGAAAAGGAAAAGGCTTATCTCATCCCCTCTGCAGAGACCTGCATTGACATTTGCTCAAGTTAGGGGTTTTTCTGCATGGGTCATATTTTTACATGACGCTGTTGAAGGTAGTTTAGCCCAACTCAGCCTTGCAAATGACAAACCCATAATAGACAACCCTCCCAACATACAATCACATGCACATAATCATACAACTACACATAACAGAGTCCTCTGGCCAGAGGTCTGATAGGAAAAGTGGGGGATTCCCTTATCAACTAATGGAATCCCCCACTTTCCACAGTACAGATACTTTCATCTGAGCCCTGAAAACTATTGGTAGGGTTGTCATTATGGTGCTGGGCGTATAATGGGGTTGTTTGTGAAAGTGTATTACCCTCTATGGAATTCTGTGCACAGTTCTACAGTGCAGGCCAAGAATGGGGACACCCCAACCCTTGCTTTTAGGGAGTTCATAAAAGCACAATGTGATACAGACCTTAAAGAATAGCACCCATTAGTTCTTAACATGGGTGGTGGAGTATCATTCTTTATACCTTGTTAACATATATACCTCAGGATAAATTTGAAAGGCAAAAGGACATTCAGTCTGCTGGGCTCAGAAAAGCTCCCTTGAGGTGGGAGCATTCAATCTGGGCTTGTCAGACAGAAGAGAGTGGAAATGGCAATGATTTAGATGAAGTAATAGGTGAGACTAGGAACTGTGACTAGGTGTCAAAGAAGACCCAAGGGCCAAGTAAAAAATGTTATGGGCCTAGATATCCTCTTGAATCAAAGGCCGATTTGTCCTGCTGGGTTTGGGGCTAGAGTTTCTGAGACAAATCAGACAAATTAGGAATTAGACAAATTGAATCACAAAGAGGGCTGGTTTCCAAGCCTTGGTGCCCCAGTTGGAAGGCAGTCCCTTTGGGCCTTCCCTATGCCTTTGTTCCTGTCCTCTGATGGGGTGAAAGCCAGCCTATCAGCCTTTATTTTGCTTTTCCCCTGTCACAATAACTTCAGAGTATTGTTGAAGGAGCTGTGGGCCACAGGGTTGGGGCTCAGGCCATGCCAACCTCTTGTCTGCCAAGGTACCCTTCTGAGTCTTGGGTACTTGTGAAATAGAGTCAAAATAGCACCTATTCTCCCACCTCCCACAGTTCACTGCAATATTGTGAGAATTTGATGCAATAATGGACACCAAAAGTGCTTTGCAAATTGTAAAGGCAATGCAAATAAGAAGGATTGACATTATTGCTATTATTACCCTCTTCCAGGTCAGATACCAGTTTCTTCAGAAGCAGGAGACCATGTATAAAAGGATGCTCATTTGGGGTAGCCTTTCACTGCAGGGAGCCTAAGGGATCAACTGCCTTGGCCCATGCTGAGGGAAAGCCAGGTGTGAGGGAATTTTAAAGATATCTGTGTGAATTTTTGTCTGCTGCTAAGGGCAGTTTAAAAAGTTCTGTGCATGTGATATGCGTGTTGGGGGGCGGGGTGTGTGAAGGAGACAGGGTTGTATTCCCAAGACTGAGTTGTCTCCCCCTAGCTTCAGATCCTCTTACTACTAAGGCCCGTGGTTACCTCTGCTTGTGAGAACCAGCCTTGAAACTATGCTGTCTCCGAGCCTCCTACCTTGCCTCTCCAAGGACCATGTCCCCGCATAGCCACTCATGGTGTCTCTGCATGTATCTCCCAAGACACTGGGAATAGGGTGGTAGGGGTCACCCATAGTTGGCAACCACCTAGACTAGCACCCCCTCGGCCATTTCTCCATACTTCTTGCTACCTCACCAGGTCCTAAAGCTGTCCTCCCCCAATAGGTTATGCTGCCTTTACTTGGGTATGCAGAATTCACTGGTTACAAGAGTAGGGTAGGGAAGAAGGTGAAGGAGTGAAAGGGACAGGAAGAGATATACTCTGCAGTTCCCCTAAACTAGGACTGGTTCCTCTCAGGGCTCCTGCCAAGAAATTGGCCCTGCCAAATCTGGGACCCCTCAACCCTCAGCTTTCTCAACCTGTGTTCTCAACTTACCTAAGCCTCAGGTAGATGGGTGGATAGGGGAAGCCTCTCAGATTGCTCTGTGGTCCAAGGCAGAGGCTACTGAAGCTGCTGATAACATGGGAGGGAGTAGGCTGTGGTGTAAAGTGCTGGGGCCATCCCAGCTCCTAGGGCCAGCCTCAGGCCATTCCTGGGCCAGTGGAAGGCTGGCAACTAGGGGCAAAGCTTCTTCCTCCTTCCCTCCCCTCATAATACAAACCACAAACCTGCCCCTGGGGCCGTCAGAAGGAGGAAACAGCTGCAGCCGGAGTCTTGCATATTCTGCTCCAGGCCTAGCTTCCTGGGGCCAGCTGAGCCAGCTTAGAGAAGGCTGAGTTAAAAAAAGGAGAGTGTATGAATTATGTAGCATTCTAGAGGTAAGGCTTCAATCTGCCCCAGTTCCCCAAGCCTATTCCAAGCAGTCTTCCAGGAGGCAAGTCCAGTCTGGGACCATCCTCTTGTGTACACTGGCGGGTTGGGGGTGGATAATGGAGTGATAAGCAGTATATACCCTCAAGAGTCAGCCAGTTCACACTGAACTCAGCTCTGCCCAGCTGCAGGTAATCTGGCAAGTTATTTGGCATTTCTGTATCTCTGTTTTTACCTCAACTGTGAAATGAGGCTATTGAGAGTATCTACCTCTAAAGGCTATTATAAAAACCCAAACCAATGTATATAAAGTACCAGACACAGTTCATTACATATGAGAGGCTCAAAACAAAAGCAACTACCTTTTATGTATAGTCAAACTATAGTTGACCAATTTCTAGCAGTAAAACCACCTCAGGCAAGGGTTGGGTAGGGTGCTCCCCAGGTTTCCGTGCGCCCCTCTGGACCTCAATTTCCCCATATGGTAAATAAGCGTGATTGTGTAGTCATCTCACAGGAGGATTTAGTTGCTCATTCAGCCAACTTTCCATATTCAAGACCCCAGAATGTTGCTGTAAGTCAGCTACTGGCTTATCTAGGAATTTCAATTAGCCAGGTTCCCTAGCCCAGCTCAGAAAGGTCAAAAATTCAAACTCAGCTAAAAGTACCAACATCAAAGAAAATGCAAATCAACAGACATCCTTTGCCCACTCAGGAAACTTTACCAGTTTACAAACTGCTCTCCATCCCTCCAACCTTCAGTTGTACTTCAAGTCTGGTTGGGGGACTGTAACTCCTTATCACACAGAAAGAAACTGTGGGCCAGGCATGGGAAAAGACTCACCCAATGTCACACACACAGTGAGAAGGTGACAGAGCTATGTGAGTTCCCAGGCCTCTTCAGTCCCAATTTCATGCCATTCTGCTGCACCGTGCTGTCCCTCAATCAACAGAGGAAGAGTGAGAGTGAGGACTGTGCAGGCTCTCCTCACACCTGCAAAAGCCATCATCTCCCCACACCACCACCCCACAACTGTCTCAATAATCTGATACTTCTCTGTACCATGTCATCATTTTGGCCCCACCCAGCACATTCCAGAAAGCCTGGTGACTTCAGAATCCAGGGGCTGATAACTCAACTTTTGGCTGCTCTCCTCATCAACAACCCCCACCCCCACCCCAAACTGTGCGTCACGTCCCTCTACTTCCCTTTTCCTTAGAAGATAAGGTTGAGGAGCCTCAAAAAAGTTCAAACAGAAAAATGCCAAAAAGGACAAAGATGCAGAATTTAAGCTATTGTTTAAAGAAAATGACCTCTGAGATGACCTAGAACATGAACTGCCCATTGCTAAAGTCTACAGTCAAGGCCCACTCTCAAAACTGTTTCTTCAGAGCCTGAAGGAAGGACTGCCCAGCTTGGTGCCCTTTGGTGGAGCTATGGAGGCTGCTGGCTGAACCCCACCCAAGCTACCCTTGAAGCCAACTCTCCAATTTGTAGCCTTCCTGTGGGGGGGGCACCTCCTCTCGAGGGAATACCCCACCAACTCTGGATATAATATAGACCCCAAAAAGCAGTCTTCTGCCCCACCAACCACCTCCACTACCTCAACTGAATTGTTCACATACTCAGTGTTGAAAATTCATTCTGGTAGGCCTCAGTCTCTCCATTCATCTCTCTCATATGGACCCTCATTCATCTGATGGTCACTATATCTACCACATAGCAAGAGCTCAAAAAATGTTGGTTCAACCATAAGTACATGGAACCTTGAGTAGGGCATGAGAGTTTGTCGGTTTGTCCAGAGTAATGCCTCAATAAATCCCAGAAGGATTTGAACAGTGAATAAAAACGTATTTGCAAAGTCCCCTTGGGGGAATGGTGATAAGGGGGGAAAATTCAACTTCCTCATGTGGAGAATTCCTGATATTCTCACAAGCAGTGGGGACAACCAAAGCAATAGGCTGAGCCCTAAATCTTGGGGTTGGTTCATATGAAACTTATCCCCACAAAGGCTAGGCTAAGTAAAAATTAGGCCTAAGAGTCACCCCCAGAGAACCTCTTTTGTTGCTCAGATGTGGTCTCTGTCTCAGCCAACACAAGTAAACTCACTGCCCTCCCCCCTCTCTACGTAGGACATGACTCCCAGGGGTGTAAACCTTCCTGGCAACATGGAACAGAAATCCTAGAATGAGCTGGGACTCAGCATCAAGGGATTGAGAAAACCTTCTTGACCAAAAGGGGGAACAGAGAAATGAGGCAAAATAAAGTGTCAATGGATGAGAATGGTCATTCTCGAGTCGAAAGGTTATCCTGGAGGTTATTATTATGCATTATATAGATATCACCTTTTTAGTTAAGGTTTATTAGAGATAAGTAAAACATATGGATTAAAATAAAAATAAGTAATGGGGGAACAAATATTAAAATAAATTTAGTAGACTGAAATGCTAGTGATCAATGGAAGGGAGTGGTAAGGGTTATAGAAAAAAAATAGGGGAAAGAAAAGCTAAAATATATTGGGTAGTTGGAAATATTAGCAGTCAATTAGAAGGAGGGTTAAGGGGTATGGTATGTATGAGTTTTTTTCTTTTTTCTTCTTATTTCTTTTTCTGAATTGATGCAAATGTTTCAAGAAATGATCATGGTGATGAATATACAAATATGTGATGATATTGTGAGTTATTGATTATATACTAAGAATGGAATGCTTATATGTTAAGAATGTTCATGGTTGTATGTTATGCTTAAAAATAAATAAATAAATTAATTAATTAATTAATTAAAAAGTTGGTTCAGCTGAGTTCTAACTCAGTTGGAGTTTTGTAGCCCAGAACTAGATTTGTGGATTTGAGATGTGTGGGTTTGAGAAAGTGACCTAACCTCTCTGAGACTCAAATGTCTCATCTATAAAATGAAGAAAATGCTATCTACCATACAAGATCATGGTAAGGATTAGAGATGATAAACACAAATGACAAATCACCTGCTAGGCACCTAGCAGGTTTTAACTAGAGGATCCTTGTGATGGGGCCTCTCACAGCCATCCTCTCCTCTCCAGTTCCTCAGCTGCCACCTCAAGTCCTCAGAAGATGACATAAGTCTCTCAGCTGAGTTCCCTCTGGTGCCTCTCTACCACAATGTCACAATTTCACCCCTGCCTCCCCCCACCCATCCCAGCCATCCTCCACACCCTTGCCAGATTCATTTTCTTACAACCCTGATTTTAGTGGTTCACTCCTTTACTTACCAAATTATTCTGCACTGCTGACAGGATCAGGGCCAAAGCCCTTTGCCTGACCTTCAAGTCTTGCACTTCCCACATGCTACTGGTAGGTTTTACAGCCTCTCTTCCCTGTCCCTAGGCCCCAGCCCCAAATACACAGGAGTGCCTCAAGCCTGCAAGATATGGTTACGCAGATCCCTCCTCTCCCTAGCAATGGGCTTTCTTGGTAAGTCTTCTTGATGCCCCAGTTTTCTCCAAACGTTGCTGAGGTCCCCTGCCCAGCTTGACTGTGACAATAGGGGCTTTGGGGACCATCTACTTGCCACTCCCCTCTCAGACTCTAAACTTCCTTAGACAGGAATGTATCAGAAGCATGTATTCAAAGTACATACCATGCCTGTACAGTAAGGCTTCCAGTATGCTAATATTAGCACAGCAAGGGTTACATGAGAGACAGGTACCAGTCCCCTTCCCTACCCCAGGTTCAGATGAAGAACAAGAAAGCTGTTAACCCCACGGACACAGATGTGACAGGGCAGCTGAGGAAAGCCTGTAAAGGAAAGGCTGAGCTGAGTGAACAATGGAGACTCTTTTCCTTCTCTCTTCTGGACCTCAGTTTCCATATCTAGAAATGGGAGATTAGACCAGGGGTTCCACTTTCCCAAAGTTGCCTTGAGAGGCTAGGAAAAGGGTGATCCTGGGTGCCCAGGTTTCTAGTGGCTGCTGAGTCAGGAGGCATGGGGGGAGGTACTGGACTGACTTTGGGGGTCCTAGCCCAGGGTGGCTGGCTGGTTGGGCTGTGGCCCAGCTTCACACTTTACAACCCCCTCCCCAACATTTTACTATTTCAAATGCACCAGGATGGCCTGTGAATATTTACCATGTCTAGAGAGAAAAGGCACCAGAACTGTCCAGGCCCAGCTCTCTCTCTCCTGAGGAGAGTTGTAACCCCCAGCAGGGAAGGCTGAGTAGATGGGGGGTAGTGGGGTGAAGACAGCTGACTGGGGAAGGTGGTGAGGAGAGGAGAGTTGAGGAACACTGGTTGAGCAGGACAAAAATTACAAAACCTGTAGGAGATGAAAGTAATGAAGGCTCTGGGACAAGGAATGCAGCTTAAAGTGTCAAAAAGGTCCCTGCAGCACTAGATGTCTTGTCTCAGACCCCCACCAAATGCTTTGGGGGCCATTTTCTCCATTGTTCTTATTTCCCCTAATCCCAAAAGGGGAGGTGGGGGGAGCACTGCACCCTCATTCAGCTGGCACCTGCAACTCTGCAGTGGTCTGGTTTTCCTGCCTGCCTTGCTGGAGATATACATAAACTTGCACAGGTTTGAAAAATAAAACCATGGAGAGGAGATGAAAGGCTCTGTGATTATTTAACTCAGAGACAGAATTTGGGGGTGGGAATGAGGGTTTAATGACTATGAAATGTTCAATGGATTGTTAAGCAGAAGAGCAATTGTGGCCAGCTGCTCTCAACCTCGCTCCCCCACCTCCAACACATACACACGCGTGCACCATTTATCTGTATCACAAGAGGCTCTGCTTAGCTCTGAGAAAGAACTTCCTGGTAGTACAGGGTGAGATTAGTGATCCAGGAATAAGTAAGAAGTAGGCTATGAAATACCTCCTCTGGGAACTTTCCCTTTACCACCTAGTTTGTGGAATGACAATGGGATTACCCTCTTCCAGCTTCAGGTAGCCTACCTGTAAGTAAGGGGCAGAAGTTCTTTTCTCCTTTTATCTGTAATCAAATCCTTTACCTACCAGTATCTCTGCATTTTTCCCATCCCCCCATTCCTCTGGACCAGAGGAGTAAGGCTGTTCCTACCACACACTTTCTCAGAGTGTGAATGTAACAGTTCTTGAGGAATTTTTAAACCTCCACTAGATCAGAAGGGAATCATTAGAATGCCAATTTCTTCCACCTCCCTTCCTTCTGAAACTTTCAGCCTTCCACAGGGCTGCAGACCAAGAAGGAAAAGAGACACGAAAGGGGAGAGGTTCCAACCAGATGGGTTCCTCAAACCCCAGTCCCCTTCACTCTTGGGGGATGGGGGAGGTGAGTGTTGATGAGATCTATGTTGAATGGAGCTGCTGGATACCCTGGAGATAGCGGGATACCTTGGAAAGAGCTATTGTCTAAGAAGCAGCAGCCTATCCCTAAGTAGCTATGAGACTTCAACTGTGTGACCTCAAGCAAGTCCCTGTTCATTTCCAGGGCTCAGGTTTCATATCTGTAAGCACAGGAGTCCAAATCAGTGCTCATTGAAGACCTGTCCAGCTGAGGGAAAGGGATTCAGTAGAGGCCTGGGGGACACTTCTCAGTTGCCACCACGTTGGTATTTAGGTTTCAGGCTTTTTCCTGCTTCTTCCCCCAAATGGAGGCTGATATGGTGCAACTTCCCTCTGGAGACTGCTTGCCTTGATCTGTGTTTCAATATCCAAAGGTTTGGCCTTTTACCTGTCCAACTTGCTACATGCTTCCAATTTCTTTCTAAAACTCCGTTTTTATCATGGCATATTTATACACACAAAAATATCAAAACCCTTCAATTCCCAACTCTTTGATGCCCTATTTCACCACAGGATAAGATCCCCATTCTGCAGCCTGGCAATTGGGAACATGGACCCCTGGGTTCCAACCTCCTCTACCCCAGAACCATACCATCTTAATCAGATTTGACTCATTTACTTCAGGCTGCCTGTCAGCCACCCCTTTCCATTCAGATGTGGAATTATTTTGTTTATGTCACTCAATCATTTGCTTAGCCAAACCTCCCTACTTTCTCTAAGCTTCCCAGAATGATCCCCCCTATATACACAGGTCTCATCTCTCGTCATCGCAGTTTGTCTCTGGGCTCATAAAGGTGTAGTCTGGGTTCTAAGTGGCCTACATCCTGAGCTTCTTGTTGAAAGGATAGATCATGATTTTTTTCCTTGTAGTAGCAACCCATCCTCCTCCATTCTCATTAGCTACACTCAATAAAAATCTGAGCCTTGAGTGCCATTTATCTAGTCACTTTCATGAGAACTGGGACAAGCATAAATTGGACAGGTCAAGGTCTTCTGGAAAGTTTGCAAAGGCAGCAGGTCCTTCTGGAGCATTCATTAACTACCAACTACTGCTGGCCTTTAAGGGATTTACCGCTGAGGTCCCAGGTTTCATCTACCCCTCTGAGGGATTCAGAGAAAATCCAGATATTCATGATATCAGGAAACAAAGCAGAGGCAAGGAAAATTAGTTATAGTCTGTCTCCTAGTAAAATTCAAACCACCAAATGCCCAGGAGATGTAGACATCCCTGGAGGAATTCTGAGAAAGAAAAGGTCATCATGGGTTGTAAGAGATGGGCAAAAAAAGCACCAAGCAGAAGTGGGGCCCTGAGCTAGGACCTTAGAGGAAAGAGAATCTGGATAGTTGCTGGGTATGGAGTTGTGAGAGGAATAATATACGGCAGATGTGTTTTGCAGTTGCTGGCCTGAGGCAGGACAGAGGACAGGTCCAGCCCTGGACTGGCGATATCCCACTGTGAGTGGGGTTTCTGTTGGGGTGTAGCCAAGGTGGGAGTTGGTGACTGCAGCGTGGTATGCAGTCCTAGCCAGTATCAAAATGGTCCCCTGCTAGCCTTCCCCCAAGTGAGGGAGTCACTGGGTCTCCTTGCCCCTTCTCTGAAATGCTGAGGCTCTGTCTGGGCCTGGCAGTGGACAGGGTTCTCCACCTTCACAGGTTGGTCAAAGGTCCAAGAAGAGACTGTCAAGCTCTTAGCTTGTTTCCTCTCTTCGTGTTCCTCAGAGAGGCCTTGAGAACCAATTGCCAGAGGCTCATCGCTGTGCAGTGGCTGTGCAATGCGTAGGGCAGAATGAGGGGAGCTGCACTGGGGCTCTGCTGGAATCTGAGGTGGTGTAGCAGGGAGTCCAACAGCACTGTGCACTCCACCCTGCTCATATGGCTGCAGCAGGCCAGCAGAACAGCAAAGGAAGATGTTTGGTGGTGGGGGGGCTCCTTTTGAACCCGCAGCCCACACCAAGATGAGACTGGCCAAGTGGAGGGCGGCTCTGCGGGGCCAGTCTGGCTGCCGCCTGATCGCCTGGCGTGCACAACCCTTTTAGCCCCCCGGGGAGCCCAGGCAAAGTCCGGCTGCTAGAGGTTTACCAGTGTCAAAGGTGTCTGCAGCAGACAATAGCAGTGGTTCGGAAGGCTGGGTTTTTTAAGTAACTGCAAAGTTGGAGGATTTGGTTGCTTTTCTGCCTCTCTCACACACCCAAACGCTGCATTCCCCTACTACAACGACTGCCCCCTCGGCCTCTGGCACGGAAATCCCCCACCCCCGCAACACCAATCGCTATTTTTAATCCGGAGGCTGAAGAGAAAAATCCTGCCAGTGCCCTCCGAAGGGAGAGGACGCAAGGCGAGTGGGTAAGACAAAGCCTTGCAGCTCTAACCCAAGGACCACCTTGAGCTGAAGCTCTAAGCCAAGGACCAGCGACAGCCCCACCAGCAGCCCGCCTGTCCGCGGGGGCAGGCGCCAGATGCGACAGGAGGCAGGGGAGGAGGGGGCGCGGCCGGTTGGAGCAGCAAGGCCTTGGTTCCGAGGGGAACTAGGCATACCATAGGCCCACTTAATTCCTCCGGGGAGTAGAGGGTGGGGGCAGACAGTGTGGATCCCCCAATTCATGCCAAAGTCAGTCCTGATCGGGCACTGGTCAGAGCGTTGGCTTCGTCCGCAGAAAGGAGGGAAAGAGTGGAGATGCACAAGGGTGGGGAGGGGCAGCAGCAGGGCCGCGGGTTAGCGGGACCCGGGTAAGTCAGCAGTTCCAGCAAATCTGCTACAACAAAGGTGCGGCGCTCCCGGCCTACAAATGCAAGGCTGGGAGTGCTAAGTGGCGGCGCCCCTCTAGGGACCTCGCGGTAGCTCGGGCGGGCCCATCCCCGCCTTCCCCAAGAGCCCAGAGGCATGGCCCAAGCTAGCCCGCCCGCCTGTCCCCACCCCCCACTTCCCGCGGCTACAGTCACTAGGGCCCCGGGGACTCGCTGGCGCTCTGCAGCTTACCGGACAGTCCACCAAACAAGGTCCAAGGAGAGAGCAAGCGCCCGGGGCGCCAACCGGCCCAAAGCTTGGTGTCCTCCTCAAGGCTGCCAGAATGGAGCACGCGGGACTGCACCAGGCAGTAGGCAGGCGGAGGCTCTCAGCTGCGCGCAACGCTTAGCCGACCCAGTCCAGCTCTCAGCGCGGGTATTGTCTGCTGCGCCGCCCTGACCTGGGCTCTAGACCCGGCTGTCGCAGCTGTGAGTGCCGCCGCCGTCGCCTAGGCTGCTGCCGCTGCTCCTACCAACGTCGCCGCAGCTCCAGTCACCTCCAAGCAGTGACTCCCCTTCCCCAGACTCTGGGGTGCTCCCGCATACCCCCTCCTCCGGGACTCCAAAGCCACGGGGTGGGGAATCCGCGCTCTGATTGGCAGGCTCTATGGCCCAATCGCAACGGTGGGAAGGCGGGCCCTGGCACGCCCATTGTTTTTCTTGGTGCGTTTCTCTTTAAATGCAAATAAGCTCGGGTGTGGTGCTGGCTGTTGCTGAGAGGGTGCGGAACCTGGCGCTGGAGCTCCCCAGCTCCTGCTCCAGCTCCTGCCTCCTTGCCTTTGGATCCCAACGTTGTGACACCGTGGGCTCGCGGGGCGGGTCCCGCCCAGACAGGGCTCACCAGACTCTTGAAGCTCAGTTTCGGTTTTGCACCCGCTCCCATTTCCGCGGTCGCCGTGCGTTCGCGCTGCAGCTCCCTGTCCACCATCAGGCAGCTTATCTGACAGAGAACAGCGGACGGGGCGAAGCGGGGCTGAGAGACTGGGGGACTGCAGAGCCTCTGGGCACCTCGCCTGGCCCATCCTTAGGCGTAGAGGCAAGGCCATAGGGCCTGTGGTCCCGGGCCTCACAGAGGAGGGACTCAGCTGCCAGGAAAACCGACTGCAGTATCCTCACCCAGCTTCCCCCCACCTCTCAGGCACACGGGGGCCCTTAGGGACCATCGAGGCCAGCCTCCACCCATTACCGACTGGCTGCTGCTGCCCAGAGAAGGGAAAGCGCCTCCACGTAGTCACCCAGACCGTCAGCAACACCGACAGATTTGGAAAACAGAGACTGGGCTCCAAGTCCATGACAGCTTTCTCTTTTCTTCTCTGGGAAGATACCTGTTCCCTGAGTTTGACCCGCACCCAAATTTCCCACCTTTCACTAATCATTAGAGAATCCCCCAAGGTCTCCAGACGTCCCCCACACCTCTAACCGTGAGCCTGACTTTGTGCAAGTTCCTGTCCCTGAAAAGCCTAGATAGTGGGAGAAAAATCTGGCCTAGGCCCAGATGGAGGTCAAGCTGAGGACAGAGTATGGAGGCCAGTGTTAGCCTTGTCTATTTCTGTGCCTGAAATGTGGCCATGGGCTAGGTCTTATGCCTGAGGGCATTAAGTAACATTAGTGGCTGGCTGCCAGGAGTAGATAAGGAGAGACAGCAAGGAATCCAGTTCTACCACTAGTTGAAGAATTTTCAGAAGGCCCAGTCTTAAAACTATGACAGTTTAAAAAAAGAGGGGAGGGATTAAAGTTGAGAAGAGAGGGAGAGATTAAAGAACAATGAAGGCCAATTTTTTGCATCGCGTGAGTGTTCTCTGCTGCTCTACTGGGAGTTGCTTGTCTTGAAAAAGATCGAACTACTGAACTGGTAAGAGGAGGACTACCCTGTATGTGTGGAGCAAAGGAACTGACATGCCTGCTGGGGCTCCGACCTGGCCCCAGCTCTGCCTCAAACTTCCTGTATGGCCTTGGCTGGTCTCTTTTCCTCTCTGGGCGATTCCATCTATCCCATCTCCATCAAGCTCCTCAATCTCTTGCATCTCTGACAGGCCAACTCAGTTCTTTCTATAATAGTCCATGATATTCCATGACCTTCCACGACATTCCATACATCTCCCCACAACAAAAGTCAGCAATTTGGACATCCGACCTCCTATCCTAATTGTTGGTCTAAACAAATAGAGGAGAGAGGGTCTGCTGCTGGCTCCTTGTGTAACTTTGTTAGGCAAATCCCTTCTCTCTAACCTCAGTTTGCCCATCTGGAGGCCTAGACTATGACATTTCCCAGGAGCTGTGCTTTCCTGCTTTGCAAAGTCCTGATTCTCATTTGTCGGGCCTGATCTAGAGGTGGCTTTTCTTTCCCAGTACCTCCTTCATTGGCCTCCCTGCTAACTTGTACCTCTGACCACCTGCCACCTGCTCATATTTCTCCCAGAATGTTGGCTCTCTGAAGTAGGCCAAAGATTACAGTTTGGAGAAGGCAGTTCCTAAACTTGGAGCACTGGGAAACAAAGGGCCAGGGCAGTTTTAGTTGTGGGAACAGAGAGAGAGGAGATATGTAGAATAGTCAGGTGGCTGGCTCCAAATAACCCTAGGCAAGAGGGCACTGTTGCACTGGTCCTGTCACAGGAGATAATTCTCCATGCCTTCTGCCCAGCCACCAACCATTCTGCTACACTAGTCAGTGTTAAGCTTTTAAGCTGGGCCTAAAAGAAATAGGGCTTCAGGGAAATGAAAATAACCTTTGAAATGGTACAGAATCCTCCTAGCTGGGCACCTTTCTTCCTGTTCCTGAGTCTCAGAAATGTGTATGTATGTGTGTGTTGGGAAGAAGGAATGCAGAGCAGGGGGAAGTGGAGCATACCTTCCCCAGAGAAAATGCATGGAAAGACCAAATGTGCACATTAGTACCTCAAAATGCCCTTGTTATGTCCTCCTTGCAGGAGCCCTCCAGAATCAAGTCTCACATGTTCACTAATAGATGAACAACTTGTTTAGTCAGAATAGGGGATCAGGGAGGCTAGCAGGGGTGATTCTTTTATGCAGATTTCTCTTGACTGTGTTGAGCCAGGCAGAGTTTCCTGGGGCAGAGAGTCTCTTAATCTGTATCTTCAGCACCCAATGAGGAGTTTAGCACAAATTTGGTGCTGGCATGTATTTGGAGAATGACTAAAAGAAGCATTTTCACGTCTAATATCAACTCATTTTCATGTCTAATATCTACTAACGAAATGTGATGTTGCCAGTCACTGAGAACCTCCTCTGTGCCAGGTCCTGAATTGGGTTCCATAGCCATAATAGTGAACCAGGCACAGCTTCTTCCCTCAACAGCAACCAGTCTAGTTGGGAAGGCAATCAAGCCATCAGACCAGTGCCTTGTAGTTTCAAACTTGGGCAAGGGACTGGATGATGTTGCTATCCACTAAGCAGAGATATATGGGAACAAAATTAGGAAAAGTAATGATTCTGTTGAGGACATACGAGTTCTACATGTCTGAAATCCCACTTTTGAACTCACTATTCCCTCTGCCTACAATGTTTGCCCCCTGAATATTGGCATTGTTTGCTCCCTCCCAGTCCTTCAGGTCTCTGCTCAAATGTCACTTTATTAGTGAGACTTTTCCTGTTCACTTGGTATATAAAATAGTAATCCCCATCCCCCCACTTCCAATCCTTTACTCTCCAGTCCTTAACCAGCATTTTTTTTTTCTTATTCATAGTATTTACCACCTCCTAGCAAATTATTTTTATGGCTATTTATTATTTTCCATCATTTTTTAAATTGTGTTTCCCATTATGATGGTGGAAGCTCCACGAAGGCCAACACACATTGAACGAAATACATAAGTAAAATACATAGTATGTCATATGGTGATAAATGTTATAGAAAAAATAGAGCAGGAAAGGGGTACAGGGAGTATGGGGTATGTGGGAACTTACTGTTTTAAACAGGGCAGTTGGGGTATGCCTCACAAAGAAGGTGACATTTAAGCAAAGATCTGAGGAAACGTAGGGAGCAAATCATGAGAAAGAGCATTCCAGGCAGATGAAACACCAAGTACAAAGGCTCTGAGGTGGGAACATGCTAGAATGGTAACAGAGCAGTAAGGCAGTCAGTGAAGCTGGAGCATAGTAAGTGATGGGAGTGGTAGGAGAGGAGGTTAGAGAGGTCATGGGGGAAGACAAATGGTATAAGGCTTTATTGGCCATTTTTAAGACTTTATACTTTGTAGGAGTTTGAACTGAGGAGAGGCATATTTTGGGGGTGGGAGTGGGGTGTAGGAACAAGGAGAAAGCAGGGAGAACAGGAGGATTTGTACATTGATCCAGGTGATAGTTGATAGTGACTCAGTCCAGGATGGAGGCAATGGAAGGGGTGAGAAGTAATTGGATTTTGGATGTATTCTGAAGATAGATGTGACAAGACTTGGTGATGGCACCTTAGATGAAGGTTGTGAAAAAAAGAAGTAAAAAACAAGAGCCTACAGAGCCCTGTGAGGGAGGGATTGGCAAGGTGGACCAGAGCCAGGAGAGCTGGCTCTTACAGAAGTCAAGGAAGGCATGGGAGTGAAAGATGGCATTATCAAGTGTGTATGTGTCAAATGCTCTCCCAGGAGTGTAAATCTCCCGGGCAATATGGGACAGAACTCCTGGGATGAGCCAGGACCAGCATCATGGGATTGAGAAAGCCTTCTTAACCAAAAGGGGGGAAGAGAGAAATGAGATTTGTCTCATTTGTCTCTCAGTGGCTGAGAGATTTCAGAGTTGAAAGGTTATCCTGGAGATAATCTTATGCATTATATAGATATACGTTTTAGTTTAGATGTATTGGAGTGGCTAGAGAAAAGTACCTGAAAGTGTAGAACTGTGTTCCAGTAGCTTTGATTGGCTTTTACAATGTGAAAACCTTGTGTCTGATGCTCTTTTATCCAGAGTATGGACAAATGAGCAAAAATAATATGGATAAAATTAAATAAATAATAGGGGGGATAAGGTGTAAAATAAACTGGGCAGCTTGAAATACTAGTGGTCAATGAGAGAGAGGGGTAAGGGGAATGAAATGTGTGAATTTTTTCTTTTTATTTATTTTTCTAGAATGATGCAAATGTCCTAAAAATTATCATGGTGATGAATACACAACTATGTGGTGAATTTTGTGAGTCATTCATTATACACCATGTATGGACTGTATGTGTGTAAAGATTTCTCAATAAAAATATTTTTTAAAAAAAGAGTATATGTGTCAAATACTGTCCAGAGGTCCAGCAAGATAAATACCATTGAATGTGGGTCTAGCAAGTCACTGGTGATGTGGGCAAGGCCATTTTGGAGCAGGGGTGGGAGTGTACACCAGACTGCAATGGGAGGTCAAGAGAATGTTCTGTGAGGTAGTGCATGCAGCCTCTTTGTTCCAAAAGTTTGACTAGTGGTGGTGGTTAGAGGGAGGCCTGGCATTTCAGTTTTCTTTTTTCATTTATTTTTTAACATCTTTATTGTATAATGTAACATATATACAAAGCAAAGAAATAAAAAAACAATACTTTTCAAAGCACTCTTCAACAAGTAGTTATAGGACATATAACAGAGTTTGTCATGGGCTACCATACGATCCTCTCCTATTTTTCCTTCTAGCTGCTCCAGAATATAGGATGCTAGAAGGCTTAAATATTTTTTTTGTCATCCCAATCGGCTTTATTTTTTGTGAAAAATAACATATATACGAAAAAGCTATAAATTTCGAAGCACAGCACCACAATTAGTTGTAGAGCATGTTTCAGAGTTTGACATGGGTTACAATTTCACGATTTTAGGTGTTTACTTCTAGCTAATCTAAGATACTGGAGACTAAAAGAGATAAAAATTTAATGATTCAGCGTTCATATTCATTCGTTAAATCCTGTCTTCTCCATATAACTCCACCATCATCTTTGGTCTTTCCATCCCTCTCTTTAGGGTTTGTTTGGGCTATGGCAATTCTAAATTTCTCATATTGAAAGGGTCTGCCACTAATATAGCATATGGAGATGAAACTATCTGATGTTCTGGAGAGGCTGGGCTGGGTTTCAGGACTTATCTGGACCAGGGACCCATCTGTAGGTTGTAGGTTTCTGAAAAGTTACTCTAGTGCATGGAACCCTTGTGGAATCTTATATATTGCCCTAGGTGTTTTTTCAGGTTGGCTGGAATGGTCATGTTTGGGGTTTGGCAAGCTATGGTAGGTAGCAATGTCTAACTGAAGCTTGTGTAAGAGCAAACTCCAGAGTAACCTTTTTACTCTATTTCAACTCTATCTGCCACCAATACTTTAATAATTGTACTTCTTTCCCCCCTTGACATCAGGATGAAATTGTTGATCCCAGGTGCCAGATCTTGATTCATCCCTGGGAGTCATTTCCCATGTTGCCAGGGAGACTTTGACCCCTGGATGTCATGTCCCATGTAGGGGGAAGGGCAATGATTTCACTTGCAGACTTGGGCTTAGAGAGACTGAGGCAACATCTGAGCAACAAAAGAGGTCCTCCAGAAGTAACTCTTAGGCATGCCTATAGGTAGTCTAAGCTTCTCTGCTACCTACATAAACTTCACAAGAGTAATTCTCCTGATCGAAGGCGTGGCCTGTTGATTTGGGTATCATTAAAGTTTGACACATCAAAGTTTGACCTGAGGTAAGGTTTAATAGTTCCATATTTTTCTCCCATTCCTCAGGGGACTTTGCCAATACTTTTTGATTATCTGCTTAATATACTCTAGAATGAATCCATGCATTACAATAATCTATACAGGATTAAAGGACCTCTTTCTTATTCTGTACTCCCAGTGTTTCAGTTGTTCAAATGAGGTATACAGATAGGTTGAATTAGATTATGCACTACAGAAAATTATTGTTTCAGACCAAATAAACCTTTCTTACGTTGCTCTCAAAGAGTATGTGTGGTTGTGAAATATAGACTCTGTCTTCCTTACCCCTAGGTTCTGAATAACTTTAACCCCAACCTGTTTGCCTTCGTTCTTATCTCTAAATATCAGGTTATATATACAAAGCAGCCTCTCAAAATCCAGAAATAATAATCACCACTCCAGACTTAATGCGTCTGCTCTTAAAGCTTACAATCTAGGCCCCTGTTTTCTTCTAAGCATTTTCTAAAGGTGATCGTACCATTCTTGTTCTTTTGTTTCTGGCTTATTTTGTCTCACTAAATGTCACACATGTTCATTCACATCATTGCATGCCTCACGACTTTGTTCCTTTTTGAAGCAGCACAACTTTCACTCATAATGGTGCATCATTTGCCAATCTGCTTCTCCATCATTGCATCCTTCAGCCACCTGCATTCATTAGGCATCACTTAGAGGGCCCAAAGTCCACAGTACATCAACATTGTCAATTTCAGATAATTTCATTGTTCCCAAGAGAAAGAAAACCAATAAAAACACCCTCGCCAAATAGAAAATCTAAACCTCCTCTTGACCCTTGTCCCTCCCCCCATTATTTACCTCTGCTGTTGCTGTGGTAGTGCTAATGGTTTCCTTTTGAACATAGTTCATAGCATGCAAGGGCAGTTTCCCCTCTGTACCCTGGACTTAAACACTCTTTATACAAGAATCATATCTTTGAAGTAATTCCTGTGAGAATTCATATTTCTAGTGTTAATCAATGGGACACGTAGGTCTGTACAACCCCTTTCAATCTTGTTCATCTTCAATATGGTAATATTACTTACAGACCCACTAGAGAACCACCTTCACTCCTATCTGTTCCCTTACATTGGAGTTCAACCTCATTAGCTAACGGTTCACCCATCTCTAGCTTCTATGTATCTCTAGGTCCCCTATATTCTGTATTATAAGCCCCTGATTTTACCTTTACCATGGTCATAAAAGTGGAGTCATACAGTATCTATCGTTTTGTGTCTGGCTGACTTCACTCACCATTATGTCCTTAAGGCTCACCCATCTTGTCATGTGCTTCAGGATGTCATTTTGTATTACTGCTGCATAATATTCCATCATATGTATATACCACATTTTGTTGATCCACTCGTCTGTTCATGGGCATTTGGTTTGTTTCCATCTTTTGACGATTGTGAATAATGCTGATAGGAACATTGGTGTGCAAATGTCTGTTTGTGTCATTGCTTTCAGCTCTTCTGG